>NC_136061.1:709038839-709638839 GCF_964261635.1 Lissotriton helveticus
CTTAATTCAGACACTCTGTTCATCACCACCCCCTTTTCTGTATCGTTTTTGGCCACTATAGGTGTGGCAGGGTATACTCAGACATGAGTCCCTTTCTCACTGCTCCATCAGGATTCAAGCAAGCCGGGCCGAAGAGGCTGAAATGCCAGAAATCGGTCCCCGGTAGCTTGTCTCCTTTCTGGTGAAGAATTGGCTTGGTAGTTTGGTCTGCCCTGTTCCCATGATGCACTGGGCCAGGGACAGACTAATTTGCATATAGCCAGGTTCTGAGCTGGGATGGGGCAGTGAGATAAATAACGGTGATGGACCAAGCCCTGATCTTTGGACTGGGTAAGAGTGGTCTGCTTAATTCAGACACTCTGTTCATCACCACCCCCTTTTCTGTATCGTTTTTGGCCACTATAGGTGTGGCAGGGTATACTCAGACATGAGTCCCTTTCTCACTGCTCCATCAGGATTCAAGCAAGCCGGGCCGAAGAGGCTGAAATGCCAGAAACCGGTCCCCGGTAGCTTGTCTCCTTTCTGGTGAAGAATTGGCTTGGTAGTTTGGTCTACCCTGTTCCCATGATGCACTGGGCCAGGGACAGACTAATTTGCATATAGCCAGGTTCTGAGCTGGGATGGGGCAGTGAGATAAATAACGGTGATGGATCAAGCCCTGATCTTTGGACTGGGTAAGAGTGGTCTGCTTAATTCAGACACTCTGTTCATCACCACCCCCTTTTCTGTATCGTTTTTGGCCACTATAGGTGTGGCAGGGTATACTCAGACATGAGTCCCTTTCTCACTGCTCCATCAGGATTCAAGCAAGCCGGGCCGAAGAGGCTGAAATGCCAGAAACCGGTCCCCGGTAGCTTGTCTCCTTTCTGGTGAAGAATTGGCTTGGTAGTTTGGTCTGCCCTGTTCCCATGATGCACTGGGCCAGGGACAGACTAATTTGCATATAGCCAGGTTCTGAGCTGGGATGGGGCAGTGAGATAAATAACGGTGATGGATCAAGCCCTGATCTTTGGACTGGGTAAGAGTGGTCTGCTTAATTCAGACACTCTGTTCATCACCACCCCCTTTTCTGTATCGTTTTTGGCCACTATAGGTGTGGCAGGGTATACTCAGACATGAGTCCCTTTCTCACTGCTCCATCAGGATTCAAGCAAGCCGGGCCGAAGAGGCTGAAATGCCAGAAACCGGTCCCCGGTAGCTTGTCTCCTTTCTGGTGAAGAATTGGCTTGGTAGTTTGGTCTGCCCTGTTCCCATGATGCACTGGGCCAGGGACAGACTAATTTGCATATAGCCAGGTTCTGAGCTGGGATGGGGCAGTGAGATAAATAACGGTGATGGATCAAGCCCTGATCTTTGGACTGGGTAAGAGTGGTCTGCTTAATTCAGACACTCTGTTCATCACCACCCCCTTTTCTGTATCGTTTTTGGCCACTATAGGTGTGGCAGGGTATACTCAGACATGAGTCCCTTTCTCACTGCTCCATCAGGATTCAAGCAAGCCGGGCCGAAGAGGCTAAAATGCCAGAAACCGGTCCCCGGTAGCTTGTCTCCTTTCTGGTGAAGAATTGGCTTGGTAGTTTGGTCTGCCCTGTTCCCATGATGCACTGGGCCAGGGACAGACTAATTTGCATATAGCCAGGTTCTGAGCTGGGATGGGGCAGTGAGATAAATAACGGTGATGGATCAAGCCCTGATCTTTGGACTGGGTAAGAGTGGTCTGCTTAATTCAGACACTCTGTTCATCACCACCCCCTTTTCTGTATCGTTTTTGGCCACTATAGGTGTGGCAGGGTATACTCAGACATGAGTCCCTTTCTCACTGCTCCATCAGGATTCAAGCAAGCCGGGCCGAAGAGGCTGAAATGCCAGAAACCGGTCCCCGGTAGCTTGTCTCCTTTCTGGTGAAGAATTGGCTTGGTAGTTTGGTCTGCCCTGTTCCCATGATGCACTGGGCCAGGGACAGACTAATTTGCATATAGCCAGGTTCTGAGCTGGGATGGGGCCGTGAGATAAATAACGGTGATGGATCAAGCCCTGATCTTTGGACTGGGTAAGAGTGGTCTGCTTAATTCAGACACTTTGTTCATCACCACCCCCTTTTCTGTATCGTTTTTGGCCACTATAGGTGTGGCAGGGTATACTCAGACATGAGTCCCTTTCTCACTGCTCCATCAGGATTCAAGCAAGCCGGGCCGAAGAGGCTGAAATGCCAGAAACCGGTCCACGGTAGCTTGTCTCCTTTCTGGTGAAGAATTGGCTTGGTAGTTTGGTCTGCCCTGTTCCCATGATGCACTGGGCCAGGGACAGACTAATTTGCATATAGCCAGGTTCTGAGCTGGGATGGGGCAGTGAGATAAATAACGGTGATGGATCAAGCCCTGATCTTTGGACTGGGTAAGAGTGGTCTGCTTAATTCAGACACTCTGTTCATCACCACCCCCTTTTCTGTATCGTTTTTGGCCACTATAGGTGTGGCAGGGTATACTCAGACATGAGTCCCTTCTCACTGCTCCATCAGGATTCAAGCAAGCCGGGCCGAAGAGGCTGAAATGCCAGAAACCGGTCCCCGGTAGCTTGTCTCCTTTCTGGTGAAGAATTGGCTTGGTAGTTTGGTCTGCCCTGTTCCCATGATGCACTGGGCCAGGGACAGACTAATTTGCATATAGCCAGGTTCTGAGCTGGGATGGGGCAGTGAGATAAATAACGGTGATGGATCAAGCCCTGATCTTTGGACTGGGTAAGAGTGGTCTGCTTAATTCAGACACTCTGTTCATCACCACCCCCTTTTCTGTATCGTTTTTGGCCACTATAGGTGTGGCAGGGTATACTCAGACATGAGTCCCTTTCTCACTGCTCCATCAGGATTAAGGGTGGGCGTCCGAATCGGCTACGCCCACGGAGTAGGCGTAGTGTTGCCTTCTACGCATTTTGCGTAGACAGCGTAGCCGGCAACACTACGCCCACTCCGTGAGCGTAGCCGAGTCGGCCGCCACCCGCCTCCCTCCCGCCCTCCACTAGATACTTTATTTAAGCATTTGCACGGATAAAAACAACTTAAAAGCACTTACCTTGTCCGGGGCTCGTCCGGGTCTTCATCTTTGAATAGCGTCCTTTGCCTGGATACCAATGCGCATGCGCGGGCGGCCGCGCATGCGCATTTCTCGGGAGGAGCCCCGGACAAGGTAAGTGCTTTTAAGTTGTTTTAATCCGTGTAAATGCTTAAATAAAGTATGTAGGGGAGAGCGGGAGGGAGGTGCGTAGTGGGGCTACGCGGAGTGAGGGAGTGGGCGTAGCTTCTCGCCCTCTCCGCGCAGCTCCGGCTGAAATGCCAGAAACCGGTCCCCGGTAGCTTGTCTCCTTTCTGGTGAAGAATTGGCTTGGTAGTTTGGTCTGCCCTGTTCCCATGATGCACTGGGCCAGGGACAGACTAATTTGCATATAGCCAGGTTCTGAGCTGGGATGGGGCAGTGAGATAAATAACGGTGATGGATCAAGCCCTGATCTTTGGACTGGGTAAGAGTGGTCTGCTTAATTCAGACACTTTGTTCATCACCACCCCCTTTTCTGTATCGTTTTTGGCCACTATAGGTGTGGCAGGGTATACTCAGACATGAGTCCCTTTCTCACTGCTCCATCAGGATTCAAGCAAGCCGGGCCGAAGAGGCTGAAATGCCAGAAACCGGTCCCCGGTAGCTTGTCTCCTTTCTGGTGAAGAATTGGCTTGGTAGTTTGGTCTGCCCTGTTCCCATGATGCACTGGGCCAGGGACAGACTAATTTGCATATAGCCAGGTTCTGAGCTGGGATGGGGCAGTGAGATAAATAACGGTGATGGATCAAGCCCTGATCTTTGGACTGGGTAAGAGTGGTCTGCTTAATTCAGACACTCTGTTCATCACCACCCCCTTTTCTGTATCGTTTTTGGCCACTATAGGTGTGGCAGGGTATACTCAGACATGAGTCCCTTTCTCACTGCTCCATCAGGATTCAAGCAAGCCGGGCCGAAGAGGCTGAAATGCCAGAAACCGGTCCCCGGTAGCTTGTCTCCTTTCTGGTGAAGAATTGGCTTGGTAGTTTGGTCTGCCCTGTTCCCATGATGCACTGGGCCAGGGACAGACTAATTTGCATATAGCCAGGTTCTGAGCTGGGATGGGGCAGTGAGATAAATAACGGTGATGGATCAAGCCCTGATCTTTGGACTGGGTAAGAGTGGTCTGCTTAATTCAGACACTCTGTTCATCACCACCCCCTTTTCTGTATCGTTTTTGGCCACTATAGGTGTGGCAGGGTATACTCAGACATGAGTCCCTTTCTCACTGCTCCATCAGGATTCAAGCAAGCCGGGCCGAAGAGGCTGAAATGCCAGAAACCGGTCCCCGGTAGCTTGTCTCCTTTCTGGTGAAGAATTGGCTTGGTAGTTTGGTCTGCACTGTTCCCATGATGCACTGGGCCAGGGACAGACTAATTTGCATATAGCCAGGTTCTGAGCTGGGATGGGGCAGTGAGATAAATAACGGTGATGGATCAAGCCCTGATCTTTGGACTGGGTAAGAGTGGTCTGCTTAATTCAGACACTCTGTTCATCACCACCCCCTTTTCTGTATCGTTTTTGGCCACTATAGGTGTGGCAGGGTATACTCAGACATGAGTCCCTTTCTCACTGCTCCATCAGGATTCAAGCAAGCCGGGCCGAAGAGGCTGAAATGCCAGAAACCGGTCCCCGGTAGCTTGTCTCCTTTCTGGTGAAGAATTGGCTTGGTAGTTTGGTCTGCCCTGTTCCCATGATGCACTGGGCCAGGGACAGACTAATTTGCATATAGCCAGGTTCTGAGCTGGGATGGGGCAGTGAGATAAATAACGGTGATGGATCAAGCCCTGATCTTTGGACTGGGTAAGAGTGGTCTGCTTAATTCAGACACTCTGTTCATCACCACCCCCTTTTCTGTATCGTTTTTGGCCACTATAGGTGTGGCAGGGTATACTCAGACATGAGTCCCTTTCTCACTGCTCCATCAGGATTCAAGCAAGCCGGGCCGAAGAGGCTGAAATGCCAGAAACCGGTCCCCGGTAGCTTGTCTCCTTTCTGGTGAAGAATTGGCTTGGTAGTTTGGTCTGCCCTGTTCCCATGATGCACTGGGCCAGGGACAGACTAATTTGCATATAGCCAGGTTCTGAGCTGGGATGGGGCAGTGAGATAAATAACGGTGATGGATCAAGCCCTGATCTTTGGACTGGGTAAGAGTGGTCTGCTTAATTCAGACACTCTGTTCATCACCACCCCCTTTTCTGTATCGTTTTTGGCCACTATAGGTGTGGCAGGGTATACTCAGACATGAGTCCCTTTCTCACTGCTCCATCAGGATTCAAGCAAGCCGGGCCGAAGAGGCTGAAATGCCAGAAACCGGTCCCCGGTAGCTTGTCTCCTTTCTGGTGAAGAATTGGCTTGGTAGTTTGGTCTGCCCTGTTCCCATGATGCACTGGGCCAGGGACAGACTAATTTGCATATAGCCAGGTTCTGAGCTGGGATGGGGCAGTGAGATAAATAACGGTGATGGATCAAGCCCTGATCTTTGGACTGGGTAAGAGTGGTCTGCTTAATTCAGACACTCTGTTCATCACCACCCCCTTTTCTGTATCGTTTTTGGCCACTATAGGTGTGGCAGGGTATACTCAGACATGAGTCCCTTTCTCACTGCTCCATCAGGATTCAAGCAAGCCGGGCCGAAGAGGCTGAAATGCCAGAAACCGGTCCCCGGTAGCTTGTCTCCTTTCTGGTGAAGAATTGGCTTGGTAGTTTGGTCTGCCCTGTTCCCATGATGCACTGGGCCAGGGACAGACTAATTTGCATATAGCCAGGTTCTGAGCTGGGATGGGGCAGTGAGATAAATAACGGTGATGGATCAAGCCCTGATCTTTGGACTGGGTAAGAGTGGTCTGCTTAATTCAGACACTCTGTTCATCACCACCCCCTTTTCTGTATCGTTTTTGGCCACTATAGGTGTGGCAGGGTATACTCAGACATGAGTCCCTTTCTCACTGCTCCATCAGGATTCAAGCAAGCCGGGCCGAAGAGGCTGAAATGCCAGAAACCGGTCCCCGGTAGCTTGTCTCCTTTCTGGTGAAGAATTGGCTTGGTAGTTTGGTCTGCCCTGTTCCCATGATGCACTGGGCCAGGGACAGACTAATTTGCATATAGCCAGGTTCTGAGCTGGGATGGGGCAGTGAGATAAATAACGGTGATGGATCAAGCCCTGATCTTTGGACTGGGTAAGAGTGGTCTGCTTAATTCAGACACTCTGTTCATCACCACCCCCTTTTCTGTATCGTTTTTGGCCACTATAGGTGTGGCAGGGTATACTCAGACATGAGTCCCTTTCTCACTGCTCCATCAGGATTCAAGCAAGCCGGGCCGAAGAGGCTGAAATGCCAGAAACCGGTCCCCGGTAGCTTGTCTCCTTTCTGGTGAAGAATTGGCTTGGTAGTTTGGTCTGCCCTGTTCCCATGATGCACTGGGCCAGGGACAGACTAATTTGCATATAGCCAGGTTCTGAGCTGGGATGGGGCAGTGAGATAAATAACGGTGATGGATCAAGCCCTGATCTTTGGACTGGGTAAGAGTGGTCTGCTTAATTCAGACACTCTGTTCATCACCACCCCCTTTTCTGTATCGTTTTTGGCCACTATAGGTGTGGCAGGGTATACTCAGACATGAGTCCCTTTCTCACTGCTCCATCAGGATTCAAGCAAGCCGGGCCGAAGAGGCTGAAATGCCAGAAACCGGTCCCCGGTAGCTTGTCTCCTTTCTGGTGAAGAATTGGCTTGGTAGTTTGGTCTGCCCTGTTCCCATGATGCACTGGGCCAGGGACAGACTAATTTGCATATAGCCAGGTTCTGAGCTGGGATGGGGCAGTGAGATAAATAACGGTGATGGATCAAGCCCTGATCTTTGGACTGGGTAAGAGTGGTCTGCTTAATTCAGACACTCTGTTCATCACCACCCCCTTTTCTGTATAGTTTTTGGCCACTATAGGTGTGGCAGGGTATACTCAGACATGAGTCCCTTTCTCACTGCTCCATCAGGATTCAAGCAAGCCGGGCCGAAGAGGCTGAAATGCCAGAAACCGGTCCCCGGTAGCTTGTCTCCTTTCTGGTGAAGAATTGGCTTGGTAGTTTGGTCTGCCCTGTTCCCATGATGCACTGGGCCAGGGACAGACTAATTTGCATATAGCCAGGTTCTGAGCTGGGATGGGGCAGTGAGATAAATAACGGTGATGGATCAAGCCCTGATCTTTGGACTGGGTAAGAGTGGTCTGCTTAATTCAGACACTCTGTTCATCACCACCCCCTTTTCTGTATCGTTTTTGGCCACTATAGGTGTGGCAGGGTATACTCAGACATGAGTCCCTTTCTCACTGCTCCATCAGGATTCAAGCAAGCCGGGCCGAAGAGGCTGAAATGCCAGAAACCGGTCCCCGGTAGCTTGTCTCCTTTCTGGTGAAGAATTGGCTTGGTAGTTTGGTCTGCCCTGTTCCCATGATGCACTGGGCCAGGGACAGACTAATTTGCATATAGCCAGGTTCTGAGCTGGGATGGGGCAGTGAGATAAATAACGGTGATGGATCAAGCCCTGATCTTTGGACTGGGTAAGAGTGGTCTGCTTAATTCAGACACTCTGTTCATCACCACCCCCTTTTCTGTATCGTTTTTGGCCACTATAGGTGTGGCAGGGTATACTCAGACATGAGTCCCTTTCTCACTGCTCCATCAGGATTCAAGCAAGCCGGGCCGAAGAGGCTGAAATGCCAGAAACCGGTCCCCGGTAGCTTGTCTCCTTTCTGGTGAAGAATTGGCTTGGTAGTTTGGTCTGCCCTGTTCCCATGATGCACTGGGCCAGGGACAGACTAATTTGCATATAGCCAGGTTCTGAGCTGGGATGGGGCAGTGAGATAAATAACGGTGATGGATCAAGCCCTGATCTTTGGACTGGGTAAGAGTGGTCTGCTTAATTCAGACACTCTGTTCATCACCACCCCCTTTTCTGTATCGTTTTTGGCCACTATAGGTGTGGCAGGGTGTACTCAGACATGAGTCCCTTTTTCACTGCTCCATCAGGATTCAAGCAAGCCGGGCCGAAGAGGCTGAAATGCCAGAAACCGGTCCCCGGTAGCTTGTCTCCTTTCTGGTGAAGAATTGGCTTGGTAGTTTGGTCTGCCCTGTTCCCATGATGCACTGGGCCAGGGACAGACTAATTTGCATATAGCCAGGTTCTGAGCTGGGATGGGGCAGTGAGATAAATAACGGTGATGGATCAAGCCCTGATCTTTGGACTGGGTAAGAGTGGTCTGCTTAATTCAGACACTCTGTTCATCACCACCCCCTTTTCTGTATCGTTTTTGGCCACTATAGGTGTGGCAGGGTATACTCAGACATGAGTCCCTTTCTCACTGCTCCATCAGGATTCAAGCAAGCCGGGCCGAAGAGGCTGAAATGCCAGAAACCGGTCCCCGGTAGCTTGTCTCCTTTCTGGTGAAGAATTGGCTTGGTAGTTTGGTCTGCCCTGTTCCCATGATGCACTGGGCCAGGGACAGACTAATTTGCATATAGCCAGGTTCTGAGCTGGGATGGGGCAGTGAGATAAATAACGGTGATGGATCAAGCCCTGATCTTTGGACTGGGTAAGAGTGGTCTGCTTAATTCAGACACTCTGTTCATCACCACCCCCTTTTCTGTATCGTTTTTGGCCACTATAGGTGTGGCAGGGTGTACTCAGACATGAGTCCCTTTCTCACTGCTCCATCAGGATTCAAGCAAGCCGGGCCGAAGAGGCTGAAATGCCAGAAACCGGTCCCCGGTAGCTTGTCTCCTTTCTGGTGAAGAATTGGCTTGGTAGTTTGGTCTGCCCTGTTCCCATGATGCACTGGGCCAGGGACAGACTAATTTGCATATAGCCAGGTTCTGAGCTGGGATGGGGCAGTGAGATAAATAACGGTGATGGATCAAGCCCTGATCTTTGGACTGGGTAAGAGTGGTCTGCTTAATTCAGACACTCTGTTCATCACCACCCCCTTTTCTGTATCGTTTTTGGCCACTATAGGTGTGGCAGGGTATACTCAGACATGAGTCCCTTTCTCACTGCTCCATCAGGATTCAAGCAAGCCGGGCCGAAGAGGCTGAAATGCCAGAAACCGGTCCCCGGTAGCTTGTCTCCTTTCTGGTGAAGAATTGGCTTGGTAGTTTGGTCTGCCCTGTTCCCATGATGCACTGGGCCAGGGACAGACTAATTTGCATATAGCCAGGTTCTGAGCTGGGATGGGGCAGTGAGATAAATAACGGTGATGGATCAAGCCCTGATCTTTGGACTGGGTAAGAGTGGTCTGCTTAATTCAGACACTCTGTTCATCACCACCCCCTTTTCTGTATCGTTTTTGGCCACTATAGGTGTGGCAGGGTAAACTCAGACATGAGTCCCTTTCTCACTGCTCCATCAGGATTCAAGCAAGCCGGGCCGAAGAGGCTGAAATGCCAGAAACCGGTCCCCGGTAGCTTGTCTCCTTTCTGGTGAAGAATTGGCTTGGTAGTTTGGTCTGCCCTGTTCCCATGATGCACTGGGCCAGGGACAGACTAATTTGCATATAGCCAGGTTCTGAGCTGGGATGGGGCAGTGAGATAAATAACGGTGATGGATCAAGCCCTGATCTTTGGACTGGGTAAGAGTGGTCTGCTTAATTCAGACACTCTGTTCATCACCACCCCCTTTTCTGTATCGTTTTTGGCCACTATAGGTGTGGCAGGGTATACTCAGACATGAGTCCCTTTCTCACTGCTCCATCAGGATTCAAGCAAGCCGGGCCGAAGAGGCTGAAATGCCAGAAACCGGTCCCCGGTAGCTTGTCTCCTTTCTGGTGAAGAATTGGCTTGGTAGTTTGGTCTGCCCTGTTCCCATGATGCACTGGGCCAGGGACAGACTAATTTGCATATAGCCAGGTTCTGAGCTGGGATGGGGCAGTGAGATAAATAACGGTGATGGATCAAGCCCTGATCTTTGGACTGGGTAAGAGTGGTCTGCTTAATTCAGACACTCTGTTCATCACCACCCCCTTTTCTGTATCGTTTTTGGCCACTATAGGTGTGGCAGGGTATACTCAGACATGAGTCCCTTTCTCACTGCTCCATCAGGATTCAAGCAAGCCGGGCCGAAGAGGCTGAAATGCCAGAAACCGGTCCCCGGTAGCTTGTCTCCTTTCTGGTGAAGAATTGGCTTGGTAGTTTGGTCTGCCCTGTTCCCATGATGCACTGGGCCAGGGACAGACTAATTTGCATATAGCCAGGTTCTGAGCTGGGATGGGGCAGTGAGATAAATAACGGTGATGGATCAAGCCCTGATCTTTGGACTGGGTAAGAGTGGTCTGCTTAATTCAGACACTCTGTTCATCACCACCCCCTTTTCTGTATCGTTTTTGGCCACTATAGGTGTGGCAGGGTATACTCAGACATGAGTCCCTTTCTCACTGCTCCATCAGGATTCAAGCAAGCCGGGCCGAAGAGGCTGAAATGCCAGAAACCGGTCCCCGGTAGCTTGTCTCCTTTCTGGTGAAGAATTGGCTTGGTAGTTTGGTCTGCCCTGTTCCCATGATGCACTTGGCCAGGGACAGACTAATTTGCATATAGCCAGGTTCTGAGCTGGGATGGGGCAGTGAGATAAATAACGGTGATGGATCAAGCCCTGATCTTTGGACTGGGTAAGAGTGGTCTGCTTAATTCAGACACTCTGTTCATCACCACCCCCTTTTCTGTATCGTTTTTGGCCACTATAGGTGTGGCAGGGTATACTCAGACATGAGTCCCTTTCTCACTGCTCCATCAGGATTCAAGCAAGCCGGGCCGAAGAGGCTGAAATGCCAGAAACCGGTCCCCGGTAGCTTGTCTCCTTTCTGGTGAAGAATTGGCTTGGTAGTTTGGTCTGCCCTGTTCCCATGATGCACTGGGCCAGGGACAGACTAATTTGCATATAGCCAGGTTCTGAGCTGGGATGGGGCAGTGAGATAAATAACGGTGATGGATCAAGCCCTGATCTTTGGACTGGGTAAGAGTGGTCTGCTTAATTCAGACACTTTGTTCATCACCACCCCCTTTTCTGTATCGTTTTTGGCCACTATAGGTGTGGCAGGGTATACTCAGACATGAGTCCCTTTCTCACTGCTCCATCAGGATTCAAGCAAGCCGGGCCGAAGAGGCTGAAATGCCAGAAACCGGTCCCCGGTAGCTTGTCTCCTTTCTGGTGAAGAATTGGCTTGGTAGTTTGGTCTGCCCTGTTCCCATGATGCACTGGGCCAGGGACAGAATAATTTGCATATAGCCAGGTTCTGAGCTGGGATGGGGCAGTGAGATAAATAACGGTGATGGATCAAGCCCTGATCTTTGGACTGGGTAAGAGTGGTCTGCTTAATTCAGACACTCTGTTCATCACCACCCCCTTTTCTGTATCGTTTTTGGCCACTATAGGTGTGGCAGGGTATACTCAGACATGAGTCCCTTTCTCACTGCTCCATCAGGATTCAAGCAAGCCGGGCCGAAGAGGCTGAAATGCCAGAAACCGGTCCCCGGTAGCTTGTCTCCTTTCTGGTGAAGAATTGGCTTGGTAGTTTGGTCTGCCCTGTTCCCATGATGCACTGGGCCAGGGACAGACTAATTTGCATATAGCCAGGTTCTGAGCTGGGATGGGGCAGTGAGATAAATAACGGTGATGGATCAAGCCCTGATCTTTGGACTGGGTAAGAGTGGTCTGCTTAATTCAGACACTCTGTTCATCACCACCCCCTTTTCTGTATCGTTTTTGGCCACTATAGGTGTGGCAGGGTATACTCAGACATGAGTCCCTTTCTCACTGCTCCATCAGGATTCAAGCAAGCTGGGCCGAAGAGGCTGAAATGCCAGAAACCGGTCCCCGGTAGCTTGTCTCCTTTCTGGTGAAGAATTGGCTTGGTAGTTTGGTCTGCCCTGTTCCCATGATGCACTGGGCCAGGGACAGACTAATTTGCATATAGCCAGGTTCTGAGCTGGGATGGGGCAGTGAGATAAATAACGGTGATGGATCAAGCCCTGATCTTTGGACTGGGTAAGAGTGGTCTGCTTAATTCAGACACTCTGTTCATCACCACCCCCTTTTCTGTATCGTTTTTGGCCACTATAGGTGTGGCAGGGTATACTCAGACATGAGTCCCTTTCTCACTGCTCCATCAGGATTCAAGCAAGCCGGGCCGAAGAGGCTGAAATGCCAGAAACCGGTCCCCGGTAGCTTGTCTCCTTTCTGGTGAAGAATTGGCTTGGTAGTTTGGTCTGCCCTGTTCCCATGATGCACTGGGCCAGGGACAGACTAATTTGCATATAGCCAGGTTCTGAGCTGGGATGGGGCAGTGAGATAAATAACGGTGATGGATCAAGCCCTGATCTTTGGACTGGGTAAGAGTGGTCTGCTTAATTCAGACACTTTGTTCATCACCACCCCCTTTTCTGTATCGTTTTTGGCCACTATAGGTGTGGCAGGGTATACTCAGACATGAGTCCCTTTCTCACTGCTCCATCAGGATTCAAGCAAGCCGGGCCGAAGAGGCTGAAATGCCAGAAACCGGTCCCCGGTAGCTTGTCTCCTTTCTGGTGAAGAATTGGCTTGGTAGTTTGGTCTGCCCTGTTCCCATGATGCACTGGGCCAGGGACAGACTAATTTGCATATAGCCAGGTTCTGAGCTGGGATGGGGCAGTGAGATAAATAACGGTGATGGATCAAGCCCTGATCTTTGGACTGGGTAAGAGTGGTCTGCTTAATTCAGACACTCTGTTCATCACCACCCCCTTTTCTGTATCGTTTTTGGCCACTATAGGTGTGGCAGGGTATACTCAGACATGAGTCCCTTCCTCACTGCTCCATCAGGATTCAAGCAAGCCGGGCCGAAGAGGCTGAAATGCCAGAAACCGGTCCCCGGTAGCTTGTCTCCTTTCTGGTGAAGAATTGGCTTGGTAGTTTGGTCTGCCCTGTTCCCATGATGCACTGGGCCAGGGACAGACTAATTTGCATATAGCCAGGTTCTGAGCTGGGATGGGGCAGTGAGATAAATAACGGTGATGGATCAAGCCCTGATCTTTGGACTGGGTAAGAGTGGTCTGCTTAATTCAGACACTCTGTTCATCACCACCCCCTTTTCTGTATCGTTTTTGGCCACTATAGGTGTGGCAGGGTATACTCAGACATGAGTCCCTTTCTCACTGCTCCATCAGGATTCAAGCAAGCCGGGCCGAAGAGGCTGAAATGCCAGAAACCGGTCCCCGGTAGCTTGTCTCCTTTCTGGTGAAGAATTGGCTTGGTAGTTTGGTCTGCCCTGTTCCCATGATGCACTGGGCCAGGGACAGACTAATTTGCATATAGCCAGGTTCTGAGCTGGGATGGGGCAGTGAGATAAATAACGGTGATGGATCAAGCCCTGATCTTTGGACTGGGTAAGAGTGGTCTGCTTAATTCAGACACTCTGTTCATCACCACCCCCTTTTCTGTATCGTTTTTGGCCACTATAGGTGTGGCAGGGTATACTCAGACATGAGTCCCTTTCTCACTGCTCCATCAGGATTCAAGCAAGCCGGGCCGAAGAGGCTGAAATGCCAGAAACCGGTCCCCGGTAGCTTGTCTCCTTTCTGGTGAAGAATTGGCTTGGTAGTTTGGTCTGCCCTGTTCCCATGATGCACTGGGCCAGGGACAGACTAATTTGCATATAGCCAGGTTCTGAGCTGGGATGGGGCAGTGAGATAAATAACGGTGATGGATCAAGCCTTGATCTTTGGACTGGGTAAGAGTGGTCTGCTTAATTCAGACACTCTGTTCATCACCACCCCCTTTTCTGTATCGTTTCTCGAGGGAGAGGCAGAACTTCTTGGATTTTTTGAGGTCTTCATTAAACCAAGGGGCTTTTTTGTTAATTTGTTTGGATTGTTGTTTTTTCAAGGGTGCTAATTTGTCAGCGCTGTGGGTGATCCATTGGGTGAGGCTGGTTGCTGCAAGGTTTGGGTCAGATGATTTAGCAGGGGGGTTTGGGTGTAGTGATGTAAAGAGTTGGTCGAATGTGATTTTGTTGAAATGAACAATTCTTTGTTTCCTGTCTCCAAACCAGATAATTCATATCGTCTTGTTTTGGATTACAGACACTTGAACTCATGTTGCAAAACTTTTGCAGTACAAAACTCACACAGTGCAGCACTAATGAATAGCATAGTGCGCAAAAGATACAAAACAACATTAGACATCTCTAATGGATTCTTTTGTCAAAATATAGCACCAGAAAGCAGATATTTGACCACGTTTTCAATAAATGGCGCGCAAAAAAAATTCTGTCGTTTACCACAGGGGTTCAAGAACAGCCCAGGATTATTCTCAGCAAGAGTAACAGAGTTACTACAAATATATGATGACGAGGCATTATCTTATGTCGATGACATCTATCTAACAGATGATGACTTGGATACTCACTTGAAAAGAGTGAACACCATAATACTTGGGTTCGCAGCAGAGGGTTACAAATTCAACTTTAAAAAGTCAAGAATTGCCCATCTAACTGTCCTGTTTTTAGGATATGAATTATCAAGTGAAGGCAAAAGCCTGGCTGACAATTTCCTAGAGAAATGTGCTGTAATCCAAGCACCTAGAACACTGAAGAACTTGCAATCAATTCTAGGTTTTCTGAATTTCGGAAGAACTTATATTATAAATTACGCGGAGAGGGTTAAACCTCTCTATGACTTAATAAAACCAGATTTTAAAAGAATCAACTGGACTCAAAAACACACAGAAATTTTGAGATTTACAAACAGACATGTTAGTTAAAACAAAACTGCAAACACGTGACAACACACGCAACCTTGTGATTCGAGTCATCCCAGGAAGATGCGGATTCACATACCTGACCTCTAATGAGGGAGAGAAGGTACCAATAGCATACAAATCACACTTGTACACAGAAGCTGAAAAGAAGTTCAGCATTAAGGAAAACATTGTTCATGCGGTTCAAACAGCTGTAGCAAAAGAAAAATACCAAGCTGACGGTAGACGTATCACAGTCAGAACAGCAGAATCAGCTTTTGAGGCATTAACAACCCCATGTAACTTACCAACAACGGCACTGAATCCAGAATGGATACAGTGGGTAAATTCTGTGGCTACAGACAAAGTGAAATACTATTTTGATCCAGAACTGAATGAATTAAAATATCTAGAATATGAAAGAGAATATCTTCTGCCAATCGACATTCTGCCTTTACGACAGTACGCCTGTGTAATCTATACAGACGGACATGCTCAACCCTCAGTATGGGGAGAGCAAGCATACAACGCCACATGCGAGATTGTAAAAGACGTGTGGCGCGGAGGTAAACTGAGACCTCTATTTACAAAAACACACTCAGTAGAAAATAACTCAGAACAATAAACTGAAATAATAGCGTTAAAAATGCCGATCGTGAATTCCCGACACTTATAGTGTGCGATTTGTATTACTGCGTCAAATCATACAATTACGATTTACAGAAATGGATTCAAAACGGTTACAAAGATGACACAGGTGCAACAATAAAGCAAAAATCACTTTGGGAACAAGTAGTTCTTTTACAGAAAGAACTACCAAAGACTCACGTGATACATTCACTGAGTCATCAACGTGATGGCGTTCACGTTGCAGGGAATTCATTGGCTAAGACAGCCACAGCGGTAGCAACTAAATCGGCTTCCGTAGCTACAAAAAAGCATTCAGTAAAATACATTGACGGTGAAACAATGCTGGCGGTGAAAACGTCATCAAAAGGCGACTGCTCAGCTTTACCGATCAACTATCCACTCAACTATACATACATAATCGATGCAAACTCCGTTCCTTTTGCTCGAATCCCTGGAGTGGGGGATAGAGTGATTCCAAACATGAACAGGAGAGTCTTGTTAATAGTAGACGCACATATTGGCGAGAGTCTTAGACATCGCACAATTAAGGATTCTCTAGCAGAATTACAATCAACATACTGGTGGCCAGGAATGAGTCTGGACCAACACCTATTCGCGAAATACTGTTCAAACTGCAACAGAGATCGCAGTGGTGAACGAAACGGTGTATTCCCACAGCTTTTTGCTCAATAAGGAATAGGCTAACAACATAAACTCACCCAGTATGAATAATGCGTCATATTAACATATAGAGACTATTTTCACTTAAAATGTAGACCCCAGCTCTCGGCTGACGTCTGAACTGTTATACAAAGATTTGCGAGTCTATAATGGCATATACGCAATTTGCATGCTACATTCTGACCAGGGTCCCACTTTTTAGCTTTCGAGCTTATGAGACGGACATGGCCGGCATGGGCATAGCATTGCGGTACTCTTGTCACCTCCTTCCTGAGGGAAACGGGATGGTGTACAGAAAAAACCCGGGCATAGAGCAATCTATAACAGCTAAGGTATTAGGTTCAGGAGCTGGGTGGGTCAAACATTTAATAAGTGTCCAACGTAGTCTTAATAATCTGCCAAGAAATTCTCTGCGAGGTCTCAGTCCGTACAAACTGTTGTTTGGGACTAGAATGTTAGTCCAGGACTTAGATAGTCAGAATTCAGTGGTTAAAGAAAAATGCTTTGATATCAAAGACCGCTTGGCTATTTTACAGGACTTAAATGAAACAAGAAGAGACCTGAGCAACATAAAGTTGAAACAACAGCCAACAACCACTGAAGAGAAACCACCTGTCCCAGCAAGGCCTGTCTGGATTCCAAAAATCGGGGATCTGGTCAGAGAGAAGATCGCGGTAAAGAAGGAATTTGGGCCTTCTTATAGAAAAGCAGTTCCTGTCTTGTCTGTCAACGGGACAAGATCAGTAGTACTACCGCCCCTTGCTGGTAAAAAGGAGAACCGAGTTGTATCCATCGACCTGGTTAAACCACAATCATGTGGCCGATAACAAGTAGTAGGCCAAGTGGACTCCCAAGAAGTAGCAGAACACCAAAGTTTGCTACATCCACAGAGATTCAAACTGAAAGACTAATCACATTTGAAAAATCTACAGTGAATCAACAAGGACTATGCAACAAAGCAATAGAACTTGAACCTCTTAGAACCCAAATCAAAACTTTACATCAAGAAACTCCACTCTACAGTGATGTAACCACGGACTATGCTAATGAAACAAAGCAAATCCTAAAAACAAAAAGTAATCCAGAAGCAATTGAAACAATTGACAGAACAGCATCCGGCTACTTCATCAACTTCGATGATTTTTCTGAAGATCTGAATGAACCTGACGATCATCCAACGGAAAGAACTTTTAAAGACAAAGCAAAGAAACTTTTTCATCAACTAAAAGAAACCTATCTGATTTCTCCATAGATTGAAATTTGGGTGGCATTTGGTGCATTTATCCTCATACTTTGGCTCATCATGGTAGTATGCTTGGGACATTTAATTGAGGGAAGATATGCTAAAATGGACACAGCAAGCCAGAATATCAACTTGGTCCTTAAACCACACACATCTTCACACGTCGAGAAAAGAGAACTTTCTTCTGTCAACTTCACAGCCAATCCTATACCCGGCGGGGTAGCATGGGACAAAACTGAATATGAAATATATGGTCCGGTTGAACTCCTGAAGTATCCACACCAATTTAAGATTTCATTAAGTGACTTTGTAAAACCAAGCACATTCGCTGATGATTGGGATTTTGAAAGTATTAATGATATGATGTCTGATCTAGTGATGTCAGCTAAATTTACAGAACATGATTATTTACAAGGTTCATCTAATTACGATCAAATGTTTTGCTATAACCATTATGGTAACCATTATCTGCATAAATCAACTAAGCCTAGAAATGTTTTAAATTTTAACCAATGGGAACATTGTGCAACTCCACCAAAAGGCAGTTCAAAAACATTTTATGATAAATATTCATACTTTTCAGGGTTTAACACAAGTAATGCAGAAACATTCTACTTCAAATTGTTAAATAAGACAGGAGTGAAAACCATGCTTACAAACACAAAATTTATATATTCAGACTCATTTTTTGAAAAAATGAATACATTTGGTTTTGATTTCTGGAATGATAACATTGAAACGAAAACGATATGGGGTACAAAAGATTGGCAAGTGCAAGGTATAGAATCATTATTTAGAGCCTGCATGATCCCAGAACAAATTATATTTTTGAATGACACAATTCAGCAGACCACCTGTCTTGGTCTAGCCAAAATCAAAGACTTAAACAAACCGTCTATTCCAAAACCAACAATGATAGTAATAGCACCTCTGATGTTGAGATAGACGTAACCAGTATTTTAAACCAAAACAGAACACATCCTGAATGGAAACAATGGTTGATCTGGCCCACAGACACAAATAACTGTCAAGACAGATTCCTGAACAAAATACAGGGGTTCACATTGACCAGGCCAGACCCAAGATACTCCCAGAGACAACATCCAGGGATTGTAACTACTTACAGTGTGGGAAATCTCTGCCTTCAGTGGCTACATACATCCACACTGGCGGAAATTAAGCAACATATGACTTTACTTAAAGAAGGTGCTGACTTGCGCGATTTCATTATGGGACCACGCAAACAGCGTCAAAAACATTTCATAGCGGCCTCTATATATGCAGCTTATAACGAAGCTTGGAAAGAAACTCAAATTGAGACAGCAGAAAAAATACGGGAAATTGACCGTGTTAATTTGGAAAAATCACTTTCTGTTGTGGACAATGGGTTAATAACTCTGTCTTCCAGAATATATTCACTGGACAGTATTGTGTCTTCAGCAATCGATATAATAGAGCAAGACTTACTGATGTTACAACACGGTCAGTCTCAATTGCGTTCTATTGTACAGCTCGGCTGGACGTTGCAAAATCTGCGTTCAGGCTATGTGCCTTGGCGTTTAATCAACACAACGTCATTATTTAATATCTTTAACCTTACTGATAAACAAATCAGTTTGGCACAGAAGGGTGCTGACTATACAATTCTGAGCATTGAAAAACTTGAGAGATTACCATTGACAATGTCAGAACGACCTGTCATTGAATGGATAATACACGGGATAATAAATATTCCGATAACTACTTTCCGGTTTCAATACTGCCAAAAATATATACAGGCAGGCCAGTATGAAAGGTTGGGTAAAGGATACATTAAGTGGACATGGGACTTGCCCTATACACACACATGTGTTAGTAATAAAGGACAGAGTGTATTTCTTAGTGGCAATAATTGTGCAAAATCACTAAGTGGTATACTTCTGTGTCAGGGTTTAAGTTTGCATGGGGCCTGTGAAGGGACTTCAAATAACCTTTCATGTCACCAGCTAGGTACACCTGCAACACGAATAGAACCATTCTTTAGGAGACTCTCGAACGGGAGTTACATTCTAATTGTAGATCGCAGATGTTTCAGCCTAATGCCCGGAAAACCTTATCTCGTAAGCGTGACTACCAGGGTCATGTGCTGTGAAAGAGTATTGTTCCCAAACGATACTCCATACAGGGAGGCAAGGTTATGGCCCAGTTTTAATTTCTCTTCTATTCAAATTGATACTTTAAGCAGAATGAAGACTGTGCTCCTACAGACGCCAACCAGGTTGACGTCATCACAAGAAACCTATGATCTCCAAGTTGCAAGGACAACGGCAGAGATTCATTCACTGCTATCAACGAATAGCCCCCTACACTTCGCAGAAATATTAAACAAAATCTTAAATATTTCTGATACCAGTGGTATCGCCAGTGTATTTAAGACAGTTTTTTCAGGCGCTTTAACACCATTCAAAGCGATCCTGGGTATTTTTCCAAACTTCGTCCATTCCCTCTTTGGCGGACTACCTCTCCTGTTGGGACTAGTAGCAGGCGTCCTATTTTTGCTACTTTTGCTTCGATATGGCAAACCGTGTCACAGACATGACTCCAACAACAATGGAAGAAACGATCCTAGCTATCCGCTACCGGGACCGCATAACTAAAGTCCTTGGATTAGCACGGCTACGAGATTTAAATATGACTTGGTTTCTTTCATTCAGACCCTTGTGGCAGACCTGTGTTATGCCTGTATTAAGGTGCTTGCTATGCGGCGAAGAATGCGTGTTGGACACCTGTCTCACACTACAATCAGAAGTGCCATTGGACGCAGAGACTTTGTTGAGTCCAGTAAAGGCTCATGCATTGTGCTGTCCCCAGCGGCTACCAATCCTGATGACGGCATTCGTGGAGACTTCACCATTGCGAATGAAGGGTAGTGAAGTACAAGATGAAAGCAGCATCGATCAGGTACGACCATCTGTCAGCTATGCTGATCAAACCATCACTGAAAGCAATCATGCTCATGACTGCATGGTAGCGTCATTTTCCAACCTTGTCGAACTCTCACCAGAAGCTGTTGACTGTTTTTTCGAACATCTAAATGATATGATGTTTTCACCAGAACAGAAAGAATGACTTTGAGCAAACGTGCACACAGCGTTCCCTGAACTCTGAATTTGGCCTTCAAATTTCAAAATAAAGCCACTAAGAATTCTTCGAGTCTGCTCCTGCAAACAGGAACGTTCTCCAAACATCCAAAATATTTACCTTTCAGGCACTTATCTTCTGCTTAAAGTAAACTATTCTTAGAGAACAGACACTTCTATTTTTAGGTACCTCTAGGAGACATTACCTCGAACTCTAGGTTCTTTACACATACGATTGTATTTCTACGTGATGAAATGGACTCGCACTTTTTCTTCTGTACTAAGAGCCATTTCATGTGTTATTTTCGCAAATCATTCATGCAGATATAAAATGTGCATCCTCTTTGAATGATTACACTGCTTGAATGCATACAGTAACTATTTTCATTTTTCATGTGTTACGCAAATCCAAAGTTAATGCAAAATTAATGTATTTTGGGGCGGTTTTGAATACACATACAATGTTAGTTATGTTTACTATGCTTAGGTTAGTAAATATGGACATAGATTCCGTGGAGTGGGTGTGATGTATTCCTATGGGAACTGTATCAATATTCCTGTTTCTGACCCTTGTCCAGTTAATAAGTCAATAGTGACCATACAACGGCACAGAAACCCGTTTTCTGATTAGGTCATAGCGCATGCTACCACGTTAGGCAAGCACTATTCCCCCAGCCCCCATAGAAAGCATACCGAGTTCTCAAAACAAATCAAACCTCCAGCAACCTGGGAAATCCCCCGCAGCTATTGTTTTGGTTTAACCAAGAACTCCAGTAAAGAATGTACGAACAACCAGTTCTTATGACATCCATATTGACGTATTTATGTCCATCCTTACGTCAATCTCGGCACCTTTCAGGTATAAATATTACCAACATTGCCCTAAGCAAATCAATCAATCAATCAATCAGGTCATTTGTAGAGCGCACTACTCACCCGTAGGGTCTCAAGGCGCTGGGAGGGGGGGGGGTGCCGCTACTGCTCGAACAGCCAGGTCTTGAGCTTCTTCCTGAAGGAGAGGTGGTCTTGGGTCAGGCGCAGATTGGTCGGAAGTGAGTTCCAGGTCTTGGCGGCCAGGTAGGAGAAGGATCTTCCTCCTGTTGTCGCTCTTCGGATGCGGGGGACGGCGGCGAGGGCGGCGAGGGCGGCGGCGAGGGCGCAAACACACGGTGGTGACGAGATTGGAGCAGCGATACTTGCCGAGGAGCCCAGCAGATGCAGGAAGCCCACGGACGCTGCCCCTCCCTTTTGAGGCGCTGAGAGAGAGACGCTGCCTTTTCTCTTGCCGAGAAATCCAGCCCCGGCGTTTCCAGCCGCCCTTGCGAGCAACTGGGATATCGAGTCCTGAGATTGAGATACCAGCCCTCCAGCCTTCTAAATCCCAGGTACTGAACTGAATAACCCCTCACAGAGAATTCTTGAATCAGATCCTTGGCAAAGCAAACTTAACTTAAACTGCTACTTATCTACTCTCGCCCACGTATTAGGCTTAGGTCAGGTACACCGGGGTAGGCGTAGCTAGAAGCACCAGTTGAGTACGATTAGTCAATGTATATAACTTTTATCCATTTTAAGTATCATATGGCAAAGAAACCATATCAATGCTTTTACAGTATTATTTTATAATTCTGTTTTTACTGTATGCACTTTACTTAACTATAAGTATTGCAATAATAGCGATTCATTTCTCTTGTATGAGAAAAGAGACTGATCAATAAATAACACCTTTTTATTGAACACGCCCGTCTCTTCCTTTTCTCTACAATCTGGTGAAACTAAGAATGCACGTACTGACTGAGTAAAATAAGTTGTCTTTTGTTTTCACACGACTCTAGAGATATACTCTTGATTAGGGGAGAGCAAAGTTGTCATGTTCTATGGTTGTCAGAAACTAAATCCCTTCTTGTCTATCCAGGGAGGTTAAACTCCTCCTTGCCTATTCGAGAAAGTTTCTAGTGAACTCTGAGCTAGCTGGCACACATAACTTTAAGTCTAATATCGTCAGTAGAAGACCTAGTTAACCACAGTCCTACGTCTATACTATTGAAGATATTATTCCAATGCGCAAAGCCTATTGGGATAATAGGAACTACACTACACTCCCAGGGCTGATACTGTACTGGTCTGCGGGGACCACCACCTCCAGTGTGCTGGCTCTGTGCGTACTCTTCGTCCATTTTCCACTTGATCATCCTCCGCAGATCGTACCACCTGGGCTGGCACTCCTTCCTTGTGCGTCTGATGTGTGCAACAGCATTCACCCTATTGACTATCCTCTCCCACAGGCGTGTTTTCTCAGCTATGCTGGTCCGTCTGACCAATGCGCCAAACAGCTGTGGCTCGACTATGATGACTTCATCTACAAGGATGTCCATCTCCTCCTTTGTGAACTTTGGATTCTTCTGTGCGGACATGGTGTGGGGTGACGGTGTGTATGGATATGGGTGTCCGGGTCTGAATGTGAATGGGGGTATGTGTGAAGGTGGATGTGTGCAGTTGGTGGTGTGTTGTCAGTGTCTCTTGCTAATTGGGTATGTTGCAAAGGATCATGGTTTGTATGTGTGGGCCCTTTTTATTGGTCTATTTGTGGGTGGGGCTTAGTTAGAATTTTTGGTGGGTGTATTATAAGGGGTGGTTCTGAGTTAGCCCCTCTGTTTACCTGTTTGGATCTGCCCAGGACATTCATTTCCATGGTTTGTACACTGGAGACGTGTTTTGTGGTATTGTGCGAATCGTTTTCACCCTCCTTGTGCTGTTTTACAGTGTCCGCGTGGTTCAGTACGGCTCGTTTACTTGTATTTGCCTCTGTTTATTTTTGTGTACAACGCGACGTTCTCGCGGTACAAGTTGTTTTCTACCTCCTTGTGCTGTTTTTAGGGGTTCCCGTGCGCTTCGTTCAGTGTGGGTTCGTCTCGTATTTGATTTTGAGGCCAGCTCATACACAAAGTTTTCCGTACAAATCGCAGCTCATACGCGACGTTTCCCCTACGAATCGCATTTTGATTCCCAGGTCTGGATCATACTTGTCGGGTCGTACAACATTTTTACGAATCGTACGGTTCACTTTCAGGGTCCGTATCGTACGGATTTTCCCTTGCTTTTCGTACGGTTCGCAAAAGATTCGGATGTAGTTTTTTCCTACGGATCGTACTACACGATTCGTACGGATTTGTACGATTCGTACGGAAAGGGCTACAAATTCGAATCGTCGTACGGATTTGTTTCCCGAATCGGAATCAACCCCAAAATGTCAACATAAATAAAAAATTTATAATTATGCAAAACAAAGTAAAAAAAAATAATTTACTTTTAATATTTTTAAAATTAATTATATACTACATTAGCTAAAACAATACAAAAAATATTAAATAACAGAGGGAATAAAATACTATTACAACTCCAAAAAAAACAACAGTAAGTCAAATGTTGGATAGCGTAGGGGTAAAAATGACTATTCCCACTCCAAAGAGTGCAACAGTAGGGAAAGTGTTGGATAGCGTAAGGGTAAAAATTACTATTACAACTCCAGAGAGTGCAACAGTAGGGAACGTGTTGGATAGCGTAGGGCTAAAAATTACTATTTCAACTCCATAGAGTGCAACAGTAGGGAAAGTGTTGGATAGCGTAGGGGTAAAAATAACTATTTCAACTTCAGAGAGTGCAACAGTAGGGAAAGTGTTGGATAGTGTAGGGGTAAAAGGTACTATTCCCACTCCAAAGAGTGCAACAGTAGGGAAACTGTTGGATAGTGTAGGGGTAATAATTACTATTCCCACTCCAGAGAGTGCAACAGTAGGGAAAGTGTTGAATAGCATAGTGGTACAAATTACTATTCCCACTCCAGTGAGTGCAACAGTAGGGAAAGTGTTGGATAGCGTAGAAGTTAAAAATAACATACTTATAAAGAAATTAATATTTTTAAATATTAAAAAAATTATTTACAAATACCAATCAATAATTATTAAAAACATAATTACCAATGAATAATTAAGTAACAAACAATTAATAATAAATACCAATTAATATTAATTAATAAATATAAATTTTCAATTAAAAAACATTGAACAATAAAATATTTCTTATAACAAAAGCATTTTAATTATTAACTAGTAATTATCAATTAACTAATATTGAACAATTAAATCATTTGTTAAACCAAAAATATTAATTATCAAACATTAACATTAATTGCCAATTAATAATTGCTTATTAATATATATATTAAAAAGATCAACAATTATTATTTAGTAATCTTTAATTATTATTAATGATTAAACAACAATACATTATTTTCATAAACAAAAAATTATACTTTTAAACAATTACCAACAATTACCAACTAATAGATAATATCCAATAAATTAATTATCAATACCCAACTATAAATTTAATAACTACTTAATTATATATCAATTACTTTATACAAATCAAATCAGCTTTATTCGGTCTTTTAAATTTAAAACCATAAAAGCAACAAAAAGAAATACATACATGTATATAGAATTCAACAGTTCATTACAATATTAAGAAAAAACGGATATTTAAAGTAAACTAAAATCAACCTGGTACAAAATAAAAACACATGATAGACAGAGTCCCCTATCACCAATTGTTATAGTTCGGTACTCTGGGGCCGGGGTAAAGATCAAACAAGTCCCAAATAGAAATGGGGCCATCTCCAATTTTGGGCTGGGAAAATCTTAAAAAGGGAACAATGTTCCTGTGTTTGAATTTGATTAGTATCAGGTCTCCCGGAATGTCTTTGGGCAACATCCCTAGCCATCCCACCCTCCTGACGCTCAGGATTCCGCCATCTAAGTCAGGTGGCAGCGGTCTATTGTTATTAAGCCAAAAGATGGCTTTATGCAGCAGATCCTGGCTTGTTTCATGTTTGCCCTGACTAAGTTCAGGGACCCCGGAGAGAACAGTCACATAGGGGGCGGCTTCAGGGGGTAAGTTTATTCGATGTCTTCTTTCTTGAGGGAGCCTAGGAGCTTTACAAGGGAGATGAGTGGGCTTCAAAGTAGCATTCCGGTCACTAGGAATGGGTATGCTGAGAGAGGAATCAATTGTTCATTCTTTACTATGTACAATGGACTTGGGATTCACAAGATTGGTAGAGGGCGTAGGACAAGAGAGAATAGCAGTATTTACAGTTGATGGTAGAATCCTTTGTACTATTTTTTCAACATCAGACAGCCTATCTCCCAGTTCCTTAATCTTTGAGAGCAGGGGTGATAAAGCCGTATTCAACAATCGCTCAAAATTGGCCAGTAGGGTCGATTGGAGAGGGGAAACAGAGTCATTTGATGTAGTCCCCGCCTTAAACGGCGTTGATACGCTTGGGTTGGCGGGGGAAAAAGACGAGCTACAGCACATACGGGCGGCATTTGATGAAATCACCTCATTTCTCCTCCTTTTGCTGATTGGTTCCCGAGACGGTGTGTCAGCCTGGGGCAAGATTATTTCAGGGTCCTGGGGAGTACAGTCTATAAGGTCCATATCTCTGTACACTGTAGGGGGAGTAGAGATATCAGGGACATAGTTTGTGCCACACAAGGCATTCAGATCTTCCCAGATAGACATAGTAATTAAGCTAAGAGGGCCCCAACACGTCACTAGGCAAATCAAAAGACGATTGAAAAAGGTAAATTGTCTCTGTACCTCTTCCTTTGATGGAGCCAAGAGGGGTGGCCCGTCCCGTCCTCCTCCGGTCCTCTGAGGGCCACAGAGGGCCCGCCCTTTGCCCGGGCTTCGCCCGGCTAGTCCCGCACGCATCCCGCGACGCGGAGGGAGCGTCTGACCTTTTGTAGCGCCTCTGGGCGCGATCCTTTCCAAACCGGAAGTCCCCGCAAAGAGCTGTAGTCTCTGGCCGCAGGATGGTGGGGGAAAACGGCGTGGAGACTACAGCGTCTGGCACCCGGGAGCGACCCCCGCAGGACAGCGTCTATCAGGGCGGCAGCGGGTAAGGTTGGCCCCCTTCCACTCCGGAAATGCCCCCCGCTCCTCCGAGGGAGCGTCTAACCTTTTGTAGCGCCTCCGGGCGCGATCCTTTCCAAACCGGAAGTCCCCGCAAAGCTCTCTGGGAGCTGTAGTCTCTGGCCGCAGGATGGTGGAGGAAAACGGCGTGGAGACTACAGCGTCTGGCACCCAGGAGCGACCCCCGCAGGACAGCATCTATCAGGGCGGCAGCAGGTAAGGTTGGCCCCCTTCCACTCCGGAAATGCCCCCCGCTCCTCCGAGGGAGCGTCTGACCTTTTGTAGCGCCTCCAGGCGCGATCCTTTCCAAACCGGAAGTCCCCGCAAAGCTCTCTGGGAGCTGTAGTCTCTGGCCGCAGGATGGTGGAGGAAAACGGCGTGGAGACTACAGCGTCTGGCACCCAGGAGCGACCCCCGCAGGACAGCGTCTATCAGGGCGGCAGCAGGTAAGGTTGGCCCCCTTCCACTCCGGAAATGCCCCCCGCTCCTCCGAGGGAGCGTCTGACCTTTTGTAGCGCCTCCGGGCGCGATCCTTTCCAAACCGGAAGTCCCCGCAAAGCTCTCTGGGAGCTGTAGTCTCTGGCCGCAGGATGGTGGAGGAAAACGGCGTGGAGACTACAGCGTCTGGCACCCAGGAGCGACCCCCGCAGGACAGCGTCTATCAGGGCGGCAGCAGGTAAGGTTGGCCCCCTTCCACTCCGGAAATGCCCCCCGCTCCTCCGAGGGAGCGTCTGACCTTTTGTAGCGCCTCCGGGCGCGATCCTTTCCAAACCGGAAGTCCCCGCAAAGCTCTCTGGGAGCTGTAGTCTCTGGCCGCAGGATGGTGGAGGAAAACGGCGTGGAGACTACAGCGTCTGGCACCCAGGAGCGACCCCAGCAGGACAGCATCTATCAGGGCGGCAGCAGGTAAGGTTGGCCCCCTTCCACTCCGGAAATGCCCCCCGCTCCTCTGAGGGAGCGTCTGACCTTTTGTAGCGCCTCCAGGCGCGATCCTTTCCAAACCGGAAGTCCCCGCAAAGCTCTCTGGGAGCTGTAGTCTCTGGCCGCAGGATGGTGGAGGAAAACGGCGTGGAGACTACAGCGTCTGGCACCCAGGAGCGACCCCAGCAGGACAGCATCTATCAGGGCGGCAGCAGGTAAGGTTGGCCCCCTTCCACTCCGGAAATGCCCCCCGCTCCTCTGAGGGAGCGTCTGACCTTTTGTAGCGCCTCCGGGCGCGATCCTTTCCAAACCGGAAGTCCCCGCAAAGCTCTCTGGGAGCTGTAGTCTCTGGCCGCAGGATGGTGGAGGAAAACGGCGTGGAGACTACAGCGTATGGCACCCAGGAGCGACCCCCGCAGGACAGCGTCTCTCAGGGCGGCAGCAGGTAAGGTTGGCCCCCTTCCACTCCGGAAATGCCCCCCGCTCCTCCGAGGGAGCGTCTGACCTTTTGTAGCGCCTCCGGGCGCGATCCTTTCCAAACCGGAAGTCCCCGCAAAGCTCTCTGGGAGCTGTAGTCTCTGGCCGCAGGATGGTGGAGGAAAACGGCGTGGAGACTACAGCGTCTGGCACCCAGGAGCGACCCCCGCAGGACAGCGTCTCTCAGGGCGGCAGCAGGTAAGGTTGGCCCCCTTCCACACCGGAAATGCCCCCCGCTCCTCCGAGGGAGCGTCTGACCTTTTGTAGCGCCTCCGGGCGCGATCCTTTCCAAACCGGAAGTCCCCGCAAAGCTCTCTGGGAGCTGTAGTCTCTGGCCGCAGGATGGTGGAGGAAAACGGCGTGGAGACTACAGCGTCTGGCACCCAGGAGCGACCCCCGCAGGACAGCGTCTATCAGGGCGGCAGCAGGTAAGGTTGGCCCCCTTCCACTCCCGAAATACTTTATACACTATTCCCCTGTAAACACACAACAAACTCCAATAATAAAATAATACACTTAACATAATTATCAATTAATCAATTAATTAAAATTAATTACCAATTAATTAAAATTAATTACATATTAATAAATAATTAACAATAATATTAGCAAAGACAATTCATGAAAATAAAGTATTACTTAATTACATTTAAATTACTTCCCACCCTATTGCCCTATAAACCCATAACCCGCTACAGAACATAATTATCAATGAATCAATAATTAAAATTAATTAGCAATTAATGAAAATTAATTACCAATTAATTAAAATTAATTTATAATTCCTAAAAATTCATAATTAATTCAGTATAATTAAATTACTTCCCACCCTATTCCCCTATAAACCCATAACCCTCTACAGAAAATAATGATCAATTAATCAATTAATTAAAATTAATTACCTATTAATAAAAATTAATTACCAATTAATTAAAATTAATTTATAATTCCTAAAAATTAATCATTAATTTTGTATAATTAAATTACTTCCCAACCTATTCCCCTATAAACACACAACCCGCTACGGTACTAAAATACAAAATGTACTTAAATTACATTAAAAAAATACATATTAAATACATAATAATATACATAAAAATCATATAAAAATAGATATTAGTAACATCGATATTACTAACATCGATATTAGTAACATCGATATTACTTACATCGATATTAATAAAATCGATATTACTTACCTTCGAAGTTCTGTTTCTTCGATATTAAAAAAATCGATATTACTACCTTCTATATTCTGTCCCTTCGGTATTAAAACATCGATATTATGGTAGGTTGATATTAAAATATCGATTTTCTGCCTACCCTCAAACCGATGGCGCACCCACTGCCACAAGAGGTGGGACGACATCCGCTGGCTGGCAAAGAACGTGGCGGGGATGACCTTGGGGCTGCTTCCTCGCACTGGGCGGTTGGCATGGCACAGCATGACACCACTCATGGGGTGCATCTGGGCCGTGACACATACTAAGCTTGATGCATGTTTGAAGGAGCAACAGCAGCAAGCCAGGGATGAGTATTCTGGGAAGGGTGACTTTGGCTGGGAGTGGCTGCATGTGTACAGAGCCTGTGACTGTGCTGGCGTATGTGATTTTGGTAGTGTGATTCAGTGGCTTGCAAGTGGCTGCTTGGCTGGGTGCAGGTGTGATGCATTTTTCCTACCTGTACTTACTGAGGTAATTTGAGTACTGTGCATTCCCAATGCATTGTGAGGCATGGTCTTCAGGTATCGTCTGCATTGGGGTAGTCTGGGGATTCCCATGGGAGAGAACGGCAGTGTGCCCAATCTGAGTGTGCCTTCATCAATGCATCCATTGCCTGAGCTCATGTTTGGGAGGCTTAGACATCTGACCCCAATGTGCACCAGTGGTTGGGCCCGAAGTACAACATGGTGGTTGGCATGGGCTCATGGACATTGTGGAATGTCATGTTGTAGTCTGTGTCTGTGTTCTCCCCTCCTGCTCCATCCAGATCTGTCAGTGGCAACAAGTAGTGTGCCCCCATCATGGCCCTAGGTGTACTCTGAGCGTTTTGGGTGTCTGGTTGAACGGAGACACTAGCAGGGCATTGTGCTGTGTGTTCATCATATGGCTCAATTATGCTAGATTTTCCAGTTTCCACACACTGTTTGAGTCAATATAGTGAGTTAGCACAATGTTATTGCACAGGGTGGTGTGCAACATGTAGATTTAGTCATCTTCAGCGATGCTTCGCTTGCATATGTTTGTTATGATGCTGACAGTGAACTGACCCTACATCTCTCTCTCTCATGCAGCCTCACCTGTGGTCACAGAGGGACAGGAGACGAACACCAGTGGGGGTGAGACAAGCACAACAGCTGCACAGGAGCCCAGTGACACAGATGTGACCAGCGCCCCGGAAGGGGACAAGAGTCTGCTGGAGGAATCCCAGCCTGAGATGCAAAGTACCACCTCATCTGATGCCAGCGGTGATGCATCCATGCTGGCAGGCACAGGGATTGGGGACTCTGCATCATCATCCACCACACAGCCGCCAGTGCCCACCCTCCCAGGCATTGCCTGTGTCTGCTCCAGTATGAGGGGAAAAGTGTGCTTCACCCCGGGCACCGATGCCCCTCCCCCTGTCCCCTCTGCTGCCATCAGTGCTGAGCCTGTGGACCTTTTGCGCCAGGTGTGTGTGGGCCAGACAGCACTCCTCAATGCCTTCATTGACCATGACAAAAAATTGACACAGGTGGTTGCTTTCATGGAGGGTATACATTCAGGCGTGGGTGGCCTGCACCAGACTGTCCAGTCTTTGTTCTCCACTGTGACGGCAGCCCTTCAACTGGCACATACTCAGGGTCCAGCTCAGGTCTCTTTGTCCACCCCCTGGCAGTTGTCATGTCTGACGATAGTGACCACGCTCCACAAAGTCACAATACAGCACACAAAGCACACAGCAGCAACAACCCAAGCAGTCCTGGCCACAGACACCATCCCCACATAAGACCAAAGCCACCCCAGAGCACAAAGATAAAAGCCTTTCAGGTGGCACCAGGGCCCAAACAGCAAAGAAGCAGACCTCAGGCTCACATGCCTCAGAGGCATCCCCAGCCAAGGACTCTCCTGTCCCTAAAGCATCTCGCAAAGCGAAGCATACAATTTCTGTGCCCACCGAGAAGGTGGTGCATGCCAAGGGTACAACTAAGAAGGGCTCCAAGGCAGATTCACCCACCACCTCGACTCCCATTCCAAGCCCAGTGAAGCAGGGGAAAGAGGGCACTAAAGGGGTAACACCTAGTAAACAGAGGATGAAGGGGAAAAGGCCAGGCCAGGCGAAGCGTTCCGTTGGTTCCAGCACATCCCCAGAGGGAGTGCCAGCATCTGTACCTGATGCAGCTTTGGTAGTGAGTGTGCCAGTTGTGTCCACACCACCTCTAATTGATCCTAAGTCAGGGAAGCCATTTAGAATCCCCAAGAAGTGGAAAGGCACCCCTCCACAATCTCCCACCCACACTGTGTCTCACAGCAGCATGACTCCACCTCCACGTGCCACTACACCACCTGGTCCAAGCAGCCCTCTGGCTTGCCAAGCCACTGATAGCTCTGCCTCAGCTGGGCCGCTCTCTCCCCGGTCAAGTGGTCTGACTGTCCCTGACACACAGCCAGCTCCCAGTCCACCTGACAGCCAAGTCTGAGTGGTAGTCACCCTAACACACCTGTCTCTCATACAGGTGGGCCTGTACTTCCCATTGTTACCCCCTGACTGTGTTGCTGATCATAGAAAGGTACAGTCGCACACATTCCCTGTGCAGCTTCTCATGTACTCACTCTGCACTTTGCCCTGGACACTGGTCTTGTCGTTCACTGCTGTTTTGCCCTTGCCAGTGCAGCTTCTCATGTACTCACTCTGCACTTTGCCCTGGACACTGGCCTTGTCATTCACTGCTGTGTGCCCCTTGCCTGTGCAGATTCTCATGGACATACTCTGCACTTTGCCCTGCCCATTGGCCTTGTCGTTCACTGCTGTGTGCCCCTTGCCTGTGCAGATTCTCATGAACATACTCTGCAATTTGCCCTGACCACTGGCCTTGTCATTCACTGCTGTGTGCCCTTCGCCTGTGCAGATTCTCGCGGCCTCACTCTGCACTTTGCCCTGCCCACTGGCCTTGTTGCTCTTTGCTGTGTTGGACTATTCCCTGTGCAGCGTCTCATGGACATACTGTGCTCCCTGAACTGGCCACTGGCCTTGCTGTTTTGCCCTTGCCTGTACAGATTCTCATGGGCATGCTCTGCACTTTGCCCTGCCCACTGGCCTTGTTGCTCTTTGCTGTGTTTAACTATTCCCAGTGCTGCTTCTCATGGGCATGCTGTGCTCCCTGAACTGGCCACTGGCATTGCTGCTTTGCCCTTGCCTGTGCAGATTCTCATGTACTCACTTTGCACTTTGCCCTGCTTACTGGCCTTGTTGCTCTTTCCTGTGTTGGACTATTCGCTGTGCAGCTTCTCGTGGACATGTTGTGCTCCCTGAACTGGCCACTGGCCTTTCTGTTTTGCCCTTGCCTGTGCAGATTCTCATGCACTCACTTTGCATTTTGCCCTGCCCACTGGCCTTGTTGCTCTTTGCTGTGTTGGACCATTCCCTGTGCAGCTTCTCATGGACATGCTGTGCTCCCTGAACTGGACACTGGCCTTGCTGTTTTGCCATTGCCTGTGCAGATACTCATGGACATGCTCTGCACTTTGCCCTGCCCACTGTCCTTGTTGCTCTTTGCTGTGTTGAGCTATTCCCTGTGCAGCTTCTCATGGACATGCTGTGCTCCCTGAACTAGCCACTGGCCTTGCTGTTTTGCCCTTGCCTGTGCAGATTCCCATGGATATGCTCTGCATTTTGTGCCTTGATCTTCTCTACTCTTGGTGCCTATCTGTGCAATATGTGAATAAAGACAGTTGCTCCTGTAGTCTTTTTTGTTAGTGTCTTTACTGAATAAAGTTATTATCGTGTGTGTATAAGGTTTACTGTGCCCCATGCTCTGTGTGCCACTTCAATATTGCCAATGTCCTGGTTCACTTACTCTTTTTTTTTTACAGGGGTGACACGGACTTCAGTTCTTCCCGACCCTGATACTTGTGGAGGCTATGATGTCAATTTTACATGTAATGCAGTTGTCAGTTTCATGATTTGTTAATGTTAGCTATATTATTCACATCTCAGGTTGGGGGCACTGCCAGCACAGGGTGTGATTCTATCCAAAGGTTTGCAGGCAGGTTGGCCAGGGTCATCATGTATGTGTGTTATTCCTTTATGTGTGCCCAGCAGTGTATGTGTGTGGTCATCTTGTGATGGCCAGTCATCCTGGTCCCATGGCTGACTTTAGATGTGTGCTCTTGGGTAGGTAGGAAGTGTGCAGTGTGAAGGTGGTGACTTTGTAGAGAGTGTTGATGTGTGTGTGCCCCTGCATTGTCAACAATACACATGTGTTACCCAGGAGTTGAGTGCCTGTTGTTTGGATTGTTCAGCCCTGTGGATGTGGTTGTTTGCACATGTGTGAGTTGTATGTTGTGCACTGTGCAGTGTGTTGGTGTGTCCAACAGTTCTGTCTGACTCCTACTTGTTGTTTTTGTCACTTGTGAGTATGAGGAGTGTGTGATTGGCACGTCAGTGTTGTGTTTGGTTGATCATCCATCTGTCTTGATACTATTTGTGGAGACTGTGCAGACCTGCTGATCCACACTGCCATTGTGGTTGTGTTTTCTCATGCATTGTTGTCACATGGTACCTTTTTTCCTCCAGTATGGCATGTTGTGTGTGGTGTCATGATATCCCCGATCTGTGCCTCAGATGCCTAAACATTGTGAGTCTGCACTCCCTCTATTTGTGTATGGTACACTCCTGCCATGTCCACTACTGACGTGCAGTACACTTCACTTAGATGTCAGCTCTCCCCTTGGTTTACAAGTGTGTGTGCCTCCTCATCACTTCATTTGTGACACTGTGCTTTGAGGTGCAGTTCTTTGGCCAGGAGCAATGTGCCACTCAGGACATTTCCCCAATTGGTTATTTGTGATATTCTTGTGCTGTTTGGCAGTCATGGGTGCTCAACTGCAGTTCAACTGTGTGTGCTGCCCAGTCCTCCGGTCAAGTTGATTCCACCTTTCTGTCTGAGACTTGTGCATCTGTTGGTGTTGTGTTGAATGTATGTGTGTTTGCCGTGGTACTGCTTCACTTCCAGGGTGTGATGTTGTCTTTGTGCTGTGCTGATTGGTGTTGTGTGGGTTCATGTTGTGTCACTCGTTTCTGTGTGGGACTGTTATGCTTGGTGTGCACATACTGCTTGTTGTGCAAGCAGTGCTGTGGGTGTATGTTGCCTTGTCATTGCCGGGTGGGCATCCACTGCTATCCTGATGATTGCTGGAAGATTGCGGTGGATGTGTATCCGGGATGTGGAGGGGTGACTTGGTGGCAGGTAGGTCATGTTTGGGTACTCTTGTGGATGTGTTCCTGTCCCCACCAGGGTGTCTGATGCGGATTTGGACCCTGTATGAGCCCATGAGTGTTGTGTTGTGGTTGTGTAATTGTGTACCTGCAGCGGTGGCTGCGGCGGTCCATGAGTTGCTGGTGATGTATCAGGTACAGCACAGAGAAAATGTGTAGGGCTGGGTTCATTGCGGTCGTGACCGGGTTGTGTTGACTGGGACTCTAGTTGTTTGGGGCATCCTAATTTGTCGAGCGGGCGGACATCATTCCACATGGCGGTGAATCTCCTTTAGCTCACACCACCCCTGTAGCGGGCTCACTTTGATGGCGGTTCATGTCGCACTGCGGCGGACGGGGAATGGGCTATATTTGGCCATTCTAATATGGCGGGCGTGCGATCCGCTACTCGCGAGTGGAAAAATTCATATTTCTGCACCACCACGGTGGTGCTACCGCCCGCCATCCTATTAGACCCCCTGGACTCAGAATAAGAAAGATTAAGGTAAGTAATTGGGAATTTCCATTCGAAAGTGGTGACACTATGCTTTGAGGAATCCTTTTAAGTGCTCTAACTCCCTATACTCTCATAAACAAAACAATGCTGTCCATCTCATTTATGCTTGAAAACTGCATTGTTTTCAAATCCTTTTTATTTTTATTCCATTTTGAATTAGAAGAAAACTATATTCCCATGTTCTCATAATCTTTGATGAAGTCTTATTTACGAAAAAAGCAGTTGAATGAACATATTCCTTGTTTTACTAAACCCCAAAAATGTTTTTTTGAAAATAACCATCAAGTAACTGTCATGGCGGTATTTCTGTAATGTCAACAACGATGATTGAAACCAATCGGTGCTGACAACCATCATTTATGATGCTTAAAGACTGTAATTCTACCTCTGTATGATATTGGTGGAAAATTCTGTCATTCCGTCAAAAACATATGGCAAAAACAACGTCACAGTTCATACCCTTACTGAGAGGTCAAATGCTGTTAGAAATCAGTGTACTCCAAGTAGTGTGCTCCATTTCTAGGAATTTTTGTACCATCCTAAATATATATGGAGCTCTATTCACTAAAAGAGTAGTAAATAGGCACCTTTAAAAATACACCTACATGCGGGTGCAGATTTGCTACTTTTTGGGATTCACAAACATTTGCAGAACTAAACCTGGAAAGATGTGGTTGGCAAATGTTTTCACTTTCGAGTCATACTTTTGTGAATGGCATATGACTTTTCCTAAAACACCTATTTCCCCTGTTCAGAGTTCTTCACTGTGGAGAACTCTGCTAAGGGGAAAAGAGGCCTGCTCTGCAAATAAACGTTTTTTCCACTGGAAAAATATTTTGCCCATACAGAAAGTCAATCTGTCGGTGATCCGTTCCCTTTCCCATCCTGGACGGAGTTACTCTAGCTCTTGACTGGAGTAAATCTCTGAGCATTTCTCGGGTTAAAGGGGATTTTTTAAGCAGGATTAATTACTGTGGATTTCTCGACAGTCATGCTGGAGAAATCTACAGTTGTCAGTACTTTTATGACTGTCAGGAATCACTTTCCCGGCGTAGATTCCTGGCAGGTATAATAAAGATAAATTGGTCATAAACTTACACTTACAACTGAATTTACTTTTGTGAATGGGACCCATGGTGTTTAAATGTTTTTGGTCAACTCCACTATTACAAGATAGCTCTGTAGGACAGTTCAGTCCAATAAGCTTTATTGTGTTAAAAGACAAACCATAAAAGCATACATACATATAAAAACCTGCTAAATGGGGATTAAACCCCAAAGTGGACTGTGCAAACATACAGCATATGCAAAAATTAATAAAAAATCTATTGCAATCAGTCTCAGTGCATGAACATTAGTTAGACAGTCATAATAAGTCTAAACACTATACTCCTCTGTCTCATTTGACAAAGCAAACACATCCCCAAAATCAACATTGTTTCCCCCCAGCAATTCAATATGAACAATTACAGATGGAAAAATTCAGGAGGAAAATAAGTGTGGCTTTAACAGCCGATTCCATAAAAAATACACAAAGGCTCACTTTAAATTAACAAATCAGTGAGACAGAGCATGATGCTGACATTCCATAATAACAATAATAAACTTTCTTAGATAAAGGGTATAAAAAGATAAAACTTTCATCCAGCACATGTATCATTCATTATTAACTTTATTTCCAATTGAAAGTGAGAAAAAAAAATATTCACTTCTCAACTAATTTCCTGGTTTTAACAGCAGAAGAAATAAAAGTGTACATTGTGACACATACTTAGTCTGTTTGGAGCAATTCTAAATACACTAATGCTTCTTTACACTGCCTAATATGTAAAAACATTAAGAAAGGAATTAAAATCATAGGGGCATATTATCAAAGGGGTTTATCTCTGCTTTTTTGGCTTTAAAAGCCAAGAAAGCGGAGATTAAATTATCTCCCTATTACCTAGCTGTCGCTAACACCAGTTAGCGACAGCTAGTAGGAGATAGCGACCATCTTGGGCCCCACTTTGCATGTCAGTGATATTTATCACTAATGACATGCAAAGTGGGCGTGCCAAGATGTTAGCGACTGGAAACAGTCGCTAACATCGCTATCTCCTATTACTAACTTTTGGAGATATTCGCGTTGAGCGCAAATATCTCCAAAAGCTAACACCTGCCCTGAGCAGTTCTTAGCCATGTTATCCAATGGGAGGTGGATAACATGGCTAACAGCATTAGCTCAATAATGCATGAATATCGCTGACTTTTCAGCGATATTCATGCATTGCGGCCGTTTTTTATCGCATTTGCGATAAACCTTGGTAACACCAAGGTTTATCTGCGATAAAAATCGCCGCAGCTCAGCGGTAAAATTTTGTCTCTAACCAAGCAATAGCGATTATAATCGCTATTGCTTGGTAATATGCCCCATAGTTCTCTGTTCTTTGTGCAACCCATAAAAGAACAACATGTGTAGTTGAGATTGAGGCATAATAGTCACATGGGCATAAAGCAAATTATTTTTCAGTGTACCCGCTGGAAGGATAAGCCACCAGAAAATCGGCCAGGCCTATTAGATGCTTCCTTTGCCCGTTCTTCTTCCTTTTTCCTTTGCCATCTCACTCTCCACTTTTCAATGTCTCCCCATTTCTACAAAATATTCAACAACTCTTTCACTTGTAATTTTCTTCCTGACACATTCATATTTTCCAAATCCTTGTCAGTAAACTTCACTCGGTAATGCTTCTGTAATACCTTTGATCTCCCTATATCTATTCCCATCTCAGAGGATAGTTCAGCCGATTTCTCGTGAAACAACCTTACACTTCTTGTTATACTCCTGCATACAAACAATTCTACTTCATCATAGGTGTTCCGTCTATCTATTCCCACATTTCCAGCAATCAATTCTTCCAATTCTACTTTTAATTGATAAATATCTAATATTTTAGGAGTTGAACTCTGTTTTTCAATTCCTTGTGCCCATCTCTCTAAGGGCCCGATGTAGGTCACCAAATACCGGTCGGTAACGGCCGAATTCGGCCGTTACCGACCGGTATTTGGTGATTGAGATGTAGGAGGCAATATTTTGCACAATCTGTAAATTTACCGAATCGGTAAATTTACCGATTCTGTAAAATACCGAATCGGTAATTTTACCGATTCGGTAAATTCCAGATGTAGGTAGCACTGTTTACAGTGCTACAGGCCTGCAGAATTCGGTATTTTACCACCCAATCCTATTGGGTGATAAAATACCGAATACAGGTGTACATGCACATCTGTGCATGTACACCTGTGCCATGTGACAGACAGACATGCCCTTAGCATGTCTGTGTGCCACATGGCACACATGCCTGTATTTGGGGTGCTAGAGGGTGTCAAAGTGACACCCCCTGCACCCTTGCTGCAATCGGTATTTACCGAATCGGTAAATACCGATTCGGTAATGCCCATTGATTCCTATGGGTTCAATGCCCACAGGAATCAATGGGCATTACCGAATCGGTATTTACAGAATCGGTAAATACCGAATCTCAACGATTCGGTATTTACCGATTCTGAAATACCTACATCCCCCTCCCTCCATTTTACCACTTCTTAAATACCGAATCGGTATGATTCGGTATTTAAGAAGTGGTAAAATTAAATTACCTACATCGGGCCCATTATCTTCTGGAGTTACTGATGTGGCACTCCTTATTCCCGAGGATATTACTGTCCTTCCTTCCTGTGAACTGCTAGGTAAAACTGTTTTTGGGGTTTCACTCACATTATCTCTTATCGGCAGATCCATTCATGAAATTACTGAATTGAACTCACTGGCTTGGTCATCAGTTATTATGATTTTTTTTTATGGGATTATTTAAAGGCATTACTGTAGCTGCTGTTTTTGGACAATTTACTTTATCTCCATACAATGGAACAACAGGACCTATACTTACAGGTATTGTCAATGCTTCAGGATTCAAATTTAATTGGGTTATTTTCTGTATTAATTCTTCTCTATTTTTTTCAAAGCTTTTTTTTCCTTGTCACACAATACTCTACTAACTGTTGGATCATATACAATCTGTAGAATCCAAAACTCGGGCACTTGGGATAACTTTATTTGGTCCTTCTTGATACTGTGGAGGGTTTTTATTTAAAATGTCCTCTAATAACTCATCCTCTGATTCTCCATATCCAGTTGCAGTCAAATGTTTTGACTTCTCTTTACACTTACTCCCTGTTTGTTTCTCAGCCAATAATACAGGATACGACCCTTCTGATGCCATCATTTTTCTCCACTGTTTAATTTGTTCTTTACGCGTCCCATGCATACCTCTAGTATAATATCCTGGAAATCTTCTTCTACGCCCCTCTTCTCTCTCAAATGACTATGTCTCCCATTCTTCTAATGTCTCATACTGTGTTAATCGAGGTCTTGGTTCTAATTCATACACCCACATCCTCAAATTCTGCAAATTCTTCCATTAAAAGTACCATGCTCTGGAAAAGCTAAGACACCTTCATCTTTTGTGTATTCTATCCAATTCTCCATCCATACACACGTATGATAACCTCTCTCCATCATCATAAATGAAGCAGGCATTTTAGGGGATGGAATAGGAATTTCCTACCTAGTCAAAACGGGGTTATCTTCCTTGAAGAAATTCCTAACTTTCTGAATAAATGACTTTTTCCTCTTTTCCCCATACATTTTTCTAGACACTCAGTGAATAAAACAATAATCCGCAAAATCTCGATTTTCCCTCATAGGACTTCCCATACCATGAATCAAATGGGAATTTAGGAAACAAATTTCACTAGCCAATCAAAAATTAGCTTTTATTCAGGCTTCCAATCAGGCTTCAGGTCACTCACCTAATCTGACCAATGCTAGCGCTGCCTTTCAATTATGTCAGTTCTGCTCCTTACTACTGACGCCTTCCTTTGCAATATGCGTTTGTCACACACCCGCTGTTTCCACTAATCCCAGTGCGACTCACTGTGACGTCAGTGCTACTTCGGCAACTGACCCTCCCTTCATAAGGTAATGCATAAACTTCTTTTCCCTCTATTTTCATAAAAATAAATTCATTAACGACAACATAAAAACATTCACAACTCTGTCAGTTTCACTAAATCAAAGGATAGTTAACTTCTCTTTATTTCAAGTAAAACCTTCCGCTTACTCTTCTTTCGAGTAAGACCTTCCATTTACTTTTCATATACTGCAAGTAAACTTTTTCTGCTTTACTTCTCAATCAAGCTCAGAAGAACCTGCTACTCCTTCGGTGTTACCCTTACTAGGTAATATATCACAAAGTTTCACCAGCGAACTCTCTGCTCTCAATCACTCTCACTTTCAAACAAAATAGTCCCTAACTCAACACTGCCAGCCATACCTAGCGTCTCATTGTTAGCCCAACAGACGAATAACCTCACTGTAGTGTGGTTTTTATCGTCACCCGCTATTCAATTTACTGGGAATTCTGGATAACATAAAACAAACTGTAACACAAACAAATACTCAAAATAAATCAATGCTTGTCACCAAACTAGTCAATAATAACCATAGCTCTGCTACCAGAAAACTGATCCAGCAGGTTACCAGAAACAGGTAATCTAACACCACATTCTCACCTGGGTCCATAAATTCATTCACAACACACTGGTAATATCCGTTGGGGTCGTGTTTTCATAATCCTCATGATTATATGTCTCTAGTCCCTAACCAATCTTTCAGTGATCAAAAGTTCCCACCTCTGGTCAATGAACCATTAGTTGGAACTGGTTGATGGTTAAATGACATAAGATTTCAATATACTTACACATTGAAAATTATCACAAAGTCGGGATGTCTTTTAACATTTTATCTTAGAGTAAAATTCATGTGAACCACTTGCACAGAACAAACTCTGTCTCTCACAGGAAGGAAGATTCAAATAATCAATCATTTACTTTCATGCATACTTTGCAATGACGTTGCATGGAAAGGGAGAGGACAGTGAGAAAAGCACATAAGAGCATACACAGATGTAGATATAATTACCTATTAAAGTGTGAAAACCAACTCCCAGGCCTAGGAATTGGGAAGAGTCCCCCCAAGAAAAATCAGGCGAACAAAGGCTTCAGGACAGAAATCAGGACAGGACAGACGACCTCTCTATCACCGACGCTTGCGTAGCACCCCTCTCTGACACACTCTTCCTCCTCGAGATTCTTCCGCAATCTTCTTCTACATTAATTTGCTTAAGATAATTGGTTTAGTAATTCGATTCTTCTTCAGCATCTAAGTCTGGGACTTCTCTATGCTCTCCGACTGCATCATGGCCTCTGGCATCTCTAGTCTGCAGTCTAACTTAACTAACTAAAAACTACCTCAATTATACTTTCCTGTATGCTAGTACCACAAATTATTGTTTGAAATTTATGAAACTCCTAATTCCGATTGAACAGGCACTATTGAAAGAGTTAAAAAGACAAATGTTAAAATAAAAAATAAATGATTTCACCGTATACCACCTATCTCTACTCTAATCCCATTTACTTAATATTATTCTTCCTGAATTAGCAATAGTAGAATAGCTGGAATTAGTTTTCAGCAAGCAGTTGGCAAGCATGTGAGTTTTAAGCCGCCATCTTGTTAGCTACTGTGCAAGTGCAGGAAGTTTCCCTCCAAGCATAGATACGTCACACTACGTAGGTGCAGTAGACGGATGTGCACTAAAGAATTTCACTTAGCGGCCCTCTTAGGATCACTCTCGAGTTACTGGTTAGTAAAACACATAGGCAAGCTTCGTTCTAATACTGAAGTGATAGCTATGTAGGTCACATTTTAGTCTTCATTTAATAGACAGGTGTTGTGGTACTGACTTTCTGGGAACTGGAATTAATTTCTTGTTGCAATCAATCATTTAATATTGGTCGGGGTGCCATGCCCATTGATGATGATTGTGTCTTTTAGAGAAATGTTGTTGGACTGCACTCTGGGCTTTGCACTTGATATAGCTTTGCTGCTGTGTTCGCCTTTTCATTTTATTCAAAAGTGAGCCTGTAGGTTCAAATCGTAGTTGTTCTGAGAAATCTGGCTTTGTTGAATCCCCGCCAGGACTGAACATGTGGATTATTTTGGTACAGTTTCAGTACATTGTAACCTAAATATCATCTGTGAATAAAACAATGTCCAAAATATTGTTTACAAAAATATTGGGGCACATGCATCAATGGAAATTGCATTCGCAAATGGTGCGAATCGCAAAATTCGGCCGTTTGCGAATGCAATTGCAATTTTTGGGATGCATTAACATTTTTGTAATTTTTGCAATTTAAGAAATCGCAAAATTGTGATTTCTTAAATTGCGATTCCTTAAATGCAATGCATCAAACGTTAAAAATTGGAGAATTCGCAAATAAGGGGAGCAAATTGCCATGAAGTTGACCTTCATGGTAATTTGCGAAAACTTTGAAAAATGCACTAAAGTGCATTTTAAGTTCCATTTTACACACACACATGCCCTTGGGGCATGTGTGTGTGTGCAAGATGTACTTATAGGCAGATTGCAGGGGTGCAACAGTGTGTCCTTTGGACACCCCTGCACCCTTGAAAATGCATTCTCAATTTGCGAATTTCTAATGGTGAATTGCAAATTGAGAATGTCTTTCCATTCATTCCTATGGGCCTTTAGGCCCATAGGAATGAATGGGGAGGTATTCCTTAATTGCGATTCTCATTTAGAGAATCGCAATTAAGGAATTTTAAGAAATCGCTATTTTTTTAGCAATTTCTTGATGCATTGCAGTTTGCAATTCCTTAATTGCGATTCCTTATTTTTCGCAATTAAGGAATCGCAAAATGCAATATTGATGCATGTGCCCCTTAGCCCTATGGGAGTCAATAATAAGAAATATACATCCAATGTAACATTTTTGTATATGATGTTAAGGCCACAATCTTTATGTCAGACAATATTTTTGTATTCATTTTCTGACATACTTTCCTCACTTGTAGCATCCAGCCTATGCCATTCCTGCACTATACAGTGAATTTGGGAGATGCCTCTTGTAGCATAACGAATGTGCCATTCTCCAGCTTCGTGAATCGTGTGAAGTGTGGAGATTGCTCAATGCTGTAGAGTTCTGACCTGTGTGTCACTTATATGCTACATTACTTCTACAAAAAATCTTCTGTAACTCCGATTCTCTTGGATGATTTTACTAGATTATTTCCCTTTTCTGGACCAATTCAGTAATCTGTTGATTTTCTATTCTTTTTAATCACTTCAAATCCTGAATCTTGAAGAGTAAATTGGTTTATTTCATTTTTCTCAAAAACATATCAGGGTTATTTAGAGCATGTTTGATACACCAACTCAGCAATTTTTTACAATGGCCCTGGCAAGCAGAAAGTTTTCTCCCCTGAAGGTCAATGTGTGTTTTGGTAAACTGGAACTGCCATGCCTTGGTAGGGAGAACAACTGATAGTCGCCCGACCCTATGCACGACCTAGCAGTCTTGTATCAGACAAGTCCCCAGTTGAAGGGTTCACTCAAGCACAGCCAGCCGATGCTTTCCCAGCGCTGACCTAGGGAGTGTTTCCCCTGATTCCAAATAAAGGGGCAGGAAAATGCAAGTTAGGTGGGCTGGAGAGCCAGTGCTTTCACTCTGCCAAATTCTCAATTACCCCTGTTGCTGCTTAAACCATCCGCTATTTCACTCACTCTGTCCATCAATAATAACTAAAACGCATTTTGTGATTAACATACCCCGTCATTTAGGATGATTCTAAAGGTGCCATACTGTCAGACTTTTACAGAATAGCAAGAAATCAAGATTCAGAAAGAAGTCAATACATTTTTGCAATTCAAGATCGACTTTTTCATACTTTGGGTAACCATTTTACTTCACAATTATTTATTGCTTATTTTTAGCCTGTAAGCAAGTCTGACATGAACTGATTTAAATGTATTGAAAACGCTAATTTGACATTAGCACTAGTGTATTCTAGGAAGATTGGAAATGACCTGCAATAAGAGCCTTTTCCCCTGAATATCTGGCAGGACTCTGCATGTAGGGATGATACCAGCAAACACCAGAGTTTCCTATAAGACTAGGAATAAGATAAGGAAACACTAAGTAAACACAATTCTGTACAGGCAATCATACTCAACACTTAACAGTGTTTTGAGAAGAAATGCAATTGCCAGAAGTCTATGGCAGGAATCCAGGTCCTTTACAGAAATGCACGCAGGAGGAATGAGCCTGCTGCATAAATACGAATTATTATTTTTTCTTCTCTTCCACCACAATCAATTCTAGGGCTGATCGTTCCCCTTCCAATCCGGACCATTTGTGAATGCCCACAAACATACACATTTTAGAGTGTTCTCAAAATTACAGGCAAATCACACGTTGTCCCTTTACCTTCCACCCGCTTGCATGGGGTTTACCACTGCAGAGTTCTCCACCGTCGTGGGGGAGAAATCCACAGTGGTCGGTAAGCTTTACCGGAGTAAAGGTTTTACATACACCCACCCTCAAACGGCATGACCCACTACAAAAAGAAATTCAGTGAGATAGCATGCCCATATAATATGAAATATGATGATAACTGGCAACCCCTAAGCAGTTGGTGTCATCTCATCCTTGCGTTTCCCACAACCTGCTGAGCACAGCTCACATTTTATCCACTCCTGAACACAAGACGGAAGAGACCGGATAGGGAGTATGTTCGTTGCCCACACTTTTTAAAAAGTTTTTGCTGGAGGCAGGCCATGTGTTCGCATGTCCCGGTTCATCAAGGGAGTCATTGGAAATAGATTTAACCACCCCCCAATAAAGAACTATAAATTCACGATTTATCAGGCAGACATGTCTCTTCTTGTGAGCAGAGCTAAGTTTATCGAGTTTCTTTTACAAATCATTATGATCATGAACACTAGCATAGATTGTTCATTTGAAGCAAACATTGAATACACTATGTTATAAGAAAGGCCAGGTGCCATGCCACATTAAAAGAGTAGGTGCCTGCTAATATTAAACTCTAGCTGGATCACAAAACATGTTGACTTGCTCTATTTCATGCCCTTGGTGTTAAGCTGAGGCAGTGCTTCCTCCAAAAACCTTTTACTACTGTATTATTAAAACAGGATTCTGAAGGTGGTGATGTCTGATGGCTACGGTTGTTCACGTTTATTATTAGTTGTGGTGGTGAGATTCCGTTCTTTTTGTACAACTGATTATTTGTGCTCTACTATTGCAGTGTGTTTTTGCTGTGCTATACTGCAATTGGTATGTTGCTTGTTGTTTGACTGTTTTGCTATGATGTGTCCTGTAATTTTTTTATTGTTTTGTTGTTCTTTTTGTTAACACTACACTACAATTAAACCATAACAGTGCACAGCACAATAAAAAAGTCAAAACAGATCACAACTAAGTACAACACAACTACATCGCACTGAAATAATGCACCACAAAATAAACGAATACATCATCACTCAACAAGTAACACACAACATATATGCGTGAACATATGTTTGTCACACCTTAACAGGTCCAGTAAACAGTCTTCATAAAATGGTGGTCAAAGGAATTTGACCGATCATCGCCTTAGCTTACCACCAAGCACATGAAATAATGGCAGCCAAAATGTTTTGTACTCCAGCCCCTTAACCAATGCATTCATCCTTTTGAAATCAAGGTATATGTCAAATCTATCAAGCTTGATATAAGGGAGAATCTTTCGCACGTAGTCTATGCTTGTTGTATTTGGGGTGCGTCTTGAAACAGCTGCATTTTACCTATGGTTACCAGAGACTTTGTGCTTCAGTCGATGGCTTTCATTTAACATACAAATACATTCTGGTGGTTTATGAATTAAATCACATTAATAAAACCAGCGGCCCTAACTCATGGAACACAATGGTTTGTACAAGGAAAGTGCCCCACTGTGGTATTGCATCCTTCGTAACATGTGGAGTCAACTGGAAACTTGACTTTGCCCTAAGTCAATCTTTCAGATGCTGTTGGGCAAGTTGAAACAGAGGTCATTTTTTAAATAGATCGATCTCCGTAATATTAAAAGTAAACTACTCGATTAACATAAATATGATTTCTGAGGTGCAACTAGTGTTGCTAAAGTGTATTTTTATAATTTTAAACCACACTCTTCATCAATAAGCCTGTTTTTAATCTTTCAGCAGAGCCTCCAAATTCAAAACTTGTTAAAGCCTGGTTGTTACTATACGCTTAGCTAGAATTCCCTAGAAACAAGTATAAATATACTTAGTCCAAGTCCGATAGTATGCAAGGTCTCATCTATGTACATCTTTTTATAAGATACGTATGTAAATGTAAGTCTCATGCCTAAATTCAGTCGTTCGTTTGTGGTCTAAATTCAGTCATGCCTCTTCATCCTTTAGATTAATAACTTAGGGCTATTGTTTTTCCAAACAAACTATAAAGCGTCCGGAGAAACGAAGTTGTTTGAAAACAGCGTACAACCTCAAGTGATTTACGGCTCAGATCTCGGTGCCAAGGCAGCGGGGCTTGGTTACATGCGCTGATAACATGTTTGCAGTCATCAGTGAGCATGTGATAGGGTGCACCTGTACTGCCCTATGCCCATTAACTCATTCATGGTCTGGAGGTCCTGTTTAATAAGCTGACATGGACGCGCAGAGACGCCATCTCGGTCCGGCATACCGGGGACTCACTCAGACGGAGAGCTGTCACCCTGACTCCAGGCAGCATGGCGGGAACCTCTGGCTCACGACAGTGCTGAAAAATGAGACCTTTTTTTTGGGCCGAAGTGAGATAACACTGTTTTGAGGTGAAATATAAAAGAAGGGAGTTAATGAAAGCGAGCAGGCCCATGCGGCTGTAATCTCCAAGGACACAAAGAGTTCAAAAGAGAAATATTTTACTGCTGGAAGCAGTACTGAGAACTTCCAAGGTCAGAGAGAGTACAAGAGCCTGTATAAAGAATACACAACTTCACTTGAAAAGTTGTTTCTCAATCAGCATGTGTTGAAAGCTCATTATGTTCAGCCAATGTTTGTTGCAGACCAAAACTGATGCGAGACATTGCTGTCTGTAAGATCCTGTTGTCCACATAGAAGTAGCTATCATTCACACTTGTTCCCAGCCCTAGTGCTCATTACACTGAAGAATATTTACTTTCTGTTTACTAATTTAACATTTTTAAATAGTGCTGGGTCAGAGATGCTATACCGTGTGCCATCAGGGAGCTGGCGAAGGTCCTTTTCACAAAAGCCATTTTAGAGTATTTAAAGTAGTAAAACTATACATACTCCAAAACACAATTCACAAACCTCAGCTGTAGATCTCCACCTCTTCTATCTTTTCTGTAAGGAAATCTCCATCCCCGTCACAGAGCTCTGCGCACATGTAGGTTTAGGTTTTAGTAGTAATTTTGGAGGGACAAGGGGGAGCAGTGTGTAAATGTGGAATAATTGCTAATAAATGGTTGGGGTATAAGTACATTTAAAATGGGTTTTAGGAGGGGTGGGCAAATTCAAAAACACACCCACAAAAGATTAAGACAATTACTATTCACAAAATAGACCTCTGTTTCTATTAAAAGTGTATTAGTGATAAATAAAAAGGCTGAAATGCTCTCCAGGCAAGCCCTTGAGTAAGCCAGTTAGCACACATACAGCAAATCACTAGTGCTGCAACGGTTCACTGACAGAATATCAATGAATATGGAAGTCCAAAAATATCGAAAAAAATATTTATGTAAGAAATATAGCCAGCCGCGGCCGTGGAGGGAGTTACGGTGGGGCAGGGAGGCGGGGAGGGGTAGGGGTGGGGTGGAGGGTGCTAAAAACCGGCATATGGATAATTGCAGGTAAGTAAACAATTTAATTAATAAAACAAATTTCGTAGCGCGCACTGCATAGCATTTTGCGATGCAAGGCGCACTACCAAATTCGTTTTATTAATTAAATTGTTTACTTACCTGCAATTATCCATATGCCGGTTTTTAGCACCCTCCACCCTGCTCCTTCCCCTCCCCGCCTCCCTGCCCCACCGTAACTCCCTCCACGGGCCGTGGCTGAATATAGCTGTACAAAATATTGATTTTTATACGTATATAAAATATATAAAATAAAAGAATAGAACATAAGAAGTTAGCATCATCGAAAAGTTCCATTTACAGGATAACTCATTTATCTATATAGTGAGGACTCAAAAATCGATAGCTAGGATTAAATGTAGGTTTATTACAAATTCAAAGCCAAACTGATGTAGACAAGTATCAAGAAAATATTGTAAAAATACAGAATCACTACTGGCAGTCCAAATCATCTGACAACGCCCAGTCTTTATAATATGAAGCATACAAGGAATTCAGTAATGGCAATGCAGAAAATAAAGAATAAAACTAGATGATCAGTATATTATTTCCAGTCCTCTTGCCTATACATGAGTAATTCTAAATTACCTAAACTAAGTAGCATTAGTTCCAGTAAAGTAGGAAGATGTCAGCATTGAAGTGAAGTCTGTAGAAGTTCTCCAAGATCAGGAGTATTGCATAGTATAAAGTTGTGCACATAAATATAGCAAAGAGGTCTGTGATCATCGAAGTCTGAAAGGAATCTGCCTAAAGCTAAAGTGTGACCTCTAACTAAAACTTCACAAAACATTCAAGAATCCCACATCACATGTCCTAGTACTTTCCATTTACTCACAATAGAACTTGGCTGCCTCATTCAATATCCACATCTCTTGGTCTGATCATCAATAGGTCCTTGGATTCCACCCTTCTTCAGAAATTAGCATGAATCGGGGTCCTCCCTTGGTCATTAGCGCAGCTCAATTTTGCCAAAGGTGATTCTCCAGAGCCTCACTGCCTCTCATACACAATGATTCAGAAAAGGGGGTGGTGATGAACAGAGTGTCTGAATTAAGCAGACCACTCTTACCCAGTCCAAAGATCAGGGCTTGATCCATCACCGTTATTTCGCTCACTGCCCCATCCCAGCTCAGAACCTGGCTATATGCAAATTAGTCTGTCCCTGGCCCAGTGCATCATGGGAACAGGGCAGACCAAACTACCAAGCCAATTCTTCACCAGAAAGGAGACAAGCTTCCACAATGTGCATTTCACTAACTGTAAGATCATATGAAGCACCTGCAAAGAAAAGAAAACATTTCAACCAAACAAACTTTCATGTTGAAGGTCAAACGTTAGAGTCCAAATACTTAACCGCTTAACCGCGGCAGCAGTCCAGTGGCGGTGCGGCGGTTTGGAGCAGTGGGCGGGGCCGGGTCGGCCAACGGATGTGCGCAGCACTACAGAGGTAGTGTGCGCAATGGCCCTTGGCCGACGCAAGCAGCGAAGTGGTTAAGGCCTTTGGTCGAGTTAACATAGCAAAACACTTGAATACACTTTTAAATGTATGTGTATGGATACATATACAGTTGTAAAATAAATGCATAATACTATTCAGATGAATATGTGAGCATATATAAAGTTAACAAAATTACTCAAACTACACAAATGCAGATATGTATGAAAACTGCAATTTGGTATCACTCCAAGGAAAATATTAGTATGCACACCAACATGTCTGTATAATACAGCGAATGCACCTTCAGTATTTCATTCACGTGCACCACTTTACATTAATGATACTAAAGTACACAACAATATACCACTACATGCACGTATATTTGGCATAGATAAGACGTGACAGGGTGGCACTAAAATTATGCTGCTCCAGCCCCTCCTCTGATGGCAAACCAAACCATCACAACCTAAGATCTAAATTATATCAGATGGATGATAAAAAAACCTTGCGGTTTTAATGTTTTCCTTCTTGATTCTTCCAGATGTTTCATGTCGTCATATATTTACTCTCACTTTCCTTTAGCTCTACATCTGCTCTCTTTCTCTTCATGCCAGCTTGATTTTTATACACATTTATCCTTTAAGGATCACAAGTAGGAATATTAAACAAAGGTCATGTAGCACAAGAGGTTTTAGAATAGAACCCAAACTTACACTTCCCAGGTTTCCAAACCATTTGCCTACTGCAGAAAATCCACATCCAATGGCTTTCTAAGCATCTGTTGCTTCCAACTCCTGCTAATTCGTATGTAGGTTAGAAAGGTTGTTGACAAACTTCTTCAAATCCTTCAACGAAGATCATAATACAAAGAACAATATTATTGAATAACATATGTTACAATGATTACATCCAGGTAACCCACCTACAGTCTTTGCATAATAACCTCGGTTTTGTTAAATCTTGTGAACTCCAACACTTCAGTCGGCAATTCTGGGCTGCCCTCTACATAGACTCTCCAATGGGAGTTGTAGTAACTAAAGCACCAATAAAAAAGAATGCATAGTGCATGCAACAAATAAAACTAAGCAGTTCTGAGGGTCTAGTCGTCCATCTGCCATGTAATGCATCATGAAGGTCTACATACAGAATGGGGCATCAATTCCTATTCTCCAGCATGTCGGGAGTGGAGGTACGAGGTTTCAGCTCTTCTCAATAAATGACGTGCAACCTATGAGATTTCGAGTAGGTCATATGCATATAAATGAATTGGATACATTTCAACCACGTATTTCTGGACATTCGCTTGGGATACATCGGAATCGCACTCCACTCAGAGTCCGAGAGTTCCTGTTCCAGCAGTGTCTCCCATCTCTTCCAAATCACCCCCAATAGCTTGTTAGCCATCTCCAATAATGCTTGGTAGACCCACTTCACCAAGTGGTGCGCTGTGTCCATTGTCACTAAAAGCTGAAAAACATTATTTGTCCCCGTTCTTGGTGACTGTCTGACCACAGGTCTCCAAACGTTGATACCAGTGCTTTATACATCAGGAATTGGCCATGGGTAGATCACACTGGGCTACCAAGCCCCCCAGCAGAATAAGTGCCCCCAGCTGGTAACAATTGCCCACCGCTGGAGCCCTACTAATGGCAAAGCCGGAGCATACTGAGGAAAAGTGTTTTTCTGATCGGCATCATTTGTACCAGGACTCCATTGTTTTTTCATTGCCATCTCGTGTCAAACACTTCCACACGACCCACCTGGTCGTTTCTGCTGATGCCTGAGGAAAATCTAAACTGAAACGACAGAGACCATCTTGCAGCCTGCATTTCTGCCCAGGAACTGATGCACACCCAACCCCCTGTTCTTTGCAGTTCAACAGAAAGCCACGAGACACCCACGCCCTGTGTAAACAAGCTTGTTTTCCATCTCCTGCTCCCAGCCTGGTAAACATCCTTGACACCGTGATCAGGTTATCTGGACAATGGTCTGACTGTTGGGCCCTGATCAGGGTGATTAAACAATGAATTGAAAGACCGGCTTTGATCAAGCCGAGTGAACAATGATCTGTGTACCAAGCCTTGACCAGGTCACCAACTACAAACATCGTCTGGATCTGGTTATCAACTGCAAACACTGCCCTGATTGAACAATAGACTAACAACCAAAAGACTGGGATGAAAAATGTATAAAAGGCTTGTAAGCTACAGAGTGAAGCAGCAGCCTCCTCTGTCTTGTCTCTGACTAGCTTGGGACTCTTTTCCATAGCCTGGGCTATTGAAATAAATCTGGGTTCCTCCTGCAGACAAAGACTCCTGTGTCTCCTTTTACTAAGTATGGAAGGTATGGAAGACTAGGGCGGTTCCCCTGCTGCCGAGACCCAGTAAGTGGGTTATCGCGGTTCTTGAAATGGCACCTGGACAAGGACTCCACGAGCACGAAGGGCCCGGTGGATGTGAGGAGGTGCACGGAGAGACTCCAACAGAGGCGCCCTACCCGGGGAATTCTTGTATTCCGGTAGACCGAACGACTCGCCCGCTGTCCCTCCCCACCCGGTCTGGGCCACATGACTGCATCCTCGCTGGACTCCCCTAGCAAATAATTTCTGGAACAGTACACAGCCCTGCGTCTGCAGAAGAGAACAACCCTGTAAGGTAAGAGTGGACTGATTATCCACCAAGTCTGTATGATTCGGTTATTGACTTTTGCCAAAGCCAAGCAAGCGAGGTGAAGTTTTAAAAACCCACTGGTGTCTGTTCTGTAGGATTCTGCTGTTATTGACTTTTGCAAAATCCAAGCAAGCGAGGTGAGTTTTAAAAAACAAACTGGTGTCTGTTATCTGTTTTTAAGCATGACAGTCAGTAGTAAGTTCAAGAGATTATGTTGTTGTATGTGTACGCAGGACTCCCAGCTGGAGGCGGCCTGTCCGCTTCCTCCAGAAGGGACCCCTGGTCATACGATGTATGTTAAACATGGCCCTTCTGCCATAATGTTTTCCTCATTCTGGGTAAAATATAAAAAAAAAAGTAACGCGGAATTACAGTGGCCACTTTATGGCTCCTTTAAATCCCAAGTTCTCGCCAACTTAGAGGAACAATTAATGAAAAGAAAAAAGCGCCCGTCTATGTTTGATTCTGTCTGATTTGGCAGGAAAGAGATAGAGCAGAGAGCTAGAAAACAGAAGGCTCAAGAAAGAAAATAGGAACGTATGTCAATGGCCGAACACGCCAGAGAAAATTTACAAAATCAAATGACAAAATCAGTAGAAATAGCCGATAGGCAGCATGGGGCCCGGGTACAAAAATGTTATCCAGCCCGTGAGGAGAAAGGAAAGGGCCATATGGAAGGGGGAGAAGAAAGTGATTCCTTGCTTGATACCATGCTAGAAAGCCCTCCTGCATATGCCCCAGTGTACCCTGCCCTGATGCCTCACACCCCGCATGTCCCCCTACCACCGCTCACTCCTGCCCTAACTGCCCCTCTTACTGTCCTCCCTGTCACACCAACCCTCCCGACTTTTCCTATGACACCGACCACGCCCGTTAACCCTGTCCTCGCTGAGGGAATGACAACAAGGCTCGATCTGCCCAACCCCAGCGGCTTTACCCCTACCTGCCCTTTTCCTACTTCCCCGTGGTCTACAGTTAAGTAAGATTTATATAAATTGTTGAATTCCCCCCGACTAGCCTCCTTGCGCTCTGCAGTCAGCCTTTCGTCCCTTCGAGAAAATGACCTACAGAAGCAACAGTGTGAATGTTGGATAAATAACGGGAATATTAATACCTTTAAAGAAATATGGTCCACCTTTTCTCAGTGGACGATTATGGAACAGATCACCTGGGCTGAATACATGTGTACTTTGGTCATGCAAAAGTTTGAGAATGCGCTCATGCAGATACCCACCAGATTGATGGACCTTAGGTCACAAATAAAAAGAGGCGATGTTCAGGCAGAGGGGATGTTTGGCGCTATATCTGTTTTAATGGCTTACCGTGATATGACCGCTTTTTCCAACACCCCTCTAGAAACCGCTATGCCAATGAGAGAGGCGGCCCCTGTCTTTGTTAACGCACTTACTGATGCCCAAAATAATGGCAGAGGGGCTGTTGAAGCACACTGGCGCAGGCTTTGGGTTCATGTTCCTTGGAAAAGGTCAGAAGTAATGCAGTTAAAAGGACAATTACCAGATCCCCGGAAGAATCCGGCTGCCTTTTACAGAGAATTAGGTCAGATTATATCTGCAGGTACTCTCGTTCTTGAGGATATAGATTTACTTTTTGGTACGGTTGTCCCCACTGAAATTTGGGACAAAATTCGACATACTGACCATGAAGTGGCATTGGGAGGTAAATGGGCTGACCTAGAGGCTATGGAAGAAGCAAGGGTAGGAGGGACTAAACCAGAAGCTGCCATCCTGACTTTGCCCGGTAAAATAATGACCTTTATGAAAACACTTTTGCCGGAAACGGTCATTAACTGGGATAAAATAAATGCCTGTAGGCAGCGAAAAGATGAGAATGTGGCTGACTTCTTTACCCGTTTTGAGACGGAATACAACGGACAGTGTTTGTCGATACGTTTGTTGGCAACCTGCTTCCGGAGATCTCCGCCAGGCTTAACAAAGTTGAAAGTACGTGGTCTGCCCAAACTATCACTGGTATCTTGGCCATGGCACAATATCACGAGAATAGGGAGAATGAAGATAGAGACAGGGAAAGTAAGAAGGTTAGGGTTCTTAAGACTAGGGCACTTCTGCAGCAGGCCTACCCTCCCCGAGGTCCCAATGCCCGCAGGAATTTTAGACCTCAACTCCAACCTCTTCCGAGTGCTCGCCAGTCTACCCCCTCCAGCCCTCAATGTACTGGAGCCCACCAAACAGATCAGTGTGTTTATTGTAAGGGGTACGACCATTGGATAGATGAGTGTCCCGTGTTAGCTGAAAACATGAGAACAGGGAAGACTCGGCCTCGCGCTCCTAGGGAAGCGAGGCCGACTAGGGACCATGGTCCACCCCATGCACAGGATAAAGAACGTAGGCCCAGAGATGACGCCCCCGTCCGGCCGCGCCCGGCCAATAGGTTTAATGGGTACGAAGCAACATGCACTTATTACAATCATGATTATGACGAAGGTGATGAGACAGGATCCTACCAAGCATATGACAGCCAGGAAAGGGGTAATACCAGAGTGCAAATTCCAATGGATCAAAGGGGCCTGTATGTTCAAATGGCTGTTGTGGGGAACGATAAGAATTTTCTTTTGGATACTGGGGCCACCAGGTCTTCTATTGCACGTCTGTCAGTCCCGGAGACACCCTCTCTGGCAATATGAATGTCTCTGTGGGTTTTGCAGGGACACCCGTGACCAGTCCTGTCTCTGAACCCCTCCCTCTTGATATTGGCCCTGCACATGTTGATGCTCCCTTGGTCCTTACTACAGGTTGCAGTGAAAACTTGTTAGGCATGGATTTACTGAAAGCTCTGTATGCGACCATATCATGTAGTCCCCAAGGTGTATCCCTAACAATTTCTCCCACCGCAACTTCCTACATGTATCTGTCCGGTCCCCTCCCACCAGAGTTGCAGTCTTTACCTTCCTCCCTCTGTGCATCATCAGACACTGATGTAGGGTGTCTCAACATACCCCCTCATGTGGTACGCATCCAGCCAGGTACACTTCTCCCCCGTCTCCGGCAGTATCGACTACCCACGGAAGGAGAAATGGCCCTGTTGACAATAATATCTGAATTGATGGCCAAGGGCGTAGTGGAGGAAACATGTGGCAATATCTGTAACAGTGGCATGAAACACAAGGAGTACCAGGCTGTTCCTAATGGGGGTGGGGTTTTGTGTTGGTGGCACCCGTGCGTTGTGGAATAACGCGTGGGTATCCAATATGTTGGATATAATTGCCTCACACACCCTTGCTGGTGTCATGCTTCATCATCGGCAATGCTCCTCTTTAGGTCGGCGGTGCAATACCCAACGGGCAACACCTCAAAGAGGGGCTCTTTGGCGGAGATCTTTTATCCAACTGCCGTGTGGGTGAAGTGTGGGTATGGGGCCAGTGCTATGTAGACGTAGTGAAATATAAAATTGGGGTAAAGGGTACCAGGATCAGGTTTATTCTAGCGGTCCCTCACTCCAAGTTAAAATAAAATATAGAATAGACTCGAAGGGAATTAATGTACCCTTGTGCGAGACTAGACTAGTGAATGTATCAATAGGTCGACATGTTTCTCGCTGCTTGTCCACTGACTAGCGATTCTTCAGGACCGAAATGAATTAAAAGTTTGTGGTTCATAAAACTATCCTAAAATCCAATACATGACTTCTGTCTACCATCAATAGCCTGAAAATTAAGAGGTCGAACCCGTAGCTCTACCTGCCGGGTGCTGTTGTTGTAGCTCACCTTCACCAAGATAGGTGAGTGTCCTACCACTACACTTGTAATGAGAATACTGCTGTCAATAATTGTTTTTAACTTTGGGGGTCTTCCCCACTTGAGCATGCCACTCACTATGCTCATCCTGGATAAGACCACCTGTTTTTTATCGCATGTCAATAAAACACTTCCATTGGCATGCCACACAGAGTTTGTTTGGTGTCACATGTAAATTTTAGTGGAAACGCGACCTGTTGTGAATTGCTCTCTTTTTTGTCTCCCACTCTAGGCAAATCCAGCACAACACAGGTACTTTTGTCCCTTTACACTTAATGGAATAAGCATTCTATAGCAAGGTAAAAGGCACTCTGTAGATAGTTTTATGAACCACAAACTTTTTGTTCATTTCGGTCCTGAAGAATCGCTAGTCAGTTTACAAGCAGCGAGAAACATGTCGACCTATTGATACATTCACTAGTCTAGTCTCGCACCAGGGTACATTAATTCCCTTCGAGTCTATTCTATATTTTAGTTTAGCTTGGAGTGAGGGACCGCTAGAATAAACCTGATCCTGGTACCCTTTACCCCAATTTTATCTTTCACTACGTCTACATAGCACTGGCCCCACACCCACACTTCACCCACATGGCAGTTGGATAAAAGATCTCCGCCAAAGTGCACCCTCTTTGAGGTGTTGCCCGTTGGGTATTGCACCGCCGACCTAACGAGGAGCATTGCCGATGATAAAGCGTGACACCTGCAAGGGTGTGTGAGGCCATTATATCCAACATATTGGATGCCCACGCGTTATTCCACGACGCACGGGGGCCACCAACAAAAAAAAAACACCCCCATTAGGAACAGCCTGGTACTCCTTGTATTTCATGCCACTTTGGGCGAACACCTGGCTGGACCTACCACTCCTATTTACGAGTGGGCAACTCGCCTCTTTCACTGCCTACCTTCTTTGAAAACACAATATCTGTAACAGTCCCATTATTCCTGTTCTTAAAAAGACCAATGGAAATGCTCTCTCCCCTAAAATATACAGATTTGTGATTGACCTGAGAGCCCTTAACAAAATAACAATCTCCCAACACTCTGTTGTCCCCGACATTACAGCCCTCTTAACAATGGTCCCTTGTGACGCCATGCACTTTTCTGTAATAGACCTGAAGATGTTTTTTTCAGCATTCCTATACATCCTGACAGCAGACAATTCTTTGGTTTCTCCCTTGGTGGGCGGAGCTTTAGATTCTGCCGCGACCCTCAAGGTTTCACCGAGAGCCCCAGTATCTAAAGTCAAGCCCTAAAAAGTCAACTAGATTCCTTGGAACTCCCTGATAATTCCACACTATTACAATATGTAGATGACCTCCTCATTGCTGCAAATTCTGCCCCAACATGTAAAGAAGCTACTCTCTGTCTGTTACGCCACCTTGCCCTCCATAACGACAAAGTCTCTTTGAAAAAGCTTCAGTTTTGTCAAGAGAAGGTGACCTACTTAGGTCATCTCCTCTCGAAGGAGGGATGGCAGCTCACCGCTGATCGTGTAGCCATTATCAATGCTATGACGGCCCCACGAACACAAAAGCAGGTGCGAGCCTTCATAGGCCTAACCTCATACTGTAGACAATGGATTTCCAATTTTTCGGCCATGGTCAAACCTCTTCTTGCCCTCACCATTAAAGACATATGAGACAGTTCCTTTCCATGGGCTACAGAGCATGCGCAGGCCTTCCAAGATTTGAAGAGTGCCCTGTGTACTGCTCCAGTCCTCGGTACTCCTGACTATAGCAAACAATTTTTTCTTTTTGTACATGAGACAGATGACTGTGCATGCGCTGTCCTGACCCAGATGTTTGGAGGTCACCAACGGCCATGTGCCTATTTTTCAGCCACCTTAGATTCTGTTGCAAGGGCTCTCCCAGGATGTCTACGGCCCTCATGGTCCGTCAGAGTGCCGGAATCGTCATGAACTCCCCCCCTACTCTGATGGGCCCCCATTCTGTAGATACCCTCCTTAATAACACCAAGACACAGTACCTCATTAGCACACGACTTACAGGATATGAACTGACACTCTTTTCCAGCCACATTAACATCAAAAGATGCACTGCACTAAACCCCGCCACATTACTCCCACTGGATACTCAGGAAGCCCGCTTAGACCCACATGACTGTATATTGAGGACAGAGGAGGAGACAAAGGGACCGGTTGACTTACAGAATACCCCGATTGCAGAACCAGAAGGTACACTGTATGTGGACGGATCATGTCTCAGAGGGCCAGATGGTAACACCTCAGCCGCCTACGCCCTCACAACATTGGGGCAAGTAGCAGAAACAGCTCAGATTCCGCAGTGCTCTGCTCAGGCAGCAGAATTAGTTGCCCTCACTAGAGCCTGTGAGTTAAGCAAGGGAATAACAGTAAATATCTATACTGACAGTCAGTATGCCTTCGGGGTGGCCCACAACTTTGGGAGGTTTTGGAAAGAAAGGAATTTCCTTACTTCCCATGGGACCAAGATTCAACATGGCCCCCTAATTCACCGATTGTTAGACTCCCTGACACTCCCCAGAAAGGTGGCCATTATAAAATGTAAGGCCCATAAGAAAGTGACAGATGATATGGGAAAAGGCAATGCTATGGCTGACCAGACGGCCAGACAAAGACTCTTAGGAAAACGGAAGGAATGTATGTAGGAGGTCCGGCTAGGTGGGTGGCAGACGAGGGCATGGTTGAAAACACAGTACAGAGTGTGATTGATATTCAGTCCCACACTACTCCTGAGGAAGTTAGGGTGTGGAAGGAGCAATTAGCAAAGGAAGAAATTGATAGTTGCTGGGTCCGTACGACTATGGAAAGACAATGGATGTTACCTGACAGTCATGTGCTAGCAGTAGTTACGATGGCCCATGGTCCTGCCCACATTAGTGCAAAAGGGATTTGTAAATTGTTGGAACCTACATGGTACAACTCTAAGATACCAGCATATGCTGAAAAGCTGGTTAAAACATGCATGATTTGCCTAATGTATAACCCAGGAAAAGGCACAGTTACTCCTAAGGGAGGATTCTCTCCTCCTACCTTCCCTTTTGAAGTCCTCCAAATGGATTACATCCAGATGGACAGGTGTAACAATTTGAAATATGTCCTGGTGGTGGTCTGTACCTTCAGCCGATGGGTGGAAGCCTACCCCTGCACCGCTATCACTACCGCCAAAGTGCTATTAAAAGAGTACCTCCCACGATTAGGTTTGCCCCACTTGGTCTGGAGTGACAACGGGACACACTTTACAGCTCAAATTATGGAATATGTCTGTACAGCATTGGGTATAAAACAAACATTTCATCCAGCTAACCACCCCCAGTCAGCAGGTCTAGTGGAGGTATACAATGGCATCCTAAAAACTAAAATGGCCAAAATAGTAGCCGAGACAGGTGTCACTTGGGTTGATGCTCTGCCCTTGGCCCTACTGTCCACAAGAACAACGGCCCACACCAAAATAGCGCTATCTCAACATGAGGTTGTGTTCGGGAGGCTTGCCAATGTATGGGGTGTCCCACGGCCTAAGAAACTGTCTGACGTTAAATACCCTGTATTAACTGATTATCTGTACAGTCTAACTAATACCTTTCGTACTCTTTATCACCAGGTGCACAAGGCCATACCTGACAAAAGCGAGGGCCCAGGACACGTTATCCAACGTGGTGACTGGGTCCTGATCCGGAACTTTCAATGGAATAAGAGCCTCGAGCCCCACTGGACACAGCCCCGTCAGGTGTTACTGGCCTCCCGCACTGCTGTGAAAGTAGAAGGCCGGAAGAATTGGGCGCATGCGTCGCATTGCAGGCGTGTGCCTCTGCCCCTCCCCTATGATCAGTGGGTGAGGGAAGGAGTAAGAGACTCAGAAACAGAAACGGTTCCAACGTTTGTCCCATTCAGCGATGCCAGACTGTATTCTACATCTACGGAAGCAGAGAGTGACAGCATACTGAAAGGAAGGGTGGAACCCTCCCTTAACTCTGCTCAATACCAAGAACAATTGTTTCCCAAACATACTGTCCCTACTTCCGACCGATATAACTTGCGCCCCCGAGGGAAGGCTTGCCCTTGACTTCACCAAGTACCGATAGGCTGTAGGGCTGTGATCTTCCCAGATGAGAGTAGTGCTGGTGTGTCAGACTAAGGTATGCCATAGGGCTCCTTGGCACCTGCGCCCAGTGAAGCAACCACCAATCACAGACAGCCACTAGAGGTCCCTGGCTTAGCACAATGGCCGTCGTCCAAAACACCCGAATTCAGAAACAAGATGTCAGCCTCCGACATAATAGATGCTTCATGGTCACTGTGGTGACGCTGTTTGTCTCCCTCATCCTGTCTATCCTTGGTTGGTTGTTACTGATCTACCATCCTGTTACCCAACCGCCTCCTACCCCGACTCCTGCAGAACACCAGTACTACACGCTACCAGCCTACGAATCACCCCGCCGTGCAGAATTCTTCAATAACACTTTCATCCAAATGTTGCATCATCATCAACTGATCATGAACACTTCCAACTGCCGGGTCTGTGGACTGATGCCACATTCCATGATACACCCTGTCCCATTCTTTCCCTATCTCTTCTCCGTCTCTGGGTCTTGTCTTGCATGGTGGATGTTGATACAGGAGCCCTACACTGTCAATGGTACTGCCAATTCTGTCCTTGGAACATTTCGGGATGACTTCTGGCGGAACAGATCTGGCAATGCCAATGCTCCCTTTTGCCCGACCAGCTCATCCACGTTGCTACTACCACCAGATGAACTCGGTGAGATGTAGTATTCAACTCAACCACTCGACGAACATTTTCTAGATTCCGCACCAGAAGGATACTGCCTGATGAACGAAACACTCTGAATGTCATAAATGTGCAAGGCCGTGTCTGCATCCATGGCCTAGGGACTAAGAAAGTTGGTACCAGTACGTGTGATATCACTAAAGCCTTAAACTCTACATCTCCTCCAAAGCTGGTGTCATCCCCCAACACTTATTTTATCTGTGGCACTGCCGCCTACACTTGGCTCCCCCGTAACTGGTCTGGTACCTGCTATCTGGCCTTCCTCCTTCCACCAACGTATTCCACCCATGGAGGTTATCACCTGTCAATGAAGGGTGCCCTGCGCTGCTCACGTAGGGGCGTCATATCAGCCGAGGATACAGCAGGCCAGGAAGCCAGGGACTTCTTTAAAGGTTTCCTTCCATTCTGAGGCCCCATGGCAAACAGTCGAGCTGTACGAGGTCTGACCAGGGTCTTTGAGGCCACCATGACAGTAACAGCTGGTGCCCTCTCCAAGATCACTGCAGAGCTGCAGGCAGACCACCTTATAATGCTCCAAAACCGCATGGTCCTCGACGTCATCCTTGCTGATCGTGGTGGTGTGTGTAAATTGATCGGCTCCAGCTGCTGCGTGTACATCCCAGACAACGCACCTACAGTGTACGATGCCATCCAATGTCTGCATTGCCTTTCTTCTGAAATCAATCTATATGAAGGCAACTGGTCCCTCACAGGCTGGATCTGGGGTCTTCTTTCCCAGTGGTGTTGGAGGGTCCTCATCTTCCTTGCCTTGGGAGTAGGTGTCCTGGTCTCCTGCTGTTTGTGCTTTCAGTGCCTGCCAGTGCTCTGTACAATGTGTGTCCAGACCATCAAGCCTCCGCCCTCTAACATTCACAACACCAATATGATGATGATGCTCCAACAAGAAACTGATGGTGTTATGAACATTGACATTTCTTAAAGTATTTGCCACTCAATGGCAAAGGAGGGTCTGAGGAAAAGTGTTTTTCTGATCGGCATCATTTGTACCAGGACTCCATTGTTTTTTCATTGCAATCTCGTGTCAAACACTTCCACACGACCCACCTGGTCGTTTCTGCTGATACCGGAGGAAAATCTAAACTGACCTGACAGAGACCATCTTGCAGCCTGCATTTCTGTCCAGGAACTATCGCACACCCAACCCCCTGTTCTTTGCAGTTCAACAGAAAGCCATGAGACACCCACACCCCGTGTAAACAAGCTTGTTTTCCATCTCCTGCTCCAGCCTGGTAAACATCCTTGACACCGTGATCAGGTTATCTGGACAATGGTCTGAATGTTGGGCCCTGATCAGGGTGATTAAACAATGACTTGAAAGACCGGCTTTGATCAAGCCGAGTGAACAATGATCTGTGTACCAAGCCTTGACCAGGTCACCAACTACAAACATCGTCTGGATCTGGTTATCAACTGCAAACACTGCCCTGATTGAACAATGGACTAACAACCAAAAGACTGGTATGAAAAATGCATAAAATGCTTGTAAGCTACAGAGTGAAGTAGCAGCCTCCTCTGTCTTGTCGCTGAGTAGCTTGGGACTCTGTTCCATAGCCCGGGCTATTGAAATAAATCAGGGTTCCTCCTGCAGACGAAGGTTCCTGTGCCTCCTTTTACTAAGTATGGAAGGTATGGAAGACTAGGGCAGTTTCCCCGCCGCCGAGACCCAGTAAGTGGGTTATCGCGGTTCTTCAATACAGTGGAGTCCCAAGGGTCCTCTACAGGCATCTTTGCTAACAGTTCAGATCAATATTTAGCAACACTCCAGGTTGTGGAATCACCACACCTGGGTTGAGGAGCACAGCCAATAAAGTCCCCTGGTTGCCTGCCAATCCAATGGGTCCCAGTTCTTCCAGATGAGCTCCATCCAGCCACTGGTTGATCTACTGAAGCTGCACTGAAAGAAAGTATAGTTCAAAATCAGGGGCACCGAGCCCCCCTTCTACTGGGTATCTCTGAAGAACCTCCAAGGTGACTCTATTACGACCAACATCCCATATTAATCCCCAGAGTAGGGTATCTAAATGATTAAACCAGAAGCATGGTATCTTAACTAGGAGCTTGACAAATAAATATAGCAACCTCTGTATCATAATCATCTTGGATAGTGAGACCCAAGCCATGACTGGCAATTTCAAAGATCACCAGAAGTGAACACAGGACTTGAGGGACAGGAGTACATTCCCCAGATTACCCGCCCGAAGGTTGTCTAATGAGTGCAACACCTGAATTCCTAAATATCAGATGGATACTGGTGACCAAGTCAGTCCCAGGGGCAGACCAGATGGCTGTACCATGCCGGCTGTCATGGGGAACAGGTACAATGTAGCTTTGTTAACGTGAAGTCTATCAAGAGCAGAGAAGTCAATCAACAGAGTCAGTGCATTCCTAGTCCCACGAGGGTCATTGTCCAGATAAAGCAACAGATCATCCACATACAGAGATATATTATGCTCCCTGCCCTCTACCATCATGCCGAAACCCGCTCCTCTTTTGCAGAAGAGCTCCATCAGTGGCTCAATAACCAGAGTGAATAAGGGAGGAGAGAGCAGAGAGGGGACATCACCTGTTTGGATGTGTATAAGAGATTGACCCATTTCATCTAGCACTCTCCCAGCCCCATCTTGAGCATAACTGCATGAAGAAAGTCCCAATGCACCGAATTGAAGGCCTTTTCAAGGTCTACCGACATGGTAAGGTTATTTGGACAGAGACAGATATCTGGGTGGTATAAGTATGATGCAACCTACAGAGATTTTGGGAAGTGGGACTGTTCAGTATAAACCTGTTCTGGTCCCCATGAATGAGGGCATACATGTGGGTAAGCAGTCTTAGGGCTTGCTAAGAATCTTGAAGTCCATATTCAACATGGACAAAGGGCGGAACGCCGGTATGGGCGCACCAATAGTTTTAGATTTAGGGAGAGGGATCACCAGTGCATTTCTGGTCGACTCAGGCAATGAACTGGAGTGCAACAACTCAGCATACGGGGATCCCAATCTAGGGACACGGGGTATTTCCATGCTGGTCGCCCCTCTGAAGGGAGATCTCAGCCTAATAAAGTCAACCAAATGTAGGGCCATGCCACGCCCGCAGTCTCGTCCCAACAATGCCCGGCGGCTCTAGCAATTGAGTGGTCCCTCTCCCTCAGAAGCATCAGCAGTTATGGGCCATCTTATGGCCAGAGTCCAGGACTCATGCAGTCAATCAGGCTCAGGATGCACACTGTAGGCTCCAACATTCCTAGAGTCTGGCGCTCAGTCCCACGCCTGGCCTGCTGTCCCTCTACTCACATCACACCGGGACCTGATCTAGGTCCTGAGGTTGCCTGCCGCCGACCAAATCACACTGCCAGGCACCCCATGGCCAGCTTGGTCCCAACTCCCCCAGCTCTGGCACTTTTTACCAGTGTTGCATGCCTCCAGTGGGGATGTATGACGGTACGACGCAGGCTATTGCCACGCGTACCGTTACAACGCGTGTTTTACAATGCAAGTCGTTACCACGACTTGCGCTGTAGGGTGCGGACTTAGGAATAGTTTAATTTACTATTCCAACACCAGTCCCCATGGATAGTAGGGAAGGTGTTGGAATAGTAAATTAACTATTCCTGGTCCTTGAGCGCCCTCCAGCGCAAGTCATGGTTACGACTTGCGTTGTAAGAGACGCGTCGTAATGGTAGCGCGGGGTAACATCCGCGTCGTAAAGGATGTTCCCCCTCCAGTGGGATCCATAGCCCAGGGGATTCACATGGGCTCAGCGGGCCCTCTCCGTCCCGCTGTTTACATCAGCTCTGGCCCATAGTTGTCATCTTGAAAAGATGCGGCGACTGTCGTTTCCAGCCAAAAGTGCTGTGTAGGCTGCCTCCAAGCGGTTGTCAGCCCTTCAGTGAGTTTGGAGGGGTACTCTTATCTAATGCCCAGGGGCTGCCCCAGCCTCATCACTGTCCAAATGGGAATGGATAATCACTGGGCTTGTGTGGAGCAACAGACTCACACGACTGCCATCATTGGCTTCCAAGTCACGTCCCGCTCCATTTCCATATCTATAACTAATAAAGCTCCTGCTGTACTTTTAGCTAACTTATGCAGTATAGTAAACAACTTTCAATCTCCCACTATTTCTCCAGCACTTGCTCCTCGCTTTGTTTCCCACATGGTGTCAGTAACATGTTCCACATGATACATCTTTGGGAAAACTACACTTAGGTAACAAGTACCATACCAGCGTCTGGGCAACGTGAAATAAGCATTTCCTCCATAAATGTAGTAAACTCCAGGAATAACATGTTCATCACCCATCAGAAATAAATTCCAGTTTGCCCCTAACTTCCAACATATGGTTTCACTCACTCTTACCCACAAACTAATTGTCAAATGAAGACCTCTCTACAAATATACAGAATTTCCCTTTATGTTTCCAATCTAGAGTCAGTGCTGCTTGATTTCCTGGTACTAGATGCTATATTTATTCATTAGTCCACTTATGTTCATTCTTAATGTTTTTGTCTGTTTTCAATCTAGATTTCATACTTCCTGTGTTGAGCTAAATTTGGAAAGTTCTTCTCAACCACTGTTAGAAAGCAAGTCAAATTGTGTCTGTGTGCATAGGCAGTATCTATCGTCATGATGGGTTTAAAGAACATTTTAATAATTTCAGGAAACTTAGCATTGGGGTCAAAGTGATGACTTGGGTGCTCAAATATGGGGTCTTCCAAAAAGACTAAATCCTGATTGGAAAAATAATATTCAAAATATTTCCTTTCGTAAATAAGGCTCATCAAAATACACCAAAAGTGTATTCGAGCAAGACGGACGGGACCAAGCCCGACACGCGATCCCATTGAGGATCAGACTGAAGCAGACTGCATATTTTTGCAGCCGCCCTTTACAAATCCTCCAGGCTCAACCAATTCTACTGGGCCTCAGACATAAGTCACAGGCTATCCATACCAGGACGAGCATCATCGAACTGAATCGCTGTTGTCCCGCCCATTAACTCACAGAAGCCTCTCCAGGCTCTGCATGGACACGCTAAGGTGACTCCCTTCACCGAAAAGGCTTCATATCCAGACGCCTTCACGCACTTCCTTTGTTGATTGCGATCAGGCTTTTAACATTTCAGGCAATAGCATAAACATTAGTCCTGAAGATGATCCCAGTTATTAATTGGAGCTAGGGATCGAAACGTCACGTCGACTGTGTTAACAGAGCTGCATGTCTCAACTGTATATATCTATTGCAGTTACTGTTGGTGTGTGCTTACACAAGATTGCATTGTATTGTAAGGCGCCATTTGCTCCAGCTCTCTTGCCTGTTTAAGCTTTCCTTATCCTTTCCCCTTATTGTTCTTTCTACCTGACTTGGTACAGGCTTGTGCCCAGTTTGTTGATTCATGTTGTGTCTCACGTATTCGCAAATCCCTGTAAAAACTTTGAAAAATAAATAATTACTTGTCCGGCTGGACAGTGGAGAAAAATAAGCCATAGCTCTTATTTAAGTCTATGTTTGCCATTTACAGATTTATTTGTTAAGCGTAGGACCTGTGTTCTTGATAAAAGTTATTCTCTGACCGCCATATCAGCAGTCAGAGACAGTCTGTCAGAGTCTGCATTCTTTCAGTGGTTGGTCGGATTACAGGATGCATGCATCATAATCCGGTGGTCGGACCACGGAAGTCGGTCCGACTGGCATTGTAATCAGTTCCTCAGTGTGCCTGCTATAATGCATCATATTTGCATTATTATTAGGATTGGCTTCCATTACTTGCAAAGTCACTGCCAATCACACCCAGAATAAAATGACTCAGTCTTTTTGATAAATTAAATCCAAATTATATTTCAAGCAAATTATTGATTTCAAGGAGGTTCAACTGAATCTGTACTGTTACCCAGTAGTCCCATAACTTCCTCTTTCTGTCACTTGTGGCAAAGTAAGTCCATTCAGGGAAAGACTACCTCCGACAGGGTACTGTAGCTCATTTTGATCTTCTGAGAGCAATCCCTTCACCTCCTTTATCACTCAAGTCAGAATCCTCAATGTTTTCCGGAATAGTCTGGAGCCTACCTTCTTCTCATAGATTCAGTCTTCCCTCTGCTGCCTTTTCAGCCAACGTTCTCCTGCAGCTACTCGTGGTTGTACAGCACTTGGCCCTTCATCAGGGTCACTACAGGATAAGACTCTCCTGCTTTTGCTCCAGCTATCGACTCCTCAAACACCCCTCAAAGAAGAGGTGCTTCAGGCTCTTGCTGGTCCTCCATAGCTTGACTATCTTTCTCCTGTGATCTCTTGACCACCACTGGCACTTCTGGGAGAGGTACTGTTACATAATCAAGGGGACACGGAACTCGGCGAGTGTGGCCAGCATGCACCCAGTTAGGGAGACCTCCGCACTTCATAGTAGTTGTTGTGACCAGAATCACCTGGAAAAGACTATGCCAGTGGGGCTACAGGTAACTCTTTCATACATGGTTCTTCACTCAAAACCAGTTACAAGGAATAAGGTCATGGCAGTGCTCCTAATGTGGCAGGTGTGTGTCTGCTTCAACCTGATCAGACACAGGCAGCAGCGGTTCCTGGTATAAGGCGTCAGGGCCACACCACCCACTTATCTAGGTGAAGTGGGTGGTAATTTGTAACACCAATTGCGAACAACTCACCACTTAATAGAAAACGTAAAGATTGTTCAGTCCTTGGTGCCTGGCTGCCTTTTGTGACTCGTCCTGCTTGACAGGAGAGACAGGCAGCCAGGCACATTTCAGATGGACATGTGTACTTGTGCACATGTGTACAATTGAATGTAATCACTGTAGACAACGGCATGACCTGGCGTCAGCCCTGGCCTACAGTTCTCGGGGTCTGGGGAGACCACCCACTTACGACACGAAGCAGTGTCCTATTTTCCAAGCAGCCCTAGGGTAGCAGCCCTGTATCATCAGGGCTGCCTGTCAATCACTATACAGGTCAGCAGCCCCATTTTCTAACTCATCAGAGTGACGAGTTGGAAATGGGCGGGGTTATAACATGCTGCCTGTGAGTGATGTTTTGGAGGAGAAAAGTCCCTATCGGTATCCATTATGGAGCTTTAGCCTTTTTAGCATATAAAAAGTTGGTAGGTAAAAGAAAGCCGAATTATCCTTTTTAAAATAAGCATTTAGATGTGCAGGAAGGGCACACTATAGTTCAAATGAATAAGTTTGGAGGTGTGCCAACAGTAATTTAGTGATATTGCTACAGTTACGGTACCAAGCGAGGATTCGGTGACAAGGGTTAATTTATTATTAAAGTTCACCTGGGAAGTGGCATTGTTATATAGTGTGGTATAGCACGAGTCCAAAAAATCACTGTGGCTTGCTGGAAGTGAATGCCCGTTCACCAGAAGTATTGTCAAGACTAAGGGGCCCACTATGATAACAGGTGTCTCTCCACTGCCTGTATGGCGGTGGCGATCCGCCCGCTGAGAGAGACCTAATGCCATCGGCACAGCTTTCCCAGGAAACAGTGCACGCGTTGCATTGCTTGCAATGGCAACGCGTGCGGCGATTTCCTAGCTGGAGCGCGCGGCGCCATACGGTGGCGCCATGTGGTCGCACGCTCCCGCTAGGAAATCGTTCATGCCACCTCTGCTGAGGCGCGCTTGTTTAGCTAGTAGTTTATTTTTATTTTTAGTGTGCAGCGCCATCTTGTGGCAATTAGAAGGTATAGCAATGAGCAGCTCTTTTTGGACACGTACCATGTACCAACATTGTTAACATACAACAATACTGTTGTAAATCTATGTTTTTATTCCTCTCCATCTTATTTCCATTATTTCTCTGTTGACAGAGGTTCTCTACAGTATTTTGATGCAGCTGTGACACACTTTTCACAAAGTGCTGCTCTGTCACTTCATATTTTCGTCAAAGGTACAAATTATTGTTGCAGTGATACTTTGAAATGTTTGCCTTGCATATCTTCATCATTGCTTAAATCCTTTCTGCACGCATATGTAAGCGTGAACTGCATGTTATAAAGCGTCACTGTGCTGCTGAGGAGAGAGCATCAGGGCGCTATACATCTTCCGATTTGTGATCACGCTGCAAGATTCGCACCTGTGACCTGCAGCATACACACAGATCACTGCAGAGAGGGAGCAGCCCACGGAGCCAGCGAAGAGGGAAGCGGTCTGTGTGTGTGAAGGGAGGGGGGACTGTGACAAGAGAATGGCCGCGGGAAGCCATCTGAGCAAGATCGCCGATCGCCGACTGCTTGCCTTAGCAGACAGGAATTGCTTATGCTTCTGGGGAGCAGGCAGTCTGTGAGGAAGCGAGACCGCTGCAGGCACGTTCGTGCCTTGCCTGCGAGTGAGAATGTGTGAGGACGCTCTGAGAGTTTGAGGCTGCAGCTGTCATTTATTGGTTTAACAAGAGCATACATATCGCGCAATAACCACTCCACACTGTTGTTCTAGCGTAAAAGGCCATTTATTAGGACAGGGTTGACAACCAGTACAACAATAAACAAATAAACAGTTAACAATCCCCAACCTCATCTCTTCCAACCATCATCCACTCTCGTACTCCAATTACTCAACTCCCAATTCACACCACGACCTGTTCACTTATATCATTCACTTCCACCCTTCTCATTCAACCTCCTCCAGCATCTCCAGCCATCGCACTCCTGCCTGCCACAGCCCCATCCTGCACCTGTATCCGCCTTCCCGGAAGGGTGATTATGCTCGTCATGGACTCCCCATACCTCCCAAGTACTGCCAACCAGGGAACCCCCGGAGGGCGGTTACCTGCCCCACCCCAAACCAGTGCACCTTATGTTCTCAATCACACCGGCACCAGATAGACTCATTCCACAACAGACTGATAGTATCCCGCATTTCCATCAAATAAGAAGCTTTTCCAATGTACGAAAGGTGCACTCCGTCGTCCCGAAAAAGAAGGGGCTCCTCCAGCCGTAGGCCTACGTGAGCAATCCCTTTGATCCCGTGCGCAGCACAAAAAAGTCACATAGCCCTATTCAACTTGCGTCACGCCCTTTCAATGGCTGCCGGCTTCAACACCCCTCTCTAAATACGTTGTGGCACAAACTCAGTCCAAACAATACAGGTGCCAGCCAGAATGCTCTTTATTTCCTCCAAGTCCCGTTGCATCAAATGTAGCACTGCTTGACTAAGTCATTTTCTCCCAAGTGGAGCACAATCATGTCCGGGCAGCACAACTGAGCCACCTTCTTCATCAGCCAGGGCGGCAAGTCGTCCCAACGTATACCACTCTTACCCCACCACTGGACCTCATGATGGCTGCTCCTCAGTCCCAGGCTACGGCCGTAGACCTGTCTGTCCGCATACTTTGAGGCCCATTGAACAAAGGAATGCCCAACAATCCAGGTAACCGTCTTGGCCCCTGGCCCCGAACGCAACCTACAAAAAAAAAGAGATTGGCACCACAGCGAAAACCATAACCGCGCACAAACAGCAGCCCTATCTACCCCCCAACAGCAGCCTCCCCATTTTTGCTTCATTTGTGTACATAGCGTTCACAGCATCGAAACCGCCAGCGCCCGATCCTCCTAATGGCATCCCGGGACCAACCCAACCTAGCCGCTGCCGTGGCTGCACCTATCCGGAAGGAATGCGTCCCATACCTAGATGGATCCCTGCCTATGCGTTGCAGCGCCATTTGCAACACTGCCAACAACTGGAAAGAAGTCACCTGCTTCTGAGAGGCATGCCAAAATATCTCTCCTGCCGTCCGCTGCACCCTGCCGCAAAACACTCTCCACTCACGCACTGGGCACACCTCCACACAACCACTCTCCCCCAACCATACCCACTTGCCACGTCCTCCTTGGTCTGTTTTAGAATGACCCAACCAGATCCCCAAACATGACCCATCCAAACGCACATCCTCAAATATTCGCCCAGGCGTATCACGTGCTCCAATCAACTCAGACACCCGAAAAGCCCCAAAAAACATCCAAATCATACACGAACGAAATAACTCCCCTTCGTGGTCATCATAACAGCAATGAGGCAACTCCGCGCCAAGACCCTGCAACAGCTTAAACGTAAAGCCTCCCGCGGTGCACCCCCCAATCTCCCCCCTCAAACGTCCCCAACCTGTTAACATTCGGCTCAGTAAAGCAGACCTAGCTGGATCAAAACCCAAATACAACATGCTGTAAAAAGAAATCCGTGCGAGTTTGCCCGAAATCGTCGTCTGAGACAACCCCTTATCCATGCAATTCAACACAAAACGAACCACGCCCTGCTCACTGTCACTCTCTGGCATACGGCATGCACTCCTGGTTCAACCTAGAAGTGCGCCAAATTCAGACCATGCCAACTTTATACCCTGAGGCGCCTTGGTCTTGCAAGTTTCCGCTCCCGGTGCCAGCCTCCTGAAACGCTGCCACTGCGAACGAGACAATGCATCCGTAATGTCATTGCTTGCACCCGGGACATGTTGCGTGCGAAATAGCACATTAAAATGCAAACACAGCAGCATAAAGCTTCGCAGCAAGCGCAACCCCCTCAGATCCCTCGCCTTCTGGTTGTTCACCAAATCCACCACCGTCCTGTTATCCACGTGAAACAGCACCGACCTGTTCTGAAATTTGGGCCCCCAGACCTGTAATGCCACCAACAAGGGGAAGAACTTAAGAAAAGCCATGCTCCGCCCCTGCCGCAACCAATGATCCGGCCACTGTTCTGCACACCATCGCCCGTTCCAGAAAATTCCAAACCCGGCTGCACCTGCCGCGTCCGAATAGAACTGCACTTGCCAAACCATCTCATCGTGTCCAAAATCGAGGGACATGCCGCTGAAATCCTCCAAGAATGTCAGCCACACCCGGAGATCCGACCGGACCCCCAACGTGATTCGGACTCTGTGGTGAGGGAGTACCGCCCTTGACATGGCCATGCTGAGGCGCCTGCAAAATGTCCACCCGGCCCTAACCACACTGCAAGCAAAATTCAGCAAACCCAAAAGACGCTGCATGGACCACAGATCAATTTTCTGGACTTTCACCGCCTGCAACAGCACAACCCGAATCTCCGACACCGTCTGTTCCGGCAAACGCACCTGCCATGCCACTGAATCAAGTTCGATACCCAAAAAGGTCAAACAGCAACTGGGACCTGCCGTCTTCTCGGGCGCCAAAGGAACTCCAAAAACCTGAGCCAAACTCTGAAACTGCCTCAACGCCGCTCCACACTCCCCAGTCTGCCCTCTCCAAACAAACAAAAAATCATCCAAATAGTGTGACACCAGCCGGTGCCCACTCCGGTCCACAAAGGCCCATTGCAGAAAAGAACTAAAAGTCTCGAAAAGCACGCAGGAAATCGCACAACCCATCAGCAAGACCTTGTCCACCAAAATGGCCCCTCGAAACTGCATTCCTGACAAAGAGAAATCAGCCAGGTGAATGGGAAGGAGGCGAAAGGCCGACTTGATGTCACACTTAGCCAATTCCGCCCCGACCACAAACCCGCATCAGACTAATGGCATCATCGACCGATGCATACAACACCCTGGAGTCGTCCTCCGCAATGAAATCATTCACTGAACTCCCCTCCGGCCATGACAGATGATGAATCAGCCTGAACTCCCCATGCTCTTTCTTAGGGACCACACCCAAAGGTGAAATAATGAGGTCCGACACCGGCCACGCATCAAACGGGCCCACGATCCTGGCCTTCAACACTTCCTTCTGCAATTTGGCCGCCACCACACCCAGTAGTTCCTTCGCAGACCGCAAATTCTCCGCCCACCTTCTCCCCCGAGGACCCTGATACCCTACCCGAAACCCTTCTGTGAACCCCCAATGCAACTTCAAAGCCGCCTCTCTATCAGGGTACCGAGAGAGCCATGGACCCATGGCCACCACATCAACCGGTGAAGGGGCCCTTTGGCCCAGCCTGTCCACGTCCTTTTGTAACCCTCCACTGTTCAGAAGGTGTGGCCAGCGTAAAGCATTGCGTAACCGGGTGTCTTCCCCCACATTTGGAATACTCATGCTTAAATTTACAAGGGTGTCGCGTGCAGAAACCTTTATTAAAGTTCCAGCATGCCCCAATGGTGGCTCCCCCGGACTTGGGCTGCTGACCAGCGGTCCCCGTGTAGGTACCCTGACTCCCTCATCCTACGGAAGATCCCTGCCCACCTGCCCCATGCTGGGCGGGACGCGACTGAAAAGACCGGTAGGAGACTGGAAAGCCGCTGGCCGTGTGTGTAGACGCCGCCGCCTGTGTAGTTGACATCCACTGAACCCAAAGCTCCTGATCAATGTCTCCCCAAGCCTTATCCGGGTTAACGCCAATCCTGGCCCTAAACTCCTTATCATAGCTGAGCCAGGCAAATCCCCCAAAGTGCAACTGTGCCTTCCTGATAACATCCATATATTTGAAAAGAGCTATCGCCCTGTCCCCGTGCTTCTCACAATAAATACTGGCGTGAATCAAAAACGCAGACGTCCAATTTTCCATTGTTATAGGCACTCTTGGCCTCCTAGTCAACTCCCATTCTTCCTCCTTGGACCCTTCCTTTGCCTGAATCTCCCTATGCAAGAATTTGAATACATCTACGTACTCATGCTTCCATATCCTCGCTGTCGTCTTTTCCGACAAATGAAACCCAAGTGACATCGCCAAACCCATATATGGTAACTTCTTCCGGTGCTTGTCTCCCCGTCTTCCTTCCCACCCAGGTCCTCAGGTTTGTCAGTCTGCACACTGGCTACCACCACCCGTGCTTTCCCCTTTACTACAGCCCCCCCGAAATCCCCTGCGCCCCCTCGTCCCTGACAGACCCATCCCCCACCCCCACCGACGGGCAGGTCTTCTTACGTCCCCCTTTTGCACCATCATCCCACGCATCCCACCAAGCGCCCTCACCTGAAAGTTTTGTGGGCACCTCCCGGTCCTTTTACCTGGCATTGGCCGTCTTCAGTCCAACCTGCGAGACCCGCCTGTGTCCCCTGTAACACACCAAGTTTCTCTGTTGCCTCTGCACTCTTCACCCTCTTCCAACTCATCCTCACCCTCGTCATAGTCCAGCTGTTCCTCATGCACAACTTCCACAACCGCTCTCCGCACCTCACTCACCACTCTCTTCGCACCTTTGCCTTTCACCCCAGGCACAAACTCGCACTCCAAAACAGCTGCTGACCGATCCCTCGGTGGAGGGCAGGCCGCTGCAGACCCCCCTGCTGCTTCGACCCGGCGTTTGGAAGCCGTCTTGCGCCCCGCCGGCCCACCCTTGCCTCTGCCAGTTTCCACCACTGGCCTGCACCCCCCCCAGGCCCTCTGCGCCTGAGGGGGCCCAAGCGCCTTCAGGTCTCTGTGCTGCCAAAGCAGTCCCTGGCCCTTCTATCCAAACCCACTCACCACTGGGCCCTGTGGCCCCCCTACCCTGGCCTCTGCCTACACCTGCTACCAACCCAGGCACCGGGGCACCATGGTCCCGGGCACCCCCCCCCCAGCCTGCTTCCCTGGCAGCACACAAAACCTTTTCATAAACAAAAAAAGAGTGTCTAGAGAAGTAGGTTTTTAGGTTATTGCCACAGTGGGGAGCAGTAAACTCAAAATTATGAGACGACCTCACTAGGACGTTTAAAGAAAGCCCTCACTCACCACCTAGTGATGACATGCTTCATCATCGGGCTTCACCAAAGAGACCGAATGTCTGTTTGGTGTGCTGCAACGCCAGAGTTACTGCGGAGCGGGATAGTGAGTTAAGGGTGTGTTGTGTAGCACACAAAACCTGCCACCTTTGCTCTGTCTCCTCTATGATGCGACGCTGGTCACGTACTCTCTCTTCCTGCGACATGCGCTCCCTCCGCATAGCCCAGGGGTCCTTGCTTAACCTGTCAACAACTTGTCCATCACCCCGGGGGGAGCCTGGGGCGCCCCCACTGGTGTCTTCTTGGCCGAAGGTGCATTGTGTGCCTTCAGGGGCCCTTTCCCCTTGGAGCCCTGGGGCTTGACTACCCCCTTTCTTCCACATGACAGGTCCACAGGCAGTTCCGCCGGGGCCCCTAAACCGCCCTCTTCTGACCCCCATCCAACAGGAGGAGAACAAAATCATCCCCTGCCGGCTCCTCCGTGGGGCTCTCCCCCTCCCCTCCACTGGCCTCGCTGGATTCCCCTGACACTTCCCCCAGTCCTCCCTCGCCCAGCACAACGACCAGTAGGTCCTGATACGCTGTGCCTGCCCTTGGGCCCCCAGTCATCGCCTTGATGCTCCGGGCCGCCCGCCCCTGCCGCCCATTTTCTCCGGCTGCTCCGAGGCAGCCGGCTCACTGCGGGGACGCGCGGGAAGGCTCAGACGCCTCCCGCCCCGCTTGCCTGCCTCTGCTTGTCTTCCACCCCGCCCCGCCCTGATTTGGACGATAGCAGCTTGTCCAGGCAAGCCGCCTCTGCCGCGGCCACTCCAGCGGAAGCAGAGCATGGCGTCCGGGTCATCCCGACCCACGCCTGCTCCAACACGACGGGCTGAAGGAGGTCAGACCTCTCAGCCCAGCCCAGCACCAGAAGCGCGGCTCGCACCGACGCCGCGTATGGCTCCGCCATGGCCCGCCCCTGCACTCGCTGCCTCCTACCTGCCGGAGAGGCCCTTCCCCCGCCGATGCCTGCCTGACCCGAAATTCACTCCACCAGGGCACCGGAGTCTTGCGACTGCTTCCTGCAATTGACCGGCAAACAAAAAACCCTGACACTGGCCTACGCTAACCTGCAAACTACAAACAACTGCCCTAGCTACTCAAACTTTCCTGACCTAAAACCCTAAGGCGCTGGGGACAGGAAGAGGAAGGACTTCCTCTCCTGCCCCCTTTTAAACACTAGCCCTAACCCCCACGCCCTAATCCCACCCCCTACACTACCTCACACCCTGTCCTCCACTATCGCGCGAACACCCCAGGGGAAGACTGGTCTGTCGACCTCACTTCCCCTGGGGGCCGCATTTTCCTAAAAATTCTTGTTTGATAATGGGCGGGGCTGGTACCCTCGCCAATGGCGAGGATAAACCAGTGAGTAAGGGGATTGGGGAAGTGATGATTGATGCTTATAGCGCTCTGCGCTCTGGAGCTCCATGTTGGCTCACATCCCACAAGGGACCCCTCTGGCTGGCGACCAGCCACAGCAGCGGTGGATGCTGCGAACTGGGGCAGAGGTTGTGGTGCAGGAGTGACGCTCTTCCAAGGATGTGGAGGTCGAAGATCAGATGCTTTGAAGTCCTTGCGCCCAAGGTTAACGGAACATCTGTCGACTGCGCTGCAGTCCTGCGGCGCCGCATGTGTAGCAAATAGACTGACAAGTTTATAGAGCGCGTAATGGAGCTCTGCTGTCCGAGCGCTGGAGTTTCAATAGTCGCCTTTATCTAACTCTACTGTCTGTCTCTACATTACTTAAGTTGACCTCGGAAGGATGAAATCCATAGCCAGCTCAGGCGCAATATCCGTAACTTACAATATCCCCCTATGGTTGTAGCATGCCCCGGCCAGGGCGAGGAAACTCAAACCTGGGGGTGTGGAGTGGAGGGCGTAGGCCCCAAGCCGACGAGGGGAGATGAGAGGTCAGACAAGAAAGACGTTCCACTCTCCTCAGGAGTCGGATGGTGCATGTTCACATCACAGGGCCCCATTTCCTGCAATTTGTTCTCCGCGCGTCCTGCCCTCAAGCTCGTTATCAGCCACGCATTTACCTCATTGGTCGTGTTCACGCCGCAGGCCACTGGGTACTCGGACCCCTCCCTAACACCAATGTACTATCACTGACCTCAATGCGACCTCCTTCTATACTCTAAGGCCCACCCTCCGTACTCTCTATGCCCCTATATTCCACCGTCTCCTCTCTGTTCCTTGGTCCCGGTCTCCCATGTGTAGCTTCAGTGTGCACTCTGTGCTCCGTCTTTTGAGCTCTATGGTCCTATGCCCATAGACTCCTTTCTACACTCCAGTTCTCTCCTCTGTTCCTTAGTCCCCTATGCATGCTGTTCTCCATCCTCCAGTCTCTCTATGCACCCAGACTCCTTTCTACACTCCAGTTCTCTCCCCTCTGTTCCATAGTCCCCATCTCCCCTCTATGGCATCATTCTATAACCGGTCTCCTCTCTATGGCATCAGTTTTCACTCTATGCTCTGACCTCCAGTTTCTCTATGACCCTAGTCTACGGTTCATGTAACATGTCTTTGTGCTCCTAATCAACGCTCCGTGCCTGCTGTGTTCGTTACCATGATTTCTTTCGGTTCGCAGCATTGCTTCTGCCACTTCAGTCTACATACCTCTAGGTTGTGTTCACCATACTCCTGTTTCCTCTGTGCTCACACTCATCCCTTTGTCCTGAGCCTCTTTTAATTGCCCCGGTTTCTTTCCATGCCACATTGTCGTTCCTTCAATCACCTATTGGTACCACCGAGTGTAGCGCTCTCTTAAAACTCACTGCATTCCTACCGCTAACCCTTCCCAGGTCATACAACTTAATTTAAATAACCATTTATTCACAAAACTTTTAATTTCCTACATCGATTGCAATTATGGGCTCGTAAATGTGCCATGAATGCCTTCGTTGAAGTGACAGGGCGCTAGAACTAAGGTTGATCTCTAGGAGAGCCGAAGGGCAAACAACATCTGTTAATAACATCTGCTACAGGACAGTTTGCCCCAGTCTACCGCCATCACAACCCATAGACATCATAGGGACTACAGAGGGTCATTTCAGTTCTCAGCGTTGAACTAAAACAAACAAACATTGGCATAGCCAAAAGGTCTCACTTTTGGGACCTTATAAGTATTTAGTTATGCTGCACAATATCTTTGGTTCAACAACATTAACTGTTGCATGGTTAAACACTTATAAGGCCCCAAATGTGAGACCTATTGGCTATGCCAATGCTTGTTCTTTTCCTCCTTCTGCTCATCTTATTCTGCAATGGCAGCTGCTTGTGAATGGTGCTGCATCGTCAGGCTGAGTTCACAGTCGCTGCAAGAGAAAAATGTAATATGGCATCAGTCATTGCAGGACATTGGTTACTGGTTGAGACGGGTGAAACCATACTCAAGCAGTAACCACAAATCTTCAGGGTAAAACACAAGCAAACCCCAAATTAACCTGCGCTTAACCCTCTGGTAGCTTGGCACAAAAGCAGTCAGGCTTAACTCAGAGGCAATGTGTAAAGTATTTATGCAGCACACAAACAGTAATAAAGTGGCAGATACAAAACAAGAAAAATCCCACACGAATTTAGAAAACTAGAGTACTATTTAACACATTATTTGACACCAAAATGACAATAATTCAATCAGAAGAACCAAAGATATGCAATTTTAAAGATTCAGGTAGAAATAATGCTTAAAAGCACAAAGTGCCCATTGTGGTTATCTGGTTGCACTGGACCAGGACACATTCATAAGTTCAAGCCAACCACGATGGAACATGGGCTGGATACTGAGGTCAAGTTAGGCCAGCAGAACACAGTACTTTAAATCCTGATTGAAGGGCGTTGCAAGATCCCATGTCAAAGATGTGTCGCACAGCTGCGGTTTTGTTGAGCTAAGGACACTAGCAATGCAAGGTCCTGTGTCAAGGATGCATTGAGCAGAAGGCAATTCCAGTAAGCTGCAGGGCTGCGATGTGAAGTTCTGTGTCATGGCTGCTGTGTGCAGTGTGAGGTCCTGAGGAGCCACAGGGTCCTTCGTTGGAGATGCATCGCACATCTGTAGTTCCGGTGCAGAGCTGCAAGGAGTTGTGTTGCACTGCATTGGTTTGGCCAGCTAGGCTGGCAAAGCACCTTCAGGCCCACTTCCAAACAATACACTGCTGGGGTGACACCACTTGAGGGACAAGACTCACTGCAGGCAGAGTTCGGGTGCAGGGTTCAAGTTGGTTGGAGCCTTTTCTGTCCCTATGTCTCTAAACAGGAGGCCAGTCAGCTAGCCCTTGGAGTCGCTGTGGGGGTCCTGGGTTCAGTCTAGCCCTTCTGACTCAGGCAGAAGGGCAGAAGAGTAGCAGTCTTTCTTGCAGCAGTGCAGCACAGCCATCCTTCTTCTGAGTCTTCCACCGGTCCAGATGTGTACATAGGAGTTGGATCAGAGGGTCAAATATTTATATTGGGTGGCAGCTTTGAAGCAGGAGAAGGTTTTGGAGGTGTACTCCCTCACAGGTGTTTGGAATTTCGTGTTGCCCTGCCCTGGCCCCAGCTTGTCTGGTACCTCAAAAGACTAGTATAAACCCTTTGTGAATGTGGTGAGGCAGAGTCTTTGTGATGTCCAAGTGAGGTAGGTGACAGATCCACCCTCTATCAGGTCAGAGATGGCCCATTCTGTCAACACCAATTCTTCCTTTGTCTCACTGTCTGGTAGCAATAAACAAAGACCAACTTCCAGCTACACCTAGTCATGTGACCCAGGATACAGGCTGCAAGGACCAAATGGTAGGGACAAGAAAATGCTAACTTTCTAAATATGGAATTTTTAGAATTGTGAATTAAAATCCAACTTTACCATTTAAGAGGGTTGTAAACTACAATTCATTAGGGACCAAACTCGATCTTTCTACCTGCTCCCAATCTAAAGTTGTCACTTACTAAATGTAATAAAGTAACCCAATGTTGTCCTATGGAGAGGTAAGCCTTGCAGTAGAGAAAAATGAATTTATGAGTGTTTCACTACCGGGACATGTATAATTTAAAAGTGCATGTCCGAATTTTTAAATACACTGAACCGTGCCTAGGGCCTACCCTAGAGGTGACTTATCTGTATTAACAAGAAAGGTTAATGTCTGTCAGAAGGTTTATTTTGCCAGGTCAAACTGTCAGTGTACAACATTCAAGGGCTATTTAAGCGGAAGGCACAATGAGTGTTGTAGGTACACTAATAACAATTAGTTTGCAGGCCCTGGGTACATGCAGTACCACCTTACTAGGGACTTACAAGTAAACTAAATGTGCCAATTGGGTGTAGGCCAATTTTACCATGTGTAAAGGAGAGATCAAGAACACTTTAGAATTGGTTAGCAGTGCCAAAGTGCACAGAGTCTCAAAAGACTAATAAATGGGCTCTAAAAACAGAATGGTGAAGGCAAAACATTTGGGGATGACCCAGAAGAGAGGGCCAATTCCAACAGTCATGCAATAAAGTCAGTACCAAATAATTTACCAAGCATGTTTTACTATAGATTTCTGAAAGAAGTCACACTTTAACTTGGGCACATTGAAATGCACTTTAACATATGAAGGTAATGGTTGATCTACACATGGAATTAACTATAGTACAATGACAACTTATCTGCTAATGTCCCAAACGCTTCCCTTGTGGATGTGCCCCTAGACATCAACTAATGAATCAGTATCCCTGAAGGCAGTGGTGTCAAATTGTCCTGTGTTCTAGCAGAGAAGAAGAATTTGAAAATGTAATTATATGAGTATGAAACAGAGAAGAAGAGCCATAATTGACACAAATTATGTCAAAGCATATATATGGACATCTGACATGTGCAATATTCCATTAAAAAGTATTAAATGGACAAACAATATAGGTTGGTAAGAAATGTGAAGTCATGCTGAGAATGTGGAAATGATAATACAGGGTAGTGGAAATAAGTTGAGCATAAACATACCTGCCCGACGAATAATGGAGAACTGAATTTCTGCCAGGATGTCCCCATATGTAATCTTTAGTATTTGTCACGATGTCCCCTAATGTAATCTGTAGTATTTGTCACGGTGTTCAAGCCACACTGTCTTATTGTAGCTGACAAAAAAGGCTTATGCACAGTAATGAAACATCCAACATGATGCTGGTATGGTGATGTGCTATATACATAGAACATTTTTCCTTTTTTTAAATATTTTTTTTAGAGAGTTTTATAAAGTGTGGACATAACTGATGGGTATAAGAGCGCTGTACCTAACAACCAGATCCCGTTTCATAACATTCAGTATAAAGCTTCATTAGTGATCCCATTTTATTACAATCAAAATTAGGAACATAAGAAAACAACACACAAGTATAAAGGTTATTTTCCTGATCACCCCCTATGAAAGCTCCCTCTTCAGCAATACCTACTCAAGTAATGGCTAAAATTAGTCCCAATGGGACACTGTGTGTCTTCTATCCTTAAGATTACCATAGAGTGGTGCAGGGTTTCCATACACAATAATATTGTCAGTCATAAAACTTTTATTCGGTTACATCTTGACGAAACCATAAAAAGTACAAAGATAAAACAGTACGTATAAAAGACCACAGTAACAATATACATTTAAAAACAGATGTCGTTTAAAACCATTGCTGTCAATAATTCATCGGCAAACATTGGAGCTACAGCGAATTTTTAAACATAATTTTAAAAAACAAGCTACGCACTTAGCAGTGTATTGAGAATCCAAAAACTGCAGAGCCAGATATGCGGGCCGACATGTTCTCAGGCCCATTTTTCGCAGTAAGGGAATAATCCAGCGCTTGCGGGGGAGCTCATAGTAAGTACAAAACATTGTTACATGCATCGTAGACTGGGATGATATGCCGTCACAGGGGTATTTCATTGGTTTAAGTGACCAGTCCTGCTCTTTTGGATATGTAACTAGGCGAAAGAAAGAATTAAATCGAAACCTAGTTAATACATATTTTTCATAGATAGTTAGATGGAATGTTAGGTATGGTTGAATACCCAAAGCAGTCTGGACTGATAGGATCTGTATGTTTGAGGTCTTACTTATTTCTTTGGAAAGACGTAGTTCCCTAAGATGAGTTAAACATAGTTTTTTCAGGTCTTTCCTGGAGAAATCTGTCATCATGGATGGTTCTAAGAAATAAGATGTACAGTCCAAGTCCTTAAGGAAGTTGGACATGTACAGGAGCCATGGGATTTTACTCCAGTTTGCCAGGGCCAAACAATCGATTATCAGTGAGCGGGTTAGATGGCATTGTGTTTTGGTCCAAATACGGTGCCACAGTAGATTCGGTTGGCATCTGATAATATCTATCAAATAATCGATACCTAGCTCGATGTGGCAACCGTATGTTGGAGCACTTTGAGGTGCTGCCAATAAGTATTTGAGAAACCCATTCTCAACCGTTTGAAGGGTATCGATGGGAGCGTAACCACAGACCCCCGCGCCGTAAGTTGCCACGCTATGACACTTTGCGTGATAGATTTTTAGCACCTCCGCTGGAGCAGGCTTACCCAGTTTTCTCGACAAGGAAACTAGAGCTGAGGTCGCTCTCTGAAAAAGTAACTTTTTACTAACCAAAGCTTGTTTCCAACATAATCTATCGTCCACTAAAATTCCTAGATAGGGATATTCCCTGGTGCGTTCCAACCTTACTTTATCAATAAAGACTGGTTTAGGTTTCTTCGCCCTGGGGCCGATGTGCATAACATAGGTTTTATTTTTATTTACGTTTAGGCCTAAAGAGAGCATAAATTGACAGTATTTATTAAGCTGTCTTTGTAGCTGATTTAAAGTTCTGGCTAGAATTACGGAGTCATCCGTGTATAGTAACGCGGGAATGGGGCGGGTGTTAATAGATGGAAGATCCTGGCTCCCTTCGAGCATGGCCGCTTCCAGCCCGTTAGTATATAGATTAAATAAGAGGGGAGCCAGGACACAGCCCTGTCTAACACCTCTGTTGACGGCAAATAATGGAGATAGTTCACCACCAATCCCGTATCTAACGCGAGCAGTCGCGTCTGAATACATTTCGCGAAAGAATTGGATAAGAGGTGGATCTACCCCTAGTTCACCGAGAATAGACCACAGCCTTGAGTGAATGACACAGTCAAACGCTGCGCTGAGGTCTACATAGACTAAATACAGATTTCCACTTTTGGCCCCCACATATTTACCGATCAAAAGGGCTAAATTCAAGCCTGCTCCACAGTACCAAGTCCCTCCTGGAAACCATATTGGAGATCTGTCAAGATGTTATTCGTGGACGCCCAATCCTGGAGGCGTTCCAAGATCAGCCGACCAGCAACTTTCCCCAAGGAATCCAGGAGGGAGATGGGCCTGTAGCATGCTGGGTTGTTACGTTCGCCCTTCTTGAAAATTGGGAGCAGAATTGAAGTGGACCAGGAGTTTATTAGACCTGTTTTTGTGACTGCTGCCATAACCTGAGTGACAAGAGGTGACCAGAGTTCCGGGCTGTGTACAAAGATATCTAGTGGAACTCCGTCCTGGCCGGGGGCCTTACCGGTTTTGGAGGATGACAGCGCATTAATGACCTCCTTATGATCAAAGAGGAGGTCAATGGGGAATATCTGATCCCCAGGACGGTCACCTGCCACGTGAACCTCGTTGTCAACATCCTCGGGGGGTCCACCAAATATCTTTGAAAAATGGGCTACCCACTCATCAGCCGTCACTGCAACATCAAGATGTTGTGTGGATGAAGCATCTACCAAGAAGGGGGATTTTACTGTACGCCAGAACAGAGAACTGTCTTTAGATTGACAACTCTCGTGTAATTGGGCCCACAAGTTCTTCTTAATTTCATTCCTACGGTTAAGCTGTGCTAGATTATAGGCCTTTCTTAGTTTAGTGATTTCCGCTCGATCTCTAACTGGGGTGTGGACAGCTGTTTTTAGGTCAGTTAGGGCTTTACGGCATTTTGAGTTGAACCAGCCTTTGGATTCCAACTTTCTGGACTTTTGGTTACGAAACAGCTCCTCCCGTATGGTTCTAATGAGTTCCAAAAAACTAGTTATAATCATCTGGGGTGAGGAATCTAGTGCTAAGCAATTGTACATCCACGGAAGGGCTCTGGATACCACTTTGCTAGTGATTACTGCTGGGTCAATTTTAGATATATAAAATAATGACAAACACAGCCAAAGGGGTCAGCCCAGTCAGAGCCTAGATCACTTCTGACATAAGTTGTACATTAAAATATATTAACATTTTAATTAAAAAATAACATTATCAACAAAGTCTCATTTGCATGTTAATAAGGCGATATTATTGTAGTGACAGTGCATTGACCATTCAAATGGTTTAATTAGGTCACAAAGAAGAACATTTTCTATGATTGAGTACAATATTGGCATGGGTAGGTATAAGGATGTGTGACAGAAGACATAAATATATTCTTGCACATGAAGTTAGAAAAGGTATGGATGAATATGTTGACCTTAATATGCAAGCATGTGGCCTATTAATTTGTCCATTAGACCTTGTATTAAAAAATGAAGACCCTCTTGCCTACATTAAGTTACATTAATATAAGAAATACACATCCTGATACATGTATAATGGGAGATACGGTTAAACAAAATTCTAAACGGCTAGACTTTACAATCTCTACCATCCCTCTGCTGTCCACATGTTGTTTTAGCTCCAAGACTAGAAGTAGATGTTATGGAAAGAGGCAGGTGGAGGATATTATAGGACATTGAAAGCAGAGTAAACAAAGTAATTGAAGACTATTTATTGAATCCATTCATTGACAATCGGAGTGACAGTCAAAGCAATTGCAAAAGCTTCATAACACCTAATAGATTTACAACTAAAACAAAAATAAAAGGTAAATATATTTTGCACATATAGCATAATAACATACCGTTGTATGTTGTATTGCGTGTGTTAAGAAATGTCCTGTGTGTCACCCTAGCATGTGTGGAAATACTCCTGTAGCAGCTGTAGCAATCAAAGAAATTGTGAAAGTGCATGAGAGATGTTAGAAATGGGGGTCTCTAGTTGCCAATGGCTTGCATCTTTGTCCAAATAGGGACCCTTGCTTCCAGTCAGGAAAAGGGGGATACACTTGTAAAATAACCCCTGCTCACCCCCTTGGTACTTTGGCATGAGCAGGCAGGCTTATCTCAGAGGGAGTGTGTAAAGGATTTGTGAACACATAATAGTGACCCAGTGAAACCACTACAAATGGACACCACATCAGTATAGAAAAATAAATCATCTTTATCTATTCTTAAACAAGACCAATACAACAAAAATCCACAATACAGTTATCAAATTATCCTTAAAAATAGGTTATTCACTTAAATCAAGTTTGTAGCAACAAATTACTCCACTTGGAGTTATAGCGACGTCGTGGCCAGTGGAAATCACAAAATACGGTGCCGACCGCGTGGTGCATGGCGTCGGGCCCAGAGTCAAGCAGACCCACAAAGGAAAGTACCTTGGAATTGATGAAAACAAAGACAGTTCACGGCGTCGGGGAGGTGCGGCTTCGTATGAGCTGCGTGGCGTCGGTTCCTTACGACCCCAGGGGAGGTGCAGCCTCTGTTCCTTACTGTAGCGCAGGGGAGGTGAGACGACGGTTGCTTATTGCATTGGGGAGGTGACATCATGATGGCACCGAAACCACTGTTGGCGCGATGTCACCCATGAAAAGCATCAGCTCTGCGATGATAAGGTCGGCTTCAGAGTTGATGCAGCACAGCAGCAGGCGTCGGGCCCACATAGCAAGTCAGAGCAGCGCTCACGGCTTCAAGCAGGTTACGGTGTCGCTCGCTGGTGTCGATGTGGAACGGCAGCTGGCAGTGAGCCTATGTCGCAAGTCAGAGCAGCGCTCACGGCTTCGGAGCAGGTTACAGCATCGCTCGCCGGCGTCTGTGTTGCAGTTTCCTTCTGTAGCAGCTAAAACAGCAGTTCTATATGCAGGCAGACAGGAGGGGTGAAGTCTTTGTGTTCCTGAGACTTCAGAACAGGAGGCAAGCTCAGTTTCAAGCCTTTGGAGATCTTTTCTTCAAGCAGGTTGACAAAGCAAAACAGCTAAGTCCTTTTTCTCCTTTTCTTGGCAGCAAGCAGGCCAACCTCAGACAGCAAACAGCACAGGGGCAGTATTCCTCCTCAGCTTATCTGGCTCTTCTCCTTGGCAAAGGTTTCGTCTTGATTTCCCAGAAGTGATCTAAAGTTCTGGGGTCTGGGTCCCCCTTTTTATACACACAAATCCTTTGTTTCTGATGGCAGAGAGTGTCTGTACCCAGCCAAAACCAGTTATGTCCTCTCTGGTGCAGCTTCCTGGCAGGTGGTGGAGACAGCATTGTTGAAAGCAGACCTTGCCCAGGTAGCTGAAAGGAAATCTCCTCCCGCTACTCTCTAGTCAATGAAGGCTCAGGCAAGTGAAAGGAAATCTCCTCCCCCTACTCTCTATTCAATGCAGGTCCTTTTCAGCCCAGCCCTGACCCATCAGACTGCTGGAGCCAAGGCTCTACTTTCTAAAAGTGGTATTTTCAAACACAGAATGTAAAAATCACCCACAATAAAAGATGTATTTTAGCAGTCTGAGTTCAGGCATACTAAACTCGATTTTCTACCTTGTTCCCTGGGTCAGTTAGGATTATAAGATGTTATAATCAAACTGCCCATTCTGGCCTATGGGAACAGGTAGCCTTCCAAAAGTGAAACATGAAATTGGCTGTAATTCACTATCAGGACATGCCACACACACCAGGCCGTGCCCTACCTTTCACATACAAGGCACCCTGCCCATAGGGGTGACTAACATGTAGAAAAGGGAAGGTTTGGACACTGGCAAGTGTGTGCACTTGTAAAGTGGACATGGCAGTCCCAGACTGCACATATGCTCTGCAATGGCAGGCCTGAGCCACATTTTACAAGTTGGTGGCACAATCAGTGCTGCAAGCCCACCAGCAGCATTTGATTTACAGATCCTGGGCACACATGGTGCACTGTACTAGGGTCTGACAATGGTCTGACAAGTAATCAAATAACCAATCATGGAATCATTAATCCATTACATCACTTTACAATAGGGAGCACTTGCACTTTGGTACTGATCAGCAGTGGCAAAGTGCCTAAAGCATCGAGACCAACAAAAACAGATGAGGCAACAGTGAAAAGTGGAAGGGAGACTCACGCCAATGGTGCCAAGTAACAAGAGAAAAAAACAATGCCTGGAGAAAAATATAAACAGTTTACTATCTTAAGAGTTGGGGCTTTTGTCTGTGTAAGAGGAGTTTGTATTTAGCGCACATTAATCATATACTGCACCCCCTAGCTCTTTGGGAAGCAGATGCATCTATCTGCTCATCCTCTATCTGGGGACCAAGGATAAACCTGACCCCATGTAAAAACTACCAAACTCATCCCATCCACAAGCAGCATTCCTTGTTGAAGCCCATTTACTGAAACCAGAAAATAAATGTTTACAAGCAAATACTGAATATACTTTGATTTCTCTGGATCTCACAAGCTGAAGTAGCCATTTTGCGGGCAAAATAAAAGCAGGTCTAGCCATATTTGGAATTCTGCAAAAACTTACATAGACCCTTCTATTAATTTGATATTAAAAAGGTATGTCAGGCGATTTAAGAATATATGTATGTTGTTGATCAAAAGCATGCATAGGTATATCCTGGGTTTTGCATACCTGTTTGAGATTGTACCTTTGTTTTGTAGGTGTGCGAGTGAGGATTCTTAAAAAAGATCTATTAATGCCCATTTTTGCCTTTTTGTGTGCCTAATGCCAGCTTAAATTATCTCAATAGCCCCCTGTGGTCTATTTTTTATTAAACATTATATACGAATGTGTGCAGTGAGTAAGAATGGAATTTAGGTACGCCATTTCAGCAATCTGTTGGTCATTGTTTGCCATTACTTGCATGGACTATTCATCAAGGCCAAGGCATTTCAAGGATGGTAACCTTATGCCAATAAGTGTTCACATTCGATTTTGGGGATGGAGCATCATGTAGTCCTTTTAGACTGAAGATGCTCAACAAATGGTTGCTGTTTGGACATCTTGGTCTTACATAAATGCTCAATACTACTCACTGATCTCCCTTGCCTGTTCATTTGCTTCACTTTACTGTTATGATAACATGTTGTTGGAGTTATATATTTTTCGTTCACAAAGTAAAGAGTTGCTCCCGCAAGGGCTTTCTTAAAGATGTCACTATAATACTGGCAGTTTTTTTTGTCAAAAGTATCTTCAATGCAATATTTTGCTGTGGATGCTTTTACGTTCAACACTGACAATGCAAACGTATTTTTATGAATCCTTTTCATGGCATTATTCTTTGATGGCACAGATCATCTCTCCTAGTCTCTCTTCAACAAAGAACTTCCATATGTGTGTAGCACAAGCTGTTTTTTCATTATGGGATGTTATTTCTAGGTTAGCATGGGGCAACACACACAAAATGTTACTAAACCTCCTCCCCTAAACAAAAAGCCAGGCCTACTGGCTTTGCAAATGTTTGCCCCATCTCTTATTTTGGAGAATTATTTAAGTCTCTATGGCATCTTTTCGGATGATGGATGGTGGTGAATTAGTCTGACTCTTGAATATTTTCTTCGAAGTACCTAATAGGCATTCAGATGTCTGCCATATTTCCATTGTAATATCATAGAATCATTGAATAATTCTCTTTACTGTCACCTCTCCTAATTGTATTCCAGTGCAGGCACCACACTATGGTGATCATTGCTTTTCCTTCTGGCAGAGTAAATATATTTGATATTTATAAAGTTTTATATAGCGCGAACCAGACCCCAGAGGCTATCAGAGCGCTTTACATTTAGGATCGTTGCGTTACAGGTTACATCAGTTACAAGAGCATAGTAAGGTACAGTAAACAAAAACAATGTTGCGAGAATTCATAGGAGGGAGTAGAGCAAGGAGCCATAGCAGGGAGATGAGGAGGAACTATGTCCAATGTCCGGATGGGTAGGTGACGGTCGAGGGGGAAACCAGGGCCAATCTCCTCTATAGCTGTCAAGCAGCTCCATCGGGCATCAGCCATGTTGCTCAGGTCTCGGCGTTCAGGAAAACAGTTTTGATTTGATATGATTTGAAAAGTTTTATATAGCGCTGGCTAGACCCGGAGGTATCAAAGCGCTTTACCAGGAGATCGTGACATTACAAATTACATCAGTTTCAAGAGCATAGTAAGGTACAGTAAACAAAAACAGTGTTGCGGGAATTTGTAGGCAGGAGGGGAGGAAGGAGCCATAGCAGGGAGATGAGGAAGAACTGTGCCCAATGTCCGGCTGGGTAGGTTACGGTCGAGGAGGAAACCAGGGCCAATCTCCTCTATAGCTGTCTTGCAACTCCACCAGGCATCAGCCATGTTGCTCAGGTCTCGACGTTAAGGAAAAACATTTTAGAATAGATACATAGGCTACAGTCGAGTAGCGGAAGACTGTGTCCCCACTAGAAGGCAGAACTAAAAGAAAAAAGGGTGGGGAGTAAAAAACAATCCAGAGAAGGAGCTGGGGGCTGCCAATTAGGCTGCTGAGGAAACAAAGGCAGAGGTGGCCGCCATTTTAAGGTCAGGCACATCATGTCCAGGCCTCTGTATATCCCTGTGTAGGCCATGGTGAAGTCCTGCTCGTGCCCACCTTGGATCAGATGTGGTGGCTGTTAGAGCTTGCAGCGGTCGGAGATAGAGTCAGAACCATCACAGGAGGAAATTGGGCCAGGTCCGCAGGGACCAGCATGGGTAGGGTGCTAACAAGCCCAGGCATCGCGGCCCCGCACCCAGGCAGAAACAGCAGTCACTCTCAGTGACCATGTCGAGAGCTGCCAAGCCACTGTTCCAAAGAGTCGGGTAGTGAGCGAGGGGTGAAGGACTCACCAGAATAGGTTGACAGAACTCTGGGCAGGTCCAGAGCGATGAGTTGCGTTCAGCGCCGGAGACAGAGAGGCAACCTGCAATATCCATTGCAACGTCGGATATAACAGGAAGCACAACTCCTCCCCAGCTGGCACCTGGCAAGCGCTGATCCCTCGGAGGCAGAAGGTAATGGCTCATCAGCAGCGCGCTTGTTACCAGGCTCCAGGCAGGACCCAGGTGGTGCAGGATGCCAGATTTCAGGCCGGTTCCCGCCGCTGAAGATGTAGGTCACGTGGAGAGTCGCTGCGAACTGTGCTGGCATTCATGGAGCTCCAGAAAGTGATGTATCCAAATAAACTTGGGATGGTGTGTAAGGAAATTATGGATTTACGGTTCAAAGCTCTGTACTGGGGGTGAATGTTTGACATTGTTCTGCATTCTGTCCAACAATTGTTCTTTTTAGGTCTCGTCTATCCCATTACGAAGGGATGGTAGGCGAGATTTATAGTAAGCTGCTTTCAAAAGTCTACCCACTGTGGATCGAATCACATACAGTTCATGTGACCCAGGCGCGTGCACAGGACTTCGCTCCCCCTACCCCTCTCACAAAGCAAGACGAGCCATGAACATCAAACCGACCGGCCGCTTTGATTCCATTTGCCACCAGCCACTTCACGCGCTGCAGGTCATAAACAGGACCATCTGCTCATGAAACATAAACCTGTCTTTCCCCAACAAAAACGCCACAGCAATGCCGAGAGCTTGTTTTTCTCGATCTGCTTGCCTCCCTCTCTCTCTCAATCTGCTTCCCCCAACAGTGTACATAACTCGCCATTCAAACACCCCCGTCGTTTGCCTGCTCCATCCTACATTACCTCTTCTGCATACCCCCTGCCATTTTCTGTCTGCCCTGACTGTTGAATGCTCAATGTCTACAAACCTCCCCGCTTCCTGGCCATTTCTACTTTCATTACCCACTCCTTTATCTGCCTTTCTGGAGGCCACTCTCGCGTCACCACAACCCAATATAAAACTTCGTGGCACCCATGCAAGACCACGCTTTTCTCTGCTTGCCTTCCATCGCTGCCATCTCCAGCCGCCCACTTGATTCTACCTCTCCGCCCACCCTTTTAAAACACGGCCAAATTTAACTCCATGCAATGGTTTTTATTAACGGTTGAGATTGTTTTGAATAGATGAATGGAAATCACTTCTTTCTCGTCTTAAAACAGAGTTGGAAAATCTCAGTGAATTTACGGTTAATATTCCTTAGCAGTTACAGCAGCTACAGTAGTAACAGCGCTTTCATTACGTACACACAAAGTGCATACTTATTCAAACACAGCTCACCATTTGTTCGATGTGTGTATTTAGTCATGGCGCCAACAGGGCCGTTTCATGTAAACAAGGGAACCCAATAAGTACCTTTGGACCATGGGTGATCAACTATTAAAGACAACAAGGGTCCTCAGGAGATTCAAATACACAAAGGAATGAAATTACAGACCACAATCGGTACTATAATCAAGTTTCCAGACCCAGCCGGGTAAGGAAATGTTTAATTTAGGATCAAAAAGGATTTGGTTGACCTGGAGAGGGTCATATACAAACATTTAGATAGGGCACAATCCTGTACCTATCCTAAAAGCGGGAAAAACATAGTAGAAGAAAGATATAAGAAAGGAAAAGGGTTTTTTCAGGCAAGAGGTTTGGAGCCAACTGTCGCTTGCAAATTATTAATCAATTCAGACAAGTTTCGACATACAGTATTTACAGAATAAAATACAATTGAATTTCCTGTAATACTGTTCAAGTGTCAACGTTTCGATCCCCTGGCTCCCAATGAACCGGGATCATCATCAGGGCTATTTTAATCATTGCCTGTTTTCACTACGAATGCCTGTGTGAGTAAAAAGGGAGAAAAAATAAAGAAACAACATAAGGCATCCGCCCAGAGCAGTAAGAGCATAGAAACAATTATCATAGCGAGGACCATGTGGATGGTTCCGTGGCCACAACATACATGTCATGGTACAAGGTTATGCGGCAGGTCTGTGGCGCAATCATGCAAGCGGGGGCCACCGCCAGGAACATTGCCCGGTGAAAAGGATGAAGGATCAAAAAGGTTGAAATGGCCAGTGTCGGTGGTCCGCCGAAATGCTTGGATTTATCGTGATCAAGCGGAGATGGTAGTGGATACCGTGAACTACTGGGTGACTGTTTAATTATTAGAATATTCAAACGGTGCAATTGGTGGCCATTGCGTGGCGCCAAAAACAGACGATTCGTTCGTGGTGTGCGTGCATCACATTAGTGAAAAGTGGTGCCCGTGGGTTGGTGTTTTGGGGGGTGGTGGTTTTTTAAAAATTAGAATGGTTCCGACCATGGACTGCTTCATAGTTGGTATGGGTCAGTGAGATTATTACTTGACTTGCATTAGTCGACCCTGGGAGTGGGTGGCTAAGTAGAGAGGCATTCAAGGGCATCAAGCACCCGCCCGTTGTTGGTCAGGGGCATCACTAACCTGCCGAGCAACGTGCTTGATCCTGGTCAGGCGCCGTTGTGGATGAGCAAGGTACCGAGGGTGTACGAGTACCTAGAACAACGAAATTAATGGGGGTCAAGGACGAAGTGGTTCCGGGTGTGGTTCCTCGTCTGAGGGTGCCGGGGCTAATAATTACCTTTTCAAGGTCGAGGTTCGTTTTGCCTCGCGGTCGAGTAGTCCTTAACGGCGTTACTCGGGGGTGGGGAGTATGTCCTTAGTTGTGGAGCCGTGTTAGTTCGGCAACCAAGAAGCTGCAAATAGAAAGTTAAAAACGGGGGGGTCAGCATAGTGGTACCGTGGGGAGGTGCTCGACCCGCCATAATGGCAAGGGCTAGCGCTTACCTTAAGTAGCTGTATGAAGCGTGGTGGGTTGATGGTGGAGACTCGATGGTCTCTCTCCGTATCTCTCTCAGCGACGGTCCGCTGTTCGGGTGTAGTGGACTGGCTCAACAGTGATTATAACTAATGGAGAACCAGAATAGAGGGAGGACTAGCCACGCGTTGGTTCTGTAGTCGCCATCTTGGAAAGGGCAAGAGCCGCCGAGTAGAAGAAGGACTAGTCCAATACGAGGGACACATTCAAGGGCCATTTTGGAGTGGTCAGATCTGTGATCCGGGGCACTTGTGATGACGTGATAGTGATTTGGAGGCGATTAAACTAGGTGAACAAGTGAGTGGGTTTGAAGAGTAATTCTTCCTGGTGATGAGACGTGCTCCCGAAGTGTAAAAGACCGCCTTGTGGAACCGAGCCTTTAAGCACATAGGACTATTAATACAATATAATATGTACATGCCCAATTGTCCGTGCATTAAATATACTCAATATAAAATCAAAACGTACTTCAGAAATATATATACACTTATTAAGTACCATAAAATCAATTATTCATATTAGAGGTGGAGCCTCTCGCTGTTCATCCATATTATCATTATTGTTATTACTGAGTGGAGACAGTATTGCAGATTAGTAAGAGAAGGCCATAACCAACTCAGAGGAGGGAAGTCCAGTCCTCTGTCCGATTTAGTCCATTGCGGATCGAGTCCAGCAATATTATGCATTTCAGTTCTTCTTTATTTAGGAGACTCGCCATGCTGCCTCCTCTTTGGGGTAGTTTCAGTGCCTTTAGTACTGTCTAGCGGATGTCATCCTCATCATGGTTTGCATCAGTGAAGTGTTCTACCAGCGGAGCGTTCGGTGTCTTGCATCTAATGCGGCTTCTATGCTGGCAAATACGCGTTTTGATTTTTTGTGACGTTTGACCCACATAGACTTTTTTACACGGGCATTGAATGAGATAAACAACATTACTGGTGTTACAGTTTGTTAGAGTATTACATCTAAACGTAATGTTGTTAAACTCTAGTGTTTTGCCTTCAATGGTCAGATTACACACAATACAGCCCCCACATTTGACATGTCCAACAATGGGGGACAGACCCCATGTAGCTTCCAGAGTAGAGGGTTGGTTAGGACAAGGGAGGGCTGCTCGGACCAAATGGTCCTTTAAATTCTTACTTTTTTTGAAAGAAAGAGAGGGCGCTCGATCTCAAGGATGCCTGCATTGATCACAGGCCAATGTTGTAAAATCATTTTCCTCAGTTTATTAGACAAGGGGGAGAAAGTTGTTACGCATGGTATCCTGTCCTGATCTTTCTTTGGGTTTGGTACAAGTAGTGTTTCTCGGGGACGGTACCATGCCCTTTTCAAAGCGTTTTTTACAACTTTTCTAGGGTACCCCCTATCTTTAAGTTTGTTGGCAAGGATGGCACTCTCTTTGAAATAGTCCTCCCTGTTTGAGCAATTTCTCCTAATTCGAAGGAATTGAGAGAAAGGTAGCGAATCCCTCAGGGCCCTGGGGTGATTGCTGGTGTATTCCAACAACGTATTCCTCTCAGTGGGTTTTCTGAATAAGCGTGTTAGGAGTTCACCTTCATGATGGAAAATTGTTAGGTCCAAGAAGTTTATGGAAAACTTGTCAGACGAGGACGTGAAGTTGAGGCCCGAACAGTTATTGTTCATCCAGTGCATAAAGTGGCGTAGAACATTGACGTCAAAACTCCATAACATGAAAATGTCATCAATGTATCTACGTCACATGATGATACCAGCGACAAAGGGGTTGGATGGTGTCAGAATAACCTGCCTTTCTATTTCATCCATGAATAGTATGGCCAAATTTGGGGCAAAAATTGCGCCCATGGCAGTCCCCTTTATTTGTTGATAAAAGAGGCCCTTGAATGAAAAAAAGTTTCTGGTAAGGCAGAGTTCCAATAGCTGGCAAATGAATGTAGTCGGTATAGCATGGGGGCGTGGGCGTGTGTCTAGGATCTTCTGTATGACATGGAGTGCCGCAGTCTGCGGTATATTAGTATACAGAGACTCCACGTCCATAGTACACAAGGTGTCAGTAGTGGGGTTAAAAGGGTGATGTTCGATCAAATTTATCATGCACATGGAATCAGGTACATAGCAAGCTGTTGGCGGGACAAATTCTTTAATAAAGAAGTCAACAAATGCCCCTAGTGGTTCCAAAATTGAACCGCATGCAGATACAATCGGGCGTCCTGGTGGTGTGGTGATATTCTTATGAACTTTAGGCAGTGTATATATTACAGGGGTCCTGGGGCTTTTTACGTTTAAGTAATTAAATTCCTTCTTAGTCAGGAAGCCCTCTTCTACTGCATCTAAAGTGACCTTCCGTATTAGCTCCTGAATTTCTTTAGGGGGATTAGATGCTAACCTGAGGTAATGATCCTTATTGTCCAGCTGTCTTAGGATTTCTGCTGTGTATGAATCACGGTCTTGTATAACAATTCCACCGCCCTTGTCTGCGCTTTTAATGACTATCGAGTCATTGGTTTTGAGGGAACTGATGGCCTGTTTCTCCTTAGATGTGATGTTATAGGGTATAAATCTCCTTTGTTGTTGTAAGTTTGAGAGGTCTTTAAGAACCAGTTTCTCAAACATCATCACCTCTGGTGGTAACATTCCTGCAGATGGTAAAAAGGTTGAGGGTGGGCGGAAAAGGGTATGTGCCTTAATTTCAGATGAGGGATGAATCTGAAAAAATGCCAACAGGAAAAAATGCCTCCTGGAATCCACCGCTCCCTTTACCTTAACACTTCTGTGACTTCCACACTCGGTTTATACACTTCGCGCGTTTCTTATAAATACTGGATCAACACTATACTATGAGACACAGGACGATTGGATCAGCCTATGCATGCCTATTGCAACACGTCTCCATTAGTATATATGTATAAGTTATCCTAGTTTCGGGACACATACTAAACAGATGATCTCGGTCGGGTGGCTGAGGAGGAGTGGGGTGTATTCAACGAGAATTCCAACCCTCATTTTCAGGCTATTGATTCTAAGCACTCAGACGCTGCATTGTGGGAATTGTAGTCAATAAAGCCCAAAGCTAGAAAAAAGGCACGTCGGTGTCAAAAGCAGATTTTCTAATCTTTTGAACTTTTGTTTTTTTTTACAGACCTGTAGTTTGGGTTAAACAACTACTAAATGATACACATGAAGTTAGGTCATGTGAGCAGCCAGCGACTTCTCGGCGCATTCTTTTTAACCCTTAATCTACCAATCTTGGGGAAATTCTGCATTGCGCTAAAAGGAAGTTTAACGGGTCAGAAGCAACCATGATGACGGTCCACAAATGAATACATTTTGAGCATCGGTTACCTGAAAGCGATAAACCTTTCGCATAGGCCTTTCGCGCCGGGACACTTCCGGGTATTTGTGCGCCCTACAAACATTCATTAACATAACATAACATAAACTAGGGATGGGCGTAGCAGCTCTTAATAAACAGACGGGTTCGTTCATATTGGGCACTCTCATGATCTTGTATTCCTGTATACTACTAGACTGGCCTTTGTTTGTTAGCGCAGCAAAAAATGAACTGAATTACCAGAGGTGAGAAAGAGAAGGTGTCTCCCGTACCGTAACCTATGGCGACACCAAAATGAAGCTAAAACTATATCTAACTAACCATTATTTCATAATTTCAGTTGGAACTTGCGGTCTGGGGCTAGACAATTCAAGCTGCCTGAAGCCAAACCTACACGGCGCAATTTCTTTCCCTAGCCCCTTCGCTTATCTTATTCCCCTGGGGACAGTTTAACACCTTCTCGTACCTATGAATGGCAGGTAACAAGCGCATCAGAAACACAAAAGAGGCAAACGAAGTCAGTGCTGAACACATTAAGAAGGCCGAGGCTCTTGTTAGCCATGATTTCCTACACCATGGGGCCACAACAGAGACACTTAGGGGCAGATTTATGATAACTGGCGCATCCCCAGGGATGCGCCAGTTATTTTGCACCGCTGCTCCGCCACCCATGGTGCGCCGCATTTACAATGCGGCGCACCATGGGGCAAAAACGGCACAGATGCGTGACGCATCTGTGTCGTAAAGGTGGCGCATTGCTGGAGTTGCGTCGCAAGCACGACGCAGCTCCAACAAGGCTCGGGGGTGCCCCATCTTTACAATGCTGCGTCAAGACCTACGCCTGCTTCAAGCAGGCGCAGGGTTTTGACGCAGCATGGGCCTGAAAGTGACTGAGTGAAATCTTTTAGATTTCACTCAGCTACTTTTGCGAGGCGCACCTGCCCCGGAACGCCCACCCTGCGCCGGAACGCCCACAAGTGGCGCAGGGCTTTACAACGTGACGCATCTGCCTAGATGCGTCACGTTGTAAATGGGTCGTAGGGATGCGCCACGTTTACGCCGCAGTTGCATGACGCAAATGTGGCGCATTCCCAACATAAATCTGCCCCCAAATTTCCATTTGAATATGTTCGCCTGCCTCCCTTGGGCACTACCTGCACTCAGAAGTGCCAGATGCAAGGTATGAATAGTACTAAAAACAAATAAGATATCCGAACGTGAAGGGCGTCAAATGACACGCCTGAATACCCCACAGAGTAACACTTGCGTGCCTCGAATCCTATCAGACATGGCTAGGGACTGTCATTTTGTACGTTTTATTATTTGAGATTAGCTCAAGAAGTGGCTGTACAAATATAGCTCAGTGGCATTAGCACAAGTTGTATAGGGTGTCCACAACCTACAGAGCCTTTTAGCTTGGCGTTCCCGAAACCGGGGCCGGAAAATGCTGGTTCTATACCAAGTACCATTGAGAAGCATACTGAAACAATAACGGCTTTTATATTTGTTAATTTGTTTAAAGCAGCAAATGAATGGCGCCCATGTGACCTCATTCAATTACTGCTTCCGAGAATATTTCTTAACGTGCGAAATGTGAAAGAGTGTTCAAATCCAGTGACGGTACTTGGGCAACATTCAAGCTGAAACCCACTCAGTCATAAAGGTATAGAAAGTCAGAAATATTTGGAAATTCATTTCCACATGTCTCTGTACTTCAGATTTTTAGACTTATTATTTTATACGTAGTGCAAAAAGTGTTGACAGATACTTAAGTGTTAAACATTATAAAGTGAGTGCGCAGGGAGAACATTTTTGGGTTGGAAAAATAAACTTTTCAAATACTCGTATGGAATCACCACAATGCAGAGTTAGGGAACTGAGCCATGTGCCAGGATTATATGTGAATCCCACTCCTATGTCCGTAATTTAGACAAATTGTAAACTTCGCTTAGTTACGCTTATAGTTTTGTGAATCGAATAACTGGTCGAAAATGTGTGCTGTCCGGCAGCGTTTGCGACACAGTTCATCATTTGCCACTTTGTATGATGTGATTCCTCGGAAGGAAGTAAGAAACATTCAATGTTTGGCCATGCATAAAAAGATTGGCTTTGAGGGCAGATCTTTGAGGAGTGGTTTCACAGTGTAAAGGAAAGCCACAAAGAAAGGCTGAAAGACCTATCTATCTATCACCCTCACTCTCTTTATCTATCTATCTATCTATCTATCTATCTATCTATCTATCTATCTATCTATCTATCTATCTATCTATCTATCTATCTATCTATCTATCTATCTATCTATCTATCTATCTGTCTATCTATCGCTCTCACTCTATCTGTCTATTGCCCTCACTCTATCTATCTACCTATCGCCCTCACTCTATCTATCTATCTATCTATCGCCCTCACTCTATCTATCTATTGCCCTCACTCTATCTATCTATCGCCCCCACTCTATCTATCTATCGCCCTCCCTCTATCTATCAATCGCCCTCCCTCTATCTATCGCCCTTCCACTATCTATCTATCGCACTCTATCTATAGGACTCTATCTATCTATAGCACTCACTTTATCTATCAAACGATTCACCACAGCATCACTCAGGGGCACCACAACATCACTATGCGCTACCACAGCATCACTGAACGCCACAGCATTACTTGTCGCCACCTCAATATCACTCTGCACCACCACAGCATTAATCTGTGCAACCATTCAACAACAACTGGTTCAAATATGCTCTCTCAATGTTAATATTTCACTTCTGTTCTTGGATATTCGTCACAATAAAATACACTGAACATTATCTTCACAAAAGTTATTTACAAACGTTTAAGCTATTGCCATTATAAATTACAATAACTTTTATTTAAGTATTCATTATTTAAAAAAATTAAAAGCCATTGTTATTTGCAATATAAATACATCTGTCACGTAAATACAACACATATTGCATTACAAATGCTATAGGTGTCACATTTGCAAAAGTTAAAACTATTGCCATTGCTTGTTGCATTTGTTGCCCTACGTGGGACAGGTATACCCAGACCTGTGCTCACCATGCCACTGGAGTCAAGCTAGCCTGGCTGAGGTGTGTTACCCCGAAACTGGTCCCAGGATGCCTGTTTCCATTCCAGGGAGGACCTGGCCAGGCAGTTCAGGCTGGACTGTTCCCATGGGGCGCAGGGTCAAGACTGATTTGCATATGGCTGGACCCAAACTGGAATTGCATAGTGGGCAAATAAATTATGGATTTTGGCACTGATCTCTGTAGTGGGGTGAATGTTCTTTTTGCATGTATCCAAATAAAGTGACACCATGTTGTGCCTCAGCAAGGTAGTAATCTTCCACTAGTTCATGTATTTTGGGCAATGGTACAAGGGTCATCATAGTAGAAATGCCACCTATACTTTAAAAGACGCAGTGTAGGATCCTTAGAAAGCAATAATGTCCTGAATGCAATTAAAATTAAAATTAATACAGATGACTACTGAGGGCTTACTATGAGTGGAGGTTAACATGAGTAAAAAGTGCATGGCTGAGTTTCATAGTTATTTGCAATTTGCTAATTGTAGATGGTGGGTAACTGTTGGAAATTGCCCTTTTTGCAGGGTTATCCCCAAACTTTTTGCTTCTTCCTCCCTTATTTTTTCCTGACCCGTGGTTGTTGGCAATAGGACTCTGGGCCCTTTACCACTGCTGATCAGTGCTAAAGTGCATATGCTCTCTGTGTAAATTGTCATTGTAATTGGTTATCCATGATTGGCATATTTGTATTACCAAGAAGTCCCTAGTAAAGTGCACTGAGTGTGCCTGGGCTGGTGATTCAAATGCTACTAGTGGACCTCCAGCACTGATTGTGCGACCCACATGAGTAGCCCTAAAAGGGTGTCTGTTGTAAATGTAATCCTCCATTAACATGTCTTTTTATCTAGCCCTTTCTCTATGTTGTTATTAACTTACCCTTCTAGAATGTCTTCTCAATTCTCATGTCTGACCTCAGCCAAGTTGCATTCCAGACTTGACAGTTAGAGTCTGGTCAGCTGGCGAGGTGGACGTTCAGTCTTTTCTCTACAATAAAGTATCTACTTATTTCTACCGGAATCATCATTGTAGTTATTTTATGTACTACAATTTGGCGACGGAGTCTTGTGCTGACCAGACTGCGTGGATGTTGAGAAAACCTACCTTCTGACAAAGAAAAGGAAAAGAGGAAAAACGACGGAAAAACGGAAGACTGACGACACCTCCCCAAAAAGAGAACTTGTGCAGCGCACTTACGATCGAGATGAGGCAGTAAAAATTGCTGATATGCTGTTTTAGAGAATAATCGGACATTGGTGAAGCGCTTACATCATCACAAATGGTGAGCTTTCTTCGCATACTTACATCAGCGATCTCTGAGATGTGGCTCATGTCTCTTGGCAACCGTTGTTGCTAGGTGCGAGCGCCTTCCCACAGTTCGCGCAAGGAAGTCTGACGTCTTTAATCCCTCAGAGTGATTCAGACGTATCTGACGTGCGTTTCTTGGCAACAGCGTATTGCTATGTTTGGGTCTGACTGACGTGTTCCACGTCTTACGGACTTACGCAACTACGCAGGCAGCTATTTTAAAATATTAATTCTTATCGTAAAAAGTGAAGCTGTGAGCGGATATGCTTACGGTGACACGCTTATCCTCTCCCGAAAGCTGCGTGCGTGCACAAGTATGGTGATACGAGGGGCGCTAGAGGGCGCACTTGCAGAATGGTCGCACTGATGTGAGACTCCTGCAGCCTGGAATAATTATACGTCAATTATCCTTATTTTTCACCGTCTTGGATTTGTTAATGCAGCGCTGATCGAGAGAGGGTGTCCAGCCTGGCCTTCGGTGAAAGACGCAGCGTGCTACTACCTTCCTGCTCGGAGAAACGGCTGCAGACAGATTCGCCCGACGTGGAGCACGGTACGGTCGGAGGGAGGCACCGGACTGCTGAGTTACGTGAGGCCGCTGCGGGCCACGAGGCAAGTGGGCCCGGCACTGCAGCTCAATCGAGCCCCCACTGTGACGCCTGCGGTAAGTGATCCGCATCGCAAGGCGGGAGGGCACTGCATGCGAACCGACACTACGGACTGTGTGGCGGCCGCTGGGGATCTCCGCTCCGCCTCCTGCGGCAGATACAACGAGGCGGCTGACTGAAGACGGCCGTGGGGGACGGCGGCCATTTCGGACAGTGTAAGAGCGAACGCCTGGTGTGCTTAGCTCTTAAAAACTGCATTTTTTTTCCACTGCACATCAAATGCATGAGGAAGTTAACTACGCCTGGACAGACTGATGGCAGAAGTCAGCCTTCGTCTCCAACAGTGCCTGGCAAATTGATCATTGATCGGACGGCTGATGCTTTCCTACCTGCACCATTGAGCGCTGCCACTGCCCACGGGACCGATTGCTCCCTGCCGCCGCTGCATGATCACTGAGCTCCGCTGCTTTCCCCTAGAGCCCTGCCCCAAGCCTGCACACAGACGGTAAGTGCGGGCCTTGGGACGGCGAGAGACTACATATATGGTTGTGGCCCCGCAGCTCACTGCACGCATAGTCATCGCGCTGCTCTGCCTTCCAGTGCTGTGAGGGAAAGCTGACAGGCGGTTCCCTTTCTTTTTCCTTGTGGATATGCTAACTGGTACACTGACTACTATAGCCCCTGTGTGCAATTGTGCAGTGTGTGTCCGAGTACATCTCTGGCCCATCTGAACTCACGTATGTAGCTGATTGTGACACTGCTGGGGGACCCTGGGCACTGGAGTGGCGGCAGGGGGTACGCTCTTGCCCACGAAAACACGAGCGCTCCTAGGATCTGAGCCAAGGCTGGGGCTACATCATTGATAATTCTGTGACCGACGCTGAGCGTGACGAACGTTAGCGACGACGACTGCCTTGCCTGCCTCGGGCCCTACACCTTCTTGACTGCGGCAGGACTTGCGCAATTCTCAGCATGGGGAAACCGGACAACAGGCAGCCCAAATTATCGTTTGACTCGACTACCAGCAAAAAGGGATTAAGGAACACGCAAGAGGCGGGCGGCTCCCAAGCCCCTACTCCACCAGACACGGCGACTCACGCTGGCACCCCAGATTTCCAACAGATGATGCAAGAGATGCGACAAGGGTTCGCCACCATTGTTGATAAAGTAGACAGAATGTCATCTAGAATGGACGCAATGGTGCACAAACTGGCTGTGCATGAAGAGCGTATCACCGCCACAGAGCAACGCATATCGAACAATGATGACACCACGGCTACACACACGACCCAAATCGCGAGGATGGACAATGTGCTTAGGATCATAGCCGCGAAGAATGAGGAGTTAGAAGCAAGAAGCCGTCGCAATAATATACGCGTAGTGGGAGTTCCTGAATCGACCAACACGGGGCGCATGGAGGACTATGTTGAGAAGATACTCACTACTGCGATTGGCCCGGAGGCGTTCTCCAAACAATTTATTGTCGAGCGGGCGCACCGATCACTGGCACCGAAGCCAGCTACTGGAGCCTCCCCACAGCCCATCATTGCCCGGCTTCTCAATTATCGAGATCGAGACGCTGCCTTATGGGCAGCCCGAACCCAGCGCACGCTGTCCTGTGACGGAGTTAATTTCTCCATCTATCTGGACTTTACGCCAGTGGTGCAAGAGTAACGGAGAAAGTTTTTGGAAGTCAAGAAAAATCTGCGGAACCTCCAAATTGACTATGCGCTCCTGTATCCTGCCAAATTAAGGGTAACACATCAGGCGAAGCAGCACTTCTTTACTAATCCGCAACAGGTCGAAGACTTTGTGAAGCAACTCAAATGGGAACGAGCGGAAAATAGACGACATGGGGAAGAAAGGCAACACGACTTTCACTCAGCTAACGAAGATGAATGACACTGCGCATCGCCTCTGCGACCTCTTGCTCTAATTTGGAGGCGACGACATGGCTGGATGAGACCCGATCTGCTGCTCAGCCGCAGACTACAACCGCTGCCCGGATTTTCGTTAGAAGATGGTGGTAATGTATTCCAGGCACCCCCCCCCCCCCACTACCTGAATTGGGACTGGTCTGGGTGTCGGAAACAGGGCCAAGGAGTGGGGGGAGGTTAAGTGCGCTACTAGACTGCACCCTGTAGGGTGTACCCCATTGAACTTCATACAACTGATGCAAATGTTGGGGACTTTAGGATTTGTTAAGGGTGGGGGAGGGACGGGATTGCTGGCAAGTTGGGGTTGCTCCAGTGGGTGGGCGGTGGGGGCGCTAACGATGGTGCGCTTTGGATTGTTGATTATGTTCTGCCTTGCTGTGGAGACCCAACTACTGTGATGTTTATGATTGGCTTCATGTGCTGCGAACTCTGGCTAGATTATGCTTTGCCATGTAGTGTCTGTTGGGCGGTATTCATGGCGCGCTTTACACGTAGAGCCTCAGTATTTCATTTCCTCTACTGTATGACCAGACAACGATGTGCACCTACAGGCTGCTATGTTATATACTGCACAATATGTACTTCAATGGTCTATAATGCATTGTATATTTCTCAGGATTGGCAAACTACTCGCAATACAGCAAGGTCTCTACAAGGTTGGGGGAGGGGGATGGGACTGTTTGGTTAACTAGGGTTGTCCTACTGAGGACTAGAATACAGATTGTATTGTTGACAACTGGTGTTTTGACTGATTATGGAATACGTACTTTAGGGCATGCAGTACAGGTTGCACACACGGGACACAAGGTATTTACGCACATGGATGTACATTTCAGGGGCCCCTTGGACACATATGGACGGGTCATGGAAGGGGAAAAGACATTTGGGATGATGCTGTACGTTACTGATGGGTGACACTGATCTCAATATTCTAACTTGGAATGTTAGAGGGCTCGGAGATCCCAGGAAGCGACGGCAAGTACTATCGTACTTAGATAGGCACTCGATACATATAGCTTTTCTGCAGGAAACGCATTTTAACAGGGCCACCAATCACACCTTGGCCAGTAGATGGGCAATGAATGCTGCATTTTCGTCCTACTCTACGTACGCTAGGGGGACGGCTATCCTGGTTAAGCGGAATACACCATTTGTCTTGGCTGGCTCCAAGGTAGACGATCAGGGACGCTACTGTATGCTGTGGGGTAGACTGGGGCGCACGGCAGTCACCCTGGTATGCTGCTATGGGCCTAACATAGATGACCCGAGATTTTTGACGGAATTATGGGTAGCCATAATGGGGACGGGTCCACATCAAATCATATGGGGGGGAGACTTTAATACAACGCTAGACCCCGCATTAGATAGGTCACACCCTTCCCCACACCACTACACCAAGGCACGTGCGGAACTGCGCGCAGTAATTACTGACTATAGCTTAGTAGACGCCTGGAGACAGCTACATGGAGAACTCAGGGAAGGCACACACTTCACTGCGCAGGCGCGCTCATGGGCCAGACTAGATTATATATTCTTGACATCCCACCTCTACACATCCCTTCACTGTGCACACCACCTCCCCAGGACCTACTCGGATCATTCCCCTGTGAAAATTACACTGCGCGCAGCCGAATTAGGCCCTCCTTCTACCGCCTGGTGGATGCGCCCCTCACTACTACTAGATGACACGTTTCAGGAGGAACTCCGGGATGAGTGCCTAGAATTTTTTAGGCGGAATAAGGACTCTGTCAAAGATGTTGAGACTATTTGGAACGCATTTAAAGTGAAATTAAGGGGGATCTGCATCACTAAAGGGTCAGGGTTGTTGAAATAAATGACCTCCCGCATACATACTATCGAAAGGGAACTTAAAGATTTGGAGACGTCATTGGGCACTACTCTACGTTACTTACGATCCGAGATAAAATCTCTGAATACACGACAGAAGCGGCAAGAGAATCTAAATTTCGGAGCAAGCATTGGACTGCTCGCCGTTACGGTGAAGGCGACCGGCCTGGGAAGGCTTTAGCCTCAACGATTAAATTGATGCGTGAGCCCAACATTATACTTGAAATAGAGGGTCCGGATGGGGTGGTGGTTCGGGACACGACACAAATCCTCAACTCCTTTGTTTCCCACTATAGCACGCTATATACCTCTTCTAGAGTAGGAGAACTGCAATTACAGGATTATCTGGCAGATGTATCGCTGGGCTGGCTTGGTGAGGCCCAAAGAGCGTTCCTGAGTGCGCCTTTCGAGTTAGATGAGGTGCAGGCGCGATTATGGGAATGCAGTCATTGAAAGCCACGGGACTGGACGGTATTCCGATAGAATTTTACAAAACTTACATCGATTTTATGGCCCCTGTACTCCGAGAGGTATATGAGGATGCCCTAGAGGTGGGCCACCTGCCGCCCTCAATGAGAACTGCTCTTATTATCTCTCTCCTTAAGCCAGGCAAGCCGCCGCATATGTGTGACTCCTACCGCCCCCTGTCCTTATTGAATAGCGATGTTAAGGTGCTAGCCAAGCTCATTGCTAACCGCATCAGCCTTCTACTTCCCAATTTGATACTCCCAGATCAGGCTGGTTTTGTCCCTGGCAGGGCTACCTCCCACAATCTGCGTACCTTCTTTTCTGTTTTAAACTCGTTACATGAAGACCTGCCAATGGCGGCAGTTTTTCTTGACGCCACCAAGGCGTTTGATTCCCTGGAATGGGACTATGTGTTCTGAGTGTTGGAGAGAATGGGATTCCCGGCGATTTTCATTGCCTGGATTCAACTCCTGTATGAACGCCCTATGGCCACGGCCCTTATTAATGGTAAACTGTCTGCCACATTCCCCATCAAGAGGGGGACAAGACAGGGATGCCCACTTTCACCTCTCCTTTTTGCGATTGCCACGGAACCCCTGGCCGCTAAACTGAGACAACATCATAACGACAGTGCGCTCCGGTGCTTTCAACGACAAATCCTGCTTTCGCTGTATGCTGATGATATCACATTATACATCCGCTATCCTTGCGTAAATCTCAACCCCATCCTCAGAGAATTCGTGCGCTTTGGTAGACTGTCAGGGGTCCAGATTAATTGGAGTAAGTCCTGCATCTTTCCGCTTACACCTTCTACTAAGCGGTTTGACCTAGACTTTCCTCTTACCTGGAGCGAGGGTGATTTTAAATATCTTGGGATCCACATAGAGAAGGGCCGAGATGAACTTATGCGCGCCAATTATGGCACTGCCATGAATCGCATAGTGGACAATGTGGCACGCTGGATCACCTTGCCTCTGTCGATGGCGGGCAGGGCCTCCCTGATAAAAATGGTCATTCTCCCTAAATTATTGTACCTATTTTTAAACATCCCTTTTTATCCGGGCAGAACTTTTTTTAGCCAGTTTCGCTCTGAACTCATCAAGCTAGTATGGGGAGGGAAATCGCCTCGGCTCAAGTGGGACACCCTGACACGCCCCTACACACACGGAGGCTTCGGAGTGCCCAATTTTGAACTGTACTATCAGGCAGCACAAGCCCACTATGCCTATTTTTGGGTGCACCAGCCCAGGTACATGCCTCAACTAGCCACGGAGCATTGGTTAGCCCACCCTATCCCTATAGATGGTGCACTTTACGCGGTGGTCTCTGGCAGGGACAAAACGCCTACAACAGTGCTTAGCACGGCCACTGCATGGGCCCGAATACTGGCTAAACTGGGACAGACGGTATTATATGCTCCGTCATTACCGTTGAGCTACCACCCGGATATGCCATTATTGCAGGAACCGGGATTCCGCAAAGTGTTACACAAATTACGAATTGTGACCTGGGGGGATCTATACCATGAAGGACTGTTTCGCACCATGGAGCAATTATATGAAGAGATGTCACCCACCCCACTTGAAGTGTTTTTTTATATCCGGCTCCGTCAATGTGGGAAAGCCCTCACACCTGACTTTCCCCGAGAACCGGTGAAGTTGGCCCCCTTGCAGACCCTACTCCAACTAGAGGCTCCCTATAGATTGGTATCGACAATTTACAGGGCGGTACACACGCAAATGGACTACGCGGCTCTGCCCGCTAGACTCAAATGGGATCAAGAGCTTGATAGCCCACTCACGGACAGGCAGTGGTTGTTCTCCCTACAGCACACAGAACGCATTTCGGCTAGTAGTAGACATAGAATCATACACTATAAATTCATACACCGCCTATACTACACTCCAGCTCGAATGCGCAGACTTCAGCTAAGAGCAACGGATGACTGCGATAGATGTCATGCCTCTGGGGCGGACTTCTTACATCTCGCCTGGGCGTATGATACAGTAAACCGATACTGGATTCAGGTGATAAACGCACTTTCTGACATGACACACACTACAATATATCCCTCCCCGCTCCTGGCGCTACTGGGATGCGTAGAGCCCATACAAGTGACGCATCGCAGATTTAATGCACTGGCCCTGTTGGTGGCCAAAAGGAGAGTGGCGTGTCGCTGGGGCAGAGGTAGAGCCCCTAAATTTAAGGACTGGATGAATGATTTAATATATTGTCAAGATCAACTGAATACTTATTCGGAATTATTGCCGATTGCTTCTAGACCATGTGACATTTGGGCTCCGTTGCGGGGTTACCTTGCTAGGAAAGCTGCAGACTCTGTGGAGGGGTCACCCACCTAACATCACACCCGACCTTCCAGATCTCTACAAAAATGCTGGGTTTATGCGAGATATTGCTGTGTGCTGTTATAGGGAGGTGGGGGGACACTATGGATGTCTGGTTAAACTTCGCACATCAGGCTGCGTCTATAGACCCGATTGAAGAGACTACCCTGGTAATCTTCGGTGAACATTTGACTTATTGTAGGTTCTTGGGACCTGCAATGTACAGGACAGGGGTCCAAATGTGCTACGAACTTCACTTGACTGTCAAGCTCCCCTTGAGAGGTAATGTCAACCCTGCTGTGTACTGATCGAAATGTACCATCTCTTTTTCTTTTCATACATTATTTGTGATATGTGCCTGTGCCACACCTGTGTAACGTTACTGCTTTTTCTGTTGTAACTGTGTGACCACCAAAATTGCAAAAATAAAGTTTTTAAAAAAAAGTATGGTGATACGATCATCTTAGAGGTTATACATCGAATTGACAGTAAGACGGTAGTTACTTCGGTGAGAGACAAAACTTTACAGTGCAAATTGATAATCGGAGCAGATTGTTGATTAGTGCATTTCCAGTTTAAATTTTTATTCTTTTCCAGAGTAGACTTCCATAACATTACACTCATTGATGTAGCTCTGTGTTACACTTGGTATTCTCTGAGTATTTAGTGTTATATTGTATATCTGTAATTTACATTTTTAACCAGGATTCAAAGAATTTTACCACTATTGAGCATCCGTTAATGTACTAATTGTTTTCAAATGTGGCAACATATAATGGCTAAACAAATTAATGTAACACTACCTCCACCATTCCTCAGTGAACCTGGCACACCATCAATATCTTGGGAAGATTGGATTGTCATGTTTGACAATTATATTGAGGCATTGGATGGTCAAGACTTTTCTTCTAAGAGGAAAAAAGCATTGTTATTAACAGCTTTAGGGAAAGAAGGACAACGTGTGTTTAAATATCTTCCTCAAGTACTAGAATCAAGTGGGCAATCCTCACTGGATGGGTATAAAGAAGCTGTTTCAAGGTTAGAAATAAGATTTGCTAAAGAAGAAAATCTGGTTATGAACAGATATAAATTCTATAGGAACAAACAACGCTGTAAAGAATCAATTGAAGATTTTGTAGCACGCTTACGTAAACTCTCAGTTAAATGCAAATTTGGACGAATTAATCCGTGACCAATTAATTGTTCAGTGCAACAATAGGAAAATACAGGAGACTCTGCGGAGAGCGAAAAACCCACCTTTGAAACTAGCTATAGATTTAGCCAAAGTTGTAGAAGAATCGGAAAAATGCATGAAAGAGTTAGAAAAATGTAGCTGACAACAACAAGTTTCTGAGGTCTCTGAAAAAGTCTTGTATAAAAGTGAAAATAGTGAGGGAGGTGCAATAGCTGTAGTAAAATCCAAAGGTAACAGTTTTCAAAGGAAGGCTTACTTTAGTGAAGTTCAGAATACGTTTTGTTCAAGATGTGGCAGCAATACACGCACATCAGATGCCAAATTTTGTTTTGCAAACAACAAAGAATGTTTAAAATGTGGTAAGTTGGGTCATTTTTCGAGGATGTGTCAGTCCAAAGTTAAAGCAAGAGTAGCTGGTATTGAAGATGATACCATAGAAATCAAAAGAGATTTAAACAAAATTTTAGTTGTGGATGATCCAGACATCAACACTTGTGATGAGAAAAGAGAAAAAAGACCTAAGGCAGATTTTAATATTGATGGGCAACATGTTACCCTTATTATTGACACTGGTTCAAGGTGGACCATTATCCCACAATCCATGTTCAAAAATGTCTGGGGTGGCAAGTCACTTTTAGATAGTGATAGATGTCCGACAGGATATCAAGGAGAAACTATAGAACTCATAGGCTACATTGAAAGTGAAATTTGTTTCATGCAAAGCTCTACTAGGGGTAAAATGTATGTTTCAGTAGATGGACCACCCATATTGGGATGGATTCATCAATATGACCTGCACATTATTGTGAACCCGAGAGAGTCTGTTCAAGTTATGGTTGTGGATGATTATACTATCAAGGATATTTTAATGAATGCAAATAATGATTTCAGAGATGAATTGGGGGAGTTGAAAGGTTACGTACATAAGATCATATTCAAAAACAATGTCATCCTAGTACAACATAAATTAAGGAGAGTACCACTTGCAGTTAGAGAAGAAGTAAAAACATTTATTGATGAAATGCTACAAGGAGGTATAATTGAACCTATTGAAGCCTCAACTTGGGTATCTCCGATCGTGATTACTCAAAAATCAGATAAAAAATAAGATTCTGTGTGGATCTGAGATCCTTGTATAAAAATGTAGCAGCAGACGTTTTTCCACTTCCCAACATAGGAGAACTGGTCTCCACTTTGCAAGGTGCAAAATGTTTCACTAAGCTAGACTTGAAGAGCGCATACCATCAGATACGCCTCGGCCAGTGTCTTTCAACGCAAGGTAACTGAAATTTTCAAGGGTATAACGAAAGCAGTGTACTTTCAAGATGATATACTTGTCTTTGGGGACACTATTCCTGAACATAATGAGATTTTGAAAACTGTTTTACAAAGAATTGGAGATGCAGTGTTAACTTTGCGTAAGGGAAAATGCTCTTTTTTGTCCAAGAAATAGAATACTTGGGTTATGTAATATCAGCTGATAGTGTGAAACCAAAAAAAAATCTTCTTGAAGCCATACAATTAGGTCCTTGCCCCTCTGACAAGGATCAACTTCGATCCTTTATGGGTTTAATAGAGTTCTACGCGAAATTTGTAAAAAAAGAATTCAGACAAAACAGCCACTCTGACAGCATTATTAAAGAAAGGAGTAAAGTTTAGCTGGAATAAAGAACACATTACTTGTGTCAGGATGGCACTCTGCAGGATCCGCTCGCAGTAACAAATCTCCACCTCCGGACCTCCCGAACACCCTGAATTATAAACACAGGGTGCTCAAGCGATACGGTGAGGAAAAAACCCCAAAGGGAAAAAACCGGGAAGGGAAGGAAAGGGACAGCAGGGAAGGGAAGGGAAGCTGTAAGACAAAATACACAGCAGGTTAGTACTTTTCCGTAAAACCTACTCTCATTAATTTCTCACTAAAGGATGGGGTGTCACCTGTGCTGTCTATGAGTCCTAGCATCCATGCAGAGGTATTCTCCTCGCGCCTTCCTTCCTTAAACAACACAATGACCACATTTAGTATACACAACATACATGGTAACACTGGTCTATATATGAAATGCTAATGCACGTACATACCCCAAAAGAGATAATAACTCTGACATAAATCAACCTCTGAGAGTCAGTCAGAATTCTTGACTACTATCACATTTCCTAGTCAAGCAAAGTAAGGGAATGTAAACGAAGAAAAGAAATCCTAAGGGAAATCCTAGGCAACCGGTACAGATTCCTTCATCAGCACCGATAGAAGTAATGAGCAAAATCTCCAAATCCTTTGATAAACCAAACACGGTAGGGCGTAGTTCCTAAACCACCGCCGACCGCTTTGGTATTTGTATTCCACAAATAGATAGAGCAAATTGTCATGTATTCATGACGGCAATGCGGAGGAACTCCCCCTGCACTCCGCCATTTGAATCAACCAAACGAACCCAAAATCCAAACGAAAACCCAAGGTCATTTCCTCAACCAAACGAGAGATGCAAAACGTAGCACAACGCAAACGAGGCACAGTGAAATGCTCGCAACCGGATCAAGAGCGAACCGCTCTTCTTACAGTGATGCGCGCCAAGCAATGACGCTATAACGATACCATGCAGGACGTCTTGAATCAGCAGACGCCAGAACTCTTCTGATACTGCTACCAGGAACCTCCGAGATGAGAGCTAACCGCTCCCACTAGATTCCAACCAGAATAACGTACACTCACCTCCCAGTCAGAACGCACTAAATCAGCCAGCAGGCAAAGGCTCATGGGAGATGTAGTTGAAGGCCTAGTGCTCATGGGAATTGTAGTTCAGGTAGGCGCACAGTCTAAACCCTGACAGTACGCCCTCCTCCCAAGCGCCTCCTAGGACCTGGTTTGTTGGGAAACCTCGAATGGAAGGACTTTATTGCCCTTGGAGCATGCACATTGTTCCAAGGCTCCCATGAGTCATCCTCCGCTGTATATCCCTTCCAGGAGACCAGATACCAAAGCCCACCCCTGCGCATTCTGGAGTCTCGTATGGATTTCACCTCATACTCTAGCCCCCCATCGCATTCCACAGGCGGGGGTGCTCTCCTTCAGGATGAGTAAGCTCGCTTCAAAAGGTCGACGTGAAACACGGGGTGGATCCTCAGAGATCCGAGCAACCTAAGCCGATACGCCACAGGATTGATTTGCCGCACTATTGGATAGGGACCAATGAATCGCGGGTGAAATACGCTTCTCAACTTGAATCGAATGTACTTGGTGGACAGCCACACCTTGTCCCCAACCTTGAACTGAGGACCAGGATTTCTGTGTCTATCCTCCCAGCGTTTGTACGCTTCTTTAGCCTTCAACAAGTGTTTTTGCACACCCTTATGCACTTTCCTCAGTGCACTGATGTGTTCCATCACAGTGGGCTGGTTGCTTAGATCTGCAGGGATAGTGACGGGCAATGTGCTAGCATCATAACCGTAATTGGCTTTGAAAGGAGACATACCCGTAGATCTATGCCACGCATTATTGTATGCCAATTCAGCCATCCATTACAATTCCACCCAAGATTCATGCGCCTCCTTAGAATAACAACGCAGATACTTTTTTAAGGTCTGATTCAGCCTTTCAGTCTGCCCATCAGTCTGCGGATGGAAGCTTGTTGAGAGAGCTGCTTCAATACCCAAAGCCTGACACCACATCCTCCAAAAACGGGCAACAAACTGTGGTCCCCTATCAGACACAATCACCTGAGGAATGCCATGTAACCGTATGACTTGAGAAGGCAGTAACTGGGCGGTTTTGCCTGCCGTGGGGAGATTTTTACATGGTATAAAATGTCCCATTTTAGTTAGATTGTCTACTACCACCAATATAGCTGAATACCCCAGATCCAAAGGTAAACCCGTTATGAAATCCAGGCTTATGTTCTGCCATGGGCGAGCAAGCGAGGGCATGGGCATTAGTTGGCCTTTCTTCTTTGTGTTCTCCCCCTTCGCTCTTGCACACTCCTCAAAACACCTCACCCACCGAGTAGCATCCTGAACCAAGGAGCCCCACCAGAAATACCTCCGAAGCAGACTCACTGTTTTAGTAACGCCTGGGTGACCCGCCATAGGCGCTACGTGACACCAAACAAAAGCCTTTTTCTGTATCTCGATAGTCGGCAGGTACAAACACTCTCCCTGGAAAGGCAGCCCTTGTCTCACCATCCTTCCGGGTTTACTAGCAGCCCATCGCTCCCAGGCCGCCAAAGACCTAGAGCCCTTGACCTCTTCCAGAAAACTCTCCGCACGAACCACACACAACACCTTAGCTGTGGGGATAATAGCTTGCGGGACTACCTCCTGCTGCTCAGGTGGCATCACTTGCCTAGACAGGGCGTCTGCTTTTCTGTTGTCTACTCCAGGTCTAAAGGTCACCACAAAGTTATATTCTGCAAAGAAAAGCATCCAACGCATTTGTCTTTGCATCAAATGCCTAGCTGAAGTCATATACTGGAGGTTTCTGTGATCGGTGTATACTGTCACCGCGTGACAAGCCCCCCAAAGGTATTGCCTCCACTCCTGGAAAGCACGCTTGATAGCTAAGAGCTCCTTCTCTGCTATGGTGTAGTTGGTCTCAGCAGGGCTCAGCTTTTTAGAGAGGTATGCTACAGGATGGAGCTGACCTGTGTGTGAATCTCTCTGAGACAAAACCGCCCCATCGCTTCATCTGAAGCGTCGGCTTCTACCACAAAAGGTTGATCTACGACAGGATGTGCCAACACGGGAGCCGTAATGAACGCTCTTTCAGGGTCTTGAATGCCTCCTCGGCCTCTCTTGTCCATACAAATGGTGCCCCTTTTCTCAACAATCTGGTTAAGGGTACTGCTGTTTGTGAGAATTGCAAAATGAAACGGCGGTAATAATTGGCAAACCCCCAAAAACTCTGTACTTCCCGCACGTTCTTTGGGGCTGGTAATTCTTGAAGCGCATGGACCTTCCTCTCTGACATCTGTAAACCCTTAGGGCTTAGGTTCACTCCCAAGAATTCCACCTCGTAAACTCCAAACTCGCACTTGCTCAGTTTCACGTATAAGCGATGTTCTCTCAACTTCTCCAATACTTTACCCACTTGATTCGTATGACAAGATTCATCCTGGGAGTATATCAGTATATCATCGATATACACTACCACGAAGTGGTCCACATAATCCTTCAAAACGTCATTGATAAAATATTGAAAAGCCGCAGGGGCATTTCAAAGCCCAAAGGGCATTACCAAATACTCATAAAGACCATATCGCATCTTGAACGCCGTCTTCCACTCATCCCCTCGCGTCCCTCACCTGGTCGAGCAAGACCGAAATGAGGGGGAGAGGGTAACGGTTGCAAACGGTGTTCTTGTTCAAGACGCGATAGTCAACACAAGCCCTTAGGTCCCCGTTGGATTTCGCTATAAAGAATAGAGGGGAGGCTGCCGGGGAGCGGGAAGGTCTGATAAACCCCAAGCGAAGGTAGTGGTCTATATATTCCTTCAAGTGAGTTGTTTCTGGCACAGATAATGCGTACACCCTGCAAGTAGGAATTGTGGCCCCTTCCACCAGATCTATGCGACAATCGTACTCCCTGTGGGGGGTAATGTTTCAGCTTTGGTCTCACTAAACACGTCTTTGTAGAGGCTGTATTCATTGGGGAGTTGGACGTTTGTTTCCACTGCCGTAGCCGCCAAATAGGGAGTGGCCAAAACAGCAACATGAGCAGAGGGACCAGGCCCCATATGATCCTGGCAAAACTCGGGCAAGAACCGGAACGTCTTAGTCTTCCAGTCTACAACAGGGTTGTGATGACATAACCAAGGCATGCCTAAAATTACCTCGTACTGAGGAGCTGCAATGATGTTTAGAGATATAAGCTCCGAGTGTACGTTCCCTTGCATTACAACAGATAGGCCTACCTCACTGGTTCTCTCTGTTATGTGGCCTGGTTTCAACGGCTGCCCGTCTACAGCTAAAACTTCCTCAGGGTTATCTCTCGGAATACGTGGTAGAGCCAGACGAGATACCAGACCATCATAAATAAAATTGCCTGTTGCTCCAGAGTCTAACATAACCAAGACGCGATGGAGCTCATGCTCACATTCAAGCGTCATACCTATGACTAGATGAGACTCGGTTTCCCCTATTCTAATAGTGGATAGGGAGGTGAGCTTCCACCCCTGTTCTCCTTCAACCCCTGGTCTCTTGTTCTCCAGCTGTTCCGCCTCAGGTACTGTGGTCGAAACAGCTACTCTCTTGAATCTGTTAACGCTAGATGACTTGGGTTTGGAGGGGCATTCTCTCACGTAGTGCCCCTTCTTCCCGCAGTACATGCATAAACCCTGCGCTCTTCTGACTTCCCTCTCTTCTCTAGATAACAGGGCTCTGAGTGCTTCTATCTCCATAGGTTCAGGGCTATTTTCTAGTCCTCCAGATGCCTTACGAGGGGAACGATCGAAACTGACCTGTCCTCTTTCCCATCTTCTCCTATGACCCCTTCTCTCTGACAACCGACTATCTAATCTTAATGCCAGATTAGTCATGTCCACGCACGTTCTTGGCTGTGGATCAATTTGAGCCACCACGTCTTTTAGGTCCTCCTTCAACCCGTGATAGAAAAGGGACATCTTTTTCTCTTCAGGCCATTCAGCCTCAGCCACCAGTCTGTTAAACGTGGTCAAATAGGTAATCAACTCGCCTTTTCCTTGCCTTAATTCTAGGAGCTCCTTGTCCGCACTAAAGGTTGTTGCCCTGCAGTCGAAAACCTTTTCAAATTCTGCCCTAAAAGCCGACCAGTCTGATAAGATGGCATCGTTGTTTTTAACTAAAGGCACAGCCCAGTTGGCAGCATCCCCCACTAAATAGGATATGGCAAAAGCCACCCTTGAGTGGTTGGTAGGGAACGAAGCTGGTTAGCACGAAAAGTGCATCAATATCTGAGTTAGGAAAACCTGTATTTTACGAGGATCACCTGAGAACCTTTCGGGATTGACCAGAGGGATGGGTGGAGGCACCGTTACTTGTATGGAAGATGCAGTAGAGGAGGCATTAAAGGGATTCTTAGTCAACTGTTCTACCTTGTCTCTCAATGCTGCCATCTCTGCCTTAGATGAAGCCAACTCCTGCTGAACCAGTACCAATGCATGCAACACATCCTCCATGGACGCCATTATCGCTACAAACGGACCGGGCAGAGTGAAATACTTGGGTACGTTATTCTGTCAGGATGGCACTCTGCAGGATCCACTCGCAGTAACAAAGCTCCACCTCCGGACCTCCCGAACACCCTTAATTATAAACACAGGGTGCTCAAGCGATACGGTGAGGGAAAAAAAAACAAATGGAAAAAACCGGGAAGGGAAGGAAAGGGACAGCAGGGAAGGGAAACTGTAAGACAAAATACACAGCAGGTTAGTACTTTTCCGTAAAACCTACTCTCATTAATTTCTCGCTAAAGGATGGGGTGTCACCTGTGCTGTCTATGAGTCCTAGCATCCATGCAGCGGTATTCTCCTCGCGCCTTCCTTCCTTAATCAACACAATGACCACATTTAGTATACAAAACATACATGGTAACACTGTTCTATATATGAAATGCTAATGCACGTACATACCCCAAAAGAGATAATAACTCTGACGTAAATCAACCTCTGAGAGTCAGTCAGAATTCTTGACTACTATCAAATTTCCTAGTCAACCAAAATAAGGGAATGTAAACGAAGAAAAGAAATCCTAAGGGAAATCCTAGGCAACCAGTACAGATTCCTTCATCAGCACCGATAGAAGTAATGAGCAAAATCTACAAGTCCTTGATAAACCAAACACGGTAGGGCGTAGTTCCTATACCACCGCTGTCCGCTTTGGTATTTGTATTCCACAAATAGATAGAGCAAATTGTCATGTATTCATGACGGCAATGCGGAGGAACTCCCTCTGCACTCCGCCATTTGAATCAACCAAACGAACCCAAAATCCAAACAAAACCCAAGGTCATTTCCACAACCAAACGAGAGATGCAAAACGTAGCACAACGCAAACGAGGCACACTGAAATGCTCGCAACCGGATCAAGAGCGAACCGCTCTTCTTACAGTAACGCGTGCCAAGCAATGACGCTATAACGATACCATGCAGGACGTCTTGAATCAGCAGACGCCTGAACTCTTCTGATACTGCTACAAGGAACCTCCGAGATGAGAGCTAACCGCTCCTGCCAGAATCCAACCAGAATAACGTACACTCACCTCCCAGTCAGAACGGACTAAATCAGCCAGCAGGCAAAGGCTCATGGGAGATGTAGTTGAAGGCCTAGTGCTCATGGGAATTGTAGTTTAGGTAGGCGCACAGTCTAAACCCTGACAACTTGTTTCAACACAATACTTGTTTCAACAAGATTAAAAAGGAATTGTGTGAGGCTAAAGTATTGACACCTTTTGACATCAAACGGCATTCCATCTCAATGGTGGATGCTAGTAACATTCGTCTGGGTGCTGTTTTGTTACAGAAACATTCAGAAGGTGAGAAGACAATTGCCTTTGCTTCTCGACCCCTGACTTTATCAGAACGTCATTACTCTGTTATAGAAAAAGAGGACTTGGCTGCTGCATGGAGCACACACTACTTTAGAACATATTTGTGGGGTATCAAGTTTCAAATTAAATCTGATCACAAGCCTTTAGTTAATGTATTGTCTCCTGGGGGCACAGGTAAGGAATCTCCCAGATTAGCAAGACAAGCCGAAATTACAAGAATATCAATTTGAGTTGCTCTATGTTCAGGGTTGGCGCAATGTGCAAGCTGATTGCCTTTCTAGATTACCAGTTAAAAGTATGGCTTCACATGAGGATTTGAGTGGAGATCAAGAAGAGAGTGCAGTTGCCTTTATTTAAGATGTTATAAATCTTGGTGATGGTAGTTTTTCAAAGGAAGAATGGTGTTCTGCTATGGGAAAAGATTTGGTTCTTAACAAAGTTCTTAACAAAGTTATAGATCTGGTTAAATTAGGCACCAGACATGAAAGTTGTGTTGTGCCTTCAGTACGACCATATTTAAAAGTTCTGGATGAATTGTCCGTTCTAAATAATGTAATCCTAATGAAGGGAGACAAATACATTCCGCCATTTACTCTCACACCAAAATTACTAAAAATCGCTCATGAGGGACATCTAGGGCAGACTCTCACCCGACGTAGAATAAAAGACAATTTTTGGTGACCCTCAATGGATGTACAAGCAGCAAGCAGCATATTGGTTTGAAAATTGTGTGAGTTGTAAAGAAGGTGAGAAAAGGCTTAAAATAGCTTCTGCTTCTAGTTCAGGTATAGGTCCAAAAGCACAGTGTATGTTTAGACTTTATTGGACCAATGGATGAACTACCGGTGAGTCATCGATTTGCAATTGTTATTGTTGATGTGTTCTCAAATGGCTTACAGTCAATTTTGTCAAAGAAATTACCACAGACTGTACCATAAATGTTCTTAAATGTGTATTTCAGCATGAAGGTTTTCCATCTGTTCTCATAACGGATAACGGTACTCAACTTACATCCAACAAAACGCAAATGTTTTTATCTAGCTGTGGTATAACACACGATGGCACCACACTTTACAACCCTCAAGGAAATGGTCTTTGTGAGAGGGCAAACAGAGTAGTTAAGGGAATTATCCAGATGACTTGCTCATCTGGGAGTTTTTCTAATGAGGATGTCCAAAAGATGGTATGGGCTTATCGCACCACTACTCACAAACAAGATGTAAAATCTCCTTTTGAACTCATGCGTGGTAGAAGCCCTGGTACGAAACTTACACCTTCCTGGTTAAAGAATTATAAGTATAACAATTCTCCTCAGAACAGTCAAAATAGTTTTTCATGCTCTATTTCAGTTGGTGATTTGGTAAAAGTTAAACCTGGTAGAGTGACTAAAGGTCTCTCTAAATTTAGAGGCCCATTTTTGGTTGAGCATGTTTATCCACAGTATGTGGTATTAGATAATGGTGAAAAATTAAATTTTGGTAGAGTTGCTCTGTATCACAAGAATTCTTCTAAAAATAGATGTATTGAAAAGTCTCATCAAACTGTATACAGCAGTGGCTACATGCTTTCTAATCAAGAAGAAGTCTGTTCAACAACAACCAGGTGTAGGAGGGAGGATGGTGATGGTGATGCTTCTCATCATATTGGTGTACAGGAGTTTGTTAACCAAGACAATGTCTCACATACTTATAATGAAATTACTCAAGATGTTTCAGTTTCTGACAATACTAGAAGTATAAGATCCCGTCGACCACCTACTTATTTGAATGATTATATCTGTTAATATCTCATTTACAGTTTGCCTATTTTCTTTATTATTCCAAGGGAAGGAGATGTGTTGTAAATGTAATCCTCCATTAACATGTCATTTTATCTAGCCCTTTCTCTATGTTGTTATTTACTTAACCTTATAGAATGTCTTCTCAATTCTCATGTCTGACCTCAGCCAAGTTGAATTCCAGACTTGACAGTTAGAGTCTGGTCAGTTGGCGAGGTGGAAGTTCAGTCTTTTCTCTACAATAAATCATCTACTTATTTCTACCGGATCATCATTGTAGTTATTTTATGTACTACTGTGTCTCAGGCCTGCCACCGCAGTGCCTGTGTGCAGTCTGTGAACTGCCATGTCCACCTGGTCAGTGTCCCCACTGACCAGGCCTAACCCTTCCCTTTCTGTACACATTGATCAACCCTATGGAAGGCCCAAGGTACCCCCTTGGGCAGGGTGAAGTGTATGTGAAAGGTAGAGCATGTACTAGTGCAGGTGACATGCTCTGGTAGTGAATTACAGCCATTTTCGTGTTTCACTAGGCTATCTTGCCCATAGGCTATCATGGGGAATGCTGGCTACAGTGGTTACCTGCATATCTTCCCATAGGAGCAAGATAGGACATACAAATCTGATATCCCTGAACTCAGAATTTAATAACACATCTTTTAGGAAGGATGTTTTTTAAATCCTGTGTTTGAAAACACCACTTTTATAAAGTGGCTGCATTCTTGTCTGACCTTTCTGTGTGCCTTGGCCTGTTTGTGAATTGACTATCTGGTTTGTGAGTGACAGACCTGGGGGATTCCAGGAGAGAGAATGAGTCCGTCCAGTGGTGAATAGAGAGATCTGCATCTAGATGGGAGGGAGGAGTTGCACCGGGGAACTGGATAGGACTGTGCCTGCCCCCCACAGTGCTGGCTCCACCCCCTGTGGTACGTCTGATATGTCTGCACTGTGAAAGAAGAGAAGGAATCATGTCAACACAATGCTCCAGGGCTGTGCTTTCCCTTCACAATGCTGGCTCCACCTCCTGTGGGGCATCTGATGTTTCTGCTCTGCACTGTGAAAGGAAAGAAGGAGTCATGTAAACAGAATGATCCAGAATTGGTTTGGACCGGGCTCAGAGCCCTCCTGCACAAAAGGAAGAAAGACTTTTTGGGGTACCCTTGACCACTGAATTTTAGATCATCCTGGAATCAAGAAGGACCTCTGCCAAGGAGAAAGCTGGAAGACTTGAAGGAATCTCCAAGGTCCTGAGACGAGCTGGCTCCCTGTTAAGAAGTCAGAGGAACAAAAGGACTTCACCCCCCAGCTGTACCTGTGTTGGAAGCTGGAAACCAAGATTTTAAGAACTTTCTGCAAAGTTTAACGCATCACTCGCTTGTGGAGTGCATCCCCGTCAGTGCGAGGAAATTCCCGCCACCACGAAGGCCGAGATCGTCGCATCGCCTGTTGCCGCTGCCAGCTTCGTCGCATCCTTCGCTTGCGGGACGCACCAGTCCGGTGCGGGAGACTACCATCGCTGCGAGTATCGTCGCAGAGCCTGTCGTCACTGGGTGAGATCATCGCACCGCTTGCTTGCAGACCGCATCACGTCGCTGCGAGAGTCACCGCAGAGCCATCGCATCGAGGGGCCGCGATAGGAGAAGATCGACGCTGAGCCGTGCATCGTCAACGCACTGGAGATCATCGCATTGTACCTTTTGCAAGCCGCTTCTACCAAAACCTGTGCACCGGAATTCACGCAAGGTATGGCATCACTCCCCATACAGACCGGAGTCACCGCAACACGCCCGCTGCGTCCAGCGGGGTTGTTGCATCGCCTTCCCAGGGTCTCAGGAGTGACGCATCGCTTGCTTTTCAACGCTGCAGCTTTCACTTGGAACTTTTGTCGCATCTAAAGTTACTGTTGGCTAAAACGTGACACAACTGTGGATTATTTTAATGCAACCTTAAGAACTCATTTAAACCATATTCTTGAACTGTGTGTGAGAAGTTGGCCTGGTATATGATGTTCACTTTTCTAGTGAGCACCTTGCACCAGTCCAAACAACCCTTATGGTGATGGTTGTAAAGTCAACCTTATAGACCAGCTATCCTAGTGGTAGCATGGACAAAGCAATCTTAGGCCAAATTCAAGAGGGCATGTGAAGCCAGCTGTTTTACCATATGTAACCCTTTTAATACCAAGTGAAAGGACACCACACAGGTTGTATATCAAAATGTATATGTATTTATTTCTAACACAATCCTCTGAACTATTTATGAGGTCAGAGGCACAAGCACATAAAAAGATACTCAATTATAATACAATAAGTTGCACAAAATACAGTAATGCCCTAGGGGCACTTCGAATCATATACTAAAATAGTGGTATAAGAACCATGTCACGGACAAAGGATAGGCCTAGGGCCTAGGGAATCGCTGGGGCTACACTGTACTACCAAAGGATAGGGAGCAGGAGGCCCACTGGATGCGCGTGCAGTGTCTTTACACGCACACAAGTTACCATAGAGTTAGAATGGGAACAAAAGAAATGGAAACTAGTTCTTTTAGGTCACTTCCGGATGGACAAGGAGAAAGCTACTTGAAAGTTAGACACTAGGATAGTAAATACCCACAGGAGCACCGAAGTACTCGCGTTACCTCACCCACAGGAAGCAGGTGCATAGGTGTCAAAGTGTGTCGGGTTTCGTCGCTGAATCCTATGGAGCCTTTAAGAAAGATGCTGCAGGCGACCAGGAGGGAAGTGTCCGGTTGGATCCAAGGGCGGATCAAGGATGAAGAGTACCTGAAAGCAGAGGGGACAGAGTCTGGGTCAGTAGCCAGTGACCAGGAAGGAACCAGGAAGGAACCAGGCGATGTCGCAAAGCAATCAGGTGATGTTGTGAAGCTTGTCTCTGCAGCCACGTGAACCAGGAGGTGTCGATGACAACCAGGAGCTGTATACGGACTGTCCCACAAAGGCTCTCGCTGTTGGCAGTGTCGGCTTCTGGATTGGAGTTAAGAAGCCTTGGCAAAGGCAACCCATGCAGAAATCAAAGATGGCTTCCTGATCAGACCAGCAAGGTCTGACAGACTTCTCCTTTTCAGGGAAGCAGGGGCCAGTCTGGAGCACCCAGACCAGTGGTGTAAATTCAAAGGTTCGTCGTCACAGAGGACACTAGCCAATGGGCAATTGACCGGACAGACGCATCAAGCAGGAAAATGCAGAAGGGCCCCACGCAGAACTCGTGGAGTGTGGAGGGCTGATCTTCGGTGCAGATAATGCTCGGGGCTGGGGCTTCTCAATCCCCGATGCACAACTTCGAGGGTGCCTCAGAAGTTGCACAGAGAGCAATTCGCTGGCTTTCCAAGATGGCTGGTCCTACGTCTCTCGTCACCTCCACGGGTCTCAGCTCTGCTGTGACTGTGGATCGGGCTGTTGCAAGTCTGGAAGTCTGGGTCGTGTCAGGCTCTGTGCTTGAGCTCCGGCGGGAGCATCGACAAAGCAAACCGTTGATCGCTTGATGGTGCCTGCTTGCACAGGGTGGTCACTCTTTGACCACAAGGGAGATTCTTCAGTCGTCTTGCAAAGTAGATCGTCGAAGGTCCAGAGTTTCATTTCAGAGTTTCAGTCAGGATAAAATCTAAAGTCTTGGGACTCAGCTCCTACCTATATACCAAATTTAGGGGCTGGATTACCTGCTAGGTCCCTCCTATGGGTGGGACCCAGGAAGGGGGTGGTTACACCCCTTTCCCTTTGTCCAGTTTTGCGGCAGAGCTGGGGCTGGAGTGCCCCAGCACCGGTTTGAACTGGACTATGCATGGGACACCTTGTGTGCCCCAGGCAGTGTCTCATTTCATTCATCCCTCCCTGCCCCAATACACTATAGCCTGTCTGGGGTGGTGCTAGCACCTCCCAAGACAGGAAACCTATTGTCCAAGCCTCCCTCGCTGGAAGGACTCCCAGCAGCAGGAGGTCAGACTTGTGTCTGTGGCTGCAGCATCCATTTGGTGATGCTGAGGCTCTGGCTAACTTTAACCGGGATTAGTGGGAACAACATGTCTTCTCCCTCTAGAAGGGTGGAATGCTACCCATGACACCAGAAATGGCGAGAGCATAGTATTCCAAAGCGTATGACACCTTACACGACATGTTTTGATAAAGCCAAACCAAAGTTAGCATTTAACTGCGAGGTTCATAATGCACTTAAGAGTATATGGCAGCCGCGGGCCGTGGAGGGAGTTACGGTGGGGCAGGGAGGCGGGGAGGGGGAGGGGCAGGGTGGAGGGTGCTAAAAACAGGCATATGGATCATTGCAGGTAAGTACACAATTAATTAATAAAACGAAATTCGTAGCGCGCACTGCATGGCAAAAAGCAATGCTGTGCGCGCTACGAATTTCGTTTTATTAATTAAATTGTGTACTTACCTGCAATGATCCATATGCCTGTTTTTAGCACCCTCCACCCTGCCCCTCCCCCTCCCCGCCTCCCTGCCCCACCGTAACTCCCTCCACGGCCCGCGGCTGGTATATGGTATGGCTATCTCATAGAACAGCTACAAGGACATGGTTCCGAAAGCTGCAGACTGGCTCAGCTCATGCTAGAGCACCATCTCACATAAAACCAAGCACTCTGCCTGCAGGATTGTTAAGGCCTGCCATAGGAGTGACTTATAGGTTCATATGTGTCTATATATAAGGGTAGGTATAGGAATACTATACCTAAGCAAGGGGTGATTACACGACCTTGTCCCAGCTGAGTGATCAGCGAGTTGTGTCCGTTTGGATGGCCAGCCAGGGGTGGCATAAGATATGCTGCAGCCCCTGGTAGGCCTTGGGTGCACCTATGCCCTGGGTACCTATGGTACACTGTACAGGGACTCACAAGAGTGACCCAATTCCCAATTGGTGATGTACCTAAAGTACATGGTTTGAATTTAGAGAGAGAACAGCAGGGCTGTGGGTCTGATTAGTAGGCCCACAGCCACATCTAAGTCGAAAACCAGTGAAGCAAAAAGCAAAAAGTGGGGTGACCATAGGAAAGCAGAGCCTACTTTCCTACACTGTGTATGATGGATTTTTGTCGTTTTGGTCTTGTGTAGTTTAGATTACAATACCTTTATTTTTCTAAACTGTTGTGGAGTCAGTTTGTGGTGTTTTCACTGTGTTACTGTGAGTGTTGGTACAAATACTTAGCACATTGCCTTTGATAAGCCTGACTGCTCATGCCAAGCTACCAAGGGGGTTAGCAGGGGGGTATATAAAGAGTGCATCCTTCTTACCCTGACTAGAAGCAAGGGTCCCTATTAAGACATTGATACCTACCTCTTCCAACTAGAGACCCCCAGTTCTAACAGTAACATAACTGAGCTTTCTTTGTACAGCCAGTGCCATACATTCCTTGCTGTAACACTGTATTAATTACTCAATTCCCAATGCTCTCCCTTACCCAGTTCATTCTTTCCCATTCTCAGCTCCAGTGGTCCTCCTTCCCACTCCACTCCTTGGCTCCCCAGCTCAACAGCTCATCTCCTACCACCTTCGGCACCTCACTCAGTTCAGATGAAGGTTATTACCGAGGATGGACTAGGGCAGAAAATAGGCTGGCATCAAACTAAAAGTGGCCCATATTAGAGAATCAAATACCTGTCAGGGCAGTTTTGAGCTTGTAAAGGCATGCCGTATAATTGTTTTGTTAGTTATGGGAAATTGAATGCATTCGTTGTTGCTGAAGGCATTGTTTGTGGTAAGGTTCTAGCTCTATGGCCAGTGCTGCCGACTTTGGAGCTGAGAAACCAGGTTTGAGTCTGAGGTCAGCTCAGTATCCCGTGATTTTCGGTAAATCACTTAATCTCCCTGTTCCTGTTAAAAAATTAATGTGGCCTTGAGTAATGTAACTGGTGCTCAGTAAAGTGCTCCAATACCTCTGGGTAGTGCTTGCTATATAAAGCTACAAAAAAATAATATCAGGGAAATCAACTGTAAAAAAGGCCCACAAGACCATAAGACAGACCACCCACTTACCTGACACACCAGCCCTTTAGGCTTGTCCGACCCTTATCATGGCTATTTTATGGTCATGTGTGTCGCCTCGTACACTAAGGGCCTGATTACGAATTTGGCGGGGCAGCACCGGGTCCACTCGCACCGCCAAAGCCGCGGTCAGACCACCCACCAGATTATGAGTTTACTAACCCTGGGCGTAGGATGCGTAGTGGGGCTATGCGAAGCTACACAAAGTGGGCATGAAACTACGCCCACCCACGCACTTCGCTTAGCCCCACTACGTGCCGACCGCCCCCCTCCCGCCCTCTCCTACATACCTAATTTTAGTAATATTAATTATCGCGAGAAATGCGCATGCAAGGTCGGCTGCGCATGCGCATTGGGATAGAAGACGGCGGCGTGAAAGAGAAGAGGGAGCCCCGGGACGCCGCGGACCAGGTACGTGCCTTTCATTTACTTTTCTTTTATTATTTACTAAAATTAGGTATGTTGGAGAGGGCGGGAGGTAGGTGGGTGGCGGGCAACTTCGCTCCGTCCACGGAGCGTGCGTAGTGTTGCCTACTATGCCTACTTTGCAAAATGCAAAGTAGGCAACACTACGTACACTCCGTGGGCGGAGCGTAGTCCTGCGCCCATGGTTAGAGTTTACCACAGGGTGGTAGGGTTTTCTGGGGCATTCTCATGGCAGTGCCTCTAAAAACTGACACAGCAATGGGAACGCCCAAACCAGTTCCTGCAGTGCATGGACTGAAAAGTCCATGCCATGCAAGAACAGGTGTGCATGCTCACAGAGGGGAGGCACATGTTGTCCCCCTGTGTGCTGTGCATCCACTAGGGCACAGAGGTACAGGGGGCCCTGTAGAGCCCCCTTTGTTTCCTTTCCACCAGGGTTTTCATGGAAGAGGAACTGCCATGAAAATCCTGACTGAGAGGAAACTCCTAATATGCTTGGCGGGATTGTGTTGGTTCCTCCAAGCTTACTGACACCCTACACTGCCGCAACACGGCTAGGGAAGGGTGGTTCCCTGGTGGTTGCAGCGGGGCTGTGGTGGGCCCACCGCCCAACTCATAATAGGGCAGTGGGGAGACTGCCACTGCTGGCACCCATGCATCTGGCGGTCCGTGGACCGCCAGACTCATAATCAGGGCCTAAGCGGAAGTTATCCTTAGAGATGAATGCATCTCTCATGCTTCTAAAGGGTAGTTAGCTGTACATGATGATTGCCAGACCCAAATTTGGAGACTTGCAATGCTCCCTCCTCACTTCTCAGGAGCACAAAACACTTGCAGGCTGAGTGAGTAGAAAGATACACCAAATCATTCGGCACTCAATTAAAACCAAATCAAATATTACAAAAAAGCTAGTGGTTGCATACCATATTAATAGGGCTGTTCGTTGGAATAGCATTTACATTTGTGTTGCTTAGCGTGACAAACAGGACCAGATCTGTGTCACAGTTCCCACTATGCCACCTGTACCAATATGTGGCTCTCAATAATTTACAAATACAGGGCATAATTTAGAAGGAACTGGCATAGGTAAAGTACTACAAGAGCTGCAAGTCTTCTTGCTGCGCTGCCCTACGCCAATGTGAAAGGGCAGGAGTACACAGTATTTATGAAATACACTGCATTCCTATCCTTTCCCCCTGTGCTGGTGCACAAATTACTGCCCAGTGCCAATGTAGGTACCCTTGCCCCATGGTGCAAGATTGAATCTGGTTCAGACAGGATTGTTTTTGTGCAGGACTGGGCTCCTTCCTGCACAAAAACAATCCCAGGAGGCGTTTTACTCTTTCAAAACGAGGCGAATGACCCAAACAAACTCTCAAACCATCACTCTAGTTGCAGCATAGAGGAAAAAACGAGGAAAAATAAAAATATTCATTCTTGTTATGCCTGCTCTGGGGAGGAGTAAGGTTTTGGCGCTAACCCGGGTTTACCTGATTAAGTAAATCTGGGGTAGCATCAAAATCCATAGGTGCTGCGTTGGAAAACTCACAGCAACGCCCATTGATGCTGAGGAAGGCAAGGCAGCGACTTGCACTGCTTTATCTTACTCCATATCTATGAGGCCATGCAACGCCATGCAACGCCACGCAGAGTGACTTTGCGCTGCCTCATAGATATGATTGAGATGCTTTCATCACTGGAGCGCCCAAAAAAGGAAAAGCTCCAGTGGCGCAGGCCTCTCATAAATAAGCCCCACAGTTGGTAATCCACATTGACAGGTGAGATTAATAAATGTGCAGTATCTGGTGACTCCCTATTACAGAAAATGCCTAATTTAAGCCGGTGGTTACCGGTGAGGGCCACTGGCACTCACTTTAGGAGACAACATTTTTTCATCAGACATTGCTTGAAAGCAAGAGTGGGAAAAACACACGCACGGGAAAGAAGGAGGAAGACAAAGACGGAAAAATAATACGTTTCCAAGGGGAAAAGCAGGGACCTGAGAGAGTGAGATAAAGGGACAGGGAGTATTTGGTAGACGATTAAAGAGGCATAAAGTGTATTTAGAACTACACAGCCTTGGTATTTGTCGCCCTGACTTGTAATAGCATCGGCCGAGGACTTCTGAGTATCACTTTGGGCACCAGCGCTCATTATTTTACAAATTCAGCCAGACTTACAGCTAAATTATATAGAAACACCAGTTTCTTGTGGGATTTACAAGTCATATTTTTAACTTAACCCCTTCACTGCGGCGGCTATTCCGCCGCAGTGCTAAGGGGGCGGGGTGGCTGCGCGGTGGGCGCATGCTGGTAACCGAACCGCTCGGTCACCAGCCGCGGTTGCGCTGTGCTCATGACGGAGCGGTTCCGTCACGGCCCCGCCCGCTCAATGGAACGCTCAGCGCAGGCGCGGAATCCGCACAGCGCAGGCGTGCCAACCGGGCCGTGATGGAACCGCTCCGTCATCAGCACAGCGCGATCGCAGCTGATGACGGAGTGGTTACGTCACCAGCAGGGGAGGGGTTAAAATCTGCCGGTTATAGTGAAAAGAAGTTCACAACTTTACCTAGCACAGCAAATAGTAATAATTTCCAGCGTGTGCCATGTACAAGCATTTGATATATTACGCGATGTTTGTGCTTCCACAGTAAAGCAACAAAAAAAATACACAACCAACAATTAACTAAAATATGTTTGACTAAATTGATCACAGCACCAAAAAATGTTCAAGAATTGCCGAGTGTTTCTGTAGCAAAGTGCTACTTTGTAAAAGTTCAAGCAGTACAAACCCTTCCAAGGAGTCCCTCTAACACGACCTGTGCCCCGCTGATGGCTACTCCATATGGACTAGCCTCTGCCGAAACCAAGCAGAAAGAACTCTCAATGGAACCCTATCTTTTGAGGATTGTGATCTGATACTTGCTGGGCGCTCTTCCTTCTGCTAAGGGAATCTGGAGCAGTGGTAAGAACTCTTGATGAAGTCCCGTTTTCAAATGTGTCTAGCCGAATATTTACAGCGATTCCTCCTCCTTGGCTTTAACTTTGGAGTAAAGTGAGCCCAATACTGGCCAAGGTAGCCGGTTCTTTCAAATTTATTTATTTATTTTATTCGATTTATATAGCGCGTTATAACCCAGGGGTCTCTAAGAGCTTCAAAGCAAAAAAGGCAGCTCTCCAATTCAACCCACATCATCCCTCCCATGACTACTGTTGACCAAACTCTAAGGCTTCAACCCAGTGACTACACAAAATGTTACTTTTTACAATATCTTTGGCAAATTCCTTACTTTATAAATACTCCTTCCAGGATTCAGACTGGCCAAGAAACTTTCAACCAGAAGCAAACCAGCAACGACTCCAGCGCCATCCAGTGGTTCCAGGTGCTCCGAGATGTGACTTCACCAGAGAACAGTGGCCAACAGCAAGCGCACTGACTTCTTCTGTTCCAGATATTCATTCAGTACCCCTCCGAGGTTTGAGAGGAACAGAGAACCCTGCTGGCAACAAATGCACCACACGTTTGCATACTTTCCCATTTCATGAATCCTGGCTCATCGCGGAGGAGGAAGAAAAAAGAGTTCTCAACTTCTAACCACCAGTTAGCAGTTTGCAGATTAACAATAGGCCCCGTGGATTCGTGGAAATGTAAATTACATTGCGCAATTTTGCATTCCGCTTTCTTTGCAAAATGACAGCATGTCGCACAATTACAGTGCCGTTCGCAGCAAAAGTGCAGTGAGGGGAACATCTAGACCAGAGCAGCTGTTTATGGAAGTTGTGTTTTTCGTAAGCACTCATTCGGTGCGAAAACTTAGCACTCAATGACTGATTTGCATCTTGCATAATTTCATGTGATTTTCCTGAAAGCATAGGTAGACGTGATGTGCCACGTGAAAGAGGCTGCGGATGTAGTATTCCTTGACGGCGAGGTTCATCATGTGGTTTCCTGTGTTGACCAAAGGAAGAACAATAGATGGTTGACATTGAAGTGCTCCGAAAGTGAGGTATCGATTCAGTGGCCTGAGTGAACATAGGCTGCCGGGTACTGTCCTTTTTGGGAATAAGAAAGTACAGGTATTACACTCCTTGCACCTCCTGGCGTGGAGGCACTTTTGCTAGTAAGTAGTTATACTTACTCGTACAACAGGTGCTTGTCTTTTAGACTGAGTGCTAGCGGGGTCATATGTTTAGGAGTGGGGCATTGTGGAACTCGAAGGAGTATCCCTACTGAACAATGAGCAGGACCCACATTTCTGAGAAATTGTTTCCTGCCACTTTAGAAGGAATAACCTGATCACTGACCATCTCCCCCCTCCCCCCACCAAGATAGACATTGCATGATAGGGGACGGATAGCAAATAACTGTATGGACATTGGAATGCCCTTGCCATAGCCACAATGACCTTCCTCTCTGCATTGCCTCGATAACCACCTCAACTGTATGTCCTGGAAGTGTGTCCTTCCTGAAAAGATTGCTGATGTTGAAATATCAGTGTTCTGTGTTGTGGTAGTAGTCGCGGAAAGAACACTATCGCAGCTCCTCCCTCCGCTATCCCTCCTTTATCCTAGTCAAACTAACAGACTTACATGTCCACCACTCAAATTAACAACTTCCCTATACGAATCCACCACTAATCCTTTGGGCTCCGGAGTAGCGTGCTACACGTCGAAAAGCTTTTCAACGCCTCGTCAGGAGTAGTAAGCCCTATGTAAGTACAATTACAATTATAATTTTGAGGAAATTGATTGATAAGAACCCTTCATGAGCCCCTGTGTCTTTAGCAGCATATAGCATACCAGGTCCTCCTCTTGGAATGATTTACTTTTGATCAATATTTCTCCTTTGCTCTAAACTGTTGTCATATTTACTTGCTAGAACATGTTCCCATCTACACCTTTAATGTACAGAGCTCGATAAATGTACTTAAAAAACATATACAATTTCCTGATCCATAAATTTGCTTTAGAACAGAACACATTTCTACCATGTGTGACAAAGCCATCAGTATCAATGCCACCCAGCAATGGAACGGTCAAGCTGCCAATTGTTTTACGAAGTAACCAAGCATGCCACCTCAGATCACATGAATAAAGTGATAGTGAAGACATTATAGCCCATCAACCTGGATATGGAAAGCAGCCAAATCCAACTTATTGAGATTACTGAGGATATAATCGCTAGACCCTAATAGGTACTAAGGCGCAGATTTACAACACTTTGCTTTGGGTTTTCATTATCTTTTTAATGCTAACCCGATTTGTTTTAGATTGTCATCCAAAGTAACGCAAGGCAGGGATTAATGCATTACATGAAATCAAGAAAGTATTCAGTTTGTGGTGAATAGGCGTTGCTGTGCACCTACCTAGAGATTTTGGCGCTAATCTGTATCTACAAAGACTTGTAGACATGGATTTGCTACACAATCCTGTGCCTTCCTGTGCCTCCCTGGGGCTGGCATAACAAGGAAGAATATTTGTATTTCTTCTTGTTTTTTCCTCTTTGCATGTCTGCAGCACACTAAGAGTAAAGTGCCATTCAGCATAGTTTTTGTGTAGGAAGGGTCTGCTTCATGCACAAAAACTGTGGTGACCACAAAGCTGACATCTCTGCACTATGGTGCAAGGATGTCTTTACTGGTGCCCGGCAGCATAAAGTGTGCCAGGGGGCAGGGAGAAAGCAGAACGGCGGCACTTCTTTGTAGATATGACACTGTTGTGCTCTCTTCCTTTCACGCAACACAGCCCAGCAGCTTCACTTGTTGCCCTGCGTTGTGTGATTTATTTGTAAATCGGGCCAAAATGCTTTCATTGCTTCTTACATTACCTCATTGTATATGCTGTTGTGAATGTGTGTTTAATAATTAGAAAATAATGCTAAACTTAGATGTTTTCTAAGGAAGCCTTCTAAGGAAGCCTGACTAGGCCTTCAAAGAGTTTGCATTGACATAATTTCACTTTTGCAGAAATAATGTTCTATTCTATTTCATGTGAACAGGAATTCTTTACATGCATGTAATTCCCCATGCTTTTCCATTTCAGAATATCAGCTAAATAGTGTCATGCACTCACCTGGTTCCAACCGCAGAGACGACACTGGAGCCGATGCTAGACACTCTATCCCTCTCAGAGCAGCATAAGATCAAGGGACCAAACTCCTTAGATCATGCATGGCTCCGGGGGGCAGTGGGATTGGGATGAAATAAGAAAAGAGAGACTTGCGGTATTGGATCTGCTCAGCAGCTGTCCAACACTGTGTAACAGGATTTGTCACTTCTGAGACCATCTGTGTATGCACGGTAAATGTGCACTGGACAAGAACCCCTCGGTTCTCTGATTACGCAATGCACTGGAAATAACAGGAGGAGGCAGTTACCACCAGTACACTAACAGGTCTCTACATACAGTGACCATGCATTAACTTCAGTGAAACACTTACAGGTTTCATCAGCAGCATGGCATAAGAGCAAAATAACCAAAATCACAGATTCGAGTGTGTCACTCCCGAGTATAAAAGTTACTTGCACTCCCAAGGATTCACTCAGAGAACAAAGATGGAGTTACTTGCTCTCCCAAGAATACTCTTTGAACAAATGTTGGAGTTAATTGCACTCTCAAAGATACACTTGGAACAAAGGTTGGGGTGCAAGGTTCATGCATATATGAAAGACTCTGAAGTGCTGCTGTTATGTGGGAATCTAGGACCCTAGTGTAATTTTTCCTGATTCGTGCCCATATATAGTTATAATTCACCCAGTCTTTATATAGGCATAAAGAATCATTGTCTTATTTAGTTATAGCCTGTGCAGCCCTAATATGGCATGACTACTTCCACTAAACTCCGAGAATCCACATTGATTTCGTGGTAAAACCAGCCTTCAGCAGTCAGGAACTTCCCCCTGCTTGAATACTAATTTATCCAAGAAATCCGGGAGTTTTCAGGGAACTTAGGCACTAGTGACGATATTATGTCCAATCTTACGTCAAACTCGGCACCTTCAGGGGTATAAATATGCCTACATTTGGTCAGTCAAACACACGGTGTGAGGTTCCGTGACGATTTGAACCCGTGTTTGTAACATTGTCGCAAATACATAATTTTGGTATCAGTGAACCGCAAATGATCCATTTAGTATATCCTGGTGTTTTTGCTATGCTACGAGCAAGAGCACTCCCGTTATGAACACATTTCTGATCTACCCGTGGCATCCATCTTAGAACAAGGAAGCCATTTTGTATTCCTTGCCCTCACATAGTCAATGGACACGCAATGACCTCTTTTCATTTAAGGACACGTAGGCTTTAGCCGGCAATTCACCTTGCTAGTGACACGTGCACTGTTCCGGGTTAGGCCAGCAACGCTGTGGCAGCATGACTCGGCAAGAGCTGCCTCCACCAGCCTGAGGCCAGTCCTGCTATACTGGTTCCCGTGTTCGTTGGCCTGATCATGATTAGGCGGCCGAAGCTGGTAACCGTGCCCATTTACGACCCACAAACATCTCTTATCCTACTTTTCTATCTTCTGCACCTGGCTCTGCTCCTTTCCTTCTGGGCCTTTATTAGGGGGAGGTAACGAAATTTACGATGAGGCGGTCCGGGTCTTGAATGAAAAGTTGACATGGGATTATGATGGACTAGTGGGAACCCCTCGTTCGTAATGCTTTGACATCAGATATTGTTGACGATTCCTATGCAACGCCAAATATTTATTGTTTAAGATAGAAAGGTTTTGGAATGTGCTAACATGTAAAGAATTTGCCTGAAGCCCAATATTCATTATATAAGGAGCAACCCTCTTTGTACAAATTGAACAGGCTCCTAGATACTGCCCATGTGTAGTTTCTGTGACTTCTGTGTCCCTGCAGTAATAAACCTTTGGTCTTTGACGCCACCATCGAGAAGCCCGTGTTTCTGTTTGTTTGTGCACCGAGGCAGGTTGAACTCCGGGGTCTTCGGGTGTTATCCCTGACACCTCTGGACGGAACCAAAAAGTCCAGAACTCCAATTGGCGCCCAACGTGGGGCGACGTCATTCGGTACCGGTCCAAAAGCCTGAAGAGTTCGAGAAGCTTCGTGTGAAGATTTCAGAGGGAGGCACCCCACTTCATCGATCCCGGCATATCGCAAAAGTGGCCCGACGTTCTCTTCCACGAGGGTTCCCGTTCAGACGGCTGCAGTGGTTCGTTGCCTTGACCGTCGCCCTGTCTTGGACCCGAGGTGCAGTCCTTAGTACGGCGAGACGTGACGGGTTTCTCCTTGGTGACGTCTTCAGTGCCTCAGTTAAGTATTAAGTGGTTGATAGTTGATTACTTCGTGAGGGTTGTTTTCTGTTTCGATAATCTTTTTCGTTTTCAGTTTCGGTTCGGTTTCATAAGATTATCACTTGTTATTCTGGTTACGATAATCATTCAGTTCAGTTCGGGTATCGATACGTTTGTCTGTTCTGGTAGGCCTAAGTTCTTGGTTCGAGTGCGCACCTTTCTTTTGGTTTGTGTTTTGTCTGTTTTGTGTTCCGGGTTATAAAATGGTAAGTCGGAAAAATTGTATGTTGTCTTGTTTTAGTTGCAACAGTGATTCCCAGTTGGAGGACTCGTGTTCGGTTCCTCCGATTGGAACTCCCCTTTATGATCAATATTGCAAATTTGGTGTGGGCCCTATCTCTTATAACAAGGTATGGATCCACTACACAGAGAAAGATGGTGTCCTTAGTTGGCCACTGCATGGTAGTTTCGAACCTCAAGTTCTTGATAATTTAGAAACGAAATTATTCAAGAAGAAAGCCCGGCCGGCAATGTTTGATTCTTTCCGTTATTGGCGAAAAGAATCTAAACAGAGAGAAATTAAAAAGTTGAAGAAAGAACAGAAAGAGCAAGAGTTGACTTTAGAACAGTCTGCTAAGCAGCTGCAACTCAACGAGTCTGAGAAGGCAATGGAGGTGGCCAATAGAGAGCGTAATTTAGCAATAGACAAGTGCTATCCTGCTTTGCCATCGAGCACAGCTAAGATAGTAGAGGACCCTGAAAAGGATCCCCTGTTGTCTTACTTGTTACGATCACCCCCACCGTATGCACAGGGTGCTACGGCTCCACCTATACCGAATGTTCAATTACCGGTTGCTGGACAACCTGGTGTTCCTGCTCCTCTGAATCAAGTTCCTGTACCTCCTGTGGTCAATATTAATGTTCCTTCGGCACCCCCTCTTTCAGGGTTGCCGGCTTCTTTACCTATACCTATATCGCTCACACCTGCTAGTTCACAAGCTGTTTTGCCCGCTACTCCTACTGTTCCTAATCTATCTGTTCCAACTGCTACTCTATTTACTGCTTCTGCTAATATTATGACTCCACTTTCTGTTCGTCGAAGAATCACTGATTCTGTCTCTAATATTCTATCTCCCTTCTATAAAACTCTGATTAAGACTCCTACCTCTGACTCTGTGCAGAGACGTAGTCAGCTTCCCAGTACTGAAGAAAGAGGAATATTAGATTCCACTGCTCTTAGATGGGTTTCGAAAGTTGGAAGATATAATGTACAAGATGTATTAGATACATTTATGCAATGGAATGAACCGACACAACGATATGTGTTCGATGAAATGTGCTTCCTTCTACGTGAGGAATTGGAAAAGGATGACCCTGAATCAAATCTAGAAGAATTAATTAATGTTCAGAAAGAGTTTGCTGCAGGTATGATAGTTGGTCAAAATATAAAAGAAGCGATGGAACTGATTTTAAGTTATAGGAATGACCCATCCCTTCGTTCACCGAGGGAGTTAGAGAAACGTAGTACGAAACAAAGTCGTCAATATCCAATGAGGGAGGTTCCACCAATTTGGCGTGAAGCTGTGCAAGCTAATGCAAACCTTGGTATTGCAGCCGCTCCAGCCCAATTCCAGAGAGTATGGATACATATTCCATGGAAGCGAGCTGAAGTATTAGCAGTGAAACAGGCATTGCCAGATCCGCGTAAAAATCCTGCAGGGTACTACAAAGAGTTGGCTCAGACAGTTGACGCTTGTGTATTAAATCTAGCTGACATAGATCTGCTATTTGGTAATGTAGTACCGCAACCAATTTGGGCTAAAATACGGAAAGAGAATCATCCAGTTGCCCTAGGTGGTGATTGGGCAGCTATAATTGCAGCGGATGGTCAACAAATAGGTGGTTCTAAACCTGAACCCTTAATTGCTAATTTGCCTGGTAGAATAATCGATTTAATGAAAACCCTAATGCCAGCATTACGCGTTAACTGGGACAAATTGTCCGCGTGCAAACAGAAGAAAGACGAAAGCGTCTCCGACTTTTTCACAAGATTCGAGGAGACTTTTGTGGATCATAGTGGTCAGGATATGAGCACAGAAGGAGGTCAGAGATTATTTGTTGATAAATTTGTGCACAATCTGTTGCCAGAACTTAGTGGTAAATTAAAAAATTCTGAAAGCGCGTGGGCTGTCTCTACGACTGCGCAAATACTTGCTACTGCCCAGTACTATGAAAATAGGGACAAAGAAGAGAAAGAAAAATCAGATAAAAAGACGAAAGAGTTAAAAACTAAAGTTCTTTTACAGCAAGCATATCCGCCTCGCACCAATCAGACCAATACACAGCAAGGGTCATATCAAAGAACGGAGTATAATTCTCAGAGGCCACAGTACCAATGGAATCAGTGTGCTTATTGCAAAATGGAAGGCCATTATAAGACTGAGTGTCCGGTACGGGCACAAAATAATACTGCGGCAGCTCAGAGAGGTCGTGGTGGTTATATGCAGAATTCTAGAGGTCGAGGAAGAGGTGCTATGCCTCCACAGACAAGTGATCGCCCTTCTAATTATTTCGACCAACGAAATGGACAATCTGCCCAACAGAATAGGTCTCAACAGTATCATGTTGAAGATTACTATGAAGCTAGTGAGGAAGTTCAGCCAAGGGAGTACTAGGACAGCCATGGACAAAGAGAGGGAGTAGTATCAGTTCCAGTAGATCAGAGTGGGCCTTATGTCGCAGTAGCAACATCAGGTATAGTCGAACCGTTTCTGTTGGATACTGGTGCAGCAAAAAGTTCTATCATACATGCGAAACTCCCTGGCGCACCTTTGTCTGGCTCAACAAACGTTTCAGTAGGTTTTTCAGGCGCCCCTGTTCACAACCCTGTTTCTGGTCCTTTGTCTATTTCTGTTGGACCCTGCCACTTGAAAGCTCCCCTGATTTTGACGACAGGTTGTAATGAAAATCTGCTTGGTTTAGACTTGTTAAAACGCCTATATGCGACATTGTACTGTTCTCCAGAAGGAGTACAGCTTACGTTGGGTGAAAGAATCACCTCTCCAATGTACTTGTCGATGGATGCGCTCCCACCAGAGCTGCGTTCTCTCCCTGATACTCTTTGGGCGACTGGTCCTAATGATGTAGGTCTTTTAGAAATTCCACCATATGTAGTAACTTTGAAAGCGAATGTAAAATTTCCACGAATTCCACAATACAGAATCTCTAGTGAAGGTGAGCGTGCGCTCCTACTGATAGTACAAGATCTGATCAAGAAAGACGTTATAGAAGAAACTAGAGGTAATGTCTGTAATAGTCCTGTACTGCCCATTCTGAAACGAACTGACCCAACAAAACCTCCAGTATATAGATTTGTAATTGATCTTAGAGAGGTTAATAAAATTGTGATTCCACAGTTTCCTGTGGTTCCAGACATTACTGCATTGTTAACGTTAATTCCTGCTACAGCGGCATGGTTTTCGGTTATCGACTTGAAAAATGCCTTTTTCAGCATTCCGATAGCCGAGGAAAGCAGAGATATCTTCGGTTTCTCTCTAGGAGGACGAAGCTTCAGGTTTAAACGCGCTCCACAAGGTTATTGTGAAAGCCCATCCATTTACAGTCAAGCATTAAAAAGCCAGTTAGACTCATTTGTACTTCCTCCTGGTTCTGCTTTAGTACAATATGTTGATGATCTTCTAGTGGCTGCCGATGACAAGGAAACTTGCAAAACAGCTACAATTTCATTATTGCGTCATTTGTCAAATTTGAATCACAAAGTGTCACCTTCAAAAATGCAATACTGTTGCCAAGAAGTGACCTACTTAGGTCATCTCTTGTCAAAGGAGGGAAGGAAGTTGACCCCAGAGAGAATAAAAGCAATTACACAGATGAATGTTCCTAGCACGCAGAGAGAAGTACGTGCCTTTTTAGGTATTACCTCATATTGTAGGCAATGGATCCCAAATTTTTCTCTTTTGGCAAAACCGTTGGTAGCTTTGACTGGGAAAAATGTTCCGAGTCCAGTGCCATGGTCTGCCGAATGTTAGGAGAGTTTTTCTGAGTTACGAAATGCACTGTGTTCAGCTCCTGTATTGGGTACACCCGATTACAGTAAACCATTCACGCTCTATGTCCATGAGAGAGAAGGTTGTGCGTTGAGTGTTTTGACACAGAAATTTGGTGATAAACAACGCCCTTGTGCGTATTTTTCATCAACATTAGATCCGGTAGCTAGAGCGTTGCCTAGTTGCTTGAGAGCTACAGCCGCAGCTGCAGCCTCCATTCGACAATCTGCTGGTTTAGTAATGAACAACATGCTAGTGGTTATGGTTCCTCATGCTGTGGATACACTCATGAACCGAACCAAGACGCAGCACCTTACCAGTGCTAGATTATCAGGTTACGAACTGACACTGCTAGCGAGTCATATTCAGATCAAAAGATGCAATGTATTGAATCCAGCAACATTGTTGCCGACTAGTCAAGAGTCGAGTGATTCCGAACCACACGACTGTTGTTTCAGAACTGAGGAAGAATCAAAAGGACGAATTGATTTAAAAGACACTCCGTTATCAGATCCAGATGGCACGTTGTATGTTGATGGGTCTTGCTTCAAATTGGAGAATGGTGATGTGACTGCTGCCTATGCAGTAACGACTTTGAGCACGATTGTGGAGACTGCGAGAGTGAGTCAGAATTCTGCCCAGGCTGCAGAATTGATCGCGCTGACAAGAGCGTGCGTTTTAGCTAAGGGAAAGAGAGTGAATGTGTTCACAGATAGTCAGTACGCGTTCGGCGTGGCCCATAGTTTTGGCCGTTTGTGGAAAGAGAGAGGTTTCATTACGTCCCATGGGACTAAGATCCAACATGGTCAGCTAGTTAATGACTTGTTGGAATCTCTAACCTTGCCAACTGAAGTTGCGATTGTGAAATGCAGTGCTCATAAAGCAATCACGGATGATGTTGGTCGTGGGAATGCTTTTGCCGATGAGACTGCAAAACAGACAGCTAGAAATATGATGAGTAGAATGTATGTTGCAACGTCTGCAAGATGGATTACTGAGTCTGGAATGTGTGAGGACACAGTGGAAAGCGTGAAAGAAATTCAGAAAGAGGCGACTGAGGAGGAAAAGCGTGCATGGAAAGAGAGCACGGGTAAATTGGACTCGAGTGGGTGTTGGATTGACTTGTCGGAACAACAGCGTTGGATGTTGCCTGATGCGTATGTGCTTGCAGTAGTAACGATGGCACATGGAGCAGCGCACATCAGTTCTAAAGGGATTTGTAAGATGTTGGCTCCAGTTTGGAAGAATGATGGGATTAGTAAGTGTGCAGAGAGAGTGGTGAGAAATTGTATGGTATGCTTGATGCATAATCCTGGCAAGGGAATCCCCACACCTGCAGGTCATTTCGCTCCCCCTTCCTGCCCCTTTGAAGTGATCCAGCTAGACTTCATTCACATGGATCGTTGTAATAATCTAAAGTACGTCCTAGTGGTAGTTTGTGCGTTCTCCAGATGGATCGAAGCATACCCACTGAAGGACAATACTGCTTTGTCCACTGCCAAGATCCTTCTTAAAGAATACTTCCCCAGATTCGGAATGCCACGGATTGTATGGTCAGATAACGGAAGTGAGTTCGTAGGGAAAGTTATGCAGAGTGTGTGTGCCGGCCTAGGGATTAGACAAAAGTTTCACAGTGCGAATCATCCCCAGTCCGCGGGTTTAGTTGAGGGTTACAATGGCACCCTTAAACTGAAACTTGCTAAGATACAAGCATCCACGGGTTTGCCCTGGCCAGATGCACTGCCTTTGGCTTTGTTATCAACAAGAGCAACTGTACATTCTAGAGTAGGGCTTAGTCCATATGAAATAATTTTTGGTCGTCCTGCAAATGTTTGGGGGGTACCTAGACCGAAAGAATTTAAGCAGCTGGAATACCCAATGTTAATTGATTATCTTTTCGACTTGACTGCTAAATTGAGCCTTATTCACCAACAGGTTTTCGATGCATTGCCAAAGCCACCGGAGAGTCCAGGTCATCAGCTGAAACCTGGGGATCAAGTAGTCATTAGAAATTTTGCAAGAACGAAAAATCTTCAGCCCAGATTCGTTGGCCCTTTCCAAGTCCTATTGGCGACGAGAACTGCTATTCGTGTGGCCGGACGGAAGAATTGGATCCATACGACACACGTCAAACGTGTGCCTCTGCCACTTCCTTACGACAACTGGGTAAAGAAAGGAATCAGTGCCTCTGAAGCAGAACAAATACCCAGGTTCATCCCTTTCAGTGATGCAGAACTGATCACTGATACATCAAACTCTGACTCTCCTCCTGAAACTGCTCTTTTGAACCCTGAACATTTGCCATCTGCACCAAAAGAACATTTGCCATCTGCACCAAAAGAACATTTGCCATCTGCGAACGTGAACATTGCAACGTCGGCTGAAAATACATTGTTTCCAGATCAGACAGCTCCTGCAAAACTGAGATACAACTTGCGACCTCGCAATATGGACAAATAAAGCAGGAAACTGCCTATTTTCACATTTGAATTTTCTGATACATTGCCTCCAGCCAGGAAGTTTACTATTATTTTGTTGTTTTAAATTTTGCCTTGCCGTCTGGGTAGCCGTAGGGTCGTGGCTGTGTGCCTAGTTGAATCTGCGGGGGTCAGACATAAGGTCGATCTTTCTGTTAGTTCTGGGAACTCCCAGGGCTGATAGAGGCATTTTCATCTACGTACACATCATCAGTGGTCACGAGCGGATTGTAGAAGATGGAGCTTCCTGAGCTGCAACGAAAGAATGTAATTTATGTGCGCAGAAATAGACTGTACAGAATACTTCACAGCAAATGCTTTCTAATGCAATGTGCAGTTACATTTTTAATTGTTTTGATAACGTTGATGGGTGGAATCATCTTTGGTGTACATTTGATTTTTATGCCGGTAACTACAGTACCTCCCCTTGATCCTACTACTTCTACGGTTTCTTCTATGCATTCTTTTCACTCATTTCCTGAACACGAACAAGCTCGACGCTCAGAATTTATTAACAATACATTTGTACAGCTCTTGCATCAACACCAACTGGTAGTTAATACTACAGACTGCTGGGTGTGTGGCTTGATACCTCACACTATGGATAAAGGCATTCCCTATCTAGTTTTGCCTTTTAGCTATAATGGATCATTTCAGGCCTTTCAGACCATTTTTTCCTATGCCCTTGAGACCTATCCCCTGCGTCCACCACGGTCCACTAAATACAACTCAGCCAACAAAGCTTTAGTCCAGGGAATTATTGACATGATTAAAGACGTCAATAATACTCCATCTTACCCTAGAGATGAATTACGGGTGTATTTGAGTTGGAACTCTACAGAGTATCGCCTTAGTTTGGGAGAAAGCAAGCGTAAAAGCTCCACTTCAGTTTGGGTCGTGCCTCACCGAGGTCAGGTCTGTTTGCAAGGAAATGGGAGGAGTGAGTGCGTTGAGACTTACGTATTTCCGTCTAACTCCTCCCCTGCCTTCCTTACTGCTAGGGGTACTTACTTCATCTGTCAAGACAGAGCGTATACATGGCTGCCTGCTGACTTCTCAGGTTCATGTTATATTGCTCGATTGTTACCTCCGACATACACTGCTTCTTCTGATTATCACAAGACCAGAGTAGCAAGAGGTGTCTTCAGCAAGGAAGATACCGCTGGTCAGGAAGCTGGAGACTTCTTCAAAGGTTTCCTTCCGTTTTGGGGGCCTATGGCCAATAGTAGAAATCTACGTCAACTAACACGGGTAGTTGAATCTACTATTACAGAAACTGCTGGTGCCCTTAGTAACTTAACAGCTGAGCTTCAGGCGGATCGTCTCATGACGTTACAGAACCGTATGGTTCTAGACGTAATACTTGCAGATCGAGGTGGGGTATGCAGAATAATCCAATCGAGCTGCTGTGTTTTTATTCCCAATAATGCTCCAACCGTCTATGAAGCGATCTCTAAGCTACACAAGATTTCCGACTCTATACACGTAGACAAGGGAAACTGGTCCTTCATGGAGTGGTTTTGGACTCTGGTATCAGCGTGGGGATGGAAGGTTCTGATGGTCATTGGTGTCATCCTAGTATTTCTGTTCTCATGCTGCCTTATTATCCAATGTGGTCCCGCTTTGTGTAGTCTCTGTGCTGCAACCTGTTTCAGAAAACCACCTGCATTAGGAGAAAAGACACGAGACAGGATGATGATGCAACAACATGTCACTGACCTAATGAGCATAGAGTTAGATTCTGACATAGACTGAGTAATTGCCTATGTAAGGGCAAAAGGAGGGTCTGAGGTTCCGTGACGATTTGAACCCGTGTTTGTAACATTGTCGCAAATACATAATTTTGGTATCAGTGAACCGCAAATGATCCATTTAGTATATCCTGGTGTTTTTGCTATGCTACGAGCAAGAGCACTCCCGTTATGAACACATTTCTGATCTACCCGTGGCATCCATCTTAGAACAAGGAAGCCATTTTGTATTCCTTGCCCTCACATAGTCAATGGACACGCAATGACCTCTTTTCATTTAAGGACACGTAGGCTTTAGCCGGCAATTCACCTTGCTAGTGACACGTGCACTGTTCCGGGTTAGGCCAGCAACGCTGTGGCAGCATGACTCGGCAAGAGCTGCCTCCACCAGCCTGAGGCCAGTGCTGCTATACTGGTTCCCGTGTTCGTTGGCCTGATCATGATTAGGCGGCTGAAGCTGGTAACCGTGCCCATTTACGACCCACAAACATCTCTTATCCTACTTTTCTATCTTCTGCACCTGGCTCTGCTCCTTTCCTTCTGGGCCTTTATTAGGGGGAGGTAACGAAATTTACGATGAGGCGGTCCGGGTCTTGAATGAAAAGTTGACGTGGGATTATGATGGACTAGTGGGAACCCCTCGTTCGTAATGCTTTGACATCAGATATTGTTGACGATTCCTATGCAACGCCAAATATTTATTGTTTAAGATAGAAAGGTTTTGGAATGTGCTAACATGTAAAGAATTTGCCTGAAGCCCAATATTCAGTATATAAGGAGCAACCCTCTTTGTACAAATTGAACAGGCTCCTAGATACTGCCCATGTGTAGTTTCTGTGACTTCTGTGTCCCTGCAGTAATAAACCTTTGGTCTTTGACGCCACCATCGAGAAGCCCGTGTTTCTGTTTGTTTGTGCACCGAGGCAGGTTGAACTCCGGGGTCTTCGGGTGTTATCCCTGACACCTCTGGACGGAACCAAAAAGTCCAGAACTCCAGGTGGTTGAGGAGCAGATCGACTAACTACTTGCCCGACGCCCTGCTGCTGCAAGTGCTGAAGGAAGCCGACCCTCCAACTGATGCACTGAGAGACTCTGTCATTTCTCCTGCCGAGAAATCCAGCTCCGGTGTTTCCAAGCTGCCCTTGCGGGTTGCTGGGAGATCGAGTCCCGAGAGAGAGATACCAGCCTTCTATCATCCTAAAACCGAGGTACGGAGCTGATTAGATCCCTAGAGCATTCTTAAACAGATTCTTGGCAGAAAAATACTAAAACTTAAACTATTGCTCACTTACTTCTTCCCTTGTACTAGGCTTAGGTTAGGTACACCGGGGTAGGCGTATGTTAGAAGCACCAGTTGAGTACTTTCAGCCACTCTTTTATTATTGTATGTATTTTATGCATTTTATGTATTCTATGTTTATGGCTTAGAAACCATATCATGCTCTTACAGTACTATTTTATAATACTATTCGTATTATATGCATTGTACTTTTTTAACTAGCATTTCAATTGTAGCAGTGCATTTCTTATGCTTAAGAAATAAGACTGTTCAATAAATACTTTTATTGAAAACGCCTGTCTCTCTGTTTCTAAGCAACTCTGGTGAAACGAAGCATGCACATCTGACTGAGTGAAATAGCCGTCTATTGTTTCCGCGAGTCTAGAGATACGTTTCATTCTGGGGAAACAAAGTTGTCATGTGATATGGTTGTCAGAAACTAATCCCTTCTTGTTTACTCGAGACAGTTTCTAGTGACCTCTGAGATAGCTGGCACTCACAATTAAGTCTAATATATTCAGCAGAGACCTAGTCGACAAAAGTCCTACGTCTAAACTGCAGGGTATATTATTCCAATGCGCAGAGCCTATTGGGAATATAGGAACTACACTACATGGCGCCCCACATTTGGAGAGGCGATAATTTAACGCTAGATACTGGAGTAACTCAGTCGTGCTTTTCACACAGACCCCTTTTTCCCGTAAAAACTCCAAAAGACATCTGGAGTGGGTGAAAGGCTAATATCCGCCGAAACTGAGTAGGAAAAAAATTCCTATGTTTTAGTTTTTGGTTTGATTCAACGTTGAAGGATACAGTGTTCCAAAATATTGTGCACCTAATCTTTGTTTCCTTGAAACTTGTTCTGCTAATTCTTCAGTCAAATAATGAATAGTGACGAAGAATTAGCTGCAGCGGCAGCTCAAGCGATCTTAGATGACGCTGAAATCCTAGAAAATGACACGGATGCTATACTGCTCCCGGTAAATGTAAGAAAAAGTATAACTTACAAACTGATAAATAATGGAGTATCAGCAAGAGGTGGCGAAGTAATCTTTGTCATAGAGGCACATGAATGTCGGCAGACAGAGGTGTTCTATTCATGGATTCAGTTTCCAGCAGCCAATGCGGGAACACAAGAGTTCCACTACTACAAAGTAGCGGAACCTCCAGAGGAATATGCTCCTTTCGAGGACATTGAAATTCCATTAACTTACCAAGAGCATCAGCTCTGGTTTAAAGGCACCCTAAAACATCAAAATCACATTACCAGGCTCGGTCCACTAGGTAGACAAGGAGCAACATGGCCGGTATTAGCCAGCTATACACCACATCCAGACATTGAGAGAATGTCAGATGTAGAATTGTTAGCTCAGCTAAAACAATTAATTAAAATACATAGACAATTGGTTCATTAACAGTCCAACCAGCTGTAAGAATTCCACAGCACACCCCTCACCAGGGGAACACAAACAAAATCACACCACAGACTATACAGTCAGTCATTGGTAAACTACCAGCAAAACGAGAACAAATTCCGTTCTGATTAGCACAAAAAATTACTCAGATAGAAGCAGTACTCACTGATAGTACGCCTCATGAGAAACACAGGATTCTGACAATCTGTTTACCTATGGGGATTACACCACACATAGAGGACTGTGACACTTGGGGTACAGTCTTTGCTTCAATCTACACTAAAACACATGGTGTTCCGTCCATGGCGGTAATATCAGACGTTCTAAGACAGATTCAAAATGAATACGGCCCAGAACCAGCTTTAAATCTAGGTGTGAATTACTGAAAGATTTCAAACAGGTTCAGGCCATACTATTAGCTAACATTAAAGGTGAAGCAGCATCAGTGGCAATACGCCAGAAACTAAAAGAAACAGACATTTCTGAGCAGCCTCATGAGCTAGCTAGAATTATTGAAAAATCCTATGAAGAACTAGGCAGAGATCGTTTGGGTGGGAAACCACTAAAACCACAACTAACAGAGAATCCTGAAAAAGCTTTTATAAAAAATAATCTCACTACTCCTAAAAAGAAGTGGGAATATACTAAACAGACACCTCCTAAAGAGAAACACTCTCAGTCCAGAGGAAGGTCTCCCCAACAAGAGCCATCTGTAAAAAGATATATCCTTAGAAATAGGGATACTTTAGGAAAACCTGATAGATATCAAGATAATGACACACATCCCTCTCGATCTTTTCAGACTTACTCGCAGAAATCAGAAAGAAGAGGAGGGTCAGAACACAAAGAATAACGCGTCAAGTCGAAAGACAAAGAACCCGTTCACCAAAGTAGAAAAGCTCAATTTTCCAAAAAGAAGGTAGCAAGCATAAAGATCAGACATGCCGCAGATTCTGAGGACACATCTCAAGAACGGGGAATGGGCTCAGACAATGCTAGACAGCGTAGCAGAAGTAACCATAGTTCGCAAGTTCCTGAAGGATCATCTGGAGACAGTGGACTTGAATGAAAACATTCAGGTTGAAACTGCCGACACCAGAGTTAGTGTACCCCACAAGTTATATGAAGTAACACTCCGGAAGGAGGGGGACATAACTAGAAAAAAAAAGCTCTCTTCTGGGACAAGCTTTCCAAGGGTTATGACATACTTCTAGCTGAAAAAGACTGGCCACCTGCACCTGAGTTCCCACACGGCGAAGAGATAATTATGCCAGCCTTCTCAAATCACATTCCAGTTCATTAAAAATATACATATGCCAGGAAATGGGCAGTGGCCCAAGCCCCAGCATTATATACAAACCATGTAGTATGGGATGAGGACTCTCCTCATCACAAAATCCAGTTAAAACATCAACCTACTGCTCAGAGGCAGTATCCAGTCAAGCAAGAAGCTAAAAAACAAGTCAGGGAGATCAACTTGAATACATGCACCTCATCTATTAACAATCCTTTGTTTCCTGTCTCCAAGCCAGCCAATACATATCGTCTAGTTTTGGATTACAGACACCTGAACTCTTGTTGCAAAACTTTTGCAGTACAAAATTCACATAGTGAGGCACTGATGAATAACATTGTGCGCAAAAAATATAAAACCACATTAGACATTTCAAATGGGTTTTTCTGTCAAAACATAGCATCAGAAAGCAGGCATTTGGCCGCTTTTTCAATCTTGGGGTCACAGTGGCAATTTTGCCGTCTCCCCCAGGGATTTAAGAATAGTCCGGGGTTATTTTCAGCCAGAGTAGCAGAAATACTACAAATGTACGATGATGAGGCATTATCTTATGTCGATGACATTTATCTTACAGACGATGATTTGGACGTACACTTGAAAAGAGTGAACACCATTATACTTGGGTTCGCATCAGAGGGGTACAAATTAAATTTTAAGAAATCAAGAATTGCCCACCTCAACGTCCTATTCTTAGGATATGAGTTATCAAGTGAGGGCAAAAGCCTGGCAGCAAACTTTCTTGAAAAATGTGCGCTGCTCCAACCTCTCAAAACGCTGAAAAACTTACAGTCAATTATAGGTTTCCTGAATTTTGGAAGAACATATGTTCTAAACTACGCAGAAAGGGTTAAACCTCTCTACGAGCTAATTAAACCTGATTTTAAACAAATAAATTGGACTCAGATACATACAGAAATTTTACGTTTAGTACAAACAGACATGTTAACTAAAACAAAATTAGATACACGCAATAATGCGCGCAATCTCATGATCCGTGTAATCGTAGGGAAATGCGGATTCACATACCTGACCTTTAATGAAGGAGAAAAGGTACCAATTGCATTCAAATCACACTTGTACACACAAGCAGAAATTAAATTTACTTCAACAGAAAAAATTCTGACAGCGGTTCAAACTGCAGTAGCAAAAGAAAGAACTCTGGCACGGGGTAAACGCATATTGATCGTTACACCTGTTCCTGCCTTATAGGCAGTAACAAAGGCAAGCATTCACAATGCTAAGGCTTTACAACCAAGATGGATACAATGGGTTAAATCTCTTGCTGCAACAGACGTTGAATATGTGTTTGACCCTTATTTAAAAACACAAGAATTCCTGCAATACGAGTACGAATGTCCAATGCCGACCGAAATTCTGCCTCTAGAACATTACGGATGAATAATCTATACAGACGGATCAGCACAGCCCGCAATTGGGGCTAAACAAGCTTATAGTGCTGCGTGCCCGATCGTTAAAGGTCGTTGGCACGAAGGTAAATTCAGACCTATGGTCACTAAAACTCAATCACTCGGGACTGTACAGCTCAGCGAGCTGAACTACAGGCTTTCATGATGGCGCTTGAAAATACCGATTGCGAATTCCCCACACTAATAGTGTGCGATTCATATTACTGCGTACAATCTTACAACGAGTATCTGCAGAACTGGGTTCCAAACGGTTTCAAAGATGCAAAAGGGGGCACAATTAAGCATAAAACGCTTTGGGAACAAGTAGTTCTTTTGCAGAAAGAACTACAAAAGACTCACATGATTCATACACTGAGTCATCAGCGTGATGGCGTTCACGTTGCAGGGAATTCATTGGCTGGTGAAGCCGCGAAGGCAGCTGTGCAAACGGCTTCAGTACTGCGATTACTCGGTCAAAAACAAAAATTGACAGCGAAATAATGCAAGCTGTCACTGCTTCAGTTAAAGATAGTGGTAAGACACTCCCAAAGGGTTTTCCCATAAAGTACTCATATATCACTGATGCGAATAATGTTCCTTTTGCACGAAACCCTGGAGTGTAGGATAGGGCAATTCCAAACATGGAACATAAGTTAGGACTAATCTTAGCAGCACATGAAGGAGTCGCGTCTGCACATGCAGGGGTTTCCGGAACAGTATCATTATTAAAACAAAAATATTGGTGGCCTCGCATGAGGAAACAAACTAGAAACTATGTTCTAGAATGTGAAATTTGCCAAAAAATGAAAGTTTCAACAGTAAAAAGACCAGCGCAGACGCCCCTTCTTATTTCAGATAAACCACTAACGTGTGTTTACCTGGACCACTGTGGTCCCTTAACAAGGAATGGCAGCTATAAATATATCATGGTCGCAGTGGATTCATGCACAAGATTTATTTGGATGTGGCCACAGCGCTCGGCTGACGCCAGAACTGTTAGAAAGGATTTGCGAGTCTTTATCGGCACATACGCAATTGGCACGCTACATTCCGACCAGGGTCCTGCGTTTAGCTCTCGAGCTTACAATGAGGCCATGGCCAGCTTGGGCATTGCATTGCGGTACTCTAGTCCCTTCCATCCTGAGGGAAATGTGGTAGGGGAAAGTAAAAACCGTGACATAAAGCAATCCATAACAGCTAAGGTATTAGGTTCGGGTGATGGGTGGGTCAAACATCTAACAAGTGTCCAACGTAGTCTTAACAATCTGCCAATAAATTCTCTGGGTGGAGTCACTCCGTATGAATTAATGTTTGGTACTAGAATGATGATCAAAGACCTCGATAGTCAGACTTCAGTGGTGGAACAAAAACCTTTTGATGTCAAAGATCGTTTGACTATTTTACAGGACTTATACGAAAAAAGAAGAAGTCTGAGTAATACCATACCGAAGCAAACAACCACTGAAGAAAAAACACCTGTCCCAGCAAGGCCTGTCTGGATTCCAAAGATTGGGGATCTGGTCAGGGAGAAAATTGTGGTGAAGAAGGAATTTGGGCCTTCTTACAGAAAATCAGTACCTGTCTTGGCCATTCAAGGAACAAGATCAGTAGTACTACCGCCCCTTGCTGGTAAAAGGGAGAACAGAGTTGTATCTATCGACCTGGTCAAACCACAATCATGTGGCCAATAATAAGTAGTAGGCCCAGTGGACTCCCAAGAAGTAGCAGAAGACCAAACCTAGCTACTATTCAAGAGGTTCAAACTGAAAGACTTATCACCTTTGATAAACCAACAGTAAGAAAAGAAGGACTATGTAATAAAACAATGGAACTCATGCCTCCTGAGACCCAAATAACAGTTTGTCAAGAAACACCTGTCTACAATGATGTACCGTCTGAGTGTATAAAAATGACAAGGGAAGAGACAGCGCCAGTGATTTCAAGTAATCCTGATGCAATACCAACAATTGACAGAACTGCCTCTGGCTACTTTAGCAACTTCAATAACTTTTCTGAGGATCCCAGTGAACCTGAAGATGAGCCAGCAAACAAAACTCTCAAAGTAAAAGTAACAAACCTCCTTCATCTATTGAAAAAAACATATCTGGTTTCACCATGGGTGGAATTTTGGATTGGATTGGGAGTACTTTTCCTACTGCTCTGGCTCGTTCTAGTATTGAGCTTGGGAAGGATGATTGATGGAAAATACAGTAATATGGATACAGCAAGTAAGAAAATCAACTTGGTCCTGAAACCTTACAAATCATCTCATTGTGAAAAAAGAGGACTGTCAGCAGTGAACATCACAGCCGTTCCTATACCTGGTGGTATAGCATGGGACAGAACTGATTATGACATCTATGGTCCGGTTGAGCTTCTGAAGCTTCCACACCAATTTAAGATTTCTTTGAGTGACTTTGTCACACCCAGTAAATTTCCTGATGATTGGGACTTTGAGACTATTAACAACATGATGAAAGATTTAGAAATGTCAACTAAATTTACAGAACATGGCTACTTAGAAGGGTCATCAGATTATGAACAAATATATTGTTTTAATCATTATGGTCATCATTATTTGCATAAATCTGCAAGCCCTAGAAATGTGTTTTATTACAATCAATGGGAACATTGTCCAACACCGCCAAAAGGCAGTTCGAGAAAATTCTTTGAAAAATGTCCATACTTTACAGGGTTTAATGTAACAAATCCAGAAATGTTTATTTTAAAAATATAAATAACACAGGAATGAAAACAATGTTGACCAATACTAAACAAATTTATTCTGCAAACTTTTATGCTCAACGGTCTACTTTAGGGTTTGACTACTGGAAAGACAATATCAAGACAAAAACTGTCTGGGGCACGAAAGATTGGCAGGTACAAGGTTTAGAAGCACTATTCTGAGCCTGCATTATACCAGAACAAATTTTGTTTTTAAATGACACTGCTCAACAGACTTCTTGTCTCGGCTTAGCTAAGATAAAAGATTTAAAGAAACTGTCCATACCAAAACCTGCACCGGACAGTAATAACTCTTCGGATGAGGAGGTAGACGTAACCTATATATTAAAACAGAACAGAACTGGTCCTAATTGGAAAAAATGGTTAATCTGGCAAACAGACACTAATAACTGTCATGAAAGATTCCTGAACAACTCACAAGGATTCAGATGGAATAGGCCAGATCCAAGATATTCCCAGAGACAACATCCAGGGATGGTAACTACTTACAGTGTAGGGAAGCTTTGCCTTGAATGGCTTCAGAAAGCTACACTTCCAGAAATAAAACAACACTTATCTTTACTTAAAGAAAGCAATGATTTGCGAGATTTCTTAATGGGACCTCGCAAGCCAAGGCAAAAACGTTTCATATACGCCGGTATATATGCGGCATACAACGAAGCTTGGAAAGTGACGAAAATAGAAACTGCAGAAAAAATACGAGAAATTGATCGTATTAATTTGGAGAAAACACTCTCTGTAGTGGACAATGGGTTAACGACTCTGTCCTTCAGAATATATTCTATGGACATCATCGTGTCATCTGCTATAGACATCATAGAACTAGACTTACTAAAGTTACAACATGGTCAGTCTCAATTGCGTTCTATCATGCTGTTAGGCTGGACATTGCAAAATCTGCGTTCTGGCTATGTGCCATGGCATCTAATCAATACAATGTCATTGTTTGCTGTATTTAACCTTACAGATAAACAAATCTCTCTGGCACAAAGAGGAGCAGACTATACGGTGCTGAGCATTGAAAAACTAGATAGATTAAAATTGACAGTTTCCGAGAAGCCTGTGATGGAGTGGAAAATTCATGGCTCCATTTCAATTCCAGTCACGACATTCCGGTTTCAGTATTGTCTAGAGCATATACCAGTGGGCCTGTATGAAAGGTTGGGTAAAGAATACATTAAGTCGACCTGGGTTTTACCATATACACACAAGTGTTGGAATGGGGGACATGAAGTTTTCCTTAGTGGCAATAATTGCAAAAAGTCACTAAGTGGTACACTTCTGTGCAATGAAGTTAATTTACACGGGGCCTGTGACGGTTCTGCAAATAACCTTTCATGCCACCTGCACGCTTCACCCTCTCCTATGATAATACCGATTTTCAGGCAGCTATCCAATGGCAGTTACGTTATGTTGAACGATCACAGCTGTTGTGGCATGTTGCCAGGAAAAAGTTATCTCGTAACTGTGTCGTCCACGGTCACTTGTTGTATGCAAGTATTGGATCCAAAAACAGAGACAGAAAGGGAGACGGCTATATGGCCAGCACTGAATATCTCTTCTATACGAATTGATACTTTAAGCAGAATGAAAACCATTCTTTTACAGAAAAAAGTGCCACTGACCTCGTCTAGAGAAACATATGATCTGCAAGTTGCAAGGTCTTCTGCAGAGATACATGCATTATTATCAACAAACTGCCCAGTACATTTCGCAGAAATGTTAAGCCAAATCTTAAACATGTCTGATACCAGCGGCATCGCACATGTATTTAAGACGATTTTTTCGGGACTGTTAGCACCATTTGAAGCAGTCTTCGGCATTTTTCCAAATTTCGTGCACTCTGTGTTCAGCGGCCTTCCTCTCATCTTAGGACTGGTAGCGGGAATTCTATTTTTATTCCTTCTGCTCCGTTATGGCAAGTCCAGAAGCCGACAACAATCAGACAACCATGGAACAATGCCTCCTTGGCAGTAGATATTGTGAGAGAATTTTCCAGATTCTTGGCATGGCTCGCTTGAGAGATCTGAACACCACCTGGTTTCTATCGTCCAGACCAATCTGGCAAGATTGCATCTTACCTGTTCTTCGATGCCTGCTTTGCGGAGAAGAATGTGTGTTGGACATATGTCTTACACTTCCATCAGTCCTGCCTGCGGATGTTGACGCTTTGCTAGGTCCTGTAACGGCTCATGCATCGTGTTGTCCCCAACGGCTGCCAATTCTGATGACAGCATTAATTGAGATCTCACCGGCAAGTTTGGCTGAGGGTGAGATACGAGGAACTACAGGCATACAGGTAACATCTTTGACTGACATTGCTAATGCATCAAACGCTGACGGCGATGCTCCCCACTTCTGCACATTTGACCTACTAAATGAAGTGGTTCAACTTTCACCTACCACGGTAGACGACTTCTTTTCGAGCCTAGATGATCTGATGTTTTCTCCCGACTCTTCTGACACTCCTGAGAATAATTTTTCACACAGCATTCCCTGAACTCTGCAATTCGGCCTTCATTTTTTCAATACAATCCACTAATTTGAACTCTTTCTTAAATAGAACTTTTTGGCTCGGAATAATCTGCTTGAAGTAGAACTATTCATAAGAACAAGATTTCATGTTTTTGAACTTCCATAAAATGACAATATTTGGCCTCAACCTCGATAGAGATGAAAGAAAACAAACACAGTTAAATACTTATGCTATGAGACTGATCTCAGGTATCGATTAATGACTGTACTTTCGTTTTATATAATGGGAAGATATATGCTCATAGTTTATATTTATTTTCATGTGATGCCTATGACTTTCTGCATACAGTTTGCTCATTTCATGCGAACTAACCTGTTCAAAATTTCTTTTTTTTGTATTTTGGGGTGGGATTGTAAACACTTTGCTTTGAAATATGTTCAGTGCTTATGTATTATTGAACTTAATATTCGTGGAGTGGGTGTTATGTGGGAATCTAGGACCCTAGTGTAATTTTTCCCGATTCATGCCCATATATAGGTATAATTCACCCAGTCCTTATATAGGCATAAAGAATCATTGCCTTATTTAGTTATAGCCCATGCAGCCCTAATATGGCATGACTACTTCCACTAAACTCCGAGAATCCACATTGATTTCGTGGTAAAACCAGCCTTCAGCAGTCAGGAACTTCCCCCTGCTTGAATACTAATTTATCCAAGAAATCCGGGAGTTTTCAGGGAACTGAGGCACTAGTGACGATATTATGTCCAATCTTACGTCAAACTCGGCACCTTCAGGGGTATAAATATGCCTACATTTGCTCAGTCAAACACACGGTGGTCAGGAGCAGATCGACTAACTACATGCCCGACGCCCTGCTGCTGCAAGTGCTGAAGGAAGCCGACCCTCCAACTGACGCACTGAGAGACTCGGTCATTTCTCCTGCCGAGAAATCCAGCTCCGGTGTTTCCAAGCTGACCTTGCGGGTTGCTGGGAGATCGAGTCCCGAGGGAGAGATACCAGCCCTCTATCATCCTAAAACCAAGGTACGGAGCTGATTAGATCCCTAGAGAATTCTTGAACAGATTCTTGGCAGAAAAATACTAAAACTTAAACTACTCCTCACTTACTTCTTCCCTTGTACTAGGCTTAGGTTAGGTACACCGGGGTAGGCGTATGTTAGAAGCACCCGTTGAGTACTTTTAGCCACTTTTTTATTATTGAATGTATTTTATGCATTTTATGTATTCTGTTTATGGCTTAGAAACCATATCATGCTCTTACAGTACTATTTTATAATACTATTCGTATTATATGCATTGTACTTCTTAACTAGCATTTCAATTGTAGCAGTGCATTTTTTATGCTTAAGAAATAAGACTGTTCAATAAATACTTTTATTGAAAACGCCCGTCTCTCTATTTCTAAGCAGCTCTGGTGAAACGAAGCATGCACATCTGACTGAGTGAAATAGCCGTCTATTGTTTCCGCGACTCTAGAGATACATTTCATTCTGGGAAAACAAAGTTGTCATGGTATATGGTTGTCAGAAACGAATCTCTTCTTGTTTACTCGAGAAAGTTTCTAGTGACCTCTGAGCTAGCTGGCACTCACAATTAAGTCTAATATATTCGGCAGAGACCTAGTCGACATAAGTCCTACGTCTAAACTACAGGGTATATTATTCCAATGCGCAGAGCCTATTGGGAATATAGGAACTACAATACACTGCCTCTTGGTACTACTAGAGCCACACGGAGAAACACAGGGCTAAAGTCTTTAATCCTAGAGCTGTAACAGTTCTAGCGCCAAGGAAGGAGGAAGGGCCCAGAGTATAAAAACACACCAGCACTGGAGTAAATTACAGAGAGGAAATTAAGCAAAAGTCTATAGTCATTGAAAATGTGGATACTCCGTCCTGCTTACTACTCAGGAGGATTGCTGTGCACTAACCTGACATCAGGTACTTAGCCTAGTTCTTCCACGTGACTGAAGTTCGATGAAAAGCTCCAGGCTTTGACTACTGGAGTAGCTGTGCAGGAGGGAGGGAGCTGGAAGAAGTCCAGGGAGCTGGAGCCACAGGAACCACAGGTTTAGATGGGCTTGAAGTAGAGTGGATCGCTTCTTGGTTCTGGCAGGATTGTTTCAGGTGAGTGGGAAGGGTGAAGCTTGTTCCGCAGGCAGTGAGGCCAAGCCACAACTTGGGGTTGAACAGGGTTTATATACCCTCTCGAAGACTCAACTGATGTAGCTAGATCACGTGGGGTACATGGCAGTCTGGAAGGTTCTCGAACCTTAAAGAAAGCATGTGTTAGTACACTGGATTTGACTTTACAGAATGAGCAAATACAACTTGCTGATCGGAACCGAAGCTCCTTATGCACATGTTTATCCTCTCCAATCACGAAGAGTCCATTTCTTCTTAACTCATACTCTGCCTTACTCTATCCGAGAAGGACTCCAGGTCACAGAGGACTCCGATGGGCTTTGAGCTTACAATGTTCCGTGGTGTCTGTCCTAGAGTGTCCTGATTTGAGTAACTCCATCTAGATAGGAGATTGACCAAAATTTGCGGTGTGTCTGACCAAAAGTAGTGTTGCCATTCTTGAAAGCAAAATTTAAAGTCTGCTCTGTCGGTAATAATCTTTTGATAAAAAGGGCAACTGGGTGCATGTGGTCTATTGTGCTGTCACATTGTAGTAATATACCTCACAATGCTACCTGGGAGGCATCCACCTCCACAAGGGCAGGCTGCATGGGGTTTGCAAGTCTGAGCACTGGGGCTGTGGAGGCATCACAGGCCTCCTAACCCCACTCAAAAGGTACCTTCTTTCTATCCAAGTTAGCAAAAATCTGTTCAGGCTCCTAGGGAGTGTGATAATGAAGACAGCGAAGTGTTGCGCCCGGGACTCAAATCTATGTGGCACCAATTTTCCTATGAGGAGATAGTTGTGTAGCTTTCAATTTGTCAAAAACATCTTGAACGTCCTGGTATTCTACTGTAAAAAGGATCAAAGTGTCTGATTTAGGGGCTGCACAAGTCAAGAAAGTTAGAATTTCTAAGCTTTATTATAGCAATGAGTATGACAGTAACGGGATCTCAAGGTGACAAGATGGAGGGACCAATCAACAGCAGGATTTTGCAGCTGAAGCCAAGGTATTTCTAAAATAATGCCAAAGGTATGTGTGTCAACGAGATGGTCAAGATCTCATTATGTCCTTTCTCACATCATAAGGATGGCGAAGAAGTTCGGTACACAATCTACCCAGACGAGAGCTTGGAGCCATCTACAGCTTTAACAGGCTCAGGTTCACATTTTATAACCCTTGGGATATGTAAGAAACTGGCCAAGGTTAGATCTTAGAAGTTCCCTATGGCCACAAAATCTACAAACATGGGTAAAACCTTTCTGTGATGGGGTGCAATGACAAGGGTGAATGATCTTGTTAAATGTCGTGGAACCTTATGTGAGGTATTATCCAGGTAAATGGGAGTAAGTTCAAGACCACACCTGAGTGAGTGACCCAAATGTTAACTGGTTACTCTAACCTTTTCCGCACCATGACAGAGGTTAAGGGTTAGCCTTCTGACTTCCCTTCGGTTTGGTAGAGCATTCTCGTGCAAAATGCCCTGCTTTACCACAATACAAACACAAGTTTAATTTCTTTCTACATTGTTTTTCCTTGGTAGTGAGAGGACCGCTTTAGCCCCCAAACTGCAATTTCCCTGATTTTTAGACTCTGTCTCTTTCCACTCAGACCACGCAACTAACAGTCTGGGTTCCCCTCGAAGGTATTTCATTAAACTATGGTCAAGCCTGACAACTAAGTCAATGAACTTTGAACAGTCGAGGGTAAATCTGCAATATGCGCCAGTGAATCCTTCAAGTCATCCTGTAACTCTCTGTAAAAGAGGGAAGTCCTATTTTCCTCTGGCCACTGGGATCCGTAACTAGCTCACAGAAAGCAGAAATGTAGGTAAGGAGGTCCTTACTGTCCTGACCGAGTTTTAGCAACTCATTATCACTGGCCACAACAAAAGTGTACATAGCAAAGAAGAATGCATCACCTCTTTATCAATCAATTAAGCAGGGTTTATAGAGTGCTCTAAGCACCCGTGAGGGTATTCAGGTGCTGGGTCCAGGCTGCTCTGGCGCTTCAGTCAAAGAGTCAGGTCTTGAGTCCCCTTCTGAATTCCTGGAGAGAGGGGAGGCCCTCAGGTGGATGGGGAGACTGTTCCAGGATTTTGCGTCGAGGTAGGTGAAGGAACAACCTCCACTGTTGCTGCAAAAGAGGGCGTGAGTGAAGGAGAGGAAGGCCGAGCACAAGAGTCTCGAGGGTCTGTGGAATCTCATGCAGTGGTTGATGTACACTGGTCCTTGGTTGTGAAGGGCTTTGTAGGCGTGCGTCAGGATCTTGAATTGGCCTCTCTTGTGTAGAGGGAGCCAGTGGAGTTTCTTCAGAAAATGAGCCATTATTTTCAATGAGTGAAATACCCCAACTAGCAGCTGTACCCCCAAGATAGGATTTGATAAAAGGTATTCTAGCAATATCGGAGGGAAAGGCTCCTGGTTTACAAAAAATTGAAGATGGCATTGACTCGAGAATGCATCAAATTTGTGACTATCCCCAAAAAATAGTTCAGGCGAGTCAAGGGCACTGGGGCTGGAGTGGCAACTGTGACATGAAAAGGATTACCATTTCCGGTAGCAGAGGTGCTTGTTAGATTGCAAAAAGGGATGTGTGCTCTTGGAAACTGCCCCAGTCCCTGCAGGAAGGGTCTGGAGTACAAACACACAAGATGCGTTGGATTAAATCACATAGGCGGCATGGAGGAAAAGTCTATAGTCTTCGAAGATATGGATACTTGGTCCTGCTTACTACTATAGGAGGATTAGTGCGCACTAACCTGATATCAAGTACGAAGCCTAGTTCTTCCATTTGACTGAAGTTCAAAGAAGATCATGAGACTTTGACTCAGGGAGTCGCGGACATCCAGAGTAGCTGTGCAGGAGGAAGATGTCAAAGGAGCTAGAGCCACAGGAACCACAGGTTAAGATGGACTTGAAGGAGACTGGAGTGCTTCTCGGTTCCGGCATGATTCCTCTGGTCAGTGTGGAGGGTGAGGCTTGTTCCGCAGGGAGCGAGGCCAAGCCATGACTTGCGGTTGAGTGGGGTTGATATACCCTTTTGAAGGCTCAATGGATTTAGCTAGATCACGTGTGTCACCTGGTCGTCTTAAAGGTTCTCGAACTTTGATGAAAACACTTTTTCGTACACTCGCTTAGACCTTACAGAATGGGTATGTGCAACATGTTGATCAGAACCAAAAAACAGGAAGTGAATGTTTCATTTACGCTCGAACATGCATAATGAAAATAACACCAAGGCCACAGTAACAGCGGGAGCAAGGTTTTCCATTGGCTCACAGGGAGAAGCTTGCAGGGATTCAATGGAAAACTACACCAAGTCCAAGTAACAGCGGATGTAGATAATTTGTTGGTTCACAGGTTCTGGGGTAGGATTGTAGGGATTCAAGCGCAATGGAGTTACGGGTTCTGGGAGAAGCTTGCACATACTCAAGTGCAAAGGAATCATGGGTTTTGGGGAACATAAGTCATGATATCAATGATGCCATAAAGCGCCACTAGGGTTTAGCAGCTTGAGCACTGTGCGCTAGACCACTATGTAGGGGATGCAGGAAGGGGGCGTGACAAATAGAAGCCTCATTTATGGTATTGTTTACTACAATATTAAAATTGTATTAATGGGTCTTCCTCCCAAGGAAGCCTAGTCCAGGATGTTCCCAAATGTTTCAATTTTAAAAACCATTTTCCTAGGCTTGAACGAAAGAGATGTTCATTCACTGAACGTGCTATTGTTTGTTTAGTTACATAAATGCACCATCATCTCCCTCATTTTTTATGCAAACCTCATTCATTGATATGCAGATATGTCTTACTGTATGTAGTTAATGAATTAGAATGTTCATTGGTATGTGTCCAAACCTGTCACACCATTAGAAGTAACTAAGGAGCTGATTTAGATTGCAGAGTATTGATGGAGTAACCTTACCCTGGATTTAGAGATATCTGCTGCACCAGGAAACATCTCTTACATCATGGTGGTTTCTGTCAATGCATTGAAGGTGTGCCGTGTGGTAATGTCAGCACGACAGTGCCGTACGTCACACTTTCAATATCTTTCTTTTTTTTCCAAAACAGAAGGCCAAAGCGGGATTTTCTTCTTGAAAATAATAAAAGCTATGACTGTCTTGCCATTGGAGTTTTGTCCAGTAGAGTGGGGGTCATTGAAATCATTCTAATTTCATGTAAAGCCATGTTTTGGATGGCAGAGTGTGAAATTAAAAACTAGCCATTTGACAGGCACTCTAAAGAGAGTAGGCAGACCAATGGCCAGAACTCTGACAGCCTTTGCTCTGTCAGGCCTTAGAAGGAGCCTGTGGCGACGGCAACGTACTTAAGTTCTACCCAGCACTAAACAAGGCAGGCGAAACTTCAATTTGTCTGAGAGGGCTCTTTGTCGCCATTGAAATGATGTATCCTCTCTGCCAAACTTTAAATCCGGATCTAATTTTGTGTCACTATCTTTACCTAAAACTCTATAAACGATGTTGATTTTGGCATATGTGTCCGAACTTCTTGTAACTGCTTTGAGAACATACTCTATGTCAGTCCATCTTTTGATTTTTACTTATTCTTATTGCTGCACTCTTTTGAGGCCAAATCTATGTTTGTTTTCTTGCTTAACTATATTTTGGTTCTGACAGCTTCTGACCCTCGTAATTGTTTTAATCAGAGCGCAACACTGTCAAGGCAAACTGTGTAGTGGTTATTGCAGCTCAGCAGAGAACCCTGCACATTTTCAAGAAGGTTCATACCCAGGTCTTTCATGTTCAAAACTAAGCACCCAAGCATCTGTCCTTCATTCATGAGTGCCCATAATTTGAATCACCCTTTGTGTATTGTCAGACACGACTATGGGTTATGAATTTTCCATAGAAAGGGATTCTACAGTGACAATTTATGAGTTGACTGTGTGTGGAGTTTAAGGTACTGAAGAGTACTTTGTCCCACTTATTAGAAATGTTGTACAAAACCATTCATATCTTGTCAGGGTCAGGCCTGGAAGGAAGTGCAAACAGCCTTGCCAAGCTCACTGGCAGATATATGCCGGTCTCTTCTTGTTCTTAAAATAATTTTGTGCTCTTTATGACAATGCTAAAATGAGAGAGTCTTCTCAGAATGCACCATGTTTTATTTCGAAATGGAAATACTTGATGCTCTCCAACCCTGAATGAAGGGACGTGGACGGAAGCAGGAGGCAAGGATTCTTTCTAACATGGCTGAGCAGGGATGCAAAAGGACTGTACTGATATCAGTCCCAATCTTTTGCCAATGAAGTAAGAATGGGGACGATGGAGCTGGATGTCTGGCTAATGTGGTTTGATGAGAACCTAAAAAGAATGAAAATAAAGGGAGAGAGAGAGAGAAAGAAAAAGAGAGAGATAGAGAGAGTGTGTGTGAGCGTGTAGGTGTGTGTGCGTGTGTATGTGTGTGTGCGTGTGTATGTGTGTGTTTGTGTGTGTGTGTGTACGTGTGTGTGTGTGGTAGGCAAAGGGTATGAAGGGGCATGCAGAACCTTAATCCACAATACAAAATGACAAGACTAAAAGATAAGTTATGAATTCAATACCATGCTTATTAAAATAAAATAAAAGTAGAATATGATCCATGTAGGCAGCCATGTCTTCAAACTGAATGTTGGGGTGCCCACACATTATGTCTCTACAAAAGATAAAAGTGTATCCACCTCGTTTTAGGACAAAAGTTTATAAACATTTTCTGCTGAGCCCCTGAACACCTTAAAGAAACATAAACAAAAGGACAATGTGGTCTTTTTTAAGTACAAAGCTCTTTCTTACAACTAGCAAGGGAAACTAACACTGAGTAAGAACATACAAGGTCAAATATTGGCAAGACCAATGTCTCATTATTTTAATAATTCTGTAATATTTATATAAACAATTACCAGCATTATATGTGCACAAATATTACAACAATGGCATTAGTAACTTAGACCAGTAATATGTGTCCCGCAAGTCAGACAGAAGTGTAAGAGAACTTGTTCTAGTGTGTACCGCTAGCTTGTGACGCGCAGTGTGCTGCTTGGAGAGTGACAAAGTGACTCTGAAGGGGTGTGAGAGCACTTTCTTAAGTCTAAGACTGTTACTCTATGAAAAGATGAAAAATTGAATTTAGGCATCAGAGGCAAAGACAGCTACCACAGAAAAAAAAACATCTACAAAATCCTGATCCATAAATTTGCTTTAAAACAGAACACATTTCTACCATCTGTGATAAAGCCATCAGTATCAATGCCACCCATCAATGGAACGGTCAAGCTGCCAATTGTTTAATAAAGCAACCAAGCATGCCACCTCAGATCACATGCATAAAGTGGTAGTGAAGACCTTATAGCACGTCAAGCTTCTCATTTTTCATGTAGGGATACTGCCTTCTTTTCACTATAATTGTGCGAAAGGTAAAATTCGTTTCGAGCACTAAGGGCGAGGCACATTTATACAAACAAAATACAAATTAAGGATGTACTATTGTAGCGCTTAACAGCTCGGAGACACAAACACCCATGTCATCCCCTTTTGGTCTCTGACAAATCGTGTTCACTGCGTCATTGGATCTAGTGTGCCAAAAGTTAATTTGAATCCCTTGTTTCAGGGAAATACAGACTAGTGACGCCTAGAATGTGCATTGGTAGCCTTACGTCCCAAAGTGGGTCATGGCAAAGCCAATCAAAACATTAATGTTTCTTTCCCAGAATTCCACCAAAGTACCAAACAAATAAATTAATAATGTTCTTCTACTGTCTGAAAACTATGGCCACTCATCAAACACCACTTTCCTTTGGCAGGAGCTCTAGCATTTACAAAATTGCATATGAGTAGGCGACAAAAAATGCAAAAATATGGGTTGTGATTAGTGCCGGACTAGCAACCAAAAACTGCCCTGACAAAAATGTTCAAGCCAACCCCTCTCTCTTCCTCACCTCTCTCTCTCTCTCTCTTTTTATCCATGTATACACTCTCTCCCCTCCTCCCCCCCCCTCCCACCTCAGCCTACTGGATTAACCTGGGGGAGCTAGAGGGTGTGACAGAGCCAACAGCAGAAGTCCTTGGCCCCAATGGTCCCACTAGCCCTGGTTCCGACCCGGCTTTGTTTTGATAATGGTATCTGAAAGAGTATTTCAAAAACGAAAGGGAAAGTGTTTAATAATGACACATACAGTTTACGTGGTGACACATATATTAAATAAACATAATAAAATCCATTTCAAGACGGCAGCTGTACATGCACATGGCCATTTTGCAATGGCTTAGCTTTGTCAGTGCTTTTATGCAAATCAACAAGCACTGACAAAGGCAAAACTGCATCCCACCAAACGAGGTGGCATCAGGCAGCAGCGGAGGCTACATACTGCACTTGTGGAAGTTTGAGGGGGAGAGAGAGGTCATAGAGACATTGATGGAAGTTGCTGGGGACAAGGGCACCACAGCGGAAAACTGCATAGGGGACTATCTCAATTCCAACCTAATCTCTCCAAAATACCATGGATTTAAGAACAGTCCTCCCACCCAATGACAATTATAAACATAATTCAAACAACCTATGACTGAACAAAAGCCTCCTTCCTGTTTGTGTGTATATATGTATGTATGTATATATGTTGAATTTTGCATTGGTAACATGGGGTCTCTGAAAACTACTTACAGCTGTCTATAGGCGAGAGCTAAAAATAGAAAATATTAGGAATCAGACTGAAGAAGCTGGATCTTCAAAAAGTGGCAATACATAATTTATATTGCTATATTCTGCAATATATTTTCAGTAGATAAAAATAATAAATCAACTCGTGCAGTTTTACTGTACTATGTAAAGTTAACCCCTAAAAGTCCTCTGACGGTAACAAAAAGCTCGATGTAAATGTATTTAGCTCGGTTGTCAGAGACATCATATGACAGAGGCATACGTTGTGTTTGATCTAGCAGTTTTCTGCTGTGAAAGAAACTGGATGTGTAGGGGCTTTGGATAGGCGTAAGAAGAGGTTGCAGGGTCAACCTAATCGTGCACATGATGTTTGCAAAGTTTCGCTAGATTCTCCCGTTTTCTTATCTCTTTAGTTCAGAACAGTTATCTCTCTCAAAGACAGGATTACGGTTATCAGGGCAGTAGTTGTAACATCATGGGAAGGGCTGTTGATAAAGGGAGACTGAAGGGCTGACCCAGCCGAGGCAGCACTTGGAAGAAGTTTCCCAGCACAAGCACAATTAATGAAAGCGCCTGCTTCCTCGCCAGAGTGGGCATTTGAGCCGAAACTCACAGTATCCAGCTGATAGCAGAGATGCATGCAACCTGTCAAAACATTTCCCGATATTTATGGTCTAACTTTCATTCCAACTATTTGTTTTATTTCTAAAAACAGAAGATAGTAACGGTGCATTTTTGGAATAGTTTGCAACTATAGGAAGAAGTAATCTTAAATATTTCAGTATATAAGACATATAAGTAACAATGCCCCTCGGTTCAACTCTAGTACAACTGAGAAATGCCAGTAAACTAGACGTAAGGAAGAAGGAAATAGTTTAAGTGACTGTATTTTTTAAAACGTTGCATGTCTGTTTGAAGTAATCGACCACCAGTTCTTTTTTGTTTAATTGTTTCTCCCTAGCCTTTCTTTCGTCTTATCTTCCTACTTTCCTTTGACCCACTGGTGTTTGTTTTATGCTACCTGCTTTCCATCTTATGTGCTTTCTCCCATTTTCCCATACACCTCACCATCTTTCTCTCTCTTCCTTTCTTCTTTCTTTTCATATCTCTGTCCCTTGATTCTTTATTGTCCCTACCTTTCAATTTGCCCTTCTTTGTGTGTCTTCCTTCCTTTATGATATTATTATACCTTCCTTAGGTTCATCCTTTCACCTCGGCCTTCCTCTTTACTTCTTTTCTGCCTTCTTTCCTCTTCTTTCTGTCCGTCTTTATTCTTTATTTTCTTTCTTCATTGTCCATTCTTTCATTCAACTTTCTCTTTTTTCTTGACTCACTTATTTCTTCCCGCAATCGGTTCCTTCTTTCTTTGTTTATGTCTTTCTCCCTTCGATTTTCTCATTCCTCGGGGTTCCAGTTCATTGTTTCTTCCTTCATTCTCCTTTCTGCATTTCCTTTCTATATTGATTTACTGTTAGTTTTCTTATGTCATTACTTCATTTCAAGTTTAGTTTATTTTGTATTGTTGTTTTTCACAAGCCTTCCTTTAAAAAAAACTTCTATACGCATTTGCTTTGTTTTTTTCTTTCACACTAACTTCACTGTGCTTGCTGTTCATAATTTCTGAAAGTGAAAGCGGTCAGGATTTCTGTGTTAGCTTTTATGCGACTTTCAACAAGCCCTAGTTTAATGAAGCTGCCATTCATCATAGTCACAGGGGATTCCAGGGCTGTTCTAGATCACGGTAGATGATTAATACCTCAATTACTATTAGTACTCGCTGCTGTCTACCTCGGAATGACCAGCCCTCGCTGTCCTGGAACCTTTGACCCTCAGCCTTGCGGAGATTTCCCAGCTGTTCCTTCCTCAGACAGTTGATCTATCTTCCGAGTTATTATTCAAAGATAGGTTCCCACACAAGAGGGGTTCAATTTGAGTGGTGTATTAGGGGAAAAGACTAAGTGAAAATATCCTAATCATTATTGATTTCTGAAAGCAATGAGATACTTATAAAATCACCTTTCGAACGGAACTCTTTATGGTCAATGTTTGAGCCCCTTTAAAACGGTCCCTGCTGTAATTTGGATTAGCGCCCTCTATTGAGCAAAGAGATGATCTCAGATGCGTCGAGTCCTGGCGCTCTATTGTTGGCCTGTATTATATTTTCCGAGAGAGTGTGAAGCAAGGACATTGAGCAGATATGAGCAGTTAGACTATTTGTCTGCCCATGTTGGATGAGGTTAGAGGTTCTGTAGTCATTTGACTCTTTGCCCATGTTGCCGGACATTGGAAGCTGTTAAGTGCCATTTCCCTCAATTTTCACCCTCACCTTCAACTCTGCTCCGTAATTGTGGGGCATGCAAGTAATAGTTTTTAACAGCATGTGGTCTTTTTTAGATTTGTCTTATTCATACCGTCTAAACATCCCAACCGCATAACCTCTGTCGCCCTCGCAGGGGACTGTACCCTGCGTCTAGAGAGCATATCCGGAACTGACGCGTTTTCCAGGACCATGTCGTAACTAGTTCAGTCCCACTTTTTCCTCAAAACTCTGGGACAGGGCTAAATAAGACAAAAAGTCCCAGAACTAGAAGAGAAAGCCAGGACTGGCCTAACTAGCCACACAATGTGGAGTGGTGTGGCTCACTGGATAGAGACGGCAGACCCGGGAGCAGAAGTCGGCCCGGGACCAGGGTTCAATTCCCGACGGGCAGGGTCGTGGACCAGGGTCAGCGGACTCGATAATTCTCACCTCGGTGCCTACTCTAACCTGGGGTCCCACTCGGCAACTCTGGGCATTAGCTTGCCTAATCTCGGCCCCATCAACGCCGGGGATGCCTGGCTCCACCTTGGGGATTCCCAGTAGGGACCATCCCACAGGGAAAGCCAGGACGGGTTCCCCAGTGGTATACAGCGCCGGGACGCCCCTTTGCTGGGGCAGCTGTGCGCGCGTCCCTTTGCTGGGGCAGCTGTGCGCTTTACAAGTATACGACATTTAACATTTAACAATGACCTGAGAAACTTGGCAGCTGGGAATGGCTGTGACAGCGGCTGGCTTCACAGCAGTGAAATGTGCCGAGCGGTGTCAGGTTTAAAGCACGGCTCAGTAAACGACGTTGTTCAGAGAAAGCAAACTCCAAAATCGACAGTTGATTTTCTCAGAATTAACAGTAAAGGGCAATGACACGCATGGAACATTTTCCCAGTAAGTGGGGGCTTGTAGGGTGGCCAACTCGCATGGGCGCAAATTCAGGATGGTGAGTGTAAGAATTCAGGACTGGGGGTCAAAATTCAGGACCGGAGGTCAAAATTCAGGACAAAAATTCGGGACAACAGGTATGCTTTGCAGACACATCAGTGGATGTCATGCAATAGTATATAAATGAATAGGCAAGGAACATGAGTACAAGTCACTTATCCTGCCCTGTCACTTTCTCCTGCCCGGTCACTTCTCCTACCCAGTCAAGGCTCCTTCCCTATCATTTCCCCTGCCCTGTCACTGCTCCTGCCCCGTCACGGCCCCTGCCCGTTCACTGCTCCTGCCCGTTCACTGCTCCTGCCCGTTCAATGCTCCTGTTCATGCCTAATCACTTCTCCTATCTGTCACTTCTCCTGTCCCATTACTACTCCTGCCCGTCACCGCTCCTGCCCGTTCAATGCTCCTGCCCTTTCACTGCTCCTGTCCAATCAGTACTCCTGCTCATGCTCGATCACCGCTCCTGTCTCGTCACTTCCCCTGCTCGCTCACTTTCCCAGCCCCCTCACTTCTCCTGCCCCATCACCACTCCTGCCCTTCACTTCTCCTGCCTGGTCACCACTCTTGCCTGTCACTTCTCCTGCCCGGTCACCTCTCTTGCCCTGTCACCTCTCCTTTCCTATTGTGTCTCCTGCCCCGTCACTGCTCCTGCCCTGTCACTGCTCCTCCCCCGTCACTTTTCCTGCCCCGTCACCGCTCCTGCCCATTCACTGCTCCTGTCCGGTCAGCACTCCTGCTCATGCCCGATCATCGCTCCTGCCCCATCACTTCTCCTGTCCCATCACTTCTCCTGGCCTGTTCACTGCTCTTGCCCGGTTACCGCTCCTGCTCATGCCTAATCACCACTCCTGCCCCGTCACTTTTCCTGCCCTGTCACTTCTCCTGCCCCGTCACCTCTCCTTTCCTGTCGCCTCTCCTCTCCTGTCACTGCTCCTGACCCTTCACCTCTCCTGCTCTGTCACTTCTCCTGCCCCGTCACTTCTCCTGCCTCGTCACTTCTTGTGCCCGTTACTTCTCCTGCCCGGGCCACCTCTCCTGCCCCATCCCCTCTCCTTTACTGTCGTCTCTTCTGTCCCATCACTGCTCCTGCCCTGTTCACTCTTTGTACAACATTGACAAATTACACAAGGTGGCACGTTCCCCACAGAACTCTGTTTGGGGAAAGCTCCTCTGTAATCACTAACTACATCTCACCGTCACATGATATGCTAAAGGCAGACGGTGGGCCATTTTCATTCGAAAAGGGATAATCGGCCTCAGTCTGAATGATAATGGGCCTGCCCACAGTCTGTGAGAGCTCAGGGAGGGGCTGCTGCAGCCTCTGAAGTTCAACACAGAGAAGTGCAAGCTGGCCCCTGAGAACTTTAAATCTCTTGGGGCTTCTCGCAGGGAACGCTGTAATTAATGTCCAAAATTACGACAAAAGGCGTCCGTAAAAGGAATGATTACGGACAACGGACATCACAACAAAATGACAGACGGTCCGTGAAATTCATGGACGGTTGGTCACCCTAGGGGCTATGCGTGGCTGAAACGGGCAGAGAAATTGAGAGATGGTAGGAAAAGGACAACACTTACTGTGACCCAGCGATCCTGTGACAATCGTTTTGCTGAACTGCAGACTGCTGCCAGCCATCCTGAGGGGGCGCTGCCATTGATAATCCTGCAGTTCCAGGATTACAAACAGTGCAAGGGAATCACATGTTGGGGGAGGGCGCGAGAACCGCTGGTTTAAGGCATTCCTCCTTCGCTGCCTGACCTTAAATAAGGCCCTTGATTAAGACACCAGTTTTGATTTTGAGTTGAAAATCCCACCTATTCGTGCTAGTTATGGAAAATATAAGATTCAAAGTATGTGCTTTTGATGCCTTCATGCTGCGCCTATAAATATCTTGATGACAGTTTAACCCTTCCATTATCTTATTAGGAACTCTATTTAGATGCCTACCTCTGCAAACTGAAAGGCCTCATCTCTAACGTTGGGTTTTTCCATACCGAGCTCATTGTTTTTATTTATTTCTTTCACTATTTGAATAGATGCTTTCTTCAGCTATTTGCACCAATATTACCATGTCATGATGTAATATGTGAGGTCATAAGCATTGCATTGCAGGGGCACGAGTTATAGTTAGCCCAGCTAACTATAACTTCTGAATTTCTCTGGTTTTGTACGAGTGAAACTTTGACCTAACTATAACGTGCGGGTGCGGGTGCGGAGCCCACCCACCCCTCTACCTCCCTACTACAGGTCAGTTTACCATTCTAAGCGATCTCTCGACCTCTTTATCCTCTACCTAGCCGACCTCACAACCTACCCCGCACCGTCCCAAGATCCCGAGCCTTTTTGACGCTTCCTCACCTCCACCCACCCGCCCACATATAACATGGAACTCACTGGCACTCACTCACACAACATCATCTACCCTACTACCCTCTCAAAAAATCGGCCAAACGGTTCAAACATAACCTCATCAAATCTCACCCTGACACCCTCTTCGCCGACCCCTACTTCTCAACACGCAACGGACACTCAACCAGTGACATCATCTTCCACACTAAACGGCGAGCACAATGGAGGAAAGTACTCCTAGCCACTTTTCCTATTTCTTCCACCAGAAAATCAGCACACGGTCTAGCTATTTATATTGCCCCTTCTCAACTCTTCCAAGGTACAGCAACAATCACTATCTATAACAACGGCACCATCCTGTTACAAGCCAATGACCGTAGCTTAAACCTCCTAGATAACATCTTCCCTATCATTAAAGAACAATTGGACAAACCGCATATGTTTGAAACACCCACCTACACATGCACCAACAGTACTAGGTATGATACAGCTCGTTACCACCCTCCTCCCCCTCCCTCCCGGTCATTTCTGGCTCCTGATTCTCCTGATTCATCTCCTTCTGTTACACCTGGCTCCCGGATGTGCACCCCTACCTATACAACTAGCAGCACCACACCGATACACCTCACGCTCCCCCTACCCATCATGACCGAGACCACTCTTGCTCCTCACACTCCCATGGATACCACTATAGGCCGGACCATAGCTCACCACCCCCTCTCCCCCCCTATCCCCCTTCCTTCTGACTCCTCTGATTCTTCCTCCACCCCAGATACCCCAGATTCCCCCACCTATACAGCTAACAGCGATACAAACACTGTTTCCATACAATGCAACCTACCCCCTCCTACTCATCCCAATCTACTCAAGAACCTAATTTAACAACGGACCCCACTACGGGAACCATCACTCCTTCCCCTCCTTCCTCCACTCACAATATCTCACCTTTTATGTACAGACTCACGCCACCCAGCCTACCTCAACCCAGTCCCCTGCACATCCCGGTCCATCCCTCGACTTCCTTAACACCAGCTCAACCTCTATACAACTCTTGCCTCCCTTTTCTCCTCCCACTAATGCTCACCGAAATGGTATACCCCCTACCCAACCATCCACATCACTTCCTCTACCACACACACACACACAGCCACACAATCAAATGCACGCACCCCGATACTACCACATTCATCTAACAAACTGACACCCTTTGCACACACATTTTGCGCACCTCCCCACCCCTCCTCAAACCCAGCAGACACTAGACTGGATGAGATCATGTCCACACTTTATCTAATCAAAGAAGACCTTCACGCTCTTAATACCATGCTATCGTATCATCCTTGACTCCCAAGATCCAACGCTCCCAACAAATCCCCCACACACTCCCTCCGCATAAAACACATTGCTCCCAGGTGGATAACAGTTCCCTCACTTAACTTACCCTCCCGCCCTTTGCTTACCAACAATCATCTCTCCGAGAACGATCTCCTTTCTCTCCTGCTCTCCTACGAACCGCCGTCTACCACCTCTGTTCCTCCTACATACATGCCCATACCCTCTATCCTCGCTAACCGTCACAGGCCCACGTCTCATAACAACAGAGGAATCATCATCAATAATCTCTGTAAAGTCCCACTCATCCAGGAACCCACCTCCTCCACCGTCTCCCCACGCCTGAAATGCTCACTCTTGAATTGTAGATCGGCATCGAAACATGCCACTGACATAGCCGACCTCATTATCTCAACTAACCTTGACCTCATCATACTCACTGAAACATGGCTTACAGATTCTTCCTCGCCACTTATCGACATTTTGGTTCCCCCTAACTATGACATCATCAGACTAGACAGGCTGGGAGGCAAGATTGGAGGTGGCATTGCATGCATACACCGCAGCAACATTACCATTAACAGAGCCATACCAGCGCAACTCCCTTCTTGTGAATACATCAGTCTCGACATCAACAACAATGGTAAACCTGTCTGCTCACCCCACATCATCTATCACTCACCTGCCGAAAACCTCCTTTTCACAGAACACATCATGGACCTGATCACACAACTCACCGGTCGTCGTAACACACAAATTTTCCTAGGTGACTTTAACCTCCGTTGGAACGACCTTAACGACACGGTAGTCAACAGCCTTAAAAACTTCCTCAACGCCTTAGACCTCATCCAACTGTGCAACAGTTCAACTCACAATAAGGGCGCAATCTTGGACTTAATAATTGCCAAGACTGAGGCCACCAAATTAGAATCTATCCTCCCTTGTGATTGGTCTGACCATCACATCATCACCTTCTTCATTAATGAAACAATCAAGCTGACATCTGCACAAGTCACAAAACCTAAGGTATGGAAAAGGGACTGGAAAAAGCTCAACACAAACTCTTTACCTCCCACTAGCAAGAAGCTACTTCTACCCCCCGCTGGAACTTCCAACGTAACGGACCTCACCAACTACTATCTAAACTCCATGACCTCGATAATTAACGAATTTGCCCCCCCTGCAACTAAAGAGAGTCTCCACGAAAGACTCTAAACCCTGGTTCAACGGGCACGTGAACGATGACAGACGCTCTCTCAGAACTGCCGAACGCAACTGGAGATCAGTACCATCGGCAATCGCCTCCTGACGCTAAAAAGAAAGAGAAATGCTTACTTTTGTAAGGTCAAACGCACCAAAGCAGTCTTCTTTATCCAACAACTTGACCGGGCAAAAAATCGCCCCAAAAAACTTTTTAAATTGATCAAAACGCAATCTAAGGACCAACCGCAAAGGCCACGTGAATCAACTCACCCACTACCATCTTGTGATGACTTTTCTAACCACTTTAACATAAAGACGGAGAACATCAAGAAAGATCTCCTCAAGGACTTAATCTCTCACTCTGGCCCCCTCACCAAATCCCCCCCCTTACCCCCTAACGCATCTCAACAAATCCCATCAAAGCTTACCTTGAAAAACAACGCAACATGGTCTTACTTTCACTCCTACACTGAGGAAATTATAGGAACATTTCTCAGTGCCCTGAAGCCTTCCAATCACCTCACGGACCCTCTCCCCGCAAATGCGGTCAAAGACCTCACACCTTTGCTACTACCCATATGGACCAAGATCATCAACAGCTCACTTCAACAAGGATGCATCCCAGACGCTTTAAAGGTAGGACAAGTGTCTCCCATCCTTAAGAAACCCACAGCTGACCCTACGGACCTCAACAACGACCGCCCAATCTCCAATATTCCCACCCTGGCCAAACTTCTGGAAAAATGTGCTCATCACCAACTGTCAAAACATATCGACCGATTCAACCTCCTAAATAAACACCAATCCGGCTTCCGGTCATATCACAGCATGGAATCAGCCATGACACACATCATAGATGATGCACTACAACTTCTCGATCAGAACGAAGCATGTCTCCTCATCCTATTAGACCTTTCCTCAGCGTTCGACACGGTCAAAAACGATCACCTGATAGACCTGCTGAAACACAGAATGGGTCCTCAGGACCAGTACTTGAATGGTTTACCTCATTTCTGCATAACCGGACTCAAAAATTCAAGGTGAACAACACACTGTCCAAACCAGTTCCTGTTACGCTAGGTGTCCCACAAGGCTCCTTGTTATCCCCCACACTCTTCAACCTCTTCATTGAACCACTCACCGATCTGCTACAAACATCCAACGTGCAATTCCACATGTATGCAGACGACACTCAACTCTACCTCAAAATCAACACCTTGGACGACATTAATTTACTCAACAATACTCTTAAGACCACCAAATCATGGTTGGCAATGAATCACCTCAAACTGAATGCTTTAAAAACTGAATTCCTCCATATTGCCCCACCCGCCAAAGTCCCCTCTATGCACAATTTGATAAAACACCTCACAGCACTTGATGTTCAACCAACCATCGTGGACTCAGCAAAATCACTCGGTATAACTTTGGATAGTAACCTCAACATGCAGAAGTATATTAGCAATGCAACGAGGGGAGCAAACTTTCAGATCAATACCCTAAGGAAGCTGAAGCCCTTCCTACCTCCCAATGACTTCAAGCTAGCGGTTCAGGCCCTAGTTTTACCTCGACTGGACTATGGAAGCGTCTCTTTATGCGGTCTCCCCAAGACCACTACAGCTCCTCTAAGAGCCTCTACCAACGCGGCAGCAAGACTAATCACTGGCTCAAAAAAAAGGGCCCAAATCTCCCCTGATCTAAAATCTTTAAATTGGCTGCCATTTGAAGCCAGAATCCACCTGAAAATAGCTTGCATGACGCATAGGGCTCTACATCACAATGCGCCCAGCTATCTCACACCAAAACTCACAATATCTGGAGGTTCAAGATCAACAAGAAGTGCTGACAACCTCCTACTGAAACCACAAACATTCAAAAAGAAAAAAACATATAGTCACTCCTTCTCTGGAATGGCACCTAGGATCTGGAATGCCCTACCACCAGAAATAAGACTGAACCCCTCCTCCTCTTCCTTCAAACTGGAAGTAAAAAGCATCCTTATGGCTAAATTCACATAAATATTGCCTCACATGACTGTGGATCTTACATGTACAGCCTTGCTCCACGTACTGTTGTTGTTTTTGCCATCAATTTACTATCATCTTCCATCCATTCTTCTTTCCCACCCATTTAATGCTTGAATCCTTCATATACAGCTGTGCACCACTTATTTTTGTTGTTTTTACCTTCAATGTATTTTCATCATCCATCAAACCCAGTCGGTACTGTGTCGCACCTTACTTGACTTTCCCTTCTAACCATTGATTGTTCTCTGCCACCACCCTTTTGGTCCTTATTATCCTTAAATGTTTGATTTGTCAATTGCTTTTGATGCCATCCTTACGTTACAGCTTATTTTATTGTTTGTATGCCTATACACTTCTTTACTGTGAAGCGCTCTGATACCTTCAAAGGTCTTGTTCGCGCTCTATAAAACTTTCAAATAAATAAATTAAATAAATAAACGTCTCCGTAACCTTTGATTTTTTTCAGTGAATTTCTAAGGTTTTTTTAAATGCTAATTCCTAACTATAACGTCGCCATAACTTTGGTTTTTTCAGTGAATTTCAAAGATATTTTAAATTTTATTACCTAACTGTAACCTGTACACTTTGAGAGTGGCTGTGTGAGCGCCTGTATAGGTTAGTGACTGGGTGCATGAGTGGCTATATGGGCCTGTGAGTGAGTTTGTAATGTCTGGGTAATTATGTAAGTGCATGAGTAGTGCCTGAGTAATTGTATGATTGCAAAGGTAGTGCCTGTGTGATTCTACGAGCGCAATTGCAAGGACACACTGCGAATATCTGGTGTTTTTGATAAATTGTAAAATACATATATATATACATATTTTAAATAAAGTTTCAGTGTAGCTATTTAGTAAGATACGAATGTAACTTTCCCGTTTGTATTCATTTGTCAGAATAATTACATCAAAAATGCATTTTCCTTCTTCACAGCAACACTGGAAGTCGCACTGACGTCAGTTGTCATGGATACAAATGACAATGACAGATATATAAACATATTTTACAGTCTGTTTGAGTCTAGCTATTTAGTAGCATAAGGGTGTATCTTTATTTTAACAACATATTTGTAAAAAAACAACAGTTAAAAAGATAACTTCCAACATCAGAACACACAAATAGTATATAACCACCAAACAAAGAAATGACACATTTTTACAGCTAAAATTGTCCAATACAAAATATGTGGCAGCATGTTGTCAAGGGGTAGAAATAAAAAATATTGTTGCAGGACTACATCTAGAAACCATCTAAAAACATACCATGGCAATCATCTAAAAGTAGCAAGAAAGCAATGCGAGGCTGAAAGACCCTCAACTTCAATAGCAGCCGCAACAACACCGGGACAGAGAGTCCCTTCAGAGGTCTAATCTCAACTTCAAGATTTTGCTTCAAAGGATTCCCAGATGGTATCATACTGCATAGATTGTGGAGTTGTAGTAAGTGCTGGAGAGAAGTCCATAAGAATCATAAATGTTGATTTATTTTTTTATTTTTAACCCTTCATAGTTTTTCTACATTAGCAGATATTTTATTATCTTACAAAATGGGTATCTAAAATCTATGAGTTGTTCATTTTATTATCTTCTAATTTATTGTAACATTACTCACATATAACTTGCCGCATGGACAAGTCAAAGCATTCCTCGACAAATAAATACACAGGTAACTTTTGCCAGTTCTACAAATAAATACACAGCTAACTTTTGCCAGTTATCATTATTTACTTTTTCTCTTTTTAAACACAAGTCAACAGTCTGTGTTTAAATCTTTTAGTGAGTGCATTAACAACATATATTAGACCACACTATGTTTATTTTTGTAATCTCTTCTTCAAAACTAAACTGTAATATCTGTGTCCTGTTCTACAACTCATCCTCTTAAAAACTCTTCATGTTGCCTAGAATCCTGCTGAGAACCAAAGAAACGAAACTGCACATAATCACAAACCTTTTCTACATCTGCCACTTTACCATAAAAAAGTGCTCTATTAATTTCTCCTCAACATAAAGCAGGAGTTTTCACATAGTACAACCTATTAACTAAAGTTCACATTGTTAAGTGGTGTACAACTTACATTCTGAAATGATGAAAGGTGCTTTGACATACTTTCTTTGATTAACAAGCTAGTGAGTGTCCCTGCAAATTTGTATGCTTTCTGATCTTGCAAGGATCCACTCCTTGCAAAGTACTTATTTTGTGTTTTAAACTTGTGTAGAACTGCTCTTAATATATTCATGGATTGCTGTTGAATACTACAAAAATTGCTACAATTCCATTTCTGTACAGGCACCTGAGTCCACCTCCCTTGTACCTGTTCTCCAATGACTTGTTCTACATTTGTAGATACCATCACCTATTTCGCTATAGGAGTGCAATTCTTTATTTCATAATATCGTCCTCCATAATCAATAGCATGAACTAATCTATTATCCTGGAGATAGATTTATTCATTAAAGAAACACTCTGTACTATAACTATATATGCATTTTCCACTAAAAACTGTACAAAAGTTACTTCTATTCACTAACCTTTTTTTCTGGTTTTGTCTCCTTATGCACAACACTATTTTGTCAAGAGTCTTTATTCTATTTATACTCGAAATGAAAAGCTCCTCTTCAAAGCAAAGTCTGTATCAACTAATTTCTCAACTCCTCTTTCTGTGCCTCTTTCTTCTATACTCCTTCATAGTTCTCTGTAGATTTATAACTACAAATCATCCTGGCTCTGTTTTCCTTGAACTGTTTCCGTCTCTTGGTTAAGGTGTGTTCATCTTTGTTACATAATTTCCTGTTCTTGTTATATAGATGTTGTCCACTGTTATTCTTTCTCATAGTTTTAATTGTATTTTCATTATTTTGTCATTTGTGGAAATGTCCACATACATTTTTCAAAAATGTAATGTCTTCTCTTACCAGTAGCTCTATTTTTGTCATCACTTTTTCTTCATTTTGCTTCTTTTGTGTCTCTGTTCTGCATAGATACTGTATTTGCTTCTGTTCCCTTTTCCTTTGAACTTTTGGAGGCATTCTGTCTGAGTAACAGAAAAACTGTTTTTATGTTATGTTCCTGTTTTAAATCTACAAATCAACCTACCTACATAACTTCAAGCACTTACTTCAATGTACCAATCCCAAACCAAAACACACAAACTTAATTTATTACTTACCTTTGAATATTATAGCACCCTCTCCTACCACTCAGCTGCACCATATCTAAGTTATACGAGCTAAAATACCACTTCATCCCTTTGGTACTAATTTTTAAAATAAACATAAACCAAAGTGTAAAAGTGCATACAGTGTCTCAATACTGTAAATCCCAAAACACAACATAACACTATTTCTGTGCCTCTCTATCACTGTGTCACTGGTTGATTTTGTGTTTTAATACTTTTCTACTTACATGTGTCAGATTAACATTTTGAGAAACACTGCATATACAAATCTGCACATTAAGCTTTATCACAGCATATAGCTCACTAATTATTCCGAGTACATGCAAACAGTATAGGACAGGTTACATTTATAATTCACAGCATGGTTCTCAAAGAGTACATATCACTCATATAATTTGTAAATACATGTTTTTGGAGGATTACAACAATACTCCCTGGATGATTGGATGAGTGCATAGATAGTGCCTCGGTGATTCCCTCAGAATATAGGTAGTGCCTGCATGATTCCCTGAGTATGTAGGAACTACATCAAAAGTTCCATATCTGCATAGTTAGTGCCTGTATATTTACATAGCTATATTGCTACTATCTGGGTGATTGGATGAATGCATGGGTGTTGCCATCGTAGTTCGTAGTTCAATGAGTACATAACTAGTCCTGTGTGGTCGGAAGAGTGCATGTGTAGTTCCTGGGTGATTGAATAAGTCTAGCTATCACACTTGATATATAATTCCATACATGCCTCTCTAAGAGTATAAATTGCTCTGTTACTCAGCGTGCACATGCATCAGCAAGTTTCTAAAATTGAAAACAACAATTCTCACCTTTTGAAAGCACAAAACCTTTTCTTTTTGGCATACCTACATCTTTTCGCAAATATTTCTTGTGTCTTTAAAACATATATTCAGCATTTCTCAAAGAAAAGTTACATGCCAAGTTAAGCTAGCACCCAAACTCTCAAAAGACATTCTTGACGATTAACCATCCCAAATTTTAAACAGAGCATGTTGAAAGAAATGCACCACCCTCACTATATGCATGAATTTTTCAACAGCCTTGACGAATATAGTTCACCATGTAAACATATATGTGATTGCATAATAAGTATACACTTTCAGGCCATCTTTTCAGAAAATATATAGTTCTCTGCATCTTTACATAAACTCAACAATCTCATTGTACATATAACTCAGAAAAACCATATCTCATCAACTAAACGTATGGAAACCGGTTATATAAGTTAAAAACCTCCTTGACAAAGACTTCCTAATACATAGCTAACAATTATTACAATTTTGTAATTTATAGACAGGCACATCACATTTTCGTATGTTTTATTAATGACTACACTACTCTTATTAAAAAATGTGACTAAAAGTACTACAGTTCCCAGGAATGTAAATAAAATAGATCTGTCTGTTCTGCACATGATGCTTAGACATTAAGAGCAAACACAAGGAGATGATGGACGGAGCGCTGAAACTTTTCAGACACTCACCCCGAGTCACACATCTGGGTTGAATCCATCATCATTCTTTTGCTCACTTCGCCACCCCAGTTCAGACCCAGCCATATGCAAATCAGTCTTGACCTTGTTCCTCATGGGAACAGTCCAGCTCGAACTGTCAAGCCAGGTCTTCCCTGGATCAGGAACAGCGTCCTGTGACAGGTTTTGGGGTAACACCCCTTATCAGCCAGGCTAGCTTGAAACCAGTAGCAAAGTGAGCAAGGGACCTACGTCTGGGCATGCCTTGCCAACTTAGGCCGAACAAAGTAAACACAAGGAGATGATGAACGGAGCACTGAAACTTTTCAGACACTCATCCCAGTCACAGATCGGGGTTGAATCCATCATGGCTCTTTATTTCACTTTGCCATCCCAGTACAGACCCAGCCATATGCAAAGCAGTCTTGACCCTGTTCCTCATGGGAACAGTGCAGCCCGAAATGCCAACCCAGGTCTTCCATGGACCAGAAACAAGCATCCTAGGACCAGTTTCAGCATAACACCCCTCATCACCCAGGCTTAGACATTTAAAACATTGCAATTTTAAAGGCATTGCTCATGGTAACTTTCAACAGAACTAAGATCTTAAACACATACCCTCTGCCAGATTCAGTTTATCTGACATATATTTTTTTCATATCACTGTGATACTTTTTTTTATCAAGCTCCCATATACAACTTGATTTCTAATCTACATTTTTCAAATAATTAAAACGTTGTATACATACCAGTGAAATAAGTTCATAGATTATATTGTTGTTTTAGCTCTTTCTGGATAATGTTGGCACTGTTAACATTTGTAAAAATGTAGCACAAGAATTGTACATAACCCTCATACAAAGCAACTATAAAACGGCAACCTCTTCAAATTTCCACTCTATGATCATGAGGAAGGCAGCCAATTAAATCATGTCTTTCATTTTAGACTACTCTAGTTCCACTTGTGAATGGTTATCTTCTATTAAACCTTTTCTTCTCTTTCAAAACGTAGCTTTTTATGAGGTTTTCGCTATTATCGCAGAGTAATCGTGAAACAAACAGGACTCCATACCGATATGTAGCTTCATTTTTTTAAATTTAAATACTGAAAAATACTTTATTACATAGTCCTGAGTTAGAAATTAAAGTTTGCCTTTACTTAAATGGTGTTATAACGCCTTCACTTAAAAAAGAAATGTTGTCTTTTTAACACCCTTCCCCAATACGCTCTAAGCTCAGTGTACCTAGCAACCCAGTGGAACCAGCTCCTCGTAAGTTCACAGCACATTGTAGATGAAACATCAAACGTCCAAATAAGATACTGCAGATGTGGTTTACTCCACTGATTCAAAAGCATAACCATGTCAGTATTACATTTCTTTTGTTAAACAACAGCCAATAATAGGACTTGTTACTAAGGCATCCAACACACTGCCTAATTGTATTCACTTTCATGCTGATAGCATTCAAAGAAATATATATCTTTTTTATTTTTCAAACTCTTCAATTTTAACTGCTTTCCATTTAGAAAACTACCTCCTTCTGCTCCAGCCTTCTCCTAACTGGTATTGCTTCTCCAGTTCAAAATGCATAGAGTATGGATTGTGGGCCACAGCTATGTATAATGGGCTGAAGAGGCTGTAAAAAAAGAGAGGTATTGACAGAGACTTGGGTTTGCCAATGTGCAGATTACTTGGTTTGGCCAGAGAGGGTTAAAGTTTCATCAGTTGCTGACTTTGTTTAAATCCATTGTGGATTCCCAAGCTCCTCACCTCATGATTGTGCACTGTGGTGGCAATGACATAGGCACACTGACTGGGGTAGATCTGGAAATCCTAATGAAAGAAACCCTTGCAGAACTGATATCGTTTTCCCTCACACTATCTTTGTGCACTTGCACTCTAATATATGCCGAAGATAGAAATGGAAGTGGTCAAATCAATTCTGTCCACAGCTTGACAAACCCAGGAAACATGTTAATAAAACGGTTTCTTCATTCCTCAGAAACCATCGCATGGGCTGTACCTATGACAACAATCTGCGTTTTGACATGCTTGGAATTTTTAGAAATGATAGACTGCTCTTTACAGAGGAAGGCAACACGATGTTTCTGAGTAACCTGAAACTCTGCATTTGGTCTTATGTGTAGCTGTCATATAGACACAATCAACAAAAAGGCTCTTGTCAGAGCCACTCTAGTACCCAAAATATTGTTAATTTTCTTTAAAAACATAGTTTTTTTAAAAATTGTGATGGTCACGGATACGTTGAGAGAACGCATAACAAAGGCAGACACTCAATGGCCACCTGCACGTCCAAACATAATAAGTAAAAAAAAATCCATTCTAAAGATTGCGCTACACATATTACTATATATATGTTTCTTTTAAAAAATGATTAAACTCAAGTTTTGGTACTAAGGGGCTCATTATGATGGCGGGCGGACCATTACGGTAATGGGACCGACCGACAGACGTGCGGCAGTCCCAATGGCCCAATTAGGTGGCACCCGCCATAGTGGTGGGCGCATCCTGGCCTTTTACCATTGTGGATGGTGCTGCTGGGTGCAGCACTCTCCGCAATGGTAGAAGGGCATGCCTGGCATTTACCTGCACCACGTGGCTGGCACCACTCGGTGCCTGCCACTTGGTGCACGGAACTGCAGGGAGGACCATGGGCACCCCAAGGGCACCCCCCCAGGGGCCCACTACGGGCCCCCAAAGAAAATCCCCACCAGCCCTTCCATAGCGGCATCGCCGCCATGGAAGGGCATGAATGAAACCCAGATCATAATATAGCTGGCGGTCCCTGCTGGGCTCCACCATCATATTACTGCCCCAGCACTGCCCGGCCGGCAACCTGAATGATTGCCGACCGGCGGAAAATTGGCAGACTGACTTTGCGCCCGTCGCGGTACCCCTGCCATCATGATGTGGCGGGGCTACTTCACGTTGCGATAGCGTAATGGTCGCCACTGCTGGCTCGGCGGTTGCGGTCGTTACACTATCATAATGTGCTCCTAAGATTGTATAAAATCCATCTTTTCCAATTTCACGGTTATTAGGGGAGTCGCGACAACGCTGTTAACCGCAACGATTGTGCCTTTGTCAATAAAGTGAAAAACTCATATATGCACACATATTACAGTAAGTTATACACCAGGGGTTTATTACTGTACACTCTAAACCCATGTTTTTCTAGTGTATTTCTAGGACAACCATTTTTAAAACCTACTTTCCGTTTTCATGGTGAGTCCAGACATCGCAATGACGTCAGTACTCGTGATCCTCACAAATACGTAGCAAAAGCTCAAAGCAAAAGCAGAAACTCAATAGCCACCACCACATACAAAATTATAACTATATAATTAATTCTAACCATCACACTAGATAAATCGATATCGTGCGCAATTACAAAAATCAGTCTTGGACACATAACTTGTGTCAGGATCACACCCATTTCTCAAACATGGGGTCAGAGTACCTCCACCCTAACCCCTTATGTTAGCTTTCCGACAAATTTTCAGTCCCGGGAACCATTATCAGATGATAAAATGGCGGCCACAACTTTCTATTTAGGTTGCATGCAGCCAATCACAGCATTGCTGTTAGCGCGTGCATTCACGATTCATCACAAAACCGCCGCGAAACATCAGCGGCCAGAGCTATATCTATAATTTTCAGCATACATTTTTCAAAAACTACTGGACGATTTGCACCACATAACAGAAAGCCCAATCTGAGTTACAACATCTACCTTTTTGCCAAATTTGGTGTAATGATTTTCATCAGTTCGGGCAGTAAGTTTGACTATGTTTGCACCCCTATTGCTCAGTCCCCACTGCACGGATAACCCTCAAGCTTACCATGACAACCAGAGCCTACTTTGACACATTTTCTGGAAAATTTCATTAAGATTTGTCAAACTGCGCCAAAGTTATAGTCAAGTTACAAAATGCTTTTCCTATGGAAACTAGGTCCTAACTATACCTACTATAACTACCTACTGCAGACCGCCAGTAATATATATATATATTCACTGAAAAAACCATAGGTTATAGACCATATATAGTTAGGAATTAGCATTTAGAAAACCTTATTTTACTCACACAAAACCATTGAAATTCCATATATAGTTAGTTGCACTAACTATATATCGCGCACCCGCAATCCACTGCTGATGATGTCACATATTACATCATTCATGACATGGTCAGTGACATCACTGATGACATCACTGATGACATCTCAAATGACATCACTGATGACATCACTGATGACATCTCAAATGACATCACTGATGACATCATGACACACCAATACCAGTTACTACATACGCACTCACTGATTCCTACGTCTACACACACATTCACTCATTCACCCATACAATCACTCATACATACAGTCACTCATTATTACAACACTATCATATGCACTCATACACCTATGCAGACAGTCACACACTGCCACTCATCCATGGAGTTACTCACACACCAAGTCAGTCCTGTAAAGAATCAATCACACTTCCATTTCTTCATCTATACAGTTAAACACAGAACACCATACTTCAGTGACATCACTGATGACATCACTAATGACATCTGAAATGACATCACTGATGACATCTCAAATGACATCACTGATGACATCATGACACACCAATACCAGTTACTACATACGCACTCACTGATTCGTACGTCTACACACACATTCACTCATTCACCCATACAATTACTCATACATACAGTCAGTTATTATTAGAACACTATCATATGCACTCATACACCTAGTCAGTCCTGTGAAGAATCAATCACACTTCGATTTCCTCATCTATAGTTAAACACAGAACACCATACTTTTCACACATATACTAACACATACTTACTCTCTTATACAATCACTGATACAAGTACACATTGATATGCACAGAGTCACACACCTCCCAGCCAGCCACACACACACTCAGTCTTCCATACATCCACTCATTCTTCAATATGTAAAACGTATTTAAACTTTACAAAAACACACAGACACTAGATGATGTCATCAGTGATGTCATTTGAGATGTCATCAGTGATGTCATCAGTGATGTCACTGACCATGTCATGAATGATGTAATATGTGACATCATCAGCAGTGGATTGCGGGTGCGCGATATATAGTTAGTGCAACTAACTATATATGGAATTTCAATGGTTTTGTGTGAGTAAAATAAGGTTTTCTAAATGCTAATTCCTAACTATATATGGTCTATAACCTATGGTTTTTTCAGTGAATTTTCAAGGTTTTGTAAATGCTAATTCCTAACTATATATGGTCTATAACCTATGGTTTTTTCTGTGAATTTCATTGGTTTTTTAACAGCTAATATCTGTAGCTGTAAAATGTATTCTTTAAATCCAAAAATATATTTTATATGTTTATGAATAATTTTTTTTTTTAATATTTTTTTTTCTTCGTTCCCGCTTCGCGAATCGGGAAGCTTCCCGTTAGCTGACCTTGATGCCGCGAAATAGACAGCGAGCCGGTAAACGTTTCTTTACCGCAAGTGCCGCGTTAGAAAACAACATCGTGACGCCTCCCGTCCGCATGACGTTTCACGTTGTCGCGTGATACGTCATATGACGTGCTACGTTAGCGAACTGGTACGCGAAGCGAGTCGCAAAGCGCAGGTTTCTGGAAGCAAACCGGGAGGCCCTGCAAAGCGCTTAACGTAAACACAGCAAGTCATGTGACTTGGTAATAACACTTTTCATTGGTTCATTTCACTTTTGGTTTCCTAATGATGTAAGACTAGGTCATATAATCTAAAATGAACACTTTTGATTGGTTGAGAACTCTTGTTTTTCCCAAATGATGAAAATCCCTCCTTCTTTCCTCACTCTGACTTTCATCATTGTGAGAGAAAGACCCTTTGTGATCACTGAGCAATGGCTTCTTTAGTAGCTTCAGCTGGTGCTTCCCCACCACCTCCACCACATCCAAGGAAGAGTGGACCACCTGCTCAAGTTATAATTCAACAAGAAGAGGAAGAAGAGGAACAGGACGACGAGCACGAAGAGAGGCAGTTTTTGCCTGAGCAGCCCAGGACGTCTCACCGGAAAGAAAACTTCATTTGGCAATTTTTTAAAATTCCCAAAGGTCAGAAAAAAGTAAATACAAGATACGTAACTTGCCTTATATGTCAAGATAGACTGTCCAGAGGAACCGAGAAAAAATACAGTTTCGGAAACTACACAATGCATCGCCATATGACTAGGTGGCATCCTAACAACTACAGTGCTGCACAGTTTCGGAACGACCTAGATAATCTCCCTATTATGGCCAGAAGATCTGTTGTACCGGAAGTAACGGGACCAGAGGGCAGGGAGATGGTGCCAAATATACAAATGAAATTTGGTGAAGTAAAACACATCTGCGTATTTTGCGATGGATTCATTTCCTACGGAGAAAGAAGCATCACTCTGATCAACAGAGCTATTGACTATCATATGCAAGTTTGTACGAAACGCCCAAAATAATAAATACTTCTTTTTTTGTTTTGTTGCTCCTGTTGAGCCCTTTACAATGAATCGTTTTCATTGCCCCTCCAAGAAAACCCCAAAAAAATATAAAACTGTTCAGAAAAATTCAAAAAAAGTAAAAAAATGTTCCGAAAAATAATAAAAAAAATATAAAACAACAAAAACAATAAAAAAAAAGTTCTTTTCAGAACTACCTCCCCGTTATTAAAAAATTGGTACAATATTTGGAACTGTGCCAACCTCTATTTCTCTTAGTTCGCTTCCCAGTTCGCTCGCCGGTACGCGAACCGGAAGCGAACCAAAAACAGTAAGTATAAGGGAAGGAAACAGACACTTATGTTAAAAGAAAGACAGCCATAGGGGAGTAAACTAGAGATACTATTACCCGTAATCCACTGCTGATGATGTCACATATTACATCATTCATGACATGCTCAGTGAGATCATCAGCAGAGGATTGCGGGTTTTTTGGCAACGTGCCTTATCCACGGTTTAATAACGCTGCCTTTTGCTTTATATAAGTTTTCAAATTGTATGAAATATATACCAATAGGTCGTTATGAACCTTTAGGTAGTGCTTTTCTTTATGAGGTCTGGTCGCTTCCATACACATACAGATGTTTCAAAGATGATCAAGAAGTTTATCTGAATGGAGAGGAATGCACTGAGACGCCAGATCATTCACTAATGTGTAGGCACATACAGTTACACGGTTCATGCAACAAACACCGACCAAATATGGCTTGCGTGTTGCAAGGCACGCCAGTTCCTGCTATCATCCCCACGTTCAAGTTGTTGGAAAATGGTAGTTATTTGATGCTCAATAATGAAGATTGTTCTGAGTTAATTAAAAGTATTCCTTTTATCGTAACAGTAAGTGAACGGGTTATTTGCTGCAGAAATGTTCTATTTCCTCCCACACATGAACATAGGGAGTTTTCAATCTGGCCACAAATACCAACCTTGGGACAGATTTCAACGGCATGGCAAGAATAAGAGCTCCTTTGTCTCAGAGAGAGGTGGCCTTGAGTTCGGCCCGTGAAACTTTCGTGCTTCACATAGCGAACACCCGTACAGAGGTGCAGACCCTTTTCAATTCAGATTTGCCTTTCAATTTCAGCAAGATGGTTCCGACTATCTTTAACGCATCCTCCACAAAGGCCCTGGTGCACTTTTTTAAAGTTGTTACCAGTGGTCTCGTGACTTCATTTGAGAAAATCTTTGGAGTCATCCCTGCTTCCTTTCATTCTATTTTCTCCACTCTGGTTCGTGGATTGGCATTTTTACTTGCATTACCAGCGGACGCTCTTGTGCTTTTTTACATTTTTAAATATGGATGTCCCTCCTATGCAACCTCCCACCCTGCAGCTGCTGACACTGTTCCGCAATCGCATGCTAGAATATTATGGCACAATGCCGTTGGCCATATTAAGCACGGCATATGGATTATCTTTTCGATTCTCCTACTTCACCTGTGTCCAGCCTGTATTTCACTGCCTGACCTGTGATTTCGATTGGGCCATTGATTTGTGTCTCTGCGGACCGGTTTCTCCTGACGTCGACTTTAATCAGCTGATGACTCCTATCATTACTCACGAGTTGGTTTGTCCTGGCGAAAGGATTATGGCTGTGGCATTGATGCATGGACTACTTGGTCCCTGGAATTTACTGGCGGCAGCACAGTCTTTCTTGGAACAGAGCTTTCTTGAAAACCCACCGAGCTGTCCTCTGATGGTGATAGAGGATCCGGTGCTGGGAGAGCACGTATGTTCTTTTCCGCTTTTAAATTGGATGGCTGAACTGTTTTCGGATGAAGACGGTGACTTCCTATTGGAGGCTGTTGCAGCTTATTTTGCATACACAGTTATGTCATAGACCTTTTTCATGTTTGATATGCTGAGTACTAGCATTTCATTGACAATTCATTGACTTATTTGTCAAGTTTTTATTATTTACCTTGCCTATTGGCTTAAGACTCGATAAAGTACTTGGCTGTTTTATTTTTCTTTAGCATTAAATTTTCCTAGTTTTTAATGCTTTACCTTGCGGACCGTCCACATATAAACTTGCAATCTACTCTCATGAGATGGCACTTCTATTATCTTATTCAGTTCGTTTCCGGATCATGGGGAGGTGTCATCTAGGTCCTGGATATCTTTACACCGTGTTAAGTTAGCATGGGCTCATTACCGGTTTAAACACCATTTTTCCTTTTTTGCAACTTCTGCACACAACACTTAGTTGTTGCTTTAGCTTTCCACCTAGTAGTTCATCGTGGTTTACATGAGAATAATATGTTATTGCTCTACTATCTGCTTTGCTTGTTAAACTATATCTGTACAGCGAGTGCTAAAGTTTCAAGAACAACACGATACAGAATTGTTATGAGGTCTGATCTCCACGACTTCATACTCATAACATAAGTGCAACTTCTGCCAATTCTGGGCATGAGGCGGGTTTTATATTGCTTTGCCGAACACACATACACAACAGTTGATGCGGTTCACATGAAGAGAGAGCTGGTGTATGCTGATGTGATTCCTTCAAATCTAAGACACTAAAGTATGGGCACGCCCTAAACCAACACAAAGAGACCTTCTTAGCAAATAATATAATATGTGTATTAGGGAGGGTGAGATATAAGCAGCCGCGGGCCGTGGAGGGAGTTACGGTGAGGCAGGGAGGCGGGGAGGGGAAGAAGCAGGGTGGAGCCCTCTCTACCTTGCCCCTCCCCCTCCCCGCCTCCCTGCCCCACCGTAACTCCCTCCACGGCCCGCGGCTGCTTATAAGTGTTGCTAACTCTTATTCATTTACAGCATGTTAACATACTGTCACCATTCGCTTTTTATGTACTAGTAACTATGCTGGTAATTTTGCTACTGATAATATGTGTACTTGTATTCTCCACCCTGCTTCTCCCCCTCCCCGCCTCCCTGCCTCACCGTAACTCCCTCCACGGCCCACGGCTGCTTATAAGTGTTGCTAACTCTTATTCATTTACAGCATGTTAACATACTATCACCATTCGCTTTTTATGTACTAGTAACTATGCTGGTAATTTTGCTACTGATAATATGTGTACTTGTATTATCTAAGATACTACGCCTGAGAAGACGGCATTAGTAAATAAACATTTCAAATACACATGTGTTCTTCTTAACTCCATGTTCTGGTTTCTAAGAAATATATAACGACCGACTGTTCATGAGTTCCACGTATCCTGAGGTACTATAAGTTCATATTCTGGATTGTCTAAACATTGAGAGTTTGTTATATCCAATGTGACACTGTACCTAGCTTGCTAAGGAGTTTTTGATTACTAACGTGAGTTTTGGGACACCCTAATTCGCCGAGGTTCCAATCCTCTGTCCACAGTTCTGTGTGAGAACAGAAACCCTGCGACAGGGGCACCCCCGACCCTTGCTGGAGCTTCATCACACTTGCGATACAACTCCAGCAATGCGCCACCTTTACGGCACAGATACATCACGCATCTGTGCTGTTTTTGCCCCATGATGCGCCGCATTGTAAATGCAGCACACCATAGGTGACGGAACAGCGGCACAGAATGACTAACACATCCCTGGTGATGCGCCAGTCATCATAAATGTATCCCTATGCTTCTTATCTTGTTAGAGATGAACCGCCATATGTATCATCAAAGTTTTTTGCATTTCCTAAATAGCGAACTTTAAGGAATAAATAGCGATTCTTTACCATTCCTAGTTTGCGATTAGCTATTTGCTAATTACAAATTACCCATTCATTTCCTTCATTTCCATAGGGCGGTTGGACTCACTTTTAGCTCGAACGGCTGAATGGATTTCCACGAAACTTGGAAAAATTGTAGGGACTGGTAGCCCGATGTGCCTTTGCTATGTCTCAAGATATATGCTCCAGTGGTTTTTACGAAAATTAACTTTGAAAAATATATATTGGGCTACATTGGCCTATATATATGTTGGAGCCCAAATGTAGCCCAATGTAGCCCAATGAAGCCCAATGTAGCCCAATGTAGCCCAAAGATGGCCGCCAGACACACAAAAAAACAAATGTAGCCCAAATATCAGCCAGATGTAGCCCAACTATAGCCCAGTGACAGAATGACCAATCAGCTTCGCAAACCTCCGTTACGCGAAGCGGAGCGCTGTTACAGATATATATTTTTTTTGAACGTTAATTTCTCAAAATCCACTGGAGCACATATATTGAGACCTAGCAAAGGCACATCGGGCTACCAGTCCCTAATATTTTGCCAAGTTTCGTGCAAATCCATTCAGCCGTTCGATTATTATTATTATTATTTTTTTTTGCCCCGCGGGGCCCTTTTAAAACCTCCACATCAAACCTAGGGGGTCAGCGAGGATCTACTATGCCCCCTTATAGTTATTTCCCCCTTTGTTTTGACCTCCTCTTGTCTCTCGATCCTACCGAGAGACAAGATGGCGGCCGCTACGGACTTTTTGGAATGTTGACAGACGCCGGAGAACCAATCAGCTTCGCTTCACAAAGCTCCGTTGCGCGAAAAGTACGCGTCCTGGGACGCTGCCAGGTCCGCTGTTACAGATATATATCTTTTTTTAAACGTTAATTTCTCAAAATCCACTGGAGCACATATATTGAGACCTACAAAAGGCACATCGGGCTACCAGTCCCTACAATTTTGCCAAGTTTCGTGCAAATCCATTCAGCCGTTCGGGCTAAAAGTGAGGCCAACCGCCCTATGGAAAACTCAATGTTAAAAACACGTTTTGGGACCCCCCTTTTTTCTCGGCCCCCCCTTGACGAACCCCCCCCAAATTTTCAAGGGCTGCTCAGAAACAAAATGTGCCATTTTCCTGAAAATTTCAGCCAATTCCGTCCACAAACGCCAAAGTTATTAGACATAGAATTTTCAAAAAACCCATAGAGAAAAAATCCTAACTATATATACCTACTGGCGACCGCCAGTAGGTATATATATATATATATATATATATATATATATATATATATATATATATATATATATATAGATATATCCAGCAACCACCTTCCAGAGAAAGAGTGTAGAGGCCACACAGGGGAGAATCCGTTTGGAAGCACTTTATTAAATAAGGTGTTTGGCGAATGCATTTTGGCTTTTCATTTAGCCTTCGTCAGTATCCAGGAGGATTTGCCGTCAGCTGTTACTGAGTCCTGCCTCTTTTTTGATGGTTTCAAGCCCGCTCCGCCCCTTACTGATCCGCACACCTGTTAGAGCTGATGATGCCTGAGTGAACTCCAAGTACCAGAATCCATTGTGGTGAATGCAGGTAGGTGATGCGAGGGGGAAGAATTTTCACCATGTGGTAGTGCGGGGGTGCAGGGTGTGAAACTTGCAATTTAAAATCCAATTTCCTGCTTGAAAATTCAAGAAAGTTGCCTCCTCCGGTCCCCTAACCGCTTCAGCCCCAGGAATCAGGAGTCAATGCGGTGGGGGCAGCAGTGACAATGCACACCGCCCAGTGTGTGGCTAATGACCTCACAACTGCCAATTCTCTATCCGAAAACCGAGGCGGGCTTGGACCAACCAATACCTTGGAACACAAAGGAAACTGCCACAGCAGAGGCAGCAAAGTCCAAGCCTTCTTGTGAAGCGGGGCCTCCATTTTGCATACCTGGCTGACGCGATAATATATCCAGCAACCACCATCCAGAGAAAGAGTGTAGAGGCCACACAGGGGAGAATCCGTTTGGAAGCACTTTATTAAATAAGTGGCCAATGACCTCACAACCGCAAATTCTCTTCCCGAAAACCGAGGCGGGCTTGGACCAACCAATACCTTGGAACACAAAGGAAACTGCCACAGCAGAGCCAGCAAAGTCCAAGCCTTCTTGTGAAGTGGGGGCCTCCATTTCACGTCCATGGCTGACGCTATATTATATCCAGCAACCACCTTTCAGAGAATTTCTGATATATATGATATGATATATATATATATATCAGAAATCTCCTGACACTGCTGATTGCATCCACTGGGCAGGCAGGTGTGAGCTTCGGGTTCCGGGACCCGTTTGTTAAATGAGAAGAAATTTTGTATTTCATATCTGAACACAAAGGATTCGCACTCCAGGATCGCATTATTCTATTTATTGGTACAAACGGCGAGTTTCGACAGTGACGGTCTTTTTCAAAAGCCAATTCGCACATGTAGCTAAACCCTTTATAAAATGACTAAGACATAAAAAACAGACAATCCATGTTGGCTGCTTGCATGAAAAATAAAAATGTAAAACAGACTACATATTTCCTGTAGATCCCTTAGAATTCATGTGACTTATCTTACATGATTTCATTTATATGCTTAATATACAATTTTCCATCAAGTTATCATCTTCAACTTGAAATAATATTACACAATGTGCAAAAACAATATATAAGTGAACATATATATGTGAATAGGTAGCTATAAACACATGTAAAACTGAAATATATAACATAAAGTTCAATTCACACCATTTAAAGCTTTCATAATATACATAACTGCTAAGGATGCCACCATATCACGCATATTAACTCTACAAACGAGCAGGCATAGCGTACCATTCATCAAAAATTAGCACAAGTGTGCTAACCATGCTTTAAGTAAAGCTCCCTGGGAAAAGCAGTATGCTAGTATTTAACAGTTCCAGCCAAGTGGGCCGGGGCTTCATAAACTAGATAAGCCCCCAGGCCTACTAAAAATACCCTTGCCATCCTAAAACCCAAACCCACACTAAACCCTAAAAATACCCTTGCCACCTAAAACCCATACCCACCCTAAACCCAAAAATTACCCTTGTCACCCTAAAACCTAAACCTACCTTAAACCCTAAAAATATCCTAGCCATCAAAAACCCATACCCACCCTGAACCCTAAAATTACCCATACCCACCCAAAATCATAAAAATACCCTTGCCACCCAAAAACCAATAGCCACCCTAAACCCTAAAATTACCCTTGCCACCCAAAAACCCATACTCACCCTAAATTCTAAAAATACCCATGCCACCCAAAAACCAAATCCCACCCTAACGTATTCTCTTGTCAAATGGTCTTCATTGAAATTAAAATTGGATTTATCAGTTCTTACACTGTTGACATTGTTACAGATTTTTTGGATGTGGTTTATTGACCTTCCATTCATTTAATTTCACCCCCTTCTATCCACTCTGTGACGCTCCACCTCCCAACCACACCTTACCTGCTCTTCCTGCTGCATTTTCTTCCTGCCTCTTCTTCCCATGCCTCTGCAGGCCACCTACACGCTCCTCAAAGGATCTAAATGTCACCACTGCCCGACCCCTTTGAGCAGGCGTTTAGACCAAGCCCCTCTTGCCTGAGGCCGGCCCTCCAAAATTCTATCTTGTACGTCATACAAAGACATCCAACATTATGGCACTACCAGCAGCTGACTGCCTCGTAGTACGCTCCACCTCTTTCAAGACCCCAATCACCTGCGTATTAACGTATCGGCCACCTCAGGCATCCCCTGGCTTTCTCTCTGCCTTCCAGAACTTACTGGCCACCTTTGTAGTCAATAGTGCCTCTGTCCTCGTTCTGGGAGACTTTAACATTTGGCCTACTGACCCCGCGGAGGACACCACCTCCAAAGACTTTACTCAGTTGCTTCTCAGCCTTAACTTCACTCAGCTCGTTCAAGGTCCCACCCACACCCGGGACCATATCCTTGATCAGATTTGGACACTAAACATCACGACTTCCACTCCTACTATTTCGCCCTGTCCTTGGTCAGATCATTCCCTGCTCACCTTTTCCTTGGATTTGAGCCCTAAAACATCTCCTTCCCTCCCCAAAAACATCTGGGCAAGGAATTGGCATAAAGTCGACATTCCATCTCTCTGTAACTCATTAGCTGCAACCTGCCCAGACCTATCGGGCTCGGTCCCACACTCCCAGGCTACCATCCTAGATCGCTGGCTTACCAAAGCCTGCGACCCAGTGGCCCCCCCTTAAGCGGGTTACCATCAACCACACCCACAATGCCAACAAGTGGTTTAGCCCTGGTCTTAAAGCCAAGAAACTAAAATTACGGCAGGCTGAACGAGCTTGGAGAAGAGCATACTGCCCCACCCGAAGACAACATTTTATTACCATACTCAGTGAATATGAACAAGCCATTCTGACGGCTAAGACCGAATATTTCTCTGGGCGCATCCTAGCTGCAGAAAGCCAGCCTCGCGAGATTTTCTCCACTGTCCACGAGCTGGCATCATCGGACAGAACTCTACCCAAGGTCCCCCCCTCCCAGGCCCTATGCGACTCGCTCAACGAGTTCTTTATTGAAAAAATAGCCCTTATCAAAGCCAACATCCCCCCCGCCCACTCTCACTCACTCCTAACCACCAGGCAATAATCTGTCTCTCACCTCTCACTCACTAGAGAATCCTTGCCCCCTTTACTTAGGCGTGTCAAGTCGGGCTCCCCAGTCGACATCTGCTCAGGAATCCTCTAGCGCCAAGAAACTGCATAGTGAAAGTGCGCTTTATAAATTGCTACAAATTCAAAAAATTCAAATTATGGCCCTGTACCAAGCAGACCACCCTCAAATCCACTAGAATGGCTGCCCACAAGAATGTTCTTGCAACCTGTGACATCAAGAAGCCTCACCGCTACCGGCCAAGGACTGAGGCACTTGTGATATCCACTGCTACCAGATGGAAAAGCCCTTTAGACCTAGCTCCCTTGTCTCAAGATTCCCATGTCACTCCTTATGCTCTCTCTCTTCTTCTGTCCAATTTGACCAGCTCCTTTCTTTTTCACCCGATCCTTGGCCTCTGCCAAGCTCTTTCACCTTTCTGTGCCTTTTATTCTTTTACTTCATGTTTTTGTCAGCCTTTCACCCATTCTTCTGCTTGCTTTCTCTTTCACGCCTTGTGCCTTGTGCTATTTTCACCCGTTTTTGTTACTCTTTCCACCTGTATTTCAGCTTGCTTTCTGATTCACTCCTTGTGCTTCTGTGCTCTTTTCACTTGTATTTGTCACTCTTTTCACAAATTTTTCTGCTTGTTTCCTCTTTCACACCTTATGCCTCTGTGCTCTTTTCACTCGTTTGTCAATCGTTTCACCGTTTTTTCTGCTTGCTTTCTCTTTCACCCCATGTCCCTTTTTCATTTTTTCTTGTGCCTTTTTTACCTGTTTTAGGCCTTCTGCCCTCTATATCACGCTTCCAGCTGCCCCTACCTGCACTACTGCAACTTTTCCAGTCTCTCGCCTCACCCTCTCCCTCCCTGCTCTTTCTCTCATGTCTCCTTCATGTCTTTTCTTCATGCACCTCTTCAGTCCCACCCCTCCTTCCCCCTTTACAGAAATTAGTTAATGGAGACTACTGCAAGTCCACACAGTGGATACCCGCAGACGGCATGCTGCTGGCGCAAATGCAAGCCTGTTTGTGGCCGTCTACACCTGGACCGCACCTAACGTCATGTACCCTGCTCTGATCGCCCCATCCCAGCAATACCCAACAGTGCTCCTTCGATCACTTGACCCAGGAAGTATTTCTTTCCGTTGCCACTATGCCATTACACACACCATGGTAGGAGCCTTCTCCTGAACCCACTGCTGTTTAACCTGCAGCAGCCTACCCACACATCCCACACAAGCACCAGCAACACCATCAACAGTCCCGATTGATATCGGCGATTGATATCATTCTTAAGTCTGGAGAAAATTAAACATCTTGCTGTAACAAGAAGAATTACACCAAAGAACCTGCTTCTGCGTTTCCTTATTACTGTTGGTCATTGTACCTTGTTTGGATGTACACACATGTAGTTGCGAGAGCTTATTTTTTGTTAAATTGTCTTGTCTCTTGACTTGTTAGACGGTTAAGGGTGTTTTGCCGTCTGCTCTTTACGCACTACACCACGATACTCTTGCTCCTCACATACCTCGTAACGTTTTAACCCAGGCAGTGCGCCCCCTTAGTCCTAATTTTCTAAAAAACCCCTTGCTTAGCATACCCACACATCCCACACAAGCACCAGCAACACCATCAACAGTCCCACCAAACATCACACGCTACAGCAAACCCGCACCCTAACACTCACTTGCATGAATTCTTCTCAACACACAATCTCTCAGCAAACTTGCAAATGAAATCTGGGATCTATTGAGCAGCGACACACCAGACCTCTTCTTCTTGATGGAAATTTGGCTCAACCCCACATCAGCACCTGACATTGCTATGGCAATCCCAGCTGGCTACAATATTGGTCAACAAGACTACATTCACTAGCCAGGAGGAGGGTTCTCAGTCATCTTCAAAGACTCAATCAAGTGATCAACTTCCACAGAGAGCACCACCTTGTTCATGGAACATCTGCTCTTCAAGCTACAAACCTTTGAAAATTTCACCCTGAATGGAACTCCTGCCTACTGACCACCCGGACCACGAGCTACCTTCACCAGCCTCATCACAGACTTCATCGCCCCTCTTATCATCAATTCCAAAGCCTGCATACTCCTCAGTGACCTCAACTTCCACTTAGAAGGTAGGACCGAACCCGCTCCACAGCACTCCTCAAAAGCCTTAACAATCTTGGAATGACCCAGCTCATCGCAGAACCAACACACATCGCAGGACACACACTGGACTCCATCTTTATCATCAGCAAGAGCATCAAGCACAACTCCACCTCACATGGACCGACCACTCCATCATTCACTTCCAGTCAACACACCCACCAGCATCAGCCTTCACAGCCGCAGTTGGGGCAAAATCTCAGAAGCAGACTAGCTCAACACTCTCAGCACGGATCAACCTAACCATAAATACATCGTCAACAAGGACATCCCCAATTTCAACAACTAGATCAAGAACTGTGCAGATGTCCTCGCACACATCAAACTTTACTAAAGCATATGCTTTGTAATTCACCATAACTGCGGCAGAAACTAACCTCATTATGTATTCTAGTAGCATTATTCTCTGTGAACCAGAGTTTAAAAGCTGATACCTGGTCTAGTAAACAAGTTGGAAGAAGCTGAGTTGTGTCTACAAATATTACAAGAGATTGAAGTATTAAGCAGGGATGTGATCTCACCCTACTATTCAACCTACTTATAGAAGATTTAGCTTGTGCAATAGGTGAGATAACACATTTTCCTTGAATGTGGTGCACAGGCACTTGACTGCAATGGCATATACACAACACAATTGTGCTTAAGGACAGCATGATAGATCTGCAGAAAAACATTGCTTCAGAGTAGTGTGAGTTTCACATAAATAGGCTGAAAACCAATATGATACATATTATCCCAATAAGTCAATAGAACCTAGATCGTATTAGTTTTAGTGGCCCTTGGATTGTGTTATTCTGCAACTTTGTAATACTGAGCTGAGCAAAAGCAATCAAATGCCTGCTGAACATATTTGATGATAATGTTCCTCCGGTAACTGGTTTATTATTTGATCTTGCAAGGAGAGTGATTCTGGTTGATAAAAAACCAGAATGTGGGTCATTTTTTAACTACTACAGTGCATGCAATATTATCACAAAAGTGCTCAATATTGCTGACGATTATTTTTTAAATTCAAATTATGCAAAAAAAGTCAAATACACTATGACCTGGTGGTCTTTGCTTAATTATGTTACCTATTTAGACAACAAAAAGTCTTGGATTGATTATTCCATTTTTGGTTCACAACAGAGGTTCTGAGCTGATGTGCCTTTAGAAAATACTATGTTTAGGTCAGCTATGGCTTTATTTGTGGCACAGAGTGATGTGGATTCCCCTCAAAAAGTTTGTTGATTATGTTGACATCAGTAAAAGATGTTTAGCATATTTGTTTCCACTGTGTGTCATTAAGGAATGTTCAAAACAGTCTCTTTATGTCTCTTTCATCCTGTTGAACATTAACTGTGAAGATGTGATGAGAACAGAATCATCCTTGTATTTCAGTAGCAGGATCATCTCTTTGGTATAACTTCTTGTAGCATTCATAACTGGTCCATAGCTTGAGTCTCCAGTTTTGACCATAAGGAACTGAGAGGTTGTCATCATGGCAAGATCCACAAAATCTCGAACTGACTGCGGACACACCTCCTACAAAGGAAAGGGGAGCGCCTGAAAAGATTTCATGAGCCTCAAGTTGAACTTGCTTATCTCACTCCTTTGGAGAAAAGGAAAACTGACAGGTGTTTCTCAGTCTTCTCTATAACAAGCTAGACTCGTCAGCATCTAGAGTGATATAGGTAAGAGACCCTGCCAAACAAGCTCTCATCTGCAGGGGTTACTTGTAATGTGTGGACTCCCACTCACAGCAGCAAACACACACAGTAATTGATGTTTATAAGAATTGGTTATTTATTATGCATAACCAGCACACAAATGTTGTGTTTCGGAATGATGACAATTATTATTATAATCACAGTATCCATAATAATACAAAACAAGAAGGATACTATTTATGCAAAGCCAAATATTATCTACAAATACCTCTAAGAAGCGTTCAGGTCCGCAATCGGATATTGGCGGCCCACGTTTTCCTCAAGGAAGAAGTCTTAGGGGCAGATTTATGAAGGCCTTGCGCCGCCGGTGCGTCACTTTTTCCCATGTTAAAAATGACGCACCGGCGGCGCAAGGCCTTCATAAATCTGCCCCTTAGTGTTTGCTATTCCCAAATTCTTAGTTCTCAATACTTTCTCCCCAATGATTCTTTATGGAAAGGCAGAAATATTGTGCATTTATTGTATCTGTTTCACTGTGTGAACAATGTCGCAATCAGACAATACAAAGGCAAGTAACTTTATCAAAATATGCTTCCTTCCACATTAGTTTTGTGCCAAGCTGAACAGCCCTGCAATGTTGCTCACTATACGTTTTTGATGAGTAGGTTCAGCCTGTTTATTATGTGGCGATCTCACATACTTTTTTTTAGCTGTTACCCCCATTCAAATATTGACTTTCCAGGTTCTGCAGAATTCATGCAGTCATTTTTCCATTACAAGTTGGCATGATTTGTAAAATGCCTTGGAAATCTGCCATACCCCAACAATGATGTGATCCCTGATGTGTCTAAATAGGCAGAGTCTAAGGGCATCATTGTTCAAGCTCAGGGTACCAGGATAAGGAACAGAGAACAAGTGTGATCAGGATATTCTACAGATTGACTGGTCAGCTAAAGACAGCAAACCTCTTTAGAATGTTTTGACTTTTTTTAGCTGCACTGATTGTGGGTACCACCCCCATGGGAGCTTAATTGGCTGATGTAGGACCTAGGCATCTTCCTCTCTAAACTTTGCAGTCCTATGGTCACAGTAGGTACAGTATATTTTTTACATTATTTATTCCTTCTACACATACATTTCTGCCCAAAAATGTTAATACAGTACCACATCATTACATAATTCTTGTTACTATGTAATAGCTCTGCCAAACTTGCCCAGGTGTATCACATATCTTAGTTACTATTTTGTCATACTTACACTTGAATTAGTCTATATCCATCAGTCTGATACTTCTGAGAACACAAATGCATTACAAGAAAGGTTGTATGTGTGTTTTGCTCTATGAAAAGTTTGTAATCATATTTAGTTTAAACAAAAACATTTTAATGCAGAATAAGATACAAAACACTCAAAATGTCTTGTTTGGGATCTAAGGAGATTTATCTATACATGCAGTTTTCTGAGTTTCATAAATAATATGTCAATACATACTCTTTTCTATTTTGTATCACATTCGTGAAAAATTATATCAATGACTGACACATTATTTGTAGAAGCTCTAACAAACTTGTTTCATTGCTGTCAGACTCACCCAAGTAGACTTCCCCATCAACTCCCATCAAGGGGAGAGGAGTTGGCCTAACGGTTAGGGCGGTCGACCTCGAATCTGGGGACCTGGGTTTGAGTCTCGGCACTGACGCTGAACATTCTGTGATTCTGGGCAAGTCACTTAATCTCCGCGTGCCTTACAAAAATGAATGTGTCCTCATGTAATGCAAATGGTGCTAGGTAAAGTGCTCTGATACCCGATTCGGGTCAAGTTCGCGCTATATAAAACTCTGTAAAAAAAAGAAAACCAGAGTCACAGATATGTAGCCAGACAGGCCCTGCAACCCCACCCCACGCCTATCATGTGACAGGTCACAGGTGGGGTCTCATAATGTTCAAAATCCTGTGCACATGTTTCAAGTGTAATGAGGGTTGATAGATAATTATTATTCACTGTTCATATTTAGAAATGACGGAGGTCGACATCCAATGTGTCATTTGCAAAGCGATATATTTCAACTTGATCAGTACAACAAGACATAAAATCAGCCGACATGTGTTTCGTCACGCCATGTCTAGATGTGACTCTTCAGGGCTGGGAAGGACACATATGAAAACAAAACTAAAATACAGAACGAGGTAAAATGACCAAAAGGGTGTAAATAATAATCAACATAAAACATTGAGTGAATGAAGTGAACAAAGTTCAGAAACACCACTGCTACTGTGGAAACCCTAAGTGCCAAAAGTACAATAAGTGACATGTTTGGCATAGACTAAGACCATAAAACGTGTTTGTGGGAAGTGACATTCTAAAAGCACGAGTCGAAAAGTATATATGCAGTAGGAAAACAAATGCGGTTCTTAAATCTGCGTTTCTATACAGTCAAATGAGGGCAGAAAATTGCCATGAATAAAAAACGAATAAACAAATGAGTTGTGGAGCGAAACAATATGTCTGTGGAGATATCGCAAAACCAAAACGAGAGAAAAAGTACATAACATTCCTTAACAGGTTGTTAATAACAAAATATTTGACTGCTCATAAACTGGACAATCAGGTATAAAATTGTATATCAAAGGACACGTGGGTTACCGGAAATATAGCCAGCGTAACAGGAGACTAAAGATAAAACCACAGGAAAAGGGTAATCATGTGCGCAGTTAGGTGGGAAATGATGCCACCATGGACTTGGCCAATTCCAAATGACATAATTCTAAATGCAAATAAGGCGCAAAAGGCGTCTGAAGTAAGACAAACCATGCTGACTATATAAATTGGCCTGGTACGGGTTAAGTACTAAAAGTAATAATCTGTATTCAAAAGGTCCGGATAAAGCCTAAATAGCAAATTAGTTGTGGCAATGCTGCAAAGTTAAAACAGCATGCTGGCAAATCAAAAGATGGCCATGGCTTGAATTATAAACAGGTAATACAAATGTAATAGAAACACGATGAAATCTCAAACGGTAATGCAAGAATGAAATGTTTGGAACAGTAATTGGTACATCATGAAAAACGGGCATGCAAAATAAATGTCTAATATATCAGCAAGGTTAAAGCAAGTGCTTGAGAAGAGAGTAGAGCAACAGACAGAAATGAAGTAGAGGAGTGAGCCAGATAAAGTAAAAAGGAACATGTGGGTGAGAATAACGTCGTGAATACATGAACAGTGGATATCGCCCATCCTACCTGTCGATTATGTGAAGGTATCGTGAAAATCTGTGACGGATAAAGATAAAAAACCTGCATCACTGAGTGCGGCTCAAGAATACGAGAATGCCCGTATTTGCTGAGGTTCAATACTCACCGCAGGACCGGTGGATAATCTAAACCGACGGTGGGCCGTATGTAGAAAAAAGGGGTGATTCGAAGGTTCGTGGCCATAGGACGAGTATGTCCAAAGCTATGGAGACCTAGGACAAGATGGGGGTGAAAAGTGAGGGGAAATAAAATACTCTCCTCACGGCTCGGGTTACAGCTCACTTAGGCCAAAGCCAAACACGCATCCAGAAAAACTCCTACAGATAGACAGTTGCACCACAAACAGGTTTGAGGAAATTGGCCCCAATAAAACATGCTTAGCCAGAGGTACGCGTTCCTCAAAACACCTCAAAGGTAGATGCCACATGTAGTGAGGAACACAACCAGTCAGGACACAACACGCACACCACACGTAGCGATTACACGCTCCCCACACCAGACTTCTGGACACACACGCTGGCCCCACTAACTCTTCCCAAGATTGATAGCCACCTGTATCTCCTTATTAGATGGCTGTACTTGCTAGGACTAAGATGCTTTCCAAGAATGCAGAATTGGTTTATTGTACCTCACAATATATATATATTGTCAGCTGAAACTCTGTACAGCAAGGCAATTCTTCAGATGCAACTCTGTCGATACTCTTCCGGCTGCAGCGTTTAATTAAACCACTTGTTCCTGTTTTACCAAACGCCTCTTGAATTTTCACTTCTTTAAGGTAAATTCATATCCCAGCTACAGTAGTTAGACATACTCTTAAGATTACTTCTAACTCGTAAATTCCAAATGAGTAGTGTGATAAATATAAGTTAAGGTGTGTTAAAAAATATATGAATTTTGTAAATCAGTAGATAGCAACAGGGAAAATACATTACATAATTTATGACCTTACTGGGGGCTCCTTTTTAGGTCTCACATTAGCCAAGACCTTTAGACTTTTGAGAAAATTGTTTTTTTTTAGAGTGATGAGGGCCCATCACCTTCCCCAACAATAATGTCTTGCAAACATGACAAAACAAAACAAGCTTTGCCAAAACCAAAATCTGACTGCCTAACACGTGTTTTACGAGTGCATTCATTTATGCACCGCCATCAATGGCCAAAAAGATCTAAACCCTAACACAAAAAGAGATTTTGACCGTGTTGCATCAGTTGGTAGGTCATAAGTGGGAGAGAGGTATCACAGTCGGAGTTGCACTGCGTAACACTAAGAAGTCAAAAAAGGGGAAATTGTAAATTTAGCAAACCACTGGTCCTATCATGCCAAAGGGAAATAAGCATTAGTAAATGTGATTGTTTTCACCTATGTGATTATTAATAAGGCCATCAAATAATTAAACACAAAGCATTGTAATTGGGTGATAAAAGGTATCAAGTTGAAATATTCATTCAGTAGCTTAAGTGCAGAATATGTAATTGGGAAATTTAGGCTTAATCCTTGCAGCCCCACTTAAGTAAACTGTGATTTTGAGCAGATCATTTTACTTCACTGTGCATCATTATAATTGAGTATCAAATCAGAGACCATTTTGAAGAAATTCTGTTCAGGATGTGTGTTATGTAAAAACACAAATGATTTAATAGACAATAATGTTGCTATATATGGATCCCTTGGCACGAGTCCAGACAGGCCACATAATTTCAGAGCAGTATGGGGTGGAGCGGGGTATTAGACAGGAGTGACCCCTCTCCCCAGTACTGTTCACCCTGGCTGTGGAGCCGCTGGCCAATCTCGACCCAGACAGGCAATAGATATTGCATCATCGAAATAGGGGGACATACTCACCATATAGCATTATATGCTGATGGATTACTGTTGTTCCTGGGAGCATTGGAGGGAGCCAGGGAGCTGATGACCAAATTCAGGGAGATGTAGGGACTTAAGGTCAACTGGCAGAAGTTTAGGCTTTTCCCACTGACAGGGGTAAAGACCCACCAGATGGGCTGGGACGCCTTCAGTGGGAACCTCCATTTCTTGAGTATCTCAGTGTGAAAATATACTATTCTCAATCTGACTTATCACATTGGCACTGTAGGAGGCAGACTTAAAGGGGTCAAATGACTCTATAGAGCAATGGGTGAGGATGCCTTGCAACCACTAACTGTGCTGAGGGAACGCTGGACGGAGCACTTGGGCACCCCTGTTGATGACAAGGACTAGGAGAATGTTTTCAACAGGAACCCCAAGGTATCAAGAAATGCCCAATTTAGGCTAATAAATTTCTTTATTTTACATTAAGTCTAGGCGTAAAACTGTGCTCCGTTTGCAGAGTTTGCGGAATTCAGCAACTTCGCTTTCCAGAGAGAACACAGAGTTACTGTTAAACTCTGCATTCTACAACGGAGCAAAGTTTTGTTTTTTTAGTCCGCATGTTTGAATTGAAATTTCAGGCATGCGGGATTGACTTGCCGGGTGCTAGAAATCACCTATGAGATTTTCAGGGCCTTTCGCGGGCGCCACAAGATTTGCTAGCTGCCCGCAACCTTCTGTGAGATTTTGCATTCACCAACATGTCATTCAGGCATGCCTGCTGTTAGCGACCCCGAAAGCGCAAGTTCTACCGCTGCTACAATCTGGGGAAGATTTTCTCCTCGAGCAGCATCAAAATCTTCCCGTAGTGATGATTTGGAGTTAAAAACCTCTTCAAATTGACATTTGGTGGTGTGTTTTTCTGTCAGGTTTTTTTTTTAGTTTTTTTAACTTGTTTTTCAACTTGAAGGAAGTTCCTTAGAGTCTCACACTTCCTGTTCCTATCCAGGAGCCTCCTCCCAGTGCTTTGTCCATCTCTGGTCACTTTTCATTTGGATTTGGAGCTGTAAGGGTCACTCTTTGTGTCTGCTGCATATCCTGTTGGATTTAAGGACTTTGAATTTGTGATTTCACAAGTAAGTTGAAAATCTAGTGTTTGTTTGATTGGGGCCATGCACCTGGATTTATTTGTACTTTTAATCTATTTAAGAAAAAATGTATTGTGGTGGTTGCCCTGTTATTTCAGTAGGGGCCTAGTGATTTCTTGGCATTTCATTTTTCTTCTTTTGTAAAGGAAAAAAGTTTCACAGTTTAATACAGTTTTTACCTGTTTTTAATACATTACATTTTGAATGAATATGATCCCTAGCAGTCTGCCAATTGGCCTTCCAACCAGCAGGTCCAGTGCTAGCCATGGGTGTATGAAACAACAGTTTCTGTGGTGTTTACAGCATATATGTCAAGGTTGGATGGATTTGGATTGAAATACAAAATGTGCTTTTTGTGGTTTTTAGGTCTTGCCTTCGCAGCGCGCATGCGCTGCAAGGCAAAAAGACCTTTTCCGAGCGCTTAGGCTTTTGAGCCAAGCAAGTGCACACGTTCCATTGCCATCAATGGCAACGCGTGCACCTCAGGAGATTGACTCGTGGGAGAGCGCACCACCATCTGGCAGCAATTATCGCTCCCGCGAAAGAATAGCGCCTGCCCCCCTCCCCCCTGCTACTGTGCGAGCGCTTATTTAGGACTCTGTTAGGGCTATCATCTGGAGGGGGACGATGCCTCCAGCGGCCTGATGAGGGCAAGGGCTGCACGCGGATTGGGCTGTCAGCTGCGAAAGGAAGTAATGCATTATTACCGTTTAAGACCGGAAGTGCCTCGGGGGGCTCGTCCAGTTTATTTTGCGCTAGCGGCCTGTCCCGACATTGTCCAGGTATGAAATAGAATGTGTGTAATGTGTGTATTCAGATACGGTCATTCGCGTGTTCCCCCGCTTGAGGCCCAGCTGCAGCCCCCGTTGATGTTAGCAGGCGCGTGTCCCCCCGCTTGAGGCCCAGCTGCAGCCCTGGTTCATTTTAGCAGGCGCATGTAATTAGTGTAGTGATCCACCGCCTGAGCCCGGCTACAGCCCTGGCTGATGTTAGCAGGCGCGTGTAATTTGGTTTGATGTGATAGTTCAGTAACAGCGCGCATGAGAGGCTGCAGTAATTGTCTCCGCAGACACGCTCAGTCGCGTGTGCCCCCGCTTGAGTGCCAGCGGCGACCGTCTAACAATTAGAATTGTGTGAGTCTTGAATGATTGTTTCCCACTGTTCTTATTTTTTTATGACCCACACCGACGCTCTTCGGCCTGAGTGCTTTTTAGACGCACCCAGGCCAAGCCACACACTGCGTTCGGCCCTTTCAGACACACCCAGGCCAAGCCACACACTGCATTCGGCACACCCAGTATGTGTGAGACAACGGGCAGTCCCCCAAGTGAGTCTTGCGAATGGTTACTTACCAGGCTTCAAGGTGAACGCCATTGCGACGCCCCCAGCACACGGCCACAGCAGACGATCTGATTAATGTACGACCCAGATGGCATGAAGTGCGGAATGTAAAACATGCCCCCAGCGTTTGTCACGCCCCCAGCGTGCCCCTTGATGCGGCGCAATTGCGTAATTGGCACTTCACATAGCATGAAGGGCGGACACACGCCCACAGAGCGGACACACGCCCACAGCGTTTGTCACGGCCCCAGCGTGTCACGCCCCCAGCATGTCACGTGCCCAGCTTGCCCCTTGATGTGGCGCAATTACGACTCACATGGCATGAAGGGCGGAACGTACCACACCCCGCCAGCATTTTTCACGCCCCCAGCACACGCCCACAGCAGAACGCAGCGGTACAAAAGGGGGTGGAGATGGACGGAGCATCTGAACCAATCAAACACTCACACCCAGTCAACAGATCTGGGTTTAATCCATCACCGTTCTTTAGCCCACTCTGACACCCCAGTTCAGACATGGCCATATGCAAATCAGTCTGACCCTGTGCCTCATGGGAACAGTCCAACCCAAACTGCCAAGCCATGCCTTCCCTGGACCGGAAACAAGCTTCCTAGAACCGGTTTCTGGCATTGCAGCCGTCTTCAGCCAGGCTTGCTTGAATCCAGTGGCAAAGTGATCAAAGGACTCACGGCTGAGCATACCCTGCCAACTTATGGCGAACAAAGCGGTACAAAAGAGGGTAGTGATGGACGGAGCATCTGAACCAATCAAACACTCACACCCAGTCAACAGATCTGGGTTTAATCCATCACCGTTCTTTAGCCCACTCTGCCACCCCAGTTCAGACATGGCCATATGCAAATCAGTCTGACCCTGTGCCTCATGGGAACAGTCCAGTCCGAACTGCCAAGCCATGCCTTCCCTGGACCGGAAACAAGCTTCCTAGGACCGGTTTCTGGCATTACAGCCGTCTTCAGCCAGGCATGCTTGAATCCAGTGGCAAAGTGAGCAAGGGACTCACGTCTGAGCATACCCTGCCAACTTATGGCGAACAAAGCGGTACAAAAGGGGGTGGTGATGGACGGAGCATCTGAACCAATCAAACACTCACACCCAGTCAACAGATCTGGGTTTAATCCATCACCGTTCTTTAGCCCACTCTGCCACCCCAGTTCAGACATGGCCATATGCAAATCAGTCTGACCCTGTGCCTCATGGGAACAGTCCAGCCGAAACTGCCAAGCCATGCCTTCCCTGGACCGGAAACAAGCTTCCTAGGACCGGTTTCTGGCATTACAGCCGTCTTCAGCCAGGCTTGCTTGAATCCAGTGGCAAAGTGAGCAAGGGACTCACGTCTGAGCATACCCTGCCAACTTATGGCAAACAAAGCGGTACAAAAGTGGGTGGTGATGGATGGAGCATCTGAACCAATCAAACACTCACACCCAGTCAACAGTTCTAGGTTTAATCCATCACTGTTCACAAGGGTCTACTTTGCTGGCACGGTTCTTTTACCTTTTAAATGTATATGGTGGCCGGCTGCATAGCCTATGTCCTTCTGCTGCAACTGCCCTTTCCAACGCTGTATTGGGTGTTGTGATTGGTGCTGTGGTTACTGAGATTACCCGCCTCAAAGGTTTGGGCTCTCTCATTATAATATTAGTATGGATTAAATGGTCCTGCGCCGTTTCTTGCTTCCCCGCAGCCGCTCTCGTTCCCCTTAAGCATATCGAAGATCTGCTCCAATCTCAGAGCTCTCGTGCTACTCGCTGTTCATGTTGCCTTTGCTCCCACCCCTCCTGTTGTCAGTGTTCCCAGTTTCCCTTGTCCCTCATCCTCTCACGTTTCTGGGCACGTAATGTTTTTTTGTTTGTTAAATTTTTTTAAAATTGAAAATACAGTAGGAGACGCGCCAACATCCATGCTGATCTCCTATCTCCACAGTGAGCTGCAGGAGGTCTCACAAGCTCCTCCTTTCAGCACGCTGTCACAGCCTTACTTCCTCCGGTAGGCTTACTCGGATCCTGTTTACTAGCTAGACGGGCCTCTCCCCCAGTCCCACCTTCCTGTTGGACCCGGCCTCATGGCGTGGTCCTACCCCTCCCGCATGGAGGGCCCAGGCCGACATCGGCACTCCACCCAGCATCGGGCAGCCCTTTTGCCCGACACTGCACGCCCCAACATTGCTGGTCCGGTCACCATCCCGGACCCCCCCTACCGGCCTGGCCCCATCGTGGGCCCCTCACGACCTAAGCACGAGGCCGCGCCCGACTCCATCTTGGGCCCACCACGTCACGACCACGTGGCTCCGGCCCCGGCCCAGGCCCAGCGAAGCCCAGACATCGAGGCGCCAAGATCTACCCAGGTGGTCGAGTGGCCACTCGACAGAACCCGGAGGAGGGGAGTTTCGATGGCCCTCCAACCGTCCCCGGACGCCTGGTATCGATCGCCCCCGGCATCCCTGGGTGCTGGCCCCACCCCCCTGCTGGGTGTCTGGACACCATCTTCCCAGCCCCTCTGACCCCCAGGCGCGAGGGTCCGTACATCAAAGGACTCCAGTCCTATATCTGGGCCAGCCCCGGAGTAGGACGGCAGTTGTATCCTGGACTGGAAAGCCCTGCTGACGCTGTCACGGCCGACCCCAAAAGAACTCATTTCCTGTAACCTGAAGAGAACCTGAGAGCCTGCTGGCGCTGCCGCGGCCCACCTTTGCCGAACCATCTTGAGAGCCTGCTGGCGCTGCCGCGGCCCACCTTTGCCGAACCATCTTGAGAGCCTGCTGGCGCTGCCGCGGCCCACCTTTGCCGAATCATCTTGAGAGCCTGCTGGCGCTGCCGCGGCCCCCCTTTGCCGAACCATCTTGAGAGCCGGCTGGAACCCCGGCTCGAGGATTGAGAGCAGTGCGCAGGGTATCCCTTCATACACCCCAACCGAGACTGTCCCGCTACCCTGGCCCCCCTTTTACAAGACTTTACAGACCCCTTGGTCTACTTGTACATATCGCTGGGAACCAGCGGCCTTTATTTCCTGATAAAGCTTACGAACTCAACCTCTGGTGTGGTGTCCATTTGTAGTGTGGGGTTACTCTGCTGTGCGTTCCTAGGAGAGGGCCCTCACTCAGGAGGCCTCTCAGTAACGTTCGGCTACTTCTTGACGGAGAGGTGGACCTAGGGGTGGTCAGTCAGATATCTTCTGCCTCCCCCGGGGTCGCCTTTCTAACATTGGTGGCAGGCGACGGGATCCGAGCCGACGCAGATCGTACAGAGAGTAATTCACTCACTACCGAGAAAAACACACCGCGACCATGACTACTCAGGAAACCAGACCGACGGCGGAATTCCAGAAAGAAAAGATGGAAGATTACAGCCACAAGGAATTAAAACAATTCTGCAAGGACCTAGGAATCGCTACCACGGGCCTCAACACCAAAGAGGACTTTAAATCAGCCCTGCAAGCCTGGGCGGACGCCGATAATGCGCCGCCCCAGAATGAAGATAACCCGGGCCCGAACGGGCGCCCAGAGACCGACGCGAACCCAGCGGGGGAAAGACCCGCAAACCTGGACACGGGCCTCCCCCACGGAGACGCCCGAGAACAAGAGAGGAACCGGCTCCACGAGTTGGAGCTCGCCCGACTCCAACAAGAAGGAGAGATACAGCTGGCAGAAAGGAAATTAGCCCTAGAGCAACTACGGCTAGAAGGAGACCTAGAGGAAAGGCGAAGACAACGAGACCTCGAAGAAAAGAAACTCATGCTCGAGCATGAGCGCGGCCTCAAAGAACTGGAAATCAAGGCCAAGACAACAGAAACCGGCACCGCCGGGGGTAAGACCTCACCCCCGCCGGTGGACACGAAGGTGCACATACCCAAGGAGGTCGTCAAAGAATACTATAAGAACGACGACATCCAACAGTGGTTCAAAGCCTATGAGGTCGCCATGACCGCCTATCGAGTACCCCTCAAAGACTGGGGCGCCGGCTTATGGGGAAAGTTCATCAACGAGGGGAGAGACGCCCTGCTAGAGCTCCCCGACGCCGAGATGACCTCGTACGAACACATGAAGACTGCCCTCCTCACTCGCTACGGACTCACCCCCGAAATGTACCGGTAGCGATTTCGAGACTGTAAAAAAATCCCCGGTACCACTTGGGTGGAGTACGTGAACTTTTACAGCAGAGCCTTCGAAGGGTGGATCAGAGGCTGCCAGGTCACCACCTACCAGCAGTTGGTCGACCTCATCCTATGGGAGCATCTTTCCAATAATTGCTTCGTCGAACTCCGGCAGCACCTCCTCGACAGCAAATTGACAGAGCCACGAAAACTCACTGTCGAGGCGGACAGATGGGTGAGCAACCGAGTTCCCCGGAGTCCGATGGGAGACTACGGCCGGGGATTCCCGGGGAACCACCGACCCCGAGGCGGCGGAGGAGGCCAGAGCAGGGGCCGAGACACCCCCGCGGGGTCATCCCCTACCTCCCCGTCGCCATCCCTGGGTTGGAGGGGAGGCCCCCCAGCAAGGCCCGGGCCCCGCCCGAATGTTACATGCCACAGATGCCAGCGACAGGGCCATTATGCGAACGACCCTCTCTGCCCGATGAACCAGCGACCCGGCACCACCAGTCCCCCGAGCCGCCAGATCGCGGCCGCCGCCCTGAGTGCAGAGGGAGGCGAAGAAGAGGGCGACGACACCAAGCAGGCCGAGTGGGAGCCCGCAGCCATGATCTTAGCATGCCTGGGTGATCGAGCCATGATCCCCCGAGACCCGATCCCAGGTAACACCCAGAAATACCACCAATGGGTCACCATCAATGGACGCCGGGCCGAAGCCCTCCGGGATACTGGAGCCAGCGTGACGGCGGTCCGCTGCCACTTGGTGACCCCCGAACAAATTCGTCCCAACGTCTTGTGCCCAGTGCGGTCGGCGGACAACTCTGAAAGTTTGTGCCAGATGGCCCGCATCCCCTTCGAGTGGGGAGGGGTGTCGGGCATGCTGAAAGTGACTGTCCGAGACGATGCCCCCATGGACTGCCTCCTCAGGAACGACCTGGAAAGTTCCCTTTGGGCCGGCGTAGAGCGGAGAGAGCATCTGGGGATGCTAGGCCTTCCCGAGTGGGTTTGTGCGACCACCCGCTCCATGTCCGCCCGGGCCTCCCCCCCAACGGAGGAAGCCCCGATCGAGGAGCCGGAGTGGCCCGCACCTTCACCGCCCGCCGTCCCCGAGGACACCGACCCTGAACCCGTCCCCCAGGGGCCCAGCCATGAGGAAATCACCGAGCTCGGCCACCTGCCAGAACTAGCTCAGTGGCGCCAAGAAGGTGGCCCCACCCGCGAACAATTCCGACAAGAACTGAGCACCTGTCCCTCCCTCGATGGAATTCGACGGCAAGCCGCCACTCAAGCCGCTGGAGACCCTGCGGGGTCCCACTGGGTCTATTGGGACAACGACCTTCTCTACAGTGAACAGAAGATTGCCGAACTAGGGGCCAGCCGGGTGCTGGTCGTTCCCCTCCGATTTAGAGACTTCCTCTTGAACTTAGCACATGATGTGCCCCTCGCCGGGCACCTGGGGCAGGACAAAACTTACAGCCGCCTGGTGACTCATTTCTACTGGCCGAAAATGCGCAACGATGTGCACAATCACTGCAGATCCTGCCCGACCTGTCAAGCCAGCGGGAAGAGCAGGGGGAAAGTCAAAGCCCCGCTCCAGCCGTTTCCCGTGGTCACCACCCCCTTCGAGCGAGTGGGGATAGACATCGTGGGGCCCCTGGACCCCCGCACCTCTCAAGGGCACCGCTTCATCCTCGTTCTGGTGGACCATGCCACCCGCTATCCGGAAGCCATCCCCCTCCGAACCATCACGGCCCCAGTAGTAGGCCGAGCCCTAATGGGGATCTTCTCCAGAGTCGGCTTCCCCCGAGAAGTCGTGAGTGATCGGGGCACAAACTTTATTTCCAAGTATATGCGATCCCTGTGGCAACAGTGCGGGGTCACATATAAGTTCACCACCCCGTATCACCCCCAAGGAAATGGACTTGTGGAGCGGTTTAACCGAACACTGAAGGGAATGATCAAGGGCCTCGAGGAGCCACTACGACGCAAATGGGATGTTCTGCTGCCTTGCCTCCTGTTTGCATATCGCGAAGTACCCCAGAAGTCCCTGGGGTTCAGCCCCTTCGAACTATTGTATGGGCACCCGGTCCGAGGCCCCCTCAGCCTGGTCAAAGAAGGCTGGGAGACGGCTGTCCGAGGTGCTCCACCAGATGTCTACCAGTACCTCCTGACCCTCCGCAACCAGACTCGGAAGTTCCGGGAACTTGCCGAAGCCAACCTTGAAGCCAGTCAGGAGGAGATGAAACGCTGGTATGACCAGAACTCCTCGTCCATCGAATTCGAACCGGGCCAGCAGGTCTGGGTCATGTCCCCGGTTGAACCTTGTGCCCTCCAAGACAAGTGGACGGGCCCTTCAAAGTGGTGGAGCGCAAGAGCCTCGTCACCTATCTGGTGGACATGGAGTCCCCCAGGAACCCCCTCCGGGTTCTACACGCTAACCGGCTCAAGCCGCACTTTGCCGGCACCGAACTAAGTCTGCTGTTAGCGACCGATGACGGAGCTGAAGACGACTCCGAACCGTTGCCAGATCTCGTGAGCACCACTAAGAAGGACGGCTCCATCGAAGGGGTCATGCTCTCCTCCACCCTGACCCCAGAGCAGCACCATGACTGCCGGCAGCTGCTGGGGCAGTTTGTAGATCTGTTTTCCCTCACCCCTGGAGTCACCCGGTGGTGTGTCCACGATGTAGACACCGGAGACAGCCCGCCTGTAAGACACCGAGCTTTCCGAGTGCCCGACCGAGTGCGGGCCTGCATCCAGTCCGAGGTGGCCAAGATGCTAGCGCTAGGGGTAGTCGAACCCTCCGACAGTCCGTGGGCCAGCCCAGTTGTCTTGGTCCCTAAAGCCGCCACCCCCGGCACGCCCCCGGAGCTCCGGTTCTGTGTTGACTACCGGGGGCTGAATGCCGTCACCAGGACCGACGCCCATCCCATCCCCCGGGCGGATGAACTGATCGATCGCCTGGGGGCTGCGAAGTATCTCAGCACCTTCGATCTCACGGCCAGGTATTGGCAGATCGGCCTCACCCCTGGAGCGCAAGAGCGATCAGCCTTCTCGACCCCTGATGGCCACTACCATTTCAAGGTGATGCCCTTCGGCATGAAAAACGCCCCGGCCACCTTCCAGAGACTCGTGAATAGAGTGTTGGCCGGGCTAGAAGAGTTCAGCGCCGCCTACCTAGACGACATTGCGGTGTACAGCCTCCGCTGGGATGCACACCTGACCCACCTCCGGGAGGTCCTGTCGGCCCTCCGACGGGCCGGACTAACAATAAAGGCCAGCAAGTGCCAGATCGGCCAAGGGTCCGTGACGTATCTGGGACACCAGGTGGGGAGCGGCCTGGTGGCTCCCCTCCAGCCAAAGATTGACGCCATCCGGGCCTGGGAGCCCCCAATCACCCAAACAGCCGTCCAAGCCTTCCTGGGGCTCACAGGATACTATCGGCGCTTCATCAAAGACTATGGAAGCATTGTGGGGCCCCTCACAGAACTGACCTCCAAGAAGCTACCCCAGAAGGTGTGCTGGACCCCAGAGTGCCAAGCAGCCTTCGAGACTCTAAAGACTGCCATGTGCACTGCCCCTGTGCTCCAGGCCCCCGACTACAGCCGAGAGTTTGTGGTCCAAACCGACGCCTCGGAGCACGGCATTGGGGCGGTCCTCTCACAAGTGAACTCTGAGGGAATCGACCTTCCCGTTGCCTTCATCAGCCGGCGGCTGCTAGCCAGAGAACAGCGCTGGAGCACCATCGAGAGGGAAGCCTTCGCCGTCGTGTGGGCCCTAAAGAAGCTCCGACCCTACCTCTTCGGCACCCACTTCCGGGTCCAGACCGACCACCGTCCCCTGCGGTGGTTGATGCAGATGCGGGGAGAAAACCCGAAACTGTTGCGATGGTCCATCTCCCTGCAAGGGATGGACTTCACTGTGGAGCATCGCCCCGGCAACGACCACGCCAATGCTGACGGCCTCTCCAGATTCTTCCGCCTCGGCGAGGAGAATCCCCAAGAAGATGGGTGACTCTCCCCTGCCTTCAGCTGGGGGGGACGCGTGTTGGACCCGGCCTCATGGCGTGGTCCTACCCCTCCCGCATGGAGGGCCCAGGCCGACATCGGCCCTCCACCCAGCATCGGGCAGCCCTTTTGCCCGACACTGCACGCCCCAACATTGCTGGTCCGGTCACCATCCCGGACCCCCCTACCGGCCTGGCCCCATCGTGGGCCCCTCACGACCTAAGCACGAGGCCGCGCCCGACTCCATCTTGGGCCCACCACATCACGAACACGTGGCTCCGGCCCTGGCCCAGGCCCAGCGAAGCCCAGACATCGAGGCGCCAAGATCTACCCAGGTGGTCGAGTGGCCACTCGACAGATCCCGGAGGAGGGGAGTTTCGATGGCCCTCCAACCGTCCCTGGATGCCTGGTATCGATCGCCCCCGGCATCCCCGGGTGCTGGCCCCACCCCCCTGCTTGGTGTCTGGACACCATCTTCCCGGCCCCTCTGACCCCCAGGCGCGAGGGTCCGGACATCAAAGGACTCGAGTCCTATATCTGGGCCAGCCCCGGAGTAGGACGGCAGTTGTATCCTGGACTGGAAAGCCCTGCTGACGCTGTCACGGCCGACCCCAGAAGAACTAATTTCCTGTAACCTGAAGAGAACCTGAGAGCCTGCTGGCGCTGCCGCGGCCCACCTTTGCCGAACCATCTTGAGAGCCTGCTGGCGCTGCCGCGGCCCACCTTTGCCGAACCAACTTGAGAGCCTGCTGGCGCTGCCGCGGCCCACCTTTGCCGAACCATCTTGAGAGCCTGCTGGCGCTGCCGCGGCCCACCTTTGCTGAACCATCTTGAGAGCCTACTGGCGCTGCCGCGGCCCACCTTTGCCGAACCATCTTGAGAGCCTGCTGGCGCTGCCGCGGCCCACCTTTGCCGAACCATCTTGAAAGCCTGCTGGCGCTGCCGCGGCCCACCTTTGCGAATCATCTTGAGAGCCTGCTGGCGCTGCCGCGGCCCCCCTTTGCCGAACCATCTTGAGAGCCGGCTGGCGCTGCCGCGGCTCAACCTCTCGGAACCCCCGGCTCGAGGATTGAGAGCAGTGCGCAGGGTATCCCTTCATACACCCCAACCGAGTCTGTCCCACTACCCTGACCCCCCTTTTACGAGACTTTACAGACCCCTCGGTCTACTTGTACATATCGCTGGGAACCAGCGGCCTTTATTTCCTGATAAAGCTTACAAACTCGACCTCTGGTGTGGTGTCCATTTGTAGTGTGGGGTTACTCTGCTGTGCGATCCTAGGAGAGGGCCCTCACTCAGGAGGCCTCTCAGTAACGTTCGGCTACTTCTTGACGGAGAGGTGGACCTAGGGGTGGTCAGTCAGATATCTTCTGCCTCCCCCGGGGTCGCCTTTCTAACACTTCCCCTTATGAAACATTTGCGCAGCCTGCTGCCAATACTCCCTGTGCTCATTTCGTCTACCGATGCTTTCCATATTCCCAGTCTCTCCTTCTCTACATCCTCACCCTCATAGCAGCCTGTTTTAAGAAGGCAACATGCAGGCCAGGTCTGCTCACGGGGTGTGGTCGACCTGCCCTCGCTTCAGCCCTGGAACTGCTCTGTGGACTGCATCTGGGTCAGAGGCAGCTTTATTTAAATCCCCCTAAACCTCGGCAAACAGCCATGGTTTAAGTTTAACAATGGTGCCCATGCGCAATTTTCAGTGGTTCGGCTCTTCTAACATTTTTGGGCGCTTTTCCTACATTACCGCGTTGGCTGTTCTTTTGTCAGGACGTTCCTCTGACATCTTAGAGCCCCTGCAGACATGACAGACTGCGGCAGCAGGTTTATTTGCTAACTAAACACCACAACAGAAATGCAGCAGGCAGCTGAGCCCAGAGCGGGGGGGGGCAGCAATATAGCGCATAGCAGCTCTGGGGGGGGTTCACAGCAGGCCGCATGCAAGGCGAGAGTACACCATGCATAGCACCACTTCCAAGTAGCCAGCCCGGCTGACAACGTGGCCAAAGGTGTTTTTTCATTCTCCCCTTTCCCACCTCCCCCCTTCTATGCATGTGTGTACGCGATTTCTGCTGTTACCTTCATCATTGATTATTTAAAACTGTGCGCCTTAACAAATGCTCTTTTTAAAAATATGTCTAGAGCAAAGCAACCCCGGCCTTCATCTCAGACCAATGTCCCAGCGAGGAATGTCCTGTCTCCAGCAGTTCAGTATTTCATTTTACACCTTAATTAAAAAATTTGAATCTAATCTGGGAGAGAATAAAGCTTCTTTTCCGGGAGGGGGGCTTCTTACTAATAGTCGCAAGATGTGTTGTAAGGGAACAGCTTATTATCCTCCTAGTGCAGCCCCCTACCTGTCAGTGCTGTCTACTTTACATATTGCGTCTCCTTAGTGCATGCTTTGGCCCTGTGAAGCCGTGTAGACTATAAGGCTAGGCTGTGGCAATCGGAATTTAAAGATCCGGTGGAGGGGGGTAAATCCCACTTTCGAGAACCTCAAGCTTGATTTGGAGGGTCATGAGGTGAAACATAAAAGAGCCTTGTCCCGACTGACATCACTAACCTACTTTTTATCTTCCAAGTTGTCTTTCTCTCGGACTAGTAATCTGCTAGGTTACCCATCTGCACTACCAGCCGTTTGGCATGTTGCCCCTCTGCCACACTAAGTCCTGGTCGACTTTCTTTATGCCAGGCTAATGCATTGCCAAGCTTTTCCTTTCGCCAAACTAACCATCCTGTCCACGCAGTGTTTTTTATTTGTTTAACTCTCTGCATGGCTGGACATCTGTCGAGCTAACACTCTAGGGCGATTTTCCGCATGACTAACCGAGGCCACAATGTCTGTCATCTATACTTACCATTTACTGGCCTTCAACCTCACCACTAAGCATTATTTTTGCAACTACTGTTATTGTTGTGAACACCAGCTGGGGATAGTTTTGGATGGGCATATGTTGCTAGTAGCCCAGTTTCCACAAGTCAATTAAGTGAAGGAGTAAAGGTGTTTAGGAATTACGGTCTAGTTTCAGAATTGGAAATTGTTAATTGGTCATTTTGTTCTCAATGTCAGACAATACGGAGACAACTATGCAGATAATGTGTGTTCTAGTAAGAGGAGTCAGTTATCTGCAGCAATTTTTTAAACATTTCTAAAATTAGTGATGTAACATTCTGGGTTTGAGCTGCTTCTCAGGTTCCATTAGTAATTCCTCTGGTCCCTGTGGTAATTCCTCATTCTCTGGTACTCTAGGCAGTGCTGCAGCTGTGTCTCTGTTCATACATCCAATACACTTCAAACCACAGCATATAAGTAAAAGACATTGTCATTTACATCACCAGTAGATCTAACTCTGACAAATGCAAGACCTTTTGCATTGCAAATGCTTGTTTATGTTTGTTTTTTCATGCAAACAGTGTGTAGAAGTCAGGTCTCGGTGGGGTAATGCCTTTGAGAATGTGTTTTGTTGTAAAAAATAATGTTTTGCCCAATAATTGGCATTGCTGAATTAACAATGTTTTACCATGCCTCCTTTGTCTGGCCAGTGTGTGTGTTTGTGTGTTTTCCAAAGGCCAAATTTGCCTTTGTTCCAGATGATATATGGCCACTGGCCAGGGGCCATTTTGTATAGTTAGTGCACTGTCCCGGCCTAGGCCTGCATGTGTTTTTTGAATGTTTTACAAGCCTCCTTCCTCTTGTTGTGACCATGTGGCTGGCAGCCATTTTGTGTAGGCAGCCAGTCTGCTTTTGCTATAGGTCTGCATGCGTTCTTTGTTCTAGACCTCCAGCTGATTCTTATGACAATGTGGCTAGCGGCCATTTTGTGTCAGCAGCCGGTGTGCATTTGCCTTAGGCCTGCATGCGTACTTTGTTCTAGGTCTCCAGTTTCTTGTTGTGACTATGTGGTTGGCGGCCATTTTGTGTAGGCAGCCAGTGTGCGTTTGCCATAGGCCTCCATGTGTTCTTTGTTCTAGCCCTCCAGCTTCTTGTTGTGACCATGTGGCTGGCGGCCATTTTGTGGATCCAGCCAGTGTGCTTTCCCTCTAGGCCTGCATGTCTTCTCCTTGTTCCCAATGAATGCCTTCCTGGTCAGTGTTGTTGTTAAAATAATGTGGCACTGGTTGGCAGCCATTTTGTGCATCTAAACAAATTCCTTTTTGCAATAGGCTGCATGGATGGATGAGCAATGAGATAGCAGTTAAATAATAACGTATTATATCTTTGAGGATAACTTCACTTATGTTTAATTAGTTAAATGTTTCCATTTTTTAAAATGAAATTGTAAAAAAAATATTCATTGTTCACATTTTTGTATAATTAAAAGATATATATTTATTTATACCTTTTCCCACTACATCTTGCTTCATTGAAATCAACACCATGTCTGCAATAGATGCACAACAGCATTAATTGTCTAGGCATTTTTCCTTCCATTGTCATTTGTCAGGTGCACCTCCCTCAGAGTCAGTGGCACATCACACGTCTTGAATGGCGTGGCATCACATGCCGCAAATAAAGCAAACAGTTTTATCTATATGTTGTTGTTGTTGTTTTTGCTTTCTCTTATTCTTTCTGACTGGTCAGTGACCATGAAAGTAATTATACACTGGTGTGATTTTCCCTTTTACGAAGGAGCAGATATAGTTACACTGCATTGTTAATTAAAGGAGTAACAGCAGTGACCACACAATAAATGATATTTTTTTGTTTGTGCTACTAATTGAACAGCAACAATGCCACGTTTCACTGATATCCTTCTTGCTTCTTTTCGGTGTAGGACAAGAAGACAACAACAAGAGACATAAACACATCACGCACAGTACTACCAGAAAGAAGGCCTGTACACGGCGTGACACTTGAGTGACCCACACATCAGACATCTCTTTAACTTGTGAAGCTAAGTGCCACTGCTATCTGCCAGCTTTAGGATGGCCCCAAAGAAAGGTGCCACTGCTAAGCCTAAAACTGTTAACAAGAAAGTAGCCAGTGAGAAGAAGAAGGAGCTTACCACCACCACCACTGGTATGTTGCCCCAGATGTTTTTGGGAAAACATAAAACTGTGCCTGCCACACCGGCCTCTGGGGAGCAAGCTGGGAGCAGCACCCTCATATCAGTGGATCCACCCCAACCTAGGCCCAAGACCATGTCTGTCACAGAGGCAGTCAGTCTAATCACTGCAACGCTGACAAACTTATCTCTATCGCAAATTAGTACCCAGTCATTGCAGAAAAATCAGAGAAGTGGACAACAAGAACAACAGCCACCACTGCCAATAGTAGTTCCTCACTAGGTAGGAGCAGTTAGAGCTTCAAGCTGAGGAAATGGAGCAATCAGCTCCAGAAGATCCATTGTCTTCCAGAACAGGTTAGTGGTGCATCAGCTACTTCTTCAAGCCCTCCTTCTGATGACCTAGACGCTTTAGAGTTATAGAGGCAGATGTAGAAGAGGGGCATGACGACGAACCAGTCATCTTGAATGTTAGCCCAGCCCCAGTGGAGACCGACATTGCCTCATCCCAACTTCTCAAAGGGATGTGTCAGTGGCACGTTTGTTCAATGCAAAGCTGGCTAAAACGTTAGTGCTGGAACTCCTTCCTTTTTCTTTTGTTGAAGGGGTGGGTCTTCTTGAATTTGTGGCAGCCCTCTGCCCAAAATGGATGGTTCCCAGCTGGCCCTATTTGCCAGAGTTGCTGTTCCAGCACTACATCATGATGTGCTTGAATTGCTTGGGCAAGTTTTGCAGCAGAGTGCTGTCCACACTATCCACCTGACAACAAACATGTGTACCAGTTGCCAAACAACTGATTACATGTGCATCACAGTGCACTGGATCTCTTTTGTGGGGGCTGGAGCAAAAATACTAAGCATGGGCGGAAAATCCGTTCCGCTTGCTGATTTTGCAGATTTTCGGTAAGTTTGCAATCCGCGAGATTCGCGAATTTCCCGCAAAATCCGCGAGCGGAACGGATTGGGTCAAAAGTTCAAGCTGACTTTTTGTAACTATTTTAGAATGGTGCCGGCAAGCTGCTAGAGCCTCTAAAATAGTTACAAAAGTCAGCTTCAACAGGAGGCACTAATAGATAAAGTAAAGCAGGTGCTAGAGTTGAAGCTAAAATTCAGTTACACAATCATTAATCACCCCAAACTTGGGGTGATTAATGACTGTGTAACTTAATTTGACCTTCAACTCGAGCACCTGCTTTACTTTATCAATTAGTGCTTCCTGTTGAAGCTGACTTATGGCTGAGGGCAGAAGGGCACAAAGTGGAACAGAGGGCATAGGTTAGGCAGAGGGCAGAAGGGCACAGAAACCAGTGGGGCAGAGGGCAAAAGGGCACAAACAAGAGTGGGGCAGAGGGCAGAAAAGCACAAAAACAAGTGGTACAGGGGGCAGAAGGGCATAAAAAACGAGAGGGTGGCAGTGATGAACCAGGCAAAAAAAAACTTGCGAACACGCAAAGCGCCCCGCGAACACGCAAAGCGCCCCGCGAACAAGCAAAAATAAAAAATCCGCAAATTCGCAAAAGTTCGCGAATTTTGCGGATTGCGAATACGCAAATACGCAAATTCGCGAATTGCAAATTCGCAAAATTTGCCCATACTTAAAAAATACCTGCAGGTGTTGACACTGCTGAGATTTTTAATGCTGCTCGGAAGCATGCCTCAGTAGAGATGTTTGCAATGGAGATTTAACATAAAGCTGCAAACATTTTGGAAGACTTTAACAACAAGGTCTTTAAATGGCTGTGGCCAAGAGGGCTTAAGATTGGATTTGTTGGCACGGACAATGGCAGTAATATAGTTCGAGGCAGCGCCTTGAAACCTTCATGGGTGAGTAGTGCGCTTTACAAATCCCTGATTGATTGATTGATTGATTGATTGATTGATTGATAGTGCAGGCCATGGCAGATGGTGGTTATTTCAGGGTCCTTTGTTTGGTGCACTGCATCAACATAATTATACAGGACTTTCTCAACAAAGAAGATCAAGTAAACAACTTACTGTCCACCTGTAGAAGAATCTGCACTCATTTCAGCCATTCATTAAAGCCCGGACACAGGTAAGGGTCATTCAGCGTGATAATAGAATGCCTGTTAAAGCACTCATATAGGAGGTGCCTACACACTGGAACTCCACTTATTACATGCTTGACCGGCTGTTTGAGCAGTACAGATCTCTCAATGAATATGTCATTCAAAGAGGAGAGGCAACTGTAAAAGGCATAATCATTGAGATTGACCAATGGGGCCTAGTCAAATGCCTGACAGTGATGCTGCTTCTTTTTGAGGTGTTCACACTGGAAGTCAGCAAAGAGGGCAGTACCATGGGCCAAGCCATCCTATTGTTGTACATGCTACAGGAGGTGCCTGCAATGTATTCAGGTTTGAAAGGAAAAAACAATGTGTATGACTTGGTGGAGAACTTAATCCTTCACTTGTCTGCTAATCAAGGGTGCAAAGAGACATTGAGCCCTCCAAACATTATAGTTGTGCCACACTTCTTGATCCATGGTACAAACAATTACTGCCCACTATCATTCCTTTTTTAGACAGGGATGTTAGAAGATACAAAACATAGACAGCTGAGCAAGGCAGTGAGCTAGAAAAGGAATGTCAGGGAATTAGAGGCCCACTGGTCCAGGGCACAAGTCCTGTGGTGCAGCCTACACGTTCAAACCCTGAGGGCAGTTGTTGGCTCACAGCAGCCAAAACCAACAACAAGAACACCATTAACAACACCAAGACCAAGAGCATCAGCCCCCAAATCTGCAACTGAGCGGTTTCTAATGTCAGGGCTTAAGTCCAGCGCAGAGGCGAAAGAAAAAGAGATCGAGCAAAGTGGAGCAGCAGCAATGAATATTGAGCGAATGGTCCAGGCCTATATGGATGAGGCAACAGAGGTCTACCTTGATCAAAACCCATTGGTGTATTGGTATGGGAAGAGGCGCCAATGACCAGTGCTCAGCAGTCTGGCAATAAATATCTGGCTTGCCCTATAGCCAGTGTCACTGCTGAGCGTGTTTTCAGTGCTGCTGGTTCCATTGTCACAGTGAGAAGGACCAGTCTCTAACCCCAAAATGTGGAGAGAGTAACCATGAACAAAAAGTACCACAGGAGGAAGATAACGGAGACTCAGGTCATGGAAGTAGTATGTTAGATGACCTACATCTGAGTGTACCACCTGAGTTTGAGGACAAGCTCGACTTCCCTGACTACTAAACTTTCTTTCTTTGAAGTCCAAAAGCAAAAAAATATATAGCTGAGGATTATTATTTACTTTATTATTTGTGTGTGTCTGACTGTCTGGTTGACCAATTCATCCCCACTGACTTACTCATAGACACATTTTTATTGCTGGATTGGAGTTGCAACTGTGTCTAGTCATTGAAGAAGTCAAACTCCTGACTCGTCCTCCAAAGCCATTTCCTTTAAGCCAGACATTAAATGGAGAATACAAACAAATGTGCCTCCAACCCTGGGCCCTGACTATCTATGCTTTCCTACCTTAGGGGGACTGCCCCACCCATATGTGACATTAATAATTCGATTTAGACTGGCAATTCTCTACTTCATGAACAAACGGAGAATCTGCATTCTGCAATGTACCACCAATCGAACACGGTGAGCACACTGGAAGAACAGGTAAATGCTGACATGCATTGCATGCTGAGTGATTGTTGTTTGTTGTTTGATGGTTTAACTTGCAGTGATATGTCATCATCAATGTGTTAAGAATAGATTGAGAAGAGATGAGATGATTCATGTGCTGGCAGGCAGTGTGAGACAGGGTGTTTATTACGCTGTGATGAATTTGAGATTCCCGAAATGTTGGTGGCCTGGCCTACTGGTGGCCGATCAATGATTTAAAATTTTCCCCTGAAGGTTCTTTTTTTCCCATCCCCTTTGAAAGATAGGATATTAAGATTCCCTCATCGGGTTCAACTCCACTCCACACAATCCACAATCCACACTGCTTCATTTTTTATTCTTTTATGCTTTATATTTATACTCCTCAAAGACTTAGACCTGACCCGTTCCTTAGATAATGCAAAGTTTGCAAACACAAATCTAGTCTGCACAAAAAGTGACTCAATATTTCCCTTCTTGTTGTTCAATAACAAAATTGTACTACTACAGGCTGATCTATTACATTTTGAGTCGGGACACTGTTGGTATGAAATTGGATACCATATTCGGGGTCACACTCAGTAGGATCAGAGATGATGGAATGACTTTGAAGTGGCCTAAAGGTAAACAACAGCAACAGATCTGCACAAGTCTGTGTAGTGGTGGTGGTGAGTGGTGTGACTGACAGCGGCGGGTGGATTTTCTAATTGATAGGAAAAATGATGAGTTGCTGTGTGTACTCACTGCTCAGTGGAGTCTGGCTCAAATTCATTGTTTAATCCGAAGCAAAGTCGTGGCTGGGTGGGGGGCCCGTTGTTGAGGTAGCCTCTGGAAACAGACATTTAGGCTTGCTGCCTCTAAGTCTTCTCTTCTCTTTGCGCACTCCTCCTTATGCAGTTTAACTTTTCTCCTTGACTCTTCTATATCATTTTCAATCTATAGGCCCTGGCCTTTACCCTGTGCCAAACTGGAAAAACAATGTAACATACTCACACTTACCTTACCAAACCGCATCTACCAGGCACCCAAGATTGATGGACAGTCCAAGAGGAATGCAGATGCAACTCCCAATTTGGCAATGCAGTATCTTTTTTTCTCTTTAATCATCATTACAATTTGTGTTTTGTGAATGTTTGTTACTTGGCTCCTACAGATATTTTAATTTTATTGGATATATTTCAAAGCTCGGTTCAACAGTTACAGACTTAATGTAACTTGTGTCTCTCTGAGTGTAGACAAACAATTTGATTTTGTTTACCTGTACTAGTACTCATCATCATGCATGCATTTCCTTTTCTTCCCATAACAGATTTATGATGGTCGGCTGCCAAGATGAATGGTTGTCCTTGTGTAGTGTTTGTCTTTGTCAAATCTTTCCCTCAAATCCCCCTTCCCATCCATTCATTGAACCCCTAACCCTCTTCCCCCGGGCTGTGTGATTTTTTGAGGTGTGACTAAATTAGATTTACACCATTAATTGATCACACACTTGGTGGGAAGGATGTTGTGAAAGCAATACCAATTCAAGGCAGGGCAAGGATCTTCTTCTGCTCTAAGTATAGCCCACACTGGCAATATTATTATACATTAGATTGCCCTCTCATGCACAGTCTTCAATATATTATTTACATTTTTTTCAGACAAACATAATTCATACCTGCCAACATCATCATCCTTCCAGCACTAAAGGTTAGGCTTGTCCACTTCATAGCTCAAATCGACTTCAGTTTGTAACTTTTACTGGCCCACCATTCTGAGTTTTAGTTTAGCATTGCTTATCATGTTTTCTCGTTTGACGATCTTCTTCTTGTGTACTACTAGTTGTACTCTAGTCTCTCTCTGGTGACTGTCTCAATTTTTTGTGCAAAGCTTGCATATAAAATGTCATTAACTCTGTTTTTAACGCTGTTTTTTATTTAAAGGTAATTAGTTCCCTAAGAAGAGTATTCCTCATCCTACATTTTGAGTTTGGCTATGAAGGAGTGGAACCTCGCTTCTGGATCTGGTGCTTTCACCATGATTCAACAACTAGTCCGCTAGCATGCTGCTACTGTCTGCTACCACCACCATGGTACCTTGGGAAGCCATGCAGCCATCGCTTCGCCTAATCACAGGTAATAGAATAACTGTGGGGAATTGCAGAGCTACAATAATCTATATACTAGGGAAATTTAAATTAAATACCCATACCCCCTATTAGTCCTTAGGAGTTAATATAATTGCAGACTGCAGAGACTAGGAGGATAGAGAAACAGGACAAGTGAGGGTACCACATAATTATCTGTTGGTGTGTTACACTATCGGCAGATTTTGAAAACTGGCTGCGGGCCTGCACGGCAAAGGAAAGAGTGCGAAGCAAAAGAGTAATCCCCAAAAAAGAATTGAACCATATGTACAGCCATAAAAAATGTATTTCCCTAACAAATAAACTAAAGCCCACATCACCAGGCCCACCCTTCTCCCTAACCTCAACCAATGTCCAAATGAAGTCCAAATTGCTCAAATGTCCGTAAAAAGATGCCAAAAACCTCAATAATCAGATTTCCACAACTCCCACACTCCCACCCTCTCCCTAATAAGTCCCACCCACCAAACAAAAGATTTAAAAACGGGCAAAAGTCTAGAGACCTAGCAGCGGGCTAGGACTCGGAGCTGCTGCTTCAACCAGTCAAACCACTTCTCCAGCCTGGCTTCCATTTGCTCCATCCTCAAGAGCATGCGGCACTGAAAGGCTCTATATTGTCAATGAGGAAAGCAGCAGTGGTTGATGAATGGCAGCGGGCAGCTGCCTGACCACGGGCCGTACAACTGGAGGCACCGGGGCCTGGCTGGGGCCCTGGGCATTGGAAGTTGCAGCTGCTACCTGCCGCCTCCTCCTCCAGGACCACCAGCCGCTGAGATTCAGCCCTGATGGCCTCCAGCTTCCTTAGCCGGGCCCTGGCTGCTATCTCTTGCCTGTTGTGTTGTGTTGTGATGAGGATGATGGTGGATTGGCAGGAGTAGCAATATCATGAAAGGAAAAAGACAAATTGTAACCAATACTCTTAGCAAAACAGTAACACATTAAATTATATAGAGGTACAGTAGCAGTACATAACATTTGCTTTTATCATTGATTCCTCTGCCCATTCAATTTTGATGTGATTACAGTTCCAGGCATTTAGCACTATGGAGTATACAAGTATTCTTCTCTCTCGTTTATCTAAATTAATGTAGGCATGCAAGCTCAGCTTGCGCCTTAGACAGACATATTTGTGTTGCGTTATACTTTGCTACTTTCTGCAAGTGGGGCAGCTGTACCACACAATTATCTCTTTTCCTATCATGACCATGCTCTGTAAATCAAATGCTCACTTACACCCTGACTACAAGAAGGCAGATGAATAGTTACTAATATATGAATGTTATATGGCGTAATCCGAAGTACTACTATTGTAACCATGCAGCGGATAGGCCACCTATGGCTGACAGTGGCGAAATACCATAGGTAGAGAGTGGGCCTCGGAGGGAGGCGATTGATGATGATGGATGGGTACGGTACGGGTACATAATATATTGTGCTTGAAAACTACTGTGAGTCAAGGGAGTAGCCTGTAATACAAACTCACTCAAACCGTTGAATCAAATACCTTGCTAAAGAAACATTCCTTGTTTACTCTTCTTCCCAGGGATTTTTCCATTTTTCATTGCATATTTTTATTCTTCATCCTTGGCTTTGCTACTTAGTCACCATTTAAGTTTTACATTCCCTTCATCAAGTCTTCACTATGAATACTAATACCATCCATCCATCCAAACATGGCTATCATTCTCAACAAAGCTTTCACCAGCATACATTTGTCATTTTAACCACTCAAGCATCCTTACTTTGACCCATCAAACCGCCCAGAGGATTCCTTTCACCCATACACTTTCCAACACGCAGGTAGGCATAATTTCTTTCACCTTTTACCCATCCTTCACCAACCCATCCATGCATTCATCCTATCAGCCACCTATTCCCACCCATTCACCCACGCATCCTTCTCTGTCAGTCATATTACATTTCACCCGTGCTTCCTCCTTCCATCCTTCTTTCCCATCAACTCAACAAGGTCTGGCTCTTCTTCATAAATCTTTTTCTGCTGAGTTGAAGATAGAAGAGGCATTAGTTACTCAACTTCCGCTGTATATGCTAATGCTAAGTAAATAGGGGTGTCTTCAACTGTCACAACTTAGTATCACTCTCAACAGTACAATGTACACCCTTACAGCGAGTATTTAAGTTGTCAATAAGAAAGCAATATGACTTACCACCGTACACCACTGTCGCTGGTTCACCCCCTGCAGTTGCCAATCAGCCACATCTGGTCCCTGGATGGCGCTGCCGTCCCCACTGGCCCCGGCACTGGTGGTCCGTGATACAAGAAAAAACATGAAACATTTTTAGATGCCATATGCGCCTCCCCCTATTTCTTTTTTTCCATAGCAACATTGAAAATACATACACCACACACATCACTTGCAATTCGGGTAGAGTTATAAAATTATAAAATATCCATTTAGGCATTTTGTTTTTGTTGGTGGCAATTTTTGAAAAGCCTTTCAAGAAGACAACATGTAGTGTAAGGGACTGAACTAAGTGGCTAGAGCTAATGGTGAATCTGAGTTTTTGAAAAGAAATGTGTGGCTAACTGGCCGGACAAACTGACATCTCTTCTTGGTTGGCAAATGTAATGGTGCGGTCCTCTGCCTCCACATACTTACTTCCAGCCATGGTGTAAGCTAATCAGTTCACCATCAACTGCTGCTAATAATACTAGGTCTAGATAAGAAGAAGACACAATTTTTGGGTGCCCTATATGACCATGGCCACTCCCTCACTTTACTGATTGAGCATGCGAAAGTAAAAGAAAGCCTTCTCATCTCAACAAACATGCATCGAATACCTTACTTGGACATGCATTCTGCACGGCAGAGTGGTAGTATTAATAGTGGTACTAGTAGAGTAGTAAGGACCAATGTGTTCTCTGAGTCGTACAGTACCACCACTAGGCAGTCCAAAAAATGTATATGGGGAAAGGGAAAGCTGACTGAAAAGCCAGAAGAAAGTTAGCTGCAGATAGAGGCACTTTGAGGCCCTAGGGCCAGCAGAGCCATTGGCCGAGGAGGAGCGTTCTTCCTGCTGGGAGGCACCTCCAGCTCCCTCACCCGCCTCCGGTGACCTCTTGCCCAGTGCTTAATTTGTGCTGGTGCTTTCCGGTGCTTAGCACCGGCACCTTTTTATCAGGGCCGGGTCTACACTGCCAACTTTCATCTACATGACGACTGCACCGCAGTCTGCACGTTCGGTGTCAAAAGGTACATTAAATATAATTGCCTGACGATGTTGTTCACTTCACTCTCTCTCGTCAGTCTCCAGAGTCCCATGGTGAAGAAGAGTGTTGCTCAGTGCGTAGAGAGCGAGCCCGATAATAATGCCATCTCTCCATGTTGCGAACTTGCGATTAAAAATCAATTTGCTTTCATTGTTGTTAGTGGGCGGGCCTAAGATTGGGCTGTATTTGGCTCTACTATAGGGGTAGAGGGCTGGGGCAGCGTGCCGTGCGTAACTTTTTTCATTCCAGGGACGGTTGACCACACCCCGGCACACACACACTGCTCGAGTAACCAGCACGGCAGTTAGCAAAACGTGAAGGCGGGCATTTTCAATCTGCAGCAGCCTGCAGGCCGCCTAATAAGGCAGTGCCACCAGCAGTAACCGCAGTGAGTACTAAAAGAAAATTCTGCTTTATCTGGCGCATGGTGCTGATCACCTGAACCTAGTCCGAGCCTCAGAGGCCCCAGCAATCATGACACTGGTGTGGGAGGCGCGGCAGCCATAATTTTGAATCCCCCACTCCCCTCTGGGGACGCACAGGGCTTGGGGGGGATAGTCGGGCCTGCCTGGATAACCCCCCGTCGTCCAAGTGAGTGCGGTAGACTGCTAGGACCTCTCCTGCTCTCACCATACCAGGGGCGTTTGTGCGGCCTGCGAAGGAGGAGCAGTGCTGTTGAAGTTCCAGGAGGGCTGGTCATCCCCCCCCCTCCCCGAACACGACAAGGTTACACATCAGCATACATTCAAGGCGCAGACCTCCGGGCACTTGCACTACTCTCAGGACCGGTGAGGGGCAGTTGCGGAGCTCTACAAGGTGACTGCATTGGGAATGGGCCCCCTCCTGTATGGTGAAGTGGGGGCTGGCTGCCACTGCCTCTTGCGGCGCATCCATTACTTCTTCTACACCGGGGGCCCAAACTCATAGGGGCCAAGAAGTTTGGCAATTGAACGGCGCAATTCAACAGACACCGTACCATTTCTCTTGGCAGATCGTAGCGGTGGAATCTTCCCTCCGGGCCTCCACAGTCCACCCCAACAAACGGGATGCCTTGGGGAAGACACAAACAGCAGACCACCCTGGACAAATGTGCTACAGTCATCTCGAAGTCACCTGGAGTCTCGCACTCCTTGGAGACGATAACTGAGCCCCAAGACACCCCTGACTAAATTTTACAGGCAAAACCGGACATGAAAGCCACTATGAAAATCCAAATGAGGGTGGGGGGAGCTGGAGGTGGGGCTGCTGCGGTAAGATGTGCGGAGGAGTGCCAAACAGGTCACAGAGACCGAACAGTGCATTTCCTCAACCAAAGATACAGTCCAGACACTGACGGCCAACATGGCCCGGCTACAGGCCAAAGTGAGCAGAATGGAGGATGTGTAGGGACGCTCACGCCGATGCAGTATTTGCCACTGCATACTCTGCCTGAATAATACACTATCACTCGCCAACTCAGCAACTGAACACAGAGCCATGGTCCCAGTAGACTGCGAAAAAGCACTCGACTCAATACAAAGGAAATGTATGTTTCACCTCCTGGAATGTATGAACTTTGGCCCTCTCATCTGCAGACACATTGCAGTACTTAACTTTAAACCATCGGCCAGAGTCCGGTTGAATGGAGAGGATTCCCCTGTCAATACAGAACTAGGCACGGGACAGGGATGCTTGTCGGAATCCTCATCGGACAAAACACAGACCGAGATGACAGTGAAGGTGTCAGCAGGCTGAGCAGGGTCCAGTAAGTCACCATTATAAAGTACCACAGGAGGAAGATAACGGAGACTCAGGTCATGGAAGTAGTATGTTAGATGACCTACATCTGAGTGTACCACCTGAGTTTGAGGACAAGATCGACTTCCCTGACTACTAAACTTTCTTTCTTTGAAGTCCAAAAGCAAAAAAATATATAGCTGAGGATTATTATTTACTTTATTATTTGTGTGTGTCTGACTGTCTGGTTGACCAATTCATCCCCACTGACTTACTCATAGACACATTTTTATTGCTGGATTGGAGTTGCAACTGTGTCTAGTCATTGAAGAAGTCAAACTCCTGACTCGTCCTCCAAAGCCATTTCCTTTAAGCCAGACATTGAATGGAGAATACAAACAAATGTGCCTCCAACCCTGGGCCCTGACTATCTATGCTTTCCTACCTTAGGGGGACTGCCCCACCCATATGTGACATTAATAATTCGATTTATACTGCCAATTCTCTACTTCATGAACAAATGGAGAATCTGCATTCTGCAATGTACCACCAATCGAACACGGTGAGCACACTGGAAGAACAGGTAAATGCTGACATGCATTGCATGCTGAGTGATTGTTGTTTGTTGTTTGATGGTTTAAATTGCAGTGATATGTCATCATCAATGTGTTAAGAATAGATTGAGAAGAGATGAGATGATTCATGTGCTGGCAGGCAGTGTGAGACAGGGTGTTTATTACGCTGTGATGAATTTGAGATTCCCGAAATGTTGGTGGCCTGGCCTACTGGTGGCCGATCAATGATTTAAAATTTTCCCCTGAAGGTTCTTTTTTTCCCATCCCCTTTGAAAGATAGGATATTAAGATTCCCTCATCGGGTTCAACTCCACTCCACACAATCCACAATCCACACTGCTTCATTTTTTATTCTTTTATGCTTTATATTTATACTCCTCAAAGACTTAGACCTGACCCGTTCCTTAGATAATGCAAAGTTTGCAAACACAAATCTAGTCTGCACAAAAAGTGACTCAATATTTCCCTTCTTGTTGTTCAATAACAAAATTGTACTACTACAGGCTGATCTATTACATTTTGAGTCGGGACACTGTTGGTATGAAATTGGATACCATATTCGGGGTCACACTCAGTAGGATCAGAGATGATGGAATGACTTTGAAGTGGCCTAAAGGTAAACAACAGCAACAGATCTGCACAAGTCTGTGTAGTGGTGGTGGTGAGTGGTGTGACTGACAGCGGCGGGTGGATTTTCTAATTGACAGGAAAAATGATGAGTTGCTGTGTGTACTCACTGCTCAGTGGAGTCTGGCTCAAATTCATTGTTTAATCCGAAGCAAAGTCGTGGCTGGGTGGGGGGCCCGTTGTTGAGGTAGCCTCTAAAAACAGACATTTAGGCTTGCTGCCTCTAAGTCTTCTCTTCTTTTTGCGCACTCCTCCTTATGCAGTTTAACTTTTCTCCTTGACTCTTCTATATCATTTTCAATCTATAGGCCCTGGCCTTTACCCTGTGCCAAACTGGAAAAACAATGTAACATACTCACACTTACCTTACCAAACCGCATTTACCAGGCACCCAAGATTGATGGACAGTCCAAGAGGAATGCAGATGCAACTCCCAATTTGGCAATGCAGTATCTTTTTTTCTCTTTAATCATCATTACAATTTGTGTTTTGTGAATGTTTGTTACTTGGCTCCTACAGATATTTTAATTTTATTGGATATATTTCAAAGCTCGGTTCAACAGTTACAGACATAATGTAACTTGTGTCTCTCTGAGTGTAGACAAACAATTTAATTTTGTTTACCTGTACTAGTACTCATCATCATGCATGCATTTCCTTTTCTTCCCATAACAGATTTATGATGGTCGGCTGCCAAGATGAATGGTTGTCCTTGTGTAGTGTTTGTCTTTGTCAAATCTTTCCCTCAAATCCCCCTTCCCATCCATTCATTGAACCCCTAACCCTCTTCCCCCGGGCTGTGTGATTTTTTGAGGTGTGACTAAATTAGATTTACACCATTAATTGATCACACACTTGGTGGGAAGGATGTTGTGAAAGCAATACCAATTCAAGGCAGGGCAAGGATCTTCTTCTGCTCTAAGTATAGCCCACACTGGCAATATTATTATACATTAGATTGCCCTCTCATGCACAGTCTTCAATATATTATTTACATTTTTTTCAGACAAACATAATTCATACCTGCCAACATCATCATCCTTCCAGCACTAAAGGTTACGCTTGTCCACTTCATAGCTCAAATCGACTTCAGTTTGTAACTTTTACTGGCCCACCATTCTGAGTTTTAGTTTAGCATTGCTTATCATGTTTTCTCGTTTGACGATCTTCTTCTTGTGTACTACTAGTTGTACTCTAGTCTCTCTCTGGTGACTGTCTCAATTTTTTGTGCAAAGCTTGCATATAAAATGTCATTAACTCTGTTTTTAACGCTGTTTTTATTTAAAGGTAATTAGTTCCCTAAGAAGAGTATTCCTCATCCTACATTTTGAGTTTGGCTATGAAGGAGTGGAACCTCGCTTCTGGATCTGGTGCTTTCACCATGATTCAACAACTAGTCCGCTAGCATGCTGCTACTGTCTGCTACCACCACCATGGTACCTTGGGAAGCCATGCAGCCATCGCTTCGCCTAATCACAGGTAATAGAATAACTGTGGGGAATTGCAGAGCTACAATAATCTATATACTAGGGAAATTTAAATTAAATACCCATACCCCCTATTAGTCCTTAGGAGTTAATATAATTGCAGACTGCAGAGACTAGGAGGATAGAGAAACAGGACAAGTGAGGGTACCACATAATTATCTGTTGGTGTGTTACACTATCGGCAGATTTTGAAAACTGGCTGCGGGCCTGCACGGCAAAGGAAAGAGTGCGAAGCAAAAGAGTAATCCCCAAAAAAGAATTGAACCATATGTACAGCCATAAAAAATTTATTTCCCTAACAAATAAACTAAAGCCCACATCACCAGGCCCACCCTTCTCCCTAACCTCAACCAATGTCCAAATGAAGTCCAAATTGCTCAAATGTCCGTAAAAAGATGCCAAAAACCTCAATAATCAGATTTCCACAACTCCCACACTTCCACCCTCTCCCTAATAAGTCCCACCCACCAAACAAAAGATTTAAAAACAGGCAAAAGTCTAGAGACCTAGCAGCGGGCTAGGACTCGGAGCTGCTGCTTCAACCAGTCAAACCACTTCTCCAGCCTGGCTTCCATTTGCTCCATCCTCAAGAGCATGCGGCACTGAAAGGCTCTATATTGTCAATGAGGAAAGCAGCAGTGGTTGATGAATGGCAGCGGGCAGCTGCCTGACCACGGGCCGTACAACTGGAGGCACCGGGGCCTGGCTGGGGCCCTGGGCATTGGAAGTTGCAGCTGCTACCTGCCGCCTCCTCCTGCAGGACCACCAGCCGCTGAGATTCAGCCCTGATGGCCTCCAGCTTCCTTAGCCGGGCCCTGGCTGCTATCTCTTGCCTGTTGTGTTGTGTTGTGATGAGGATGATGGTGGATTGGCAGGAGTAGCAATATCATGAAAGGAAAAAGACAAATTGTAACCAATACTCTTAGCAAAACAGTAACACATTAAATTATATAGAGGTACAGTAGCAGTACATAACATTTGCTTTTATCATTGATTCCTCTGCCCATTCAATTTTGATGTGATTACAGTTCCAGGCATTTAGCACTATGGAGTATACAAGTATTCTTCTCTCTCGTTTATCTAAATTAATGTAGGCATGCAAGCTCAGCTTGCGCCCTAGACAGACATATTTGTGTTGCGTTATACTTTGCTACTTTCTGCAAGTGGGGCAGCTGTACCACACAATTATCTCTTTTCCTATCATGACCATGCTCTGTAAATCAAATGCTCACTTACACCCTGACTACAAGAAGGCAGATGAATAGTTACTAATATATGAATGTTATATGGCGTAATCCGAAGTACTACTATTGTAACCATGCAGCGGATAGGCCACCTATGGCTGACAGTGGCGAAATACCATAGGTAGAGAGTGGGCCTCGGAGGGAGGCGATTGATGATGATGGATGGGTACGGTACGGGTACATAATATATTGTGCTTGAAAACTACTGTGAGTCAAGGGAGTAGCCTGTAATACAAACTCACTCAAACCGTTGAATCAAATACCTTGCTAAAGAAACATTCCTTGTTTACTCTTCTTCCCAGGGATTTTTCCATTTTTCATTGCATATTTTTATTCTTCATCCTTGGCTTTGCTACTTAGTCACCATTTAAGGTTTACATTCCCTTCATCAAGTCTTCACTATGAATACTAATACCATCCATCCATCCAAACATGGCTATCATTCTCAACAAAGCTTTCACCAGCATACATTTGTCATTTTAACCACTCAAGCATCCTTACTTTGACCCATCAAACCGCCCAGAGGATTCCTTTCACCCATACACTTTCCAACACGCAGGTAGGCATAATTTCTTTCACCTTTTACCCATCCTTCACCAACCCATCCATGCATTCATCCTATCAGCCACCTATTCCCACCCATTCACCCACGCATCCTTCTCTGTCAGTCATATTACATTTCACCCGTGCTTCCTCCTTCCATCCTTCTTTCCCATCAACTCAACAAGGTCTGGCTCTTCTTCATAAATCTTTTTCTGCTGAGTTGAAGATAGAAGAGGCATTAGTTACTCAACTTCCGCTGTATATGCTAATGCTAAGTAAATAGGGGTGTCTTCAACTGTCACAACTTAGTATCACTCTCAACAGTACAATGTACACCCTTACAGCGAGTATTTAAGTTGTCAATAAGAAAGCAATATGACTTACCACCGTACACCACTGTCGCTGGTTCACCCCCTGCAGTTGCCAATCAGCCACATCTGGTCCCTGGATGGCGCTGCCGTCCCCACTGGCCCCGGCACTGGTGGTCCGTGATACAAGAAAAAACATGAAACATTTTTAGATGCCATATGCGCCTCCCCCTATTTCTTTTTTTCCATAGCAACATTGAAAATACATACACCACACACATCACTTGCAATTCGGGTAGAGTTATAAAATTATAAAATATCCATTTAGGCATTTTGTTTTTGTTGGTGGCAATTTTTGAAAAGCCTTTCAAGAAGACAACATGTAGTGTAAGGGACTGAACTAAGTGGCTAGAGCTAATGGTGAATCTGAGTTTTTGAAAAGAAATGTGTGGCTAACTGGCCGGACAAACTGACATCTCTTCTTGGTTGGCAAATGTAATGGTGCGGTCCTCTGCCTCCACATACTTACTTCCAGCCATGGTGTAAGCTAATCAGTTCACCATCAACTGCTGCTAATAATACTAGGTCTAGATAAGAAGAAGACACAATTTTTGGGTGCCCTATATGACCATGGCCACTCCCTCACTTTACTGATTGAGCATGCGAAAGTAAAAGAAAGCCTTCTCATCTCAACAAACATGCATCGAATACCTTACTTGGACATGCATTCTGCACGGCAGAGTGGTAGTATTAATAGTGGTACTAGTAGAGTAGTAAGGACCAATGTGTTCTCTGAGTCGTACAGTACCACCACTAGGCAGTCCAAAAAATGTATATGGGGAAAGGGAAAGCTGACTGAAAAGCCAGAAGAAAGTTAGCTGCAGATAGAGGCACTTTGAGGCCCTAGGGCCAGCAGAGCCATTGGCCGAGGAGGAGCGTTCTTCCTGCTGGGAGGCACCTCCAGCTCCCTCACCCGCCTCCGGTGACCTCTTGCCCAGTGCTTAATTTGTGCCGGTGCTTTCCGGTGCTTAGCACCGGCACCTTTTTATCAGGGCCGGGTCTACACTGCCAACTTTCATCTACATGACGACTGCACCGCAGTCTGCACGTTCGGTGTCAAAAGGTACATTAAATATAATTGCCTGACGATGTTGTTCACTTCACTCTCTCTCGTCAGTCTCCAGAGTCCCATGGTGAAGAAGAGTGTTGCTCAGTGCGTAGAGAGCGAGCCCGATAATAATGCCATCTCTCCATGTTGCGAACTTGCGATTAAAAATCAATTTGCTTTCATTGTTGTTAGTGGGCGGGCCTAAGATTGGGCTGTATTTGGCTCTACTATAGGGGTAGAGGGCTGGGGCAGCGTGCCGTGCGTAACTTTTTTCATTCCAGGGACGGTTGACCACACCCCGGCACACACACACTGCTCGAGTAACCAGCACGGCAGTTAGCAAAACGTGAAGGCGGGCATTTTCAATCTGCAGCAGCCTGCAGGCCGCCTAATAAGGCAGTGCCACCAGCAGTAACCGCAGTGAGTACTAAAAGAAAATTCTGCTTTATCTGGCGCATGGTGCTGATCACCTGAACCTAGTCCGAGCCTCAGAGGCCCCAGCAATCATGACACTGGTGTGGGAGGCGCGGCAGCCATAATTTTGAATCCCCCACTCCCCTCTGGGGACGCACAGGGCTTGGGGGGGATAGTCGGGCCTGCCTGGATAACCCCCCGTCGTCCAAATGAGTGCGGTAGACTGCTAGGACCTCTCCTGCTCTCACCATACCAGGGGCGTTTGTGCGGCCTGCGAAGGCGGAGCAGTGCTGTTGAAGTTCCAGGAGGGCTGGTCATCCCCCCCCCTCCCCGAACACAACAAGGTTACACATCAGCATACATTCAAGGCGCAGACCTCCGGGCACTTGCACTACTCTCAGGACCGTGGAGGGGCAGTTGCGGAGCTCTACAAGGTGACTGCATTGGGAATGGGCCCCCTCCTGTATGGTGAAGTGGGGGCTGGCTGCCACTGCCTCTTGCGGCGCATCCATTACTTCTTCTACACCGGGGGCCCAAACTCATAGGGGCCAAGAAGTTTGGCAATTGAACGGCGCAATTCAACAGACACCGTACCATTTCTCTTGGCAGATCGTAGCGGTGGAATCTTCCCTCCGGGCCTCCACAGTCCACCCCAACAAACGGGATGCCTTGGGGTAGACACAAACAGCAGACCACCCTGGACAAATGTGCTACAGTCATCTCGAAGTCACCTGGAGTCTCGCACTCCTTGGAGACGATAACTGAGCCCCAAGACACCCCTGACTAAATTTTATAGGCAAAACCGGACATGAAAGCCACTATGAAAATCCAAATGAGGGTGGGGGGAGCTGGAGGTGGGGCTGCTGTGGTAAGATGTGCGGAGGAGTGCCAAACAGGTCACAGAGACCGAACAGTGCATTTCCTCAACCAAAGATACAGTCCAGACACTGACGGCCAACATGGCCCGGCTACAGGCCAAAGTGAGCAGAATGGAGGATGTGTAGGGACGCTCACGCCGATGCAGTATTTGCCACTGCATACTCTGCCTGAATAATACACTATCACTCGCCAACTCAGCAACTGAACACAGAGCCATGGTCCCAGTAGACTGCGAAAAAGCACTCGACTCAATACAAAGGAAATGTATGTTTCACCTCCTGGAATGTATGAACTTTGGCCCTCTCATCTGCAGACACATTGCAGTACTTAACTTTAAACCATCGGCCAGAGTCCGGTTGAATGGAGAGGATTCCCCTGTCAGTACAGAACTAGGCACGGGACAGGGATGCTTGTCGGAATCCTCATCGGACAAAACACAGACCGAGATGACAGTGAAGGTGTCAGCAGGCTGAGCAGGGTCCAGTAAGTCACCATTATACTGCGTGCATTCTAACTCTGCAACCTTGGTGGGGCTCGGACTTGTGACTGGGCAGGGTGGGCCAAGTCCCAAAGGTAATCAGAGGGTTAACCCCCAGCACAGTCAGTATAATCTTGTTTTAAAAGCACCTGCTGCCGAGTTCCATCCTGGGCTCCAGTAATATTCAGGCATAAATTAAAATGTCAAGATAACTGGTGATTAATCGTCTTCCTGGAGAGAGACAGTCACAGGAATTTTGTCTAGGGGAAGTTGTGACTGTTTGTTGGAAGGTTGTACAGATGGTTAATATACCTGCTGCAAAGAACGTTTACCATGCCTATCAAAAAGTGCATATAATCTTGTAAAGTAGGCCAGTGTGTTACTGCTTCTGTCAGAGAGATCCATTTGTTACTTGCAGTTTGTAAGTTAAAATCCTAACATAGAACAGCAAGCTATTAACTAGTCTGTCATCAAAGAGCTGCATGCAAACTTCAAGTTATATATTAGAGCTATGTTTTTTTGCCCAATCTTTCATTAACCTAATCTTGCAAAAAGGGTTCATTTGGGTAGAAATCAATTCTTATTGGAGCAAACCCCTAACAATGCTGTTATGTTTTAAATTCTGAATTTGCGGTTTTCCTGACTTAGAACTCTTAAACTATATTGCCTACAATGCAATCATGCATGACATGTGACTCCTATGCCCTGTAGTCCTGTCTGATGAAACATTCCCTATATACTGATTTACAGACATAGGATTGCATCCATGCAATGTGTGTATGAGCAAACTAGTGCCCTGACACACCTTATATTACATCTGATGTTTAGCAATGCCAGTTGACAATGTGGGTGGGGCTAATATAGTACGTGGGCGGAGCCAGTGGATGTAGTGGGTGTGGCCTCGGACAAACATTTGAGCACCTGCACTTCATATTTTACAAATTAAGCACTGCTCTTGCCCCTGGATGCTGATGCATGTAAGACATAATTAAAGAGACAAGAAATAATTGGTGGTAAATACTTAATCACTCCAAAACAACTTTTAGACAGGAAACGGCAATTGCAATAACCTTGAACTTTCATAAATTATATCTTCAAAGGGGCTTACTTCCTGCCCCCTTGATTTTCATTGCGTCCGTCTCCTCAAGAGTGTTTTGTAATTGTCAGTTACAGCTCATAGAGGGTGCACATATTTAGTTTAACTACAGGAAACAGAGGAGGCACTGATACACGGTGAGTGGCTTTGCATGCAGTTCTACTGTTGCACGCCCGGCCCTCTGTTTAGATAGTCATTTTACACTGCGTTTATTTAACTTCTGTCCATTGCCTCGTGTTCGTGTGTTCAATTTAACTAGTTCTCAAGTGGGGCTATATACATCTAATGTGGTAGACTAGTATCGTGGACTGTTCTATCAATTCCATATTTCCTAAACCTACCTAGCCCGCCTATTTCAAAGACTTTGGAATTAATTGCAACAAATGATATTTGCTTCCAAGTTCCGAGAGGACACACACCGCTAAGGAAAGGAGTCTCTCTCTAGTCTGCATTAATGAACTTAAGTTCTTACATAATCACCCGAAGTGAGCGCAAATGTAAAATTGCAAACAAGTACAATTAGGTTGTGCAGAACACCCGCCTAGAATAACAATCACATATTATAAGATTTATAAACGTTACGTAACTTATCTGCATGTGAGCACATGTTTGAGATTTGGGAAAAAATATTAGCAATAACATAGAACACACAATATTAATAATAATTAGCTACTCACCAAGACCCGCGACCTCAACACCTAGCATGTCCAGCAGGCCCTGCTCTCGGTCCAGGATGTCGGACTACCGGTGCGTCGGCTGGTTGTGGGTGCGCCAGACCGCAGAGCAGCGGTACACTACCAGGAGCACCCTTGCCCACTGCTGCTGGCATGCCCGGAGCCCGTACCCGGACCCAGGCTTGCCACCTGCTGGAGGTGGAGGAGGGGAGGTGGTGGAGGGGAGGTAACGTTGCACAAAGGAAACCAGCGCTGCCACCTCCACGTCGGAAAAGGCCCGGGGCAGCACCCCTTCTGGTCGCCGCCATCCGCAGGGAAGGCGGCTCTTCTTTACCGCCTTTTTTGCATGGGTTTCTGCCATGATGCTGGGCGGGCTGAAAAGAAAATGTAGAAAGTTAAAAAAATTAAGGTAGAAGAAGGAAGGAAGTAAAAATATTAAAAAGCAAGTAATGGAGAAAAACAGTACAAAACTCACTAAAACACACAAAAAGTTGAAAAAACAAAACATTTACACTTACGAAGATCATGGGTAAGATAATAAATAAAAAAGATTTTTAAAAAAGAAGGATTTAAAAGATTTAGGAAAAGGATTGAAAAGTAGGCCCCAGCATCATAACCGAGAAGAAACAATATGGCCGCTCCCATGCGCAATCACTTGGTGCTGTTAACGCAATATTTCCCCCCGAACACACAATCCACATTGCCGTACGGTGGAAACGTCACGTGACCGGGGAGACAAGCAACTCCACTCACGGAACTCTGCGGAACATAGCAGAGTTTTTTTACCATTTCACGGAGTTCCACATAGCACGGCTACACGAACTCCGCTCAGGGTTATTCCACATAGGGCATACCCCACCCCAGGGTGCATTAACAAATATTTCCATAGGGAGGACACGGGATGCCCACGGTGTGGGGAACTAGGAGTAGAGTTGTTCCACAAGCTCTGGACATGCCCGACATTACACACTTACTGGGATAAAGTCAAGAGTGGCGGCAAACATTGAGCGGACTGTTCCAAGAAAGCCTGCCCGCTGCCCCCTGAGCCTGTTCCCCTGCACCTCCAAACATGGGTCACTGACAGGCTCCAGGACCTGGCCTTTATCCTGGCTAAACGAGAAATAACGAGGCATTGGAAATTACCCGAAGGGCCTCGAATAACACTGTGGAAGAAGGAAGCGAGAAAATGGGCGTGATGTGAGGGAAGGGTCTTGCTCAGGAACACTTAAAGGGAGATTGGCTCGGTTGAGATGGCTAGGGCTATGGCCTGGGAGGCACTGGTAGATACCATGAAAGAACCAGAATCAGGGGAATCCTCACCACTGATGCGATCCCTCCCGGGAGTCCAACACTGCACGACCCTGGGAGAGGGGAGCCGGAGGTGACCCGGAGAAGTCTAAGGGTAGTCAATAGCCAGCTTGGTGAGGTGGGAGAGATCACGATTAGGAGACTACTCAAGATTGGATCTGGAATTATTCTGCTTAAGTTCTAAAGGCACAGCAACTATAAGCAAAATGTGAGGGGGTGGGGGAGTTTGCACAAGAGATGTTATGAACGAATTATGTTGATACATGCTTCTATACATGATTAACTTCACCTCTATCCAATACCATGCCGAAAGAATCTCCTGGCCAATGTATACGCTTCATGAATATTAAATGCAATAAAATATGTTTAAAAAAAATATTATGTTGCCCTGCCGACAACAGCAATATTGGCACTATATACCTTGCACATGGCAAACTAATACCTCTAGGTTCAAACAAAACTTGTCAATGCACACAAATATGTGACTAGTTATCACACCCTTTAATATCATCATGCTTTCTCTCTGTATATTTATAATGAGTGAAGTTCATACCCAAAAAAGTGAATTATGGTCTAGTAATGAGATATTTACCAACCTTAAAGTAGGAGATGTTCAAATCCAAAGGATTTTATTTAAATTCAGCGGCCTTCTAAAAGGGGTCGGCCATGGGAACACTAAGGAACAAAAAGAGAAGGGGTTGTTACCGGAATGCTACATTCTAGGGTAAACTATACCTAATATACATGCCCCATGATGGATCTTCCCAGGAGACGTGGACATACCTAAGACACGACAAGGTAGACGTGTGTCTCAGCTGCTAAGTACATTGAGCAGTCGCCCTGTATTAATTGTTCCATCAAGTAGAAAAGAGAAGTACAATACAAATTCCTATATACTTATTGAAGTGAATAAGCCCTATAAACTATGTGGCACTGCAAATCGTGCTGACTAAGACAATGTGCATGTGGACAATAGTCCTTAAAATGCAGTGTCTATCCAGTTCTTTTGGTTTGGGTAAATGCAGGTGTAAAAGCTGTCAAGGGCCCACATTAGATGTATGTAGCTCCTGAGCTGTTTGTCTCCACTACAGTGTTAACTAGATTAAAAGCGCTAACACAAGGCAATAGACAAAAGTTAAATAAACGTGGTGCAAGGCAAATGTCTAAACAGAGGGCTGTTTACGCACATTGGAACCAAACGCATAGCCACTGGAGAAGTGTGGCTCAATGGTTAGAGCGGCAGACCCTGATGCAGAGGTCTAGCCCGGGACCAGGGTTCAATTCCCCGCCTCGGCGGGTCTTGGGCTCAAAATTACACGGACCTAATAATTCTCGCCTCGGTGCCTATTCCAATCATGGAGTCCCACTCTGCAACTCTGGGCAATAGCTTGCTTAATCTCCACAACGGCCCCCACAACGCTAAGGATGCCTGGCCTCCACCTTGGGGGTGACCAGGAGTGGACACCTCACAGGGAAAGCCAGGATGGGTTCCACAGCGGTATTCGTACAAGCGCCTTGAGACCCTTGCGGGTGAGTAGTGCGCTATACAAGTATCAATTTACATTTTTTTACTTACCGTGTAATAATGCCTGCAATAGATGTATGTAGCTCCACTTGAAGATTAGTTAAATTGAACACACGAACACGAGCCAATGGACAGAAGTTTAAATAAACGCAGTGTAAAGTGACTATCTAAACAGAGGGCCGGTCGTGCAACAGTAGAACTACATGTAAAGCAGTGCCTCTTCTATTTCCTGTAGTTAAAAGAAATATGTGCGCCCTCTGTGAGCTGTAACTGGCCATTAGAAAACCCACTTGAGGAGACAGAACCAATGAAAAACAAGGAAGCAGGATGTAAGCCCTTTTTAAGATATATATTAACAATAGATTTCAGAAGCGAAGCACAAGCGCTGTGCCGGTGAAACATAAAAAGCCCATCTCGTAACGTTATGAAAACATGTACGCAAAGGCTTTTGGGGAAGATTGTACTTAAATGCTGTCATCAAAGAAAGTGAGTGAATGATGAAGAATGTAGTCTATTTTCATGAACACCAGTACTTCGTGAGGTTAAAGTGAGGTAGTTTTGGAAGGTTAAAGGAAACTCAGGCCCAGATTTACTAATATTTTATGTTGTGTTTGCGCCACTTTGAATGAGGGAGGCGTTCCATTAGAGGGGTATGGACGTTCCTAAGTATCCAGCGATGGATTTTGTCGCAATCCCAGATTTACTATGGTGCTTAGCATCCATGAACTAGGCATAACAAGGAGAAATATCTTGATTTCTCCTTGTTACTTCCTCTTGCTAAAAGCAGCATGCTTAGAAAAAGGAACATGCCTTTGAGTATTGTTTTTATCTTAGTTTACATTTTAGAAACTTAGATGTTCACTGAAATAAACCAAAGGTTGAAGTGATGTTATAGTGAGGTGACAGTTTAACACCTTGGCTGCGGGGGTTATTCCCCCGCTGTGCTGGGGTGTGGGGGGGCGCGTGGTGTCGTGTGCTGATGACGAGCTGAGCTCGTCACGGCCACACCCATTTTCTTAGAACGCTCAGCACAGCAGGGGAATTATTCCCGCGTGAGAGCGTTCTAACGGCCATGACGAGCTCAGCTCATCATCAGCACACGAGCACCATGGCTGATGACGAGCTGAACCAACAAAAATCAAAATTAGGGAGTGAAGAGGTGGTGCTGATCAGCACCAAGGTGGACGCACCCTCCTCCAGTAAATGGTTCAGATAATCATAAAGGTCCAACCTCAAGTAGGTAACTGTGAGTCCAGATATTGTTGGCATACACAGTGTTTGTTAAAATACCCCTCACACACCAAAAGGGCCCTTGGTGTCATGCTTCATCATCGGGGTCTTCCCGTTCCGCTGCGGGACGGGGCGTGCTACGACTAGCGACTACGCTGGAGCACCTTAAATAATTGGAGTGAGTGTAGGTAGGGTCAGGGGTGTTTGGAAAAGTGAATCTAAAATGATACAAAAACTGTGTATGCCAACAATATCTGGACTCACAGTTAACTACTTGATGACGAGCTGAGCCCGTCATCAGCATGGGAGAGGTTAAGCATACAGTTTTAACTAACGAAACCACTGACATTTGCCAGTTGTAGTTATTTCAAGTACCTATAACTTGTGCCCTGAAGTAACTATGACTCGTGCACTCGCCATGCACTACTAATTACCCTACATATTACATCACTCATGACATGTTCTATGACATCATTGATAACATCATTGCAACATCTGAAATGAAATCCTTAATGACAACACTTTGGATGTCACAAAAAGAAGTAAACAATATTCCAGTTAGTGTAAACAGTTTTCACGTTGCAAGATGTCCATGTTTTTCTACTTGGTTAATTTGATCCAGTTCTTGTTGCATAGACCCCAATTTGCCTATCCATTGATGAGTTAACAAGGCTAAGAATCCTGCAATGTTCCACACTGAGTATGCAGTGTTATTAATTAAATAGCTTGCCATGGAATACCTTTTGTTATGTGGTTGTAAATTACACAATGTTTTACTAGTGGGTCACTGGGAGTTTTACAGAATATTCTGCTTAGGTGTTGGTCTTGTCTCTGTATCGACATCTACATTGTTTATCCAATGTACATCAGTGTATGGAGACCCCATATAAAATAAATCATATTGTTGTCTGTCAGTTGGTGTGTGTCATCATTTCAAATAGTTTGGCATTTCTGGTATATGTAGAAGCTTTGCATTTTCCACCTTTGACATAAGCCAAGATGGAACACACATGAAATGATATTCAGTGCAGCTCATTCACAACACCTGTCCAGGTTATCTCATATATCCCACAAAGCAGCTCCCAAAGCCATTTTCAGGACTTATACTCTTCATCATGTTCATTAAGGCACGCTCAGTAACTCATGCTGCAGATATCTCAAACCCATCATCAGACATCAAACTGGACTCATCCCTTCATAAAATGTATTCTAGTCACCAACGACTACATACAGATTACCACATATTGAACACAGACAATAGCAGAAAAGGTTGACCCGTTCTCCAGAATCAATCCTGACCCTTCAAGCTCTAGAAAACCAAGACAACTAAATCAGCACTTTGCATACTGCTTTCACTTCATTGTTTCACTTTCCACCTGATCAGCAGTCCTCCAAGGAACCCACAAAACTGTATCAGAACATTAAGGGTCTTAATCATCACCCTATCTACTTACCGTTCAGACAATATATTTTTCTAGGACCTCAACTTCCAAGGAGGTAGTGCCACTTAGATTATGAACGAGGCACTCTTTGACCTTCTTGATACAGTGAATATCAATGAACACTTCACTGAACTAAATCGAAACCCAACCAAAATCCAACTAAAAGACAACCTCAGATGACAGATAACCCTCTGCTCGTTATGCGCACACCTCATACCTGCAGCTAAAGGAGTGGCATAATGGAACTTGAAGGGGGCCCCCCCTGCAAGATACATGGAGACCCCCCCTCCAGACTCAATCAGGAGCTCTCAAGCCAGGGTACTTTGCTGGGGGGGCTGGGATTCAGGCCTCCCTGCACCGCGGGGCTGCGGGGGCCTATGTTATGCCACTGAGACAAAGTCAACTACTAGATGGCAAACATTACAGACATATCTGAAAGAAGTATTCTTGCACCCCACTTAACTGAGAAGTGCAAATAATTCAAAACTTTCTTCACTGAAAAAACAGAATCGCGCACCACATTGACAGCACCAAGCATGTCATTAATAGCCTTTATAATCCCACACAACAAAGCAAAGTGGATGCTGTTAACACATCACTCCGACCCTGACAGACCTTTATTTCGGTATGCCAACATTCTTGGCAGAAATATGTTCCACCTCTGGAGGTCAACATAGCACATACAGTCACAACATCAACAAGCTGGAACTCAAGAAGTGCAAAAAAGAAAAGACTAGAATACAACCTTTCCACGCCATGTACCTTGAACTGGAAGAACATGCCACCCCAGATCAGACTGGCTTCTGCACCTCATAGCTTCAGCAGTAGGAGAAAGATAATCTCTTAGAGAAATACCAAACCTGCTCCTTCGGCCGCTGAAGCCCAAAAAAGAGAACACAGCATCCCCTTCTTTCATCCCCTTGTTTGCACACAACCTTGAATCATTCCGTTCCCCCTGCTATGCAGGAAGCTTAAAGTCTTCCTCATTAGTTTTGTGCCATATCAGTTTCTATACAAATATAGGTTTACTATTTAAAGATATCGAGTGACAATGCCAAACGTTTTAGCATTTGCAGAATAAAAAGATTTTTTCTCATGTTTTACTAACATACATATTAGGCCTAAAAGGCCAATGTAAGCTTCCATCACACATAAAACAGCAGCAACAGTGCAAGCATCTCTTGCACACAGATCTGGAACAGCAGTGGCAGCATTAGTTCAAGCCTCCTTGAATACAGCGGGCAAATGCAGCACATGTAACAGTACTTCAAGTCTCCTTCCCAGAGCTGGGTGAGCACCTAGAAAAAAGTCCAGGAGAGTCTGCACAAGAGAGTTCCCAAGAACAAGAGCAACATCCTGTTTGAGTGACATAGAAAGGACACAGCTAACACTGGTGTAAACATTTTTTTTGTGTAAGCATGCATCCAGCACAGTGCTCAAAGGATGGGTCTGGTGTTACAAGGATATGCTGGTTAACGTATTCTAGACTATTGCCTCAGCAGGGGAACCTTCAATCATATCTCCACTGTCAGGAATTAATAGCTGGCATATCTAAAATGGCCTTCATTCTCAGGTCCTTGTACTCATTAAGCAATTACATTTTCGTATGAAATATTTACCCAGTCACATGCCTTGTCCTTTGTTAGACCTACATTATAGAGAAACTCTGCAGTTGGCTACCATACGTCAAATACTGTACTAGGCATATTACTTATTCACAAATTGAGGCCAGATAAAAATGGTTGGGCCGAAACTGAAGAAGGACAAATGTCAGCTGCCATTTATTAGACCATTAGAACAGCCATTATTGCAGTTTATAGCAATATGTGTTATACCTGACTTTAGACAGGTACTAAGTTGCCTAGGAAATATTACTATTGAAACCACCACGTGCCGAAGCAACTTTGTGGTGTGTTCAGGATGGCCACGCATCATCGCAGATTTTTCAGCGTTCAGCTTTGGTGGTGTTGGGGGGGGGGTGGCATGAACGTCGATTTGTGATTCACAGCCTGTTAGATAAAAAGCAAGATAAGATTGTGCATCATGCGTCCATCAAAGGAGAGAGGGAGAGAGACAGAAAGAAAGGAAGAGTGAGCAGAAGACAGAGAGAAACAGTGAGAGTGTGAAAGAGAGAGAGAGAGAAAAAGAAAGAAAGTGAGAAGAAGACAGAGAAAAATTGTGAGAAAGAGAGAGAGAGAGAGAGAAAGATTGAAAGAGGAAGAGAGAGAAAGAGTGTGAGAAAGAGGAACAGAGAAAGAGAGGAAGAGTGAGAGAGAGAGAAACAGAGAGAGAGGAAGAGAGAGAGAGAAAGAGACAAACAGTGTAAGAGGAAGAGGGAGATCAAAAGAGTGTGAGGGAGAGAAAGGAAGAGATGAGGAGGGATACTGAGTGCCCACATTGTGTACAAAACCGTCACAGCTTACCTTTACACCACTGCTTTGTCTCCGACCACGTGCCGCGACCTAGTGACACTCTCAAGCTCCCACATCTGAAAGATAGTACAGAATTAGTAATGGCAGAGCAGGGTTGGATTTTGATTCAAAATTGGCCCGGTTACGCTAAAAAAAAAGTGGGCCACATTTGGATATTTTCTTTCCTCAAAACACTGCTTCGACAAAATTTTATTTAAAAAAGTGGGTGTGGGGGAGATACAAAAAAATGCACAGGCTTGTGTACACTGGTGACTCAAAAACAAGTGAGGCCACTTCTGCCTAGGACCCCTGCCCTGCCTGGGCGGCCCTGTGAGAGAAAGAAAGTGATACTTCTGCCTGTTGTTAAACATGAGGTAATGATGCCCATCTGCCTCCAGAAAGGCCATTCAGACACCCACTGGGCCGCTGGCTGTATCCAAACAACTTGCCTGGATATTTGTCCTAAATTAAAACGGCAAATATTGATGTTCTGACCTATTCGGAGGAATATATCTCAAGAATTAAAAATGGACCGTCACTGTTGGGTTCTACGGTCACAACCCCTACTCTGAATGAAGGTCAAGCATTGCTTGATGACTTGGAGCAATGTAGAAAAAAGCATGTTAGAACAAATTTACATGCTATAATGATGACCGAATATTTAAAGAAGGATGTCATACCAGTTGGGCTACAGGTTAGGAATGAACCTGTAATTTTTACCAATGACCCCAAATTCCGGAAAGGCTTCAGCCATATAGGTGTTACATGTTCCCACCATTGGCTGGTACATGCCATTGATACAGCGCTGGAGCATAGTAAAAAGGAGTTAGAAATCATAGCTGACCTTGAAAAACGACTATCAGAAGGAAATGTGGTAGCTGATGCCAAGGCAGCTCTTGATAAAGTAATAAAAACAATAGCAGAGTTTGAAACCATAGAGCGAAATAAAAAAACTAATAAAATCCAAAAGGCAAACTTCGATCAGATACTTTTCCACCCGTATCTACAAGATGATTTCTTTACCCAACCAAGACAACAGTAATCGGATAACTACCCCACTTGGGGTCGTTTTAAGAGAAATGTTGGGGTAACATTTTCTGACTCTTCAGCAAGTTCATCTGATCCCAACACCAGTACAAGGTCTGGCTCTTCTAACGGTCCATACACTCCACCCTCTTTTTTAGATCATTGTGGAAGGGGAAGAGGCAGAGCCAAAATACGACCACCATTGACCAATTCCTATCCTCGGCCTCCCCCGCAACGTTGGAATTTCCAAGCAGGCGAGAGACAAATGCGCGGAATTTTTATCAGTGGGGCCCCCCGCAATAGTTGATGTTGATTTGAGGAATAATGACATGATACCTATTTTTAATCTGTCTGAGCACCTATTGTCCTCAGCTGAAATTTCGCTGTTGACAAAAGGACTCAGCTTTGTACCCACAGAAAAGTCGTGCCTTTTTGACACACAGTTAGAACTGTTACAATTTTTTCGGAATTACGGCTTAAGGCCTTCTTTCTAAATAATAATACTCCTAGGGGTGGACAGTCAATCTGGTCTACGCCCGCCTTATATCTTCAACCCTCCTTCCAGCCAAATGCCAGTTGAATTACTGCCATTTGAGTCCATGGTTTTAAAGGAAGTATCTGCTCTAAGTACATTCCTTACAACCTCTCCCTCATTGAACGTCAGGAGATGGTTAAATTAAAACAAAATCAAGAAGTGATTATCAAGCCGGCGGATAAGGGCGGGGGATCGTTGTACAGTCTAGGGCCAAATACAAGGCTGAAGTTAAGAGACAACTTGATAATACAGATCATTATTTAAGTCTAAGAACTAATCCCCTTACTGATATCCAGGGCATGATTATGAATATTACAACAATGGCTGAAAGGGAGGGCTATTTGAGTGACAATGAGTTTGTTTTTCTTAATTCAAAAAATCCACGGACACCTGTCCTCTATACTCTCCCAAAAGTACACAAAGATATATTGAATCCTCCAGGCCGACCCATAGTGTCTGGCTGTGGGTCAGTCCTGACGCCTCTATGTAAATACATAGATGTATTCATTAAAGATTTTGTTATGTCAACATGTAGTTATGTCCGTGACAGTGGAGATATTATTGCACAGCTGGAAGCAATGGAGTTTTGCCCGGACAATCAATTGTTATTGTGTTTGGACCTTGAGTCCTTATACACCAACATTCCTCAGCCGGAGGGTATAGAGGTGATCAGAAAAGTATTGGACAATCGGACAGCTCCGGTACCTGTCCCTACTGACTTTATTGCTGAGTTATTACGAATTTCTGTGACGCACAACTATTTTGAGTTTGACGGACAATATTATTTACAGATTAAGGGTACTTCCATGGGGCTTATTATGCCCCCAATTATGCTATTTTATTTGTGGACGATTTTGAACAACGATTTATTTTTGACTGTGACACTAATCCTTTTTTTGACAGCGTTTGCCATTGGCGACGCTACATTGACGACATTTTCTTTATTTGGACTGGGACGACTGACGACTTGGATGTGTTTCTTAGGTGGCTTAATTCTTGTTCGCCTGATTTAAGGTTCGCCTCGAATTCCAGCAAAACCCAAATTGATTTTTTGGATTTGACAATTTTCCCGCATGATGGAGGCCTTTCCACTAAATTATTTACTAAGCCTATGGCTCGCAATACTTTACTGGAATATTCTAGCAATCATCCTAGAGGTCTCAGAGACGGTTTGCCCTTTGGGCAGTTTTGGGAATACGCAGGAACTGTCGTTTTAAAGAAGATTATTTGCACCGTGAATTTCTACTCACGCCTAAAGCTAAAAAACAGATGAAGCGTATTCCGTGTGTTACTACTTTTGGAACGCGCAGTAACCAAATTTCTGCAATAATCAAAAGACATTGGCCGTTGATTATTTCCACTGGCATCACACACGAACAGCCCTTATTTTCCTACAAAAGAGGGAGAAACCTCTGGGACCATTTATTTATTTATTTTATTTATATCATTTCTAAAGCGCGCTGTAACCCTACGGGCATCCTGGTGCTGAAAAATGCATCTGAGGGGCTGAGCAGTAAGGACAGAAATGAGGGGAGAAGCTTTATGGAGGTGTGACATTAGGAAATAGCCAGGTCTTTATCCTTTTGCGGAAGAGCATCAGTTCGTTGGTTTTCCTAATTGACAGAGGAAGGCTATTCCAGAGGTGGGCTGCCGCTATGCTAAAGGCTCTGCCCCCATGAGTGGCTTTCCTGATCCTGGGTATACTAAGGAGATTGGTGGATGAGGAACGGAGGGTCCGTGTAGGTTCATACCACTTGAATTTGGTCTGAAGGGGTTTAGGACCTAAGCCATGTGCAGCCTTGAAAACGGTACACAGGGATTTGAAATGGATCCTCTGCTGAATGGGCAACCAGTGCAACTCGGCCAGAGCAAGAGTGGTGGAAGATCGACGTCCTCGGGAGAGCACCATCTTTGCAGCTGCCGCCTGGATGCTCTGAAGTCTGGAGATCAGATAAGCAGGAGATTCCAGTAGCAGAGCATTGCAGTAATCCAGGCGGCTAAGGATGATGCTTCTGACCACGGTTGCTCTGGTGTGTGCTGGAAGTAAGGGCAGCAGCTTTCGAAGGCCCCGCATTAAAGCGAAGCAGCTGCTCACCTGTCTGTTGACGTTGGACTCAAGACTCAGTTTGTCATTGAGATTAACCCCCAAGTTCCGTACGGTTGTTACTGGTGCCAATGGCTCACATGAGTCCAGAGGCCAAAAGTCAACAGGCAGGTTTCTAGCTATTCTTCCCACTTTGCATTGCATTATCTCAGTTTTACTGCTGTTAAACTGTAGTGAGTTTCTTTTTAGCCAGGTTGCCATTTTCCTTATGCAGGTGTGGAAGGTCTCAAGAGATTCTGCATGGGCACCATCAAGGGAAATCATCAGCTGCGTGTCATCCGCATAGTTGATCACGCTAATGCCGTGAGCCTTGATGATGGCCATCAGGGGCTGCATATATACGTTAAAAAGGATCGGGCTGATCGCAGACCCCTGAGGGACCCCATGTGGGACCATAGCAAACTCCGACTGATACGGGGGTAGTGCCACTGCCTGCCATCTATCTGACAGGTAAGAGCGGAACCACTCAAAAGCCATACCCTCTACTCCAGCGGTTTTCAACCGAGTCAGCAAGATGTCGTGGCTCACCGTATCGAAAGCGGCGGACAGGTCAAGCAGAATCAAAATTGCTGACTCCCCCCTGTCCGCCCTCATTCTTAGGTCGTCCAGGACCATCAGTAATGCTGACTCGGTTCCATGGGCTGGTCTGAACCCGAATTGTTCCTCCTCAAGGATGTTATTAGTTTCCAGGAAGAGGGACAGAGACCTACTGACCATCCGTTCCATGATCTTTACTGGATATGGCAGGAGAGAGATAGGTCGGTAGCTCTTATGGCAGTTGGGGTCCAGATTGGATTTCTTTAACAGGGGTGTGACCACTGCCTGCTTCCACTCCCTCGGCACAGTGCCTGTGCAGAAGGATTGTGCACATAGCTGGCGCAGTACAGGAAAGAATTCAGCCCCCAGTTCTTTCACTATTTTGTTGGGTAGAGGATCCAATGGGGATCCAGATGTTACTTTAAGGGCTAATTGTCCAAACTCTTGTTCTGCGGGGATATCGAAAGTGTCCAGGATAGCCCCTGGGTATCATGCGTTCTTCTGTTTCCTCATCCCTGTCATCTTTCTCCATGTTGCTTTGGTGCTGCACTATGGAGGAGGGGGCGTCCTCCAGACTTTCAATAAGTTTGGAAATTTTTTCCTGAAAGAAGGAGGCCAGACCATCACATAGTTCCTGTGAGGGTTTGATATTACTGTTAGTACAAACAGGATGGGACAGATCTTTTACAATTTTAAAGATATCGCGTGATTTGTTGGAGCTTTTTAAGATAATAGCAGCAAAGTATTCTGCTTTGGCTGTGGCGATCTCTTTCTTGTATTGAGTTATAGTCAGTCTCCAGAGTAGTCTATTCTGTTCTTCGTAGCCTCTTCTCCACTGCCTCTCTGCCCTTTTACAGACGTTTTTCAGATCTTTTAGTGTATCTGTATACCAGGGTGCGGAGGGGCTGCCTCTTTTCCTGATTGCTTTCAGGGGGGCTATGCAGTCAAGTCTCTTGGTTACATGGTCACAAAGTAAACTGTAATTCGTAGCAATATCATTTTCTGATTTAAGGAGGGTCTGCATCTGAAAGAGGTCCGTCTCCTTTTCTCCTTTCCTCTTTGGTCCGAGCAGCATTACCACGTGCCGAGACTACCACTCTTACATCTCCGTGGGGTCTCAAAAGAATTGTTGGACACTTTAAATGTGGTGGTTGTCTCATGTGTGGTACCAGTATGAATACCAAGCAGTTCATTCACGGGAATATCACCTACGAGCTGAGAGACTTTTCTAATTGCAACACAACTAATGTTGTGTACGCAATTTGGTGCCCCTGTGAGTTGATATATATTGGGCAGACTACTCAAAAAATTAAAACATGATTGGCACAACATAAGAGCAGGATACGTTGCCAAACTGAAAATGCGCTTATAGTGGCGCATTACTTGGAAAGGAACTGTTAGACCTGTCAGCCCTAGGGTGGTCTTTCCCTATTTTTTTCGCCCTTGCCTCATTCTTCCCACCTTCTTTTTGTTGGCCCTTAGGTCTTCGGGCACCTTTTCATGGCTAATCTATGTTAGGGTGCAGGTGCTCTCTACTACAAACATGGCTGCCACTGGCCCCTGCTACTGCAGCGTGGTCTTTTAGTGTAGCACCCTAGCTGGCTGGATCCCCATACAATGTTGCAATGCCTGCCTCCCATCCCCTGTCCATAGGTATAGTGGGGAAGCTCCTGGAACCTTCCAGAAGAAAGGCGGAGTTGATTTTTGCCGCCTTAGAGAGTGGTCACCTGACCTGGGCATACTTAAGCAAGGGAGGGAACTTTTTTTAGTCAGTTGGGGCATCACTGACCTGGGGAACCCACGCAGGAGATTTAGGTGGGAGGGCCTAGTTAGGAACTTATTCCACTGGGAGTGACAGGATTTAGGTGCTGCCTCTTAAGCTGAGTGAGGTGTCCTAGACTAGCCCCCTGATATGGCCCAGCGGTAGGGAACCCCAGGGTCCATCTGCAGTGACTGAGGAAAACTCATCCAGTCTCCAACTCAGACCCCCCCCCTTCTTCAAGAAACCATCACTTAAGGGCGCAGAGCCATCCAAGCGCCAAGAAGACTACTTGCCTGTGATCAGAGACTGCTGGGGGATCGACCAGGTACTGGATTGTGCCGCCCTGCGCACTCCCTGCCTTCATCTGGGCCCCTCTGGCCCTACCTGTCTCCCCTTGACTGACTTGCTTTGCATCCCCCCCCTGCCTGCAGTCCCTGAGGAATGGGTTGGAAAACGCTATAACCTGCTCCCCTGTCCAGCGCTGTATCTGTGACTGACCCTGCCCCCATAGCGCTGTATCTGTCTAAATTCCCAGCGCTGACTGAAACTGCCCCCGGGGTGCCACACATACCAAGCGCCATCGTGCCCCTGAGAAGCGCTGACTGAAACTGCCCCCGTAGCGCTGTGAGGCCCGAGTGCACAGCCGTACTCACCGTCGCAGCCTCGGACGTCCGTGTGGTGACCTTCTCCGGGCGGCCCGAGCGTGTGTGTCGGTCTTGCGGCAGCCCCCGGTGTCAGGGGAGGGCCGCCGAGATTCCTGTCAGGAATCACGTGACGGGGGCGCGTCAAGCCCCGCCCCCACCATTGCAGCCATCCCATTGGCATCTTCTCCAGCTCCTCGCCGGCTGCACTGTGATTGGCGGCCGGCGCCCGACACCCCTCAGATCAGGCCTGCTATTGGCCCCCGGCCCGTGGAAGACGCCGGAGCCGGAGACGTGGGAGCAGCGTGGGCCTCCCCTGTCGGTCCCCACCTCTGCCGGAGGGCCCCCAAGGAGAGAAGGAGCCCTCCCCACCTTCAGGAACCATCGCAAGGGGCCGACGCGGCCCGAAGAACCAAGGTAAAGCTCTGGGGGAGGGCGGAGGACCTGTATCGACGCGGGGCTTCCCAGGAGTGAGTCGGAGGCCCCGAGTCCGCCCCTCCCCCTAGGGGAAAACTGAGACTGGGCCCCGTTGGCCCCCACAAGCCTCGAGAGACTGTGAGGCCCTACTTAAGCGTCTTAGTGACTCAGGCCCACTGACTGGGTATGCCTGGGGACAGGTTTATCCCCTACTTAACTAGCCACGCCTGATTAACTGTTGAGGCCTGAATTGAAAACAAGGTTAACCACCTCCTTGAGTGTCTTATGCCTGCCAATTGAGCTGCGGGTGTATGCCTTGCACTGAATTTCTTACAGAGGCGGGCATCTATGAACCCGGATGGGGTTGTGTCATGATACTTATTGATTTACCCCATTACTATTTTGATGACCTGATTGTTGATAGTGAACTGTTGGTATTTACAAGAGGTTAGTCCATGGTTGATGAACGTACCCCCCTTAGCCTGCTGAAGAGTATAATGCGACAGGCTGTGTTATTCGATGTTTCATTTTTTAATGGAACGTTTTACTGAAAAGTGCTTGAATGAAATGCTTTACCACTTTAAAGAAAATGCATAATGAAATGCTTTAAGAAATACTGATGAATTAATTGCCCTGTCTTCAATCCTATATAAAGGATCTTGATTTTCAATCACAAAATACTGGTGTGGTCTCCATTATTGCGCCCACTTCTTGTCTCAGTGGATGATTGTGTTGAGTAGCTGCTTTACACGTAAGCCCCCGGTTGCCTTCCTGCTCGAGCCAAGCTACCCCCCGGAGAACTGGCGGTCCCAGTTCTTACAGGAACCATGCACCAAGTGAGATGCGCTGGCAAGTAATCGAGGTTATACACATTCCTGCGAGGGGTGGTAGTATCACTAATATCTTGAACAAGAGCGAGTGTCGATGGATACTCCGGTGTGACAGTGTTAACAGGGGACTTAATTCCATTGAGGAATGTCATTCGGTTATTGTCAACTAATGGAATGTGCATATAGGATTTATAACAACTATGTGTTCCCTTGTCCATTAAAAATATCTGCACCTAGAAGTAATGTTAAGCAAGTCAAGTACATTAGGCCTGTAGTATATTTCTTTCAAATATGATCTTTCTGTTTAATCTTTAAATATCTGTATTGGAAATGTTATTCTGATTACACCAATAGATGATGATTGTGACTGTATTGAATAAATTGTAACTAGGCCTCTTCTGAAGAAAATGTCTTGGCTAAAATTTCCTGTGTTGAAGATTTTCTGATCTTCATTTCCTGCATGATTTTTATATTTTCCACTTTGCGCGAGACTCTTGTAGGTTCCATATTTATAACTCGATGTCTCTTTACCAATTTAAAATGGCGGCCGCTTTTCATTTTAATGAGTACTATGATGCTGGCCAGTATTCCTATTTTCTCGACCCGATGATATCTGGCATGTTATTCTACCAGATAGTGGCCGATTTTCTCAGTTTGTCCTTGATTATCGATCGCTAATTCTGTTTGACGGCTGACTTGTGTGTAACACTATTGTACAGCAGCACATAACGTCTGACCATTTTAAGATGGCGGCCGTTTTCTTTGCCAAACTAGAGCAGACTACAGTCCCTTTTCTAATACACCGGATACAGTATTTAGCATTGCCGGTTGCATCCGCTTTACTGCAGCTGTTACGAACGCGGCACGATTCTTTGCCTTCCGAATTCCAGGATCGGTACGTTTTAAATTGCCATTACTTTTTGACTTTTGGAAGCCAAGCCTGCGATATGGCTTGAGGGTAACGAAACTATTAATATAGATGCAATGTGCCGAGGGCTAAATCGAGATTCGGCTATCATGTAAATATATTTATTTTTTTCAGTGCTTGTTTTCGGAGCAGTGATAACTATATTATATTCTACATTCTTTTACCGCGTTTCAGCACGATGATGGCTTTTTTTGATTATTTTCCCAAACTGCAACTCTGATAGCGTTCCTCCCTCTGAGTGCTAACATACAGATACCGAATAGATTATTTTTTTTAAAACACGGGTTTCATGATGAGTAATGGGCAGATATATTAGAAGAGCTGTTCTGATACCACTATGTCTTTTGTGCACTAATATGCGGCCTTATTGTTTAGGATATAGCACATTCATTATGCTATGAGCAGTTTGAATGTGCAAACTTTATTCCCTTTCTTTTTTGAAGGTGTGTTTAAAGACTAGAATTTAATACATGCATATGGGTTGTGCAAGCTAGTGTGGCATCGGAATTGTGCTGGGGTTCAATGATTGAATACTTCCCTTGAATATCAGCGAGAAACCTATAGTATCTACATGTCTCACTTTTGACAGCATTAGTCTTTCGCATTTGTCTAACTTGACATTTTGGTTGGGTTTAGGCAGAAAATGACAATCACATTTATTTCCTTTTTTTCTCCTTTCAACAGCCAAATAATGAGGCGAGCAGTTGGTTGGAATTTTGAAACCACTGCATTGACATTTAGAAGCCAGCTAAACAAGTGGTGTTTGTATCCACTATACGTGGTAAGTGGAACAGCCTGGGTTTTATTTAGAGTCTCCATATCGCAATGGTTCAAGTTGTAACCTTTGCTTTTTTTCGTTTTTCTAGTTGCTAAAAGTATCCTTGGATGACCTTAAATAAAGATTGGTCTTCCCCTATTTTAAGCTGAAGGTGATGTTGCCTTCCCCTTTTTACATATTTTGGTATGTGGACTTTTTTAGTCACTTTGGTGTTTGGTTTTGGGTTACTATTTCCTCATTCTTTCTTCTTTACTTTTATAAATTTTCACGTGGTTTCTACAAGTCCCTTTTTTCTGAAGAAGCCTACCTTGATATGATTGTACATTTGAGGGATCGATTTAATTGTAATCTCTTATTGTACAGATATTTACCGCTCAAGGAAAATTCCAAGTCCTGAAGATGACCATACAATAATATATCGGTTGAAACGCCGTTGACGCTTCTCTGTGGCCCAAATTGAATTAAGTGCACAATATTCATGTTTATGCTGTTCCTTTATCCCAATATGTAATGTTTTTGTTTGCCACTTGTCTGGTCTGTATGTTCCCTTCTTGTATACCAGCATTTTTATCTTGAGCATATCTGTATGTTAATCTTTTTAAGAATTGTTGATATATGATGTAATACATTTGTGATTTTGATATCAGTATTCTGTTTTAAAGGGCCTCTTTAACCACTTTTTCATCTCTTTCTTTCTGGGTCTTTTTGAACTGTTGAGAGTAATTATAGCTTTCAGATTTCTTTTCCCTGAACCTCTTGTTAGATGTATTGTATCCAAACAACAGCGACATCGCCCAAATCTGCCCATCAGATTGTTCCAAAAAGCAGCCCACCGTTGGAACTCAGCACTGGGTCCTTGGGCATTGCACCAGTGCTCGTGTTACCAATCCGACGCTGTGGCAGAGTATATACGAGTACGTACGCCTAAATCGCTCAGCCGTCTATCAGCATTCAGGCTGCTGTATTCCATCCACTACCGTCACCCAGAGCTATCTGCACGACGCTGCGTACCAAGGCCTCACTGTTCACCTTTTCTCGGCCACAGGCCTCTTCGCATCATGCAGCTCTATTCTGCAAGGTAACAGGTTTCACATTTGGAACTAAGTCTTGATATTGCCATGGCAGAGGACATATAGTGCACTTATCATCATCGTAGGTTGTACACCCGCTCAGTGCTTGCGGTGCTACTAACTCAGTGAGAAGTGAGGCCACGCACTCTAAACTTTAAAATGGCGTAGAGAAGGTGCACCTGTTTTTTTTGATTAGTAGGGTCACGTATCCTGTGATGCCTGTGCTGGATGGGTGTGGTGTGGGTGCATACCAGCCATCAGGGAGTGGCTGTGGCATCAGTGTTGTTAGATTGGGCTAGATCACGCACAATTGGGCTATATTTTTCCGGTTGTGTGGTAAAATGTTGGTTTGTGCTGGTCTATAAATATACATACAACGCTCCAGCAAAGTAGAATGTTAAAGGCCTTTATTAGACACATATTTACTTGGCATTCTGCTGCAACATCAATTCCAATGCATTCACCGCCTGCTTGACGCTGTTCCTGCCACTCCTTCCCTAAAGTAGCAATATTGAGCTAGTTTGAGCTACTTTCAAGTTGGCTTTGGGCTATAGACAGCTGAAAAATCTGACAACACTGGATGCGGGTGTCCGTGTTGGAGTGCTACCGTCACCCGGGTTGCAAAAGCCAAAGTGTCACTCTGTAAGCCAAGTCCCAAAATATGGCCAACATGGAAGGTACGGGGAATTACTGACCCTATATTCATCCATAGTTCCACACAAGAAGGATGGTGGGCATGAGATATCTGTGTAGATATGAATGTTTATTGCACATTCAGTGGAGTGTTACAGCTGTAGCAATACAGGGCCATGGAAAATTGAAGTTTCCGTTTTTGGCACATAGAGGGCAGCCAATTAGAGACAAGGTTGTTGTCTTAGTTAGGCTGCGCCAACATATGTACTTATACAATCACTCCGACGATCCTCACACTCTTATAAATTCAGTATACACTCTCCTTGCAGTACTCTAATGATGCAGTCTCTATATAAATACTTGTACAATGACCGAGACAAAGTTCCATATCTAAAATTTTCCCCCACTGTCAAAGGTAAGACGGTTGCATACGCTGTCCAGGGCAGTATGTAATGTGGTAGGGCCTAGGGGCAGCATGTTGCATACATAATGAACACTCGGACACAGATAGATAGTGGAAATGGGTACGGGCACGTGCACTCGACTCCTTTTTATTAACCGGGTCACATGTCCAGTGACGTCTGTGGTGGATGCGTGTGGGCTGATTGTAAGCCAACCCTCCGTGAATGGTTGGCGGTGGCAACAAGTACAACAGTAATCATTGGATGAGACACAGAGATTCAATCATAAAGAGTCAATAATTTGTACTGTTTCTAAGGTACAGGTACCAGATATGAAATCATACAGAAAAGATTCTATCGTAAAAGGTTCAGGACTTGTGATACACTGAGGTAGGACAGCAGATGTGAAATTATACACAAAATATTGTATCAGAAAGGGTGCATGAGTTGTGCTACAGTGAGGTAGGGGCATCAGAAGCATTGAGCAGCGATAATGCGTGGTCTGAGGGGGCCGCACTTGGAGCAATGTCTCTTGCCTATTAGACTGCGTCATCTGCTATTGCGACTCGATGTGAATTGTGAGCCCTGCTGTCCGCAGTGTAGGTGTATGGATCAAAATATGAAACATTCATAAAATACACTGTCAAAATATGTAGGTTTCAGGGACGTTATAGTTCAAATTGTGAGCTCTGCTGTCCGCAGTATAGACTGCCATTCAGTGTTCGTTTGGACTTGCAAGATGAATTTGGTCATTGTAGTAAAGCTATAACTGATAAGTTCTTGAAGCAAGGATACTAAAAGGATATTGTGTAGATTTGAGGGACGTTATACTTGATTGGGATTTGTTATTTCTTTTTTAAACTTCACATCACTATTATCTTCCATCTCTTCTTCAACACGTATGTTAGACCTGGTAACTTGCCGTGGGTCTCCCTTCCATTTTTGCTGTTGCCTCACATATTTTTGCTGGTGTTAGATGCTTTGGGCACTGTGCCACTGCTGTCCAGTGCCACAGTGCAAGTGCTCCCTATTGTAAATTGATGTATGGATTAGTGATTCCATGACTGGCTGGTTTGGTTTACCTGTCAGACCCTAGTACCGTGCACCAGGAGTGCCCAGGGCTGGTAATCCAAATGCTGCTAGTGGGCTTGCAGCACTGTTTTGGGCCTTCTGAGGGACTGCGTGTCACTAGGAGCTGGAAGAGCGACTCAAGAGGAAGAAGCATGTTGCCGTCACAGCCGCTGTCGTCTCAGCACAGAAATGATGCCGCTGTAGCTGTCGCTTTGCACCGCATCCCACGAAGCGTCCTGCAACCCCAAAAAAGAACGTTGCATTCGTAGGATCTAATTTCTCGATGTGAAAGCATCTTTAAGCTGAAGCTGTACAATTTTTTGCTAAGTATCTTCTCCTGTGAATTTTTTCCCACCATTTTTTTTTCCTTTCAATTCTCTCTTCTCAGACTTGGTAATATATGACCTGACATAGCAAGAAACAACAATTCAGTTATCTGCAACATATTGTATGTCCATATTTGCATTCCACATCTTCAAAATCACCGCATTGTAATCATTAATGTACTTCGATTCTTCTGTTCTTTTTATATTATAAAGTATTTTTGGGTGAATTTCGAGTGATTGTATGCCTCACTGCTGACATAAAACTGTTCACTGTTCCTGACGTTGACTTATGGTGCACTGAGTTAGTAGTACCTTTGGCGCTCAATGTGTACCTACGCTGCGATGATGCGTGGTCCAGGGGGGCCGCACTCGGACCAATGTGTTTTGTATATTGAATTCTGCCTTAATAAGGCCACGTGGCGATGAGTTATGGTGCACTGAGTGAGTAGTACCTTTGGCGCTCAGCGTGTATGTACTCTGCGATGATGCGTGGTCCAGGGGGCCGCACTCAGAGCATTGTCTTTTGTCTGTTGAATTCTGCCTGAATACGGCCACGTGGCGATGACTTATCGTGCACTGAGTTAGTAGTACCTTTGGCACTGAGCGTATATGTAACCTGCGATGATGCAAGGTCCGGGGGGCCGCACTCGGAGCAATGTCTTTCGGCTATTGAATTCTGCCTTAATAAGGCCATGTGGTGATGAGTTATGAGGCACTGAGTTAGTACTACCTTTGGCACTGAGCGTGGTCTGGGGCCACACTCAGACCAATGTCTTTTGAATTCTGCCTTAATAAGGCCTCGTGGCAATGACTTGTGGTGCACTGAGTTAGTGGCACCTGAAGTACTCAGCGTGTGCACACCCTGCGATGATGCATGGTCCGAGAGGGCCGCACTGGGAGCAATGTGTCTTGCGTACTGCACAGCGTCATCTGCAATCGCTACTCCATCTGAAATGTGAGGCCAGTGTAGATCAAAAGCAGTAGTCTGTACAGACATAAGTCTACGGTGCTGTGCCACTGGGTTCGCAGGGGGCCTCTGTCGAAGTGATCCGCGGTCATGGCGGCAGCCACGTGACAGGGTGAGGCCCGCCGCTGTGGCAGACTCCTTGGCCTTCACAGTTCACAAGTGAACCACGCCTAGAGCCCGTCTTATTTATTTATACTCCTACGCTGGAGTGGCGTACGTTCTACGAGCCCACTGCTAATAGGCTGGATTAATTTAAGATCCATGCAGAAATGCAGGATTTCATCCGAAAACTGAAACTCCATACTTTTTTCAAAGACAAAGAGGATACTTCTACACCGACGGACACCGTTTTGAAACTAAAATCGACTTTTACTCTACCTGATGCCATCTTACCTGTTGAGCTTTTGGCTTTTGAAAAAGCTGTAATGACGGATCTTGGCAAACTAACTACCAGGAATATGAATGTATTTCACAACACCAGCAGGTCGGAACAGGAAGCTATCCGCCAACTCTCAGCAAACAAAGATATCATTATCAAACCTGCCGACAAGGGGGGTGCGATTGTTGTCCAAACGGCATCAGCTTATGACCAAGAATGCTTGAGATTCCTATCAGACAGAAGGAACTATACCATCTTACATGAGGATCCTGCAGAGGCATTGCGCATCAGGATCATGGGAATGGTGGAAGAAGCCCTGGCACACAATGGGTTGTCCAGAAAAGAGGCAAATTTTCTGGTCCAAAAATCACATAGGACTCCGTATTTCTACACCATTCGCAAAATACACAAGGACCTGGATAAACCCCAGGGAGACCAATAGTCTCGAGCATCAGTTCCATTTTGGAACCTTTGTCCACGTTTGCGGATGCTTTTTTACGCCCCCTGGTACAAGCTACGGATACATACTTGAAAGATGCCAAAGCTGTACTTCACCTCCTACACAATTTACCTTTCAATCCTGTCAACCAACTACTAGTGAGTCTGGATGTAGAAAGTCTTTACACCAGTTTGCCTCATGACGAAACACTCAATAGCATAGAAGAAGTCCTGTTTGCCACACAATGGGAATGCCAAACCCAGAGGAACGTAGTGATGGAGTGCATCACTATGGCATTGACAAGGAATTTCTTCCAGTATGAGCAAACACTATACTTACAGAGCCACGGCACCAGCATGGGGAGCACCTTTGCGCCCAGTCTGGCCGGCCTCTACGTCCATCATCGGGAAGCTCACAAAATCCTCCTCCAAAGTAACCCCTACAAACACAACAGAAAAACCTGGAGACGCTACATAGACAATGTCTCGGTCATCTGGGAGGGTCACTATCAATCCGTTGACCAATTTATGGTATGGCTCAACACATAGAACCCCTTTCTAAAATTCACGAGCTCTGTATCACGCGACATGATGGTGTTTCTGGATCTCAATATCTACCCGGAAGAAGGGTTCCTGAAGACCACAACCCATTTTAAACCTACATCAAGAAACTGTCTATTGAGGTACGATAGTTTCCACCCCCGACACCTACGTGAGAACCTCCTTCATGGCCAGTTCCTCCGTCTGAGATGGAACTGCTCCAACATAAAGGATTATAAAACACAAGCAGTGGACCTCAAGACCAAACTGCAGAACCGGAAGTACCCGACACCAGTGATAGACAAAGACATAAAAAGAGCACACAACAATAACAGAGAAGCACTTTTGGAGGACAGGGTACAAAAAGAGCCTAACAAAAGGCCCATCTGTGTGACTACCTTCAATACACACTCCAACAAGATTTCTAAGATTGTGAACAGACACTGGAGGACCCTGGTGTGCGGCAACCTCAACCTGGAGAAACCGATGTTCGCCCATAAAAGTGGCAGGAACATCAAGGATATCCTGGTCCATACCCAGCCACGAATTGATCAACCTGAACAACCCACGGTACAATGGGTACAGGGCCATCATCCCTGTGGCAGCTGCAGCAGCTGCCACCTAACAAAAAAGAGTAAACACATGAAATTCCACAATGGAAGTGAATGGGAACAAAGGAAATTCACCAACTGCAACAGTAAAAATGGCATACATATGATCACATGCCCGTGCAGCCTTGAATACATTGGCATGACGTCAAGACCAGCTAATATCCGAATTGGGGAACACAAGAGCAATGTGAGGTGCAAGAAGAGTACGACCCAAATGGCCTTCCACTTTCTAACCGCGACACACACAGTGAATGACCTTAATTGGACAATAATAGAACAGCTAGCGTCAGAAAATGGACTTTTTGAGAAGGAACAACACTGGGTGTTCCGTCTAGGGACCAATACTGATTCATGATGACATCTCATGGAGTCAGCTGAAGTAATTGGTCATAAGGGGCTGCTCTTATATATTTTTTGGATTGCTGCAAACCCTTCTCCGGACATTTACCTTTGCATGATACACCCCCGAGATCGGGTGTACATTTATACCACCAGCCAACTGGTATGCCTCTTACCCTATGAAGTTCACGTTTGGGAGATCATACATAACTCCTCTGACTTAGATGATAGCCACCACGCTGTATACAGTATCGTGTGGGCCCCCCCTTTTTATGAAATTGCCCAAAAACAACTGTTTGCCACCTGTTAATGTGCTTTCTTTGGCATGTACATATTGGCTATAATTTGGTTTTACCAACTGACATTGCCTATTATAACATGCAGAGGCATGCCAGCTTACTCCACTTTGTGCCAGGAGATATATAAAGATATATATATATATATATATATATATATATATATATATATACAGATGTCTTCTGAAGACTACCACCTTCGTTTAATACTTGTTCCATGTATAACCCTTAAGGGCTATTATTCACACTATAAAAACACCGCTCATGCGCGAGCCACTCGCTCTTGCACATGCGCGTACAAGCCCTCCCTTAACCGGAATCACCATATAAAGGCCTGGGAGCCTTTCCGGATGACTGCTTGTTTTACCAATTAAGACTAATTGAAGGGGGTATTTAACTTTGACCCGCCACACTCCTCACAAAATCCACTGTCGGTCGGGTCTGTCAAGCACTGGGAATTTCCTGGTTTCGTAAGTACGGCATAGCCGAGCAAAATCAAGCAGCGTACAGACTCTGAATGTGAGTGAAACCACTGAATGGCACAGTCATGACTACATTTGGTTTACTCCACGTACTACAGGGTGCTATTAAGCACGTGACCCCCCGTTTTTGCGAAGGCTCATGATGCCAATCGACTACATGGCAGCAAGTATGCTTTATTTAAATCCCTTTTCCACCTCCATTACTTAATCCTATCTATTAAATCACAGACTATAACGCCCGACAGTAAAAAATCCAAAGAGAGCGTGTGTTTTATGTTACGTGTGTGATTGTTTTGTACTTGTCCTTTCTTTTTACAGGGCACAACACTGGAACAGGATGACATAATATGTCTAGAGAGTGCCGTTACCACTTTTTTCTAGGTCACTATACCATCGTGCTGGTTATTGAAGCTAAAATACCACGTGTATGTTTTTTCCTGTATTCTTTTTCCCGCTTTTTTTCAGGTCCTCATTGTAGGTGCTTATGAGTAAGAAAATAACAAGTAGGCACATTTAGTCTTCTTTCTTACTTTTATTAAACATACAGTTTTGTTAAGTAACGCTTACTGACAGCCTGACGTGAGTAAGGTGGGGATCTGTGCACCCTGTCCTGAAGAAGAAGCCTTTGCTTTGAAACATGTCGACGCACACGAGAGGTATTGTACATTAAATACAAAATACCTCCACCACACCCCTTTTAATAATACCAGCACGGAGGCCCATTAAAATTTTATTAGACCTCACATGCCAGGTATTTTTTAACATACACACATTTATTCACTTTGATCCCACCACTCACTTATCATTCAATACCCTCATGCACCACACATAAATTTAAAATCAGTGCTCCTGCGTAATCGTTGGTCAGTAGCACGCTGCATCCCTCAGAGGGATGCGAAGACCCCAATGATGAAGCATGACACCAAGGGCCCTTTTGGTGTGTGAGGGGTATTTAAAGAACACTGTGTGCTCCCCACTATTGTAGGGACCATACTATACCACACCTCTGTGGATTCCTCTTGTTTAATAAATTATTTATTTATACTCCTACGCTGGAGTGATGTACGTTAGACAAGCCCACTTCACTTCCGCTTCCAGGGGAGGACAACACAGCTACATGTCCGAGATCTTCCCCACTGCCTGAGGTAACATGGTTGTGTCTATTGTGCACACTACAAGCACCAGCAGTATATATACAGATGGAGAGGTTTATTATCTGTATAGTGAGGTCTGTCCAGCACATCACCACTACAGTTGGTATTTTGTGCATTATTATTATTGATGGATGAGTTGCGTCCTTCACGCATACTTGCTTGCCATACCTGGCAACAATCAAGTATTGTGTGGCTGAGGGGCCATGCAGTTTTTGGAAGGTCCGCTGTCCTGTTCTGCGCTGCCTCAGTGGTAGTAGGGAGGGGGGTGGTCCGGGGGGGACGTCCTGAGGCTGGTGGCAGTTCGTGTTTTGGCCTTCATGGGTGTTTGAGCTGCGTGATCAGTAACTCTATGACATATGTGGCACTTCAGATGTGATTCTGGGCTACGATCCCTTTCACACTGTAGGTAGTCATCTTGGTTTACACCAGTAAAATGCAGATGTTAGATTCCTACTGCAAACGTGGCTTACTCCCTATTTTTGAATTGCACCCCAGATTTGGCTGCTCGTTGAAAATATCAGGAACTGGTGCTTTTGTGTTAAATTTTGTACGGGGACGCCTACTCTGTATTTTATTACGTTAGTTGTTGTTCTCATTTGTGACAATTTTTTTTGTGGAAGCTATTGCTGGAAAACTGGAGATATTGGCTGTTTTCACTAGGTTGACAATAAAGTGATAATTTAAAATTACTGAAAAAACTATAAGTTTAAAGAAGAAAATAATTAGAAATTAGTATTTAAAAAACCCTTGAAATTCACTGAAAAAAACCATAGGGTTCAGGGACGTTATAGTTACAAATTAGCATTTAAAAAACTTTTGAAATTCACTGAAAAACCATAGGTTTCAGGGACGTTACAGTTAGTTGGACATTTCACTCATACAAAACCATAGAAAATCCCGTTATAATTAGTTGAACTAACTATAACTCGCACCGCCGCAATGCACTGCTGATGACATCACATATTACATCATTCATGACATGGTCAGTGACATCACTGATGACATCACTGATGACATCTCAAATGACATCACTGATGTTGTTGTGGTTAATCTGGACATGCTCCTTTAGTGAAGAGGGATTGCGGCTCCCTCCCTTATCAGACTTCCACTATATCTCTCAGTTGTAGAGTGATCAGTTCCAGTGGACGGACATTTACATGGTTTCACTTATACATTGACAGATGAAAAGATTGAACAGTTTAGATGTACTTGGATAGCACATTGCCAATGTATATGTGGAGATCATCTCTACTGAACCCCAGTACGTTCTGAACATGAATACGTTCTTTTTGATTTAATCACTTTGTGAGGGATCTTACAGGGCACAATTTGACGCTGGTCCTCGCAGTGTAGTATTTCACATTGCAATCTCTGGCTGACAATATCTGGTTTATATCATATCTGACACGTTGAGTCAGACCTGAGTTTTTAGTCAAAAATACTTTGCGTGCTGGGTTTCCCAGTGCATAATTAAAAAGTTAAAAGTTAAACTGCAAATCCCAAAATGAAGCATACTGTTGGCTAAAATACCACGACTGACGGAAGGTGTTGCACAGTTTATGAAGCCATTTGGAATCTCCGAACATATTTAACATTTCAAACATCACAGTCATCCCTTTTAAAAGCACATTCATACATGATGGACAACATGCTTTTAGAATACCTGTCACCCCAAAAACTATATAGTGTGAGCAATTTTCTGAATTAAGGTGGTGAGATACTGGTTGTTATTTGGAGGCCTCCTTTGACACCTACTCCCAGCCACAAGAGACATTGTGCTGGTCCATTACAGAGTGGCTCCAGACCATCCTATTTTCTTTCACTAAAATCACAGTACTGATTTTAAGCATGAAGCTTTTTTGCTTTTGCTTGAAACAGATTAAGAGTTGCTCAGCCCTACAGTTTGATGACCACTGGAGTAGAGTGTAGGTGAAGTTGTAGGGTGTAAGTGGTGGAATAGTATGCTGATATTGAAAGTATCCTGCATGTGTTATAGGATGGTGTATATCTAAGAGCAGCAAGGGCAGGTTGTTTCTTTACCTCTGGCCTTGATTTCTGATGATAAAGATAAGGCCTGCCACTTTCTCCCTCTATAGCAATTTGTAGAATGATGGCTTGAGAAAATGTGGGACTACGCAGGGTCCCTTTGTAGAAAACAACTGGAAGCCAGGAAAATCTCCAAAGGAAAACAGGGCAAGAACAGGAACAAAACATCACAAAAAGACACAAGATTGCCATAAAAAAGCAGAACTCTCTACAGAGAAAGCAATGAACCGGTGAGCACAACAGTAACACACTGCCAAGTGATCACAGCTTGCTTATAGAGTCCTGAGGTCACAAGACCTAGAAGGATCTGAAAAAAATGAAGTTATCTACCAGAAAGTACAAGTTTCATGACCTAGAAGGTTCTGGAAGGTTCTAGAAGGAAGGAAGGAAGAGACACTAAATGAAGTACATATCACATGACTTGGAAGGATCCGGAGGTGCACGAGGGAAGGAAGGGATATTACAAGAAATATAGGTCACAATGCCTAGAAGGACCTGGAAGCTTCTAGAAGAAAATGACCTCACAGGAAACACTAGGTGCCCTCTTAGATTGAAATGAAATAAATATTTTCTGGACGTTCTGCAACCTAGAAACACCTGATGTAGGCCATTCCATAAAATATAGGAGTGGGTTTTAAAAAAACATATTTCCAAGTGCAATGTCAGAGGAAAACATGGCATTATTGAGGTTGCCAACAGGAAAAAAATAAAAGCCAAAGCAGGATTAAGGCATTGGGTCCTAATCTAATTCTAGCTGTGGAACATAATGCCAGTCTGTAGTAAATGAATACTACTTGAGACAAGTGGATTTCTAGATAGAAAGTAGCGTTTAATTGCAGTACAGAATACGAGTGGTCAAACCACCATCAGACCAAGCTCCAACTGCCCGTCCTAGAACCCAGCATAGAATATAAGAACCTTATACATAGCTATGGTTCTAAGTAGGTAACACAAAGAACAGACTGACCCCTATTTGAGATAAACATATCTACAACACATCTCCCTCCCTTGAATACCAAAGATAAATTGTTTAACAAACATAATCACCCAAATAGGCAGGTGTATGACGGGAGCGAGAACTCCTCACACATGACTCTACTTGAGAGGTATCAGCATTGTCATTACTAGTAACATTTTGATGGGTAGGGCAAGAAGTAACTTGGAAATTCTCACAACCATTACACGAAGCATCACCACTACCCACTTCCCTCCTTCCACCAGACTGCAAACATTCATCAGGGGAAGTTTGAGTAGAGAGCATGTACCCATTACTGCCCAAAATGTGTTTAGAAATTGAGTTGCTAGTAATATCAGAAAGTCTTCTATATAAAGCAACCCTGAGGAAGTTCCATTTTTCCCCATTCTCTAGAACAAGAAAGTGAGGAAACACTTGTTTGACGCAAAAGGGACCCCTAAATTTCTTGAGACCTTTAGTAAACCTGCCGGGCTTAACTTTGACGAGATCTCCCACACTGACAGGCAAAGAAACCTCTTTACTTCGAGCTTGAGAAGACGGTTTCACACCAAGATTGGTCAACCAGGAAGGAATCAATTTCGAGACTGGTGGGCGTCCACGCATTAATTCAAAAGGAGACTTTTCGCCCTGTTTATGAGGGGTAGACCGATAGGCCCATACAAGTTCTTGAACTCTTTCATCCGAAAAACAACCAAACTCACAAGACATCTGAATAACTCCCTTCACTAGTCTATTAACTCTCTCACACATACCATTTCCTCTAGGATTGTAAAGGCTAGTTCTTCGATGAGTCACACCACAACTCTGCAAAAACATACTCATTTTGTGTGAAGTCAACTGTGTCCCATTGTCAGTAATTATAAATGAAGGAATACCCTCATTAATAAATACGCCTCTGAGAAAATCAATTGTGACATCAGTGGTAATGTCTTTTACAAAACGAACCGTCAGCCATTTAGAGTAACAATCTATAACCACAATTGCAAAACGTTGGTTATAAGGTATTTCGTCCATGGGACCAATGAAATCTAAACTGATTGTGTGCCAAGGCTGATTGAGATAAGAAATTTCACAGCTCTCCTTGGAGCCTACAATCTTTAACCTTTTTTCTCCCTCCTTACAGAACTCGCACTGTACAACATATTTGGCAGCATCAGAATCAATAGAGGGCCACCAAAAATTCTCTTTTACTCTGCGTTGGGTAAGAGTTTGGCCCAGATGTTCTTCATGGGCTAAAGAAAGAATTCTAGGTCTTAATGAACAAGGAGGAATGAACCGGTCTCCTCTCATCAATACTATACCATTGGAGAGAGACAATTCATTCACTATCTTGATAAAAGGGCGAACAGAAGGTTCAACAGAACTTTCTCTCCTTGTGCCTTTATTAATAAGGTCTACTACTTCCTTAAGAACAACATCCTTATCCATGCTCACCGACCACTCATCCCTCGTGAATGAACCAGAACTCAGGAAAAGAACGTCCTCCATAAAAGCTATGGCACAATCGTCTTAAGGCTCAACCCTTTCAATAGACTGAACAGGTAGGCGAGACAGGCAATCGGCTTGCACATTTTTCCAGTCATGCACAAACTCTAACTCAAATTGAAAATCCTGAAGACGTGAAGCTAGTCTAGCTAATCTCGGAGATCCCTTTCCCGTACCACCTGGAGCAAGAATATTAACTAAGGGTTTATGGTCTGACCGTATCACAAACTTATTGCCCCACAGAAAGGTCCTAAAATAGTACGTGCCCCAAACAGCCGCTAGAGCTTCTCGCTCAATGACAGAATAGTTCTGCTCAGAAGATGTTAGAGGTCTAGAGGCAAAGGCTATTGTTTTCTCTTCTGAGCCCTGCTTCTGTAATAAGACAGCACCTAGACCAATGCTGCTTGCATCCACCATTAAGATAGAAGGGCATTTTATGTCAAAAGGGGTAAGAACCTCAGCAGAAGCTAATTCTTTTTTAATCATCATAAAGCAAGTTTCTTGATCTGAGCTCCAAGAAAATTTGACCCCTTTTTTGAGTAAACTCCTCAAAGGAGCTGTTTTACTGGAAAAATCTTTCACAATTTTCGAATAAAACTCAATAAGCCCCATAAATGACCGCAACTGGTCTTTATCGACAGGTGACGGAGCTATCTCAATTGCTTCTAGTAAGTTTCTCTTGGGCTTTACTCCATCAGCTGAGAGTGTAAATCCTAAGTACTCAACTTCTTGTGTCAAAAATGAACATTTCTCCTTCCGCAGTGTAAGGCCAGCCTCATCAATCCTATGCAAAACTGACTGGAGAACATTGTTATGTTCTTCCAAAGAATTTCCAAAAATCAATATGTCATCTTGAAAATAAATGACTTTATCAATGCCCTTAAAAACTTCAGATACCATCCGCTGAAAAACACTAGCTGCGGATATAAGTCCGAAAGGTAATCTATTGAATTGGAATGTCCCCTCAGCAGTAATGAAAGCTGTAAGGTGCTTAGACTCGTCATGTAGACGAATCTGGTGGTAAGCATGCTTTAAATCTAGTTTACTAAAAGATTTTGCACCTTTGGAACACGTCCGCAACAACACACTTGTTGAGAGATCTCAGATCTACACAAAATCTGATTTTTTTGTCAGATTTCTGAGAAATCACTACTGGCGAAATCCATGACGATGCCTCGACAGGTTCAATGATTCCACCTTGAAGCATCCCTTCCAATACTGCTTTAACTTCATTTCTAACGGCAAATGGAACTCTTCTGGCCTTATGCTGAACGGGGATGGAACTTTCCTTTATTAAAATTTTATGGTGATACCCTTGCAATTCACCCAATTCGTCTTTGAACACATTGCGATAACTGTGAAGAATATCATCTGTACTAAAATCATCAACGACTAATACAGGATCACTTTCCCTTGGATCGATTATTATGTGGAGATCAAATTGATGCATCCAACCTAAAATGGCAGGACCATCAGTAGATACATAGACTCTACCATGAATCAATCTGTTTTTGAATTGAATTTTTCCTTCAAAGCACCCAACTAAATCAATCTTTCCGCCCTGATAGCCTTTTGGGTGAATGTCAGGAGCTACTAAGGTTCTATTACCCCACACACGTCTCAACAATGACATGGGAATAATAGTCCACTTAGAACCACAATCGACCATTAGACTAATGTCTTTGCCATCTATGATAAATTCAGATTTAGGTCGTCTCTCTCTATTTTCTAGATTGATTACTGCATCATCCACAATTAGAATTTTGTTAGCATTGCGTTTTAACTCGTACTGTTCACAAACAACTGTCACTCTTGAATTCGTCTTGCTTTTGCACATTTTAGCAAAGTGACCTAGCTTGCCACATTTCAAGCATTCTTTGTTATTTGCAAAGCAAAACTTTGCATCATTGCTATGGGTGGTGCTACCACACCTCGAACACACTTTGTTTTGCCATTTGTTATTATTTTGACTAACATTTTTCTTCTGCAAAACATATCCTTTTTTTCTTACCAACGCAACAGCTCCACTCTCACTATCACTATTATCGCTATTATATATAGACTTGTGAGATACTTCTGTTACACTCTGGTCTAAACCACTTTTCTGTAGTTCTACCATACATTTTTCTGATTCTTCAACGATTTTAGCAAGTTCGATGGCAACCTTTAAGGTTGGGTTTTTCGCAGCCCATAGTCTCTCCTGTATTTTGCGGTTGTTACTCTGAACTATAAGTTGGTCACGTATATGTTCATCAGCCATCTGCCCGAAGTTACACTTTACTGATAATTCCCGTAGGCGAGCTACAAATTCATCAACAGTTTCTGCATCTCGTTGTTTATTCTTGTAGAACTTGTATCTGTTTAAAACTAAATTTTCTTCTTTGGCGAACCTTGTCTCAAGTCTGGTTATTGCTTCTTTAAACTCATCCAAAGGAGATTGAGAACCTGAAGGTAAAGCTTGTGGCAAGTACTTAAATAGCCTTTGTCCCTCCTTCCCCAATGTGGTCATTAATAGTGCTTTTTTTCTCTTAGGGGAAAATTCTTCTCCATCTAAAGCCTCTAAATAGTTATTTTTTATTTATTTTTTTTGAAAACCTTTATTCGAAAAAACAAGGAGTTACATGCGCAGGCCCACAACCATCATGGCCGGCCGCAAAACAGTTGATCATAAACAGGAGGGAGGTATACCAATCGGCCAACAGGATATACGAAAAGACACCAAATCCGGTCGTGGGAAGTAAAACAAAGGATAGTAGGTTTTCGTTTGAAAATTACAAAAGGAGAGTAGGGGCTGTCACAACAAGGATATTGCACCACACGTAAAAAGGAGAAAAACCAAAAGACATGGGGGACACACCCGGATTGCGAACTGAGGCAGGCAATAATTATAACTACCAAATAAACAAAACGACCAAGACGGTAATACCAAGTAACCGGTCACAATACAATAAACCACATTCCCAGATATCACCCCAGAAATCCCACCCCAGTAAGAGAAAGTCAGGGGCCTAAAAAGACACCCGGAGAAAGAAAGAAGGCACAAAACCAAGGGACAGCCAGCCCTACAAAAGAGGAAAGAACCCTCCCAAGCTAGAAAAGAGCGAAAGGGACCATAGAACAAAAAAAACTAAAATAACAAACCCCCCCCCACACCCGCCACCCTGCACCCCTGTGATGGCTACGGCCTAGCCCATAAACAGCGTGCCTGTCGCCCCGAAACTGCCCCAAAGAAGGGAAAAAGTACAACAAGTACAAAGAATGGAGGAGGAGAGAATGAGACAACGAAGGTGGTAAGGATCAGCAAAAGAAGAAGAAGACCACCAACAATTATATATCCGGCCACCTACAACCGGCTTCCACATCCGACAGGATACCAACGGCCGGTGTAAGCAATGTCCCGTTCACAGTATACAGTCCCAGCAACGGAAGGAATAGCGACCCAAGAGAAATGTCTTAACCTAGCCCCTTGCGATCATGGTGGTTGATGGATTCCAGCCGTCCGGCCAGTGCTGCGGAGAAGAAACAATCCCGGAACAGCCAGCAGAGGATAGGAGGTCGCCCACGAAAGTCCACGTCAAACACAGTCATATGTCCGGGAATGGTACAATCCACAGGGCAATGCAACTGTAAGTCGGAAGCAGCCGGCCAGAGCGACAGTCCCAGGAATGGATGTAAAGTCAGGCCACCAGCATACGAAGGAGATGACAAAAATGGCGCCCAGGGACGACATCCCGGCCAGTGTACAAAACCATAAAGTCCAGATCTCCTCCGGATCATCGTGGTTAGCACCTCAGCAGAATCAGATCCATGTTCCTCCGACCTCTCCATAGGTACCCCGGCATGGAAATCAACAGAAATCGGCTCAGGGTGTGGCGCAGTGTACAGCACTGGGGGGCAACCACAGCCCACAGGAGAAATAGCAGCAAGCCTGCACCCCAAATCTCGGGCATAAAGACGAAGAGCAGCCCCAACCGCCTCCAGAGCACACAGGATAGCACCGGTCCCCAGCGGCGTCTCAGGCAAAGGGAGTAGAGCAGCTTCAACCACACCAGGCTCACTAATGAAAGGCAGCCCGGGAAGCCGAGCGCCATGATAACTCACCGCCCACCGTGTACTGCGCCGACTTCTCGCCAGGGGCCACCGGGCCAGAGACATGGGGGCGACTGAGGGCATCGTAGAACAGGCTCAATCGCTTTCAGGCGACATCCGGACCCCAAAGCGAACTCCGAGATCTCCAGCGTCAGAAGCAGAGGGGCAAAGCTGAAAATGGCGTCCACTAGCAGCAGAGGAAACAAAGAAACTGTTCCGACGTCCTCCAAGCCAGGCAATGGCAGAAATACAATGTATCCGGGAGCGAAGGAGCACAGAGCGGGACGAGGCGCTTCAGCGACAAGAGCAAATCGGCAGCCTCCCCTCCGCCGACCGGCTCCCCCACCTTCGCGCTGACCGCCACCGCTGTGGCCGAGGCCGGCAGAGCCAACAAACAAAGCCCCGGTCCCCCAGCAGCACCGGGCCGGGAAAGGAGCAAGGGGCGGATCACCGCCAATACAACTTGGATTTCGCCGGGAGACACACCGGCGTAGTCAGGATAGTATCACCGTTGCCATGATGGGGTAGAAGGACAGGATAGGAAACAGGATATCGAAGTAAAGCGCCAGGGTCGGCGGAGCCGATTTCCTAGGCGGCCATCTCCGTCGCGAGCTAAGCTCCTCCCTCTAAATAGTTATTAAACATGACAATCCAATCTTCCCATGCAATGCTTGGACTGCCAGGCTCTGATAGAAAAGGAGGAGGTAATGCTACGTTTATTTGTTGAGACATTGTCCACTAAAATTATTTTTTTTAAAGAAGAAAGTTTATCTCACACGTTGGTAATAAGAAAACTAGAAATGTGTTCAATGAGTCACAATTTACAATTCTGCTTACTTTGTTATATTTTTTCTTAGTTCTCATCAAGTTAGCGAGATGGCTGGTTGTTTCTCTTGCTTCAGTCACTTTGTATTATTAATGCGCTTACTATCGTGTGTTTCTCAGTTTTTCTCGTTCTGTTTTCTCTTCAGCGAAATTGAAAACACTTAAGATGGCCGCCAACGTCTTACGTTACGACGTTTAGGTCAGAGGGTGAAGAGTGCCTTCGTCGATGTTGATGTGGCAACGTACGTCGCACACGTCAAGCTCTCTGGCAACAGTCTAGTGGTGAGTGTGACGCGCGGTTGCATGGGAACGAAGCCTGATTGTGCGCGTGAGGTAAATTTCAGTTGACCACATATTTTTCGTTTATCACTCACCTTGAGTCTTCACAATTGTGACCTTTTCTTCTGTACGTCTTGTAACCGGCTTGGTTAATATCAAGAAAGGCACGATGTAGCACGCAGTGGTTTCTTTCTTGATGGTTTTTCACTTCGTTTTCTGTTTTTCTTCATAAATGTTTTCACCGCTGCAATCTCGATCAGCTTGGTCGATACTCCTCAGGTTCCTTGTCGCCAAAATGTAGTAAATGAATACTACTTGAGACAAGTGGTTTTCTAGATAGAAAGTAGCGTTTAATTGCAGTACAGAATACGAGTGGTCAAACCACCATCAGACCAAGCTCCAACTGCCCGTCCTAGAACCCAGCATAGAATATAAGAACCTTATACATAGCTATGGTTCTAAGTAGGTAACACAAAGAACAGACTGACCCCTATTTGAGATAAACATATCTACAACACAGTCCAACTCCACCTGGTAATCCCAGAGAAAGGGCAGACCTTCGGGAAGTCCGAGGGCAGAGTACAGCACATAGCAGCACCCCGGTAACTTCTTTATAAAAAAAATAATTATATATTTATTTCTTTATTGGTATTTTCAAAATAAGAAACAAACAACAATAACATCACAGTCAGCTACTCCCAGTCCCAGCACACAGCGCCTGTGCGCTAATTATGGTCAAATGTCTGTACAAAATCAAGACCCCAACCTCTATAATTCTCAGAAAAAACAAAGCGTATTATACATTGCACATCCAGTATATGGTTGATACGAACTTTTCAAAATAGACCACAGCGACTCTTAACAATATTCCAAGAGGGGGCCCATGTAATCATGTTTACTAGCCCTGATGTTTTACCTCCACTTTGTATGGAGAACCACACGATGTTCGCACACTGGCAGAAATAGACATGTTCTCTTGTCTTCCGGTGTCCCTGCAGGGGCTGTTTCTTCCTGCTGGTGTGTGCGGGCCCAATCTAAAAACGGTTCCCATATTTCCCTTGGCCTTGATGCCGACGGCATCAGTTCTCAAAAAGTGTTCAATATTGTATGCTGAATGTCACGTCCTGAATCCAATCTTTCATGGAAGGAGCATTCCTCCTCCCCCAATACATTGCCACCCTCCTTTTGGCAAACAGCAATAGCATAGCATGTAGCTTACGAGTTCCAGTTGGTGTGTCTTTAACAGCTCATTAATCCGAAAAACGGATCCGGGTCATCAGGTGTACCAATGATGTCTTGTATAGTGTTAAAAATCTTTGACCAAAGGGTAGCTAATCTAGTACAACCCCATGCCATATGTAAGAATGTTGCCGGGGTGAAACCACATCTCCAGCACCTTTTATCCTCATTTGGTGAAGCTGAGTCGGGTCCTATAAAATCTATGTAAGAATTTAAAGTGAATCAGCGAAACTTATAATTAGAGGTTAGGGCTGTTAGTTGATTGCAGCAGAACACGCATTGTTCCTCTGTTAGCAGAGTGTGCAATTCAGCATTCCATGCTTGGAAGGCCTTGGGCGTCAATAAGGGGGCGGAGTTCTGCACGTCATTGTATATCCTAGTGATGAGTCTACAGGGGGAGTCAGTCTTTAGCACGTTCTCAAGGGCTAGCAATGTGAGGGGAGGGCTTGGGAATGTATCATGGAGTGCTCTACACGTGGCCCTAAGTTTATGGTGGAAAAATAAATCCAAGTAAGAGACCCCGCGCCCCCCACGGAATTGGGGGGAGCTCTAAACTCCTCTCCCGGTTAGAGGTCTGCGAAGGTTCATATCCCCATATTCAGTGCCAAAGCCCTGCTTGTACTCTTACCCATGGTGGGTAACATTGGGTTGTGTGCAGAGGAATGGACGGGGCACATAACATTATCAGATGCGCTCATTCCTGTAGCTTGTCCCAAGCCCACCTCAATCTTTTCACGATGTCAATGTCTCCTCAGGTTCTTTTGTCATTCTGAAATATCATCATCTGAAGGGGAACCGGAGCTGCAACATCCATCTCCACGGCTGTGTGCGGCTGGAAGGGGGTGGGGTGAACCCAAAAATTTAAGAATTGTGCCTGTGCGCTGAAAGCGTACAACTGGATGTGCGGGGCACCTAACTCACCCTGGGACAGTGGTAGTGTCAGCAACTCCCACGAGATCCATGCCTGTCGACCCGCCCATACCATGGATCTCAGCAAGGAGCGAATGGTGTTAAAAATGGTTTGTGTGACAGGAATCGGGATATTGACAAATAGGGGATATTGACAATTCTGGCAGCACCACCATTTTAGCAATGGCTATTCTTCTGGCCAGGGACAAGGGAAGACCGGCCCATTAAGTGACTTTATCCTCCAGCCACAAAACTGTATGCCTGTAGTTCATGTCCCAAATTTCTTGCATGCTCCTGCTAAGCCAAATACCGAGAAATTTTACCGGGCCTTCTGCCCATTGCAGTGGGCAGTCAAGAGGAAATAGTATAGTGGCATCTGTCATGGGAAGAATTGTGGACTTTGTCCAGTTGATAGATACATGATCAATTCTCAAAGTACTGGGGCCGTGTATGCTCTGGGTCGCCCAGGTACAGTGTAACATCATCAGCATATAATGAAATTAAGAGACTCCTTGAACTAAATCCAAAGCTTCTAGCTGTGTGATGTTGTCTGATGAGAGCCGCCAGCAGCTTCATCACAATTGCTAAGAGCAGGGGGGACAACTGGCAACCCTGTCTCGTGCCCGGCGAAATGGCAAATTGTTCCGAAATCATTCCGTTCACCCTGACCCTGGTGGAAGGTTGTGCATAAAGTAATTGCACAAGGCTGAGAAAAAGGGGACTAAGGGCCAGATGTAGGAGCCCAAATACCGGTCGGTAACGGCCGATTTCGGCCGTTACCGACCGGTATTTGGGATTTGGCATGTAGGAGGCATCTCATTTACAGAATCGGTATATTTACCGATTCTGTAAATATACAGAATTGGTAAAATACCGAATCGGTAAATTTACCGATTCTGTAAATCAAGATGTAGCTGGCACTTCAAAGAGTGCCACAGGCCCTTTAGGAGTCGGTATTTACCACCCAATACTATTGGGTGGTAAAATACCGAATTCCAGTGTACATGCACATCTGTGCATGTACACCTATGCCATGTGACACACAGACATGACCTTAGGACATGTATGTGTGCCACATGGCAAACAAGCCTGCATTTGGGGAGCTACAGGGTGTCAAAGTGACACCCCGTTCCCCCTGCCAGGATTCGGTATTTACCGATTCGGTAAATACCGAATCGGTATTTTCCATTGATTCCTACGGGCTTCAAAGCCCATAGGAATCAATGGGAAATACCGATTCGGTATTTACCGAATCGGTAAATACTGAATCTTACAGATTCGGTAATTGTATAATAAAAATTACCTACATCTGCCACCTTCCAATTTACTGATTCATAAATACCGAATCGGTAAAATGCGGTATTTATGAGTCGGTAAATTAGATTTACCTATATCTGGGCCTAAATCCCATCCTCTCCAGGACAGCAAAGAGATATATCCACTCTAGTGTATTAAACGCTTTTGGGGCGTCAAGGTAAACTGCGATGGCCTTCGAGTCTGGTTGGAGATAATGCACCACAGAAAAAAAGAGGCGGACCCTTCTGGGTCTTAACCTCCATTGTCTGTCATTTTCCCCTCATTTCAAGCTCCCCCCTTCACTCTCCTGTGTTTTTCCTCTGTTTTTCACTTGTTTTTTACCCTCATCTCAATCTCCCCTTTTCACTCTACTGTGTCCTCTGTGTCTTTCCTCCACTCTTCCACTCTTTCTTGCACTTTTGCTGCCTTATTTGTAAGTTTCTCTCTTTTTGCCTTTTTCCTCTTGCCTTTTTTAGCCTGTTTTTCCCCGCCTCTGCTGCCCCCGCGGCCCCTGCCCCCAGCACGAACAGTGCGACCAGCCCAATCCAGCTCCCCTCCCGCTCCCGTACCCTACTTAATTGCGGCCACTGCGCGGCCGTGCCGCTGCTGCGCCACTGGGGCGCCAAAGGCAAGCCCGTCTGTGCCCGTCCGTGACCCGACTGCGACCAGCGCCAGGAACCATGGATTTCTGCACTGCCAACGCTATGACCCAATCCAAAGCAACCGGGGTTGGCTCTAATCAGTAAGGCTGAGCCTAAATAACTAAACAACAGAACAAAAGTGCCAATACTGATCCTCTAATTGATATCTTATGCTATCAACCAACAAAAGTCGCCTGATCAAAGATGGGAAATGCTATTCAATAGCTATTTTATTTTACAAAATAAATTTTTGAAAGTACATTTATTTCAACTTTCAGCATATACTGTCGAGAAACAGAACATTTTATGTACAAAATGAAAAATGAAAAATAGGACACAGAGCAGGGCAATAAAATCAACCATACATTCCAAAATCAATCATATCACAGTCATACCACAAACATTCACACATTCATACCACAGTACTTAACCCAAATTGAATGAGGGATAAACCAATGGGCTAAGTATTCGGTCTGCTGCTAAATAAAAGAAATTTCACAGTAATTTGTGGAAAACACTCATTAATTTTGATTTAAATCCAATGAATTATAAAGATTAAACAAACAATGGGTGTAGAATTCATAGCAGCTAGTGCGGCAACAGATCAACACTAGGGCAATACAAGAAGAGCAGACACTGGACGTAAGAGGACCTACGCGTTTCGAATCCCTAGGAGTTGGGAGAGATTCTCATCAGGGCCAGATCGCTCCTGGCGCGTGACTTTTTGGCAGAAAAGAGTAACTAGCCGGAGAAGTCCTGCGCGCGTTCAACTCAGCACTACTTCCTCACGCATGCACGAGGAAGTAGTGCTGAGTTGAACGCTCGCAGGACTTGGTGAAGAAGATTAGGACTCTTCGCTCCGTGAAGCAAGTAGAAAACCGCCCTACTTATGATACGACTCAAGCAAAATAAAAAGATCCCCGTTTTCAGAGCGGCTCGCCAAATTCTCCGGCTAGTTACTCTTTTCTGCCCAAAAGTCACGCGCCAGGACACACCACCATGTAATTCAGAGGTGACATCTATGCTTCGATCTATCTCACTGGATAATTTCCATATTGAGAGATCTGAACACCTTAATTTCAAAATACTGGCCAGCCCTACCTCCACCCTCCGTGGAACCCTCATCTACCGACCCCTAGACCCCGCACATTTTTCGCCAACTCCATCACGGACACCATCTCCCCGCATTCCATTGCGTCCACCAACTACACCCTACTGGGAGACCTCAACTTCCACCTCGACAACCAACTGGACCCCAGAACCACATCCCTCCTGGACAACCTCTACAACATTGGACTCCGCCAGATCGTGACCAAACCCACACACTCAGCAGGACACACCCTTGAAGCCCTGTTCACAACAGGATACTCCATCACCTTCAGCCACACCATCGAACTCCCATGGACTGACCATTGATGCGTCCACTTCACCTTCAGAAAACCCACCATCCACATACACCAGCACCTGCTCCCACGAAGAAACTTGACGAGAATCACCGACGACCAGCTAACCTCATCACTCAGCAACTCCACCCTAACCATCGCGGAAAAACACCGCAGCCCGAACCCTGCACAGATGGATCTCCGACAGCGCCAACACCATAGACCCCCTCAAGAAAAACAACAACACCCACGACAAGAAAGCTAGATGGTTCACCATAGAACTTCGAGAGTCCAGATGCACTTGCTGCCACCTCGAAAAGGCCTGGAGGAACACCAAATCCACAGAAGCCCACAACAACTTCAGAGCCGCCTCCAATGCTCACCACCAACTCATCAGAAAAACAAGGAAAAAAGCTAATTGAAGACAGAATCTCCACTGAGGCACACAACAGCAAAGAACTCTTCAATATCATCAAAGAGTTTACCCAACCCACGAGCGAGTCCACCGACATCCCTCCTGCACAAGACATCTGCGACAAACTCAGCACCTTTTTCCACCACAAAATCAAGATCCTGTACGACAACTTCAACGAAGACAACCAACACACTGAACCCTCACCAACCGCCCCCGACACCCTGAATCCAGCGATCGACAACTGGACAGCCCTCACCACCGAAGACACACTGAAGACGATGAAGTCAATCCACTTCGGGACCCCTACGGACCCCTGCCCCCACCATATTTTCAACAGAGCCTCCAACACCATCCCACCCATGCTCTGCCACACCATCAACCGCTCCCTGGCAACCGCCTTGTTCCCTGACGACTGGAAACACGGTGAGATCAACTCCCTCATTAAGAAACCCTCGGCGGACCCCACCAACTTCCAAAACTACAGACCCATCTCCCTGCTCCCGTTCCCAGCGAAAGTCATTGAGAAATCCATCAACAGCCAACTCACCACATTCATCGAAGAGCACAATATCCTCGATTAGTCCCAATCCAGTGTCAGAAAAAAACACAGTATGGAAACAGCCCTCCTTGCTGCAACAGACGACATCTGTACCTTACTGGACAAAGAAGAAACAGCAGCCCTCATCCTCCTCGACCTCTCAGCGGCGTTCGACACAGTTTCTCACTGCACTCTAATACGCAGACTCCACGACGCAGGGATCCAAGACATGGCCCTGGACTGGATCCGCTCCTTAATCTCCGGCAGAACGCAGTGGGTCAGTGGTAGACATGACATCATTGCTGTGTGAGTCTCCCTTCCATTTTTGACGGATTGCCGCCTCTATTTTTATATGTTTTTGCTGGATTTATGCTTTGGGCACTGTGCCACTGCTAATCGGTGCCACAGTGCAAGTGCTACCTATGTTAAATTAATGTACTGATTGGTTATTCCATGATTGGGTTATTTGATTCACTGTCAGCCCCTAGTACAGTGCACCATGTGTGCCCAGGGCTTGTAAATCAAATGCTGCTGGTGGGCTTGCAGCACTGGTTGTGCCACCCACAGAAGCAGCTTGTAAAGTGTGTCTCAGGCCTGCCATTGCAAGGCCTGTGTGTAGTCTGTGACTACCATGTCGACTTGGCCAAGTGCACCCACTTGCCAGTCCCTAAACCTTCCCTTTGCTTCATATTAGACACCCCTATGGTAGGCCCAAGGGCAGGGTGCATTGTAAGTATAAGGTAGTACATGCTCTGATGTGTGTAGCATGTTCTAATAGTGAATTATAGCCATTTTCGTTTTTCACAATTGAAGGCTACCTGTTCTCATAGGCCACAATGGGCAGTTAAGATTGTTACATTCTTACAATCCTAACTGACTCAGGGAACATGGTAGAAATTCGAATTTAGTATGCCTGAACTCAGAATAATAAAATACATATTTTAGTAAAGTTTATTTTAATATTCTGTGTTTGCAAATACCACTTTTAGAAAGCAGGTATTTGCTTGCCTAACCATTTGAGCCCGCCTCTGCTGAGTTGTGTATTCCTTGTCTGGGATGTTGTGTGACAAGGCTGGGGAAATTCCAGGAGACAGGCTGGGACAGCCCAGTGGTGAATAGAGAGATTTACATCCAGATGGGAGGGAGGAGTGCACCTGGGACCTGAATAGGGCTGGGCCTTCCCTCTACAATGCTGGCTTCACCTCCTGTGGCTTGTCTGATGTCTCTGCCCTGCACTGTGAAAGGAGAGGAGGAATCATGCCAACAGAGTGCTCCAGAGCTGGATCTTCCCTCCCGTGTGCTGGCTCCACCTCCTGTGGGGTGGCTGATGTCTTTGCCCTGCACAGTGAAAGGAAGAAGAGAGTCATGTCAACAAAGTGCTCAGGAACTTGTTTGAACTAGGCAGAGGCCTCTCTGCCTTCAGAGAACAAAGCATTTTGGGGTATAAGTATTGGGACCCTGCTCCCAAGAGATTAGATCACTTCTGGAACAAGACACCTTTCTGCCAAGGAGAAGAACCAAGGAAGCTGTAGGAGTTGGACTGCCCTCTGCCAGTGTGCTGTTTGCTGGGTTGGCCTGCAGTGGTTGCTTTATTGCCAAAGGAAAGGAGAAGGAACTTTGTAAGGACTTTTATCAACAGAATATTCTCCAAGGGCTTGAACTGTGCTTGCCTCCTGCTGAAGTCTCAGGGCCAAAAGACTTCACCTCCAGCTCCATCCTGAATTTCCTTGCTGGGAATTCTGACTCCAGTCACTTGCGTGCCGCTGGGAGCTGGAAGCGCGACGCATCAAGAAGAAGCGTGTCACTGCCGCAGCTGAAATCATCGTAACGCCGGAGAAGCGAGCCTTGGTCACATCACCCTGGAAGCGTGTGTTCATCGAAGCTGTCTGCTGTCGCATTGCCGGAGAAGCGTGACTCCATCGAGAGAGTCGCCATCGCCTCACCGGAGAAGCGCGTTGCAGGGCCTGTCGCTGCTCCAAAGTACAGAGTCGTCACAAGGCTGCCAGGGCGTCATCGCATTGTCATCGCATCAGGGTGCCATCTTGCGACCCGCAACAGGCCCACAGGCCGAGAATCTACGCATCACCTCCACACCGGTAAGGCTCACGACGAGTCCCCTACACTGCACAAGCATTGAGAAGGACGCAACCGTTCCCCTGGGTCACGGAACCTACGCATCTCCCCTTCTGCCAGTCTTTTTGTTTACACTGCGTTACGCATCCAGGTACTTTGTTGAGAACTTTGTTGCATCTACCATCAACTTGACCTAAGAGACTTTAATCATCTTTTTAAGTAATCTTAAGTGTAGTATTGTAGTGTGATTTTTTGTCGTTTGTGGTCTTGTGTTAAGTCTATATAAAGAATACTTATTTTTTATAAAAACCTGTGTTGTGTCCATCTGTAGTGTTATCACTGTATTACTGTGTATATTCACAAATGCTTAACACACTGCCTCTGAGATAAGCCTGTCGGCTTGTGCCAAGCTACCAAGGGGGTGAGCAGGGGTTATTAAGGAGTGTAATCCCCTTATCCTGACTTAGATGTAAGGGTCCCTATTTGGACAAAGGTGAATACCATTGCCAACTAGAGACCCCCAGTTCTAAAAGTCAGACTCCTCCCTTTCCTCTCAGACCCTACACCTACCACCTGCAGAGTCCCCCAGGGGTCCTTCCTCAGCCCTACACTCTTCAACGTCTACATGGCTGCATTCGCCCCCATTGTCAGATCCTACGGACTCAACATTGTGTCATATGCAGACGACACCCAACTCATCCTCTCCCTATCCAATGAACCCAATACCACCAGACACAATTTTCGAAAAGGCATGGAAGCCGTCGCCAAATGGATGAAAAACAGCTGCCTACAACTAAACATAAAGAAAACAGAAGTAATCATCATGGGCCCAAACCCAGATGCCTGAAATGACACCTGGTGGCCCCCCGCCCTCGGAAGCCCGCCCACCTCCACGGACCACGCACGCAACCTGGGAATCATCCTGGACTCAGAGCTCAAAATGGACCGCCAGATCAACACTGTCTTGTCCTCCTGCTTCCACACCTTCCGCCTCCTACGTAAGACCTTCAAATGGATCCCCCTCGAACACCAGCAGACTCTACTACGGCAACGCAATCTATGCCGGAATAAACAAAAACCTCACCCGCAAGCTACAGAACATCCAAAACGCCGCCTCAAGACTGGTCCTCAACCTGACAAGCCACTGCCGCATCTCCCAGCACCTGCGCACACTCCACTGGCTCCCCCATGTCACCTTCAAGATGCTAACCCAAGCTCACAAGGTCCTCCATGACACCCGACCAGCATACCTGAACAGCCGACTCAAATTCCACGCACCCCAAAGGATCCTACGATCAGCCCAGCTCTCCTACGTCATGGTCCCCCGCACCAGAAAGACCAGATCGGGAGGCCGCTCCATCTCCTTCCCGCGCGGCCAGTGCCTGGAACGACCTTCCGCTCCACCTCAGACAGATGACATTGCTCCCCATCTTCACAAGAAACCTCAAAACCTGGCTCTTCGACAGACCTCCTTTTTGATGGACTGGAACCTGCGAACCCCCCCACACTCCCAGGGCCTTGGGACCCTTACGGGTGAGTTGTCGCGCTTAACAAACACCTGATTTGATTTTAACTTTCCAATCCAAACCCCTCCTTACCAGCACAGCCATCCCTTCAGAAATAACTAGAATAAATAGAGGAGTAGGCATGCCCCCAGCGTCTGTGTTGCAACCTAGTAGAAGGTGAGGCATTCAAGTTTGTCTCTTGCAGCAGGCACACATCAATGTGGTGTCTAACTAGGTAAGAGTGGACCAGACGTGCCTTCCTATGATCATTTAATCCCCTAATGTTCCAAGTTAAAAAACGGAGACTCGTCATAACGGACCCCTCTTGGGCCAATGAGATACTACAACCAGGGCCCTGTGCACTGTCGTCCCTCTAGAAGCAATGCCATGCCATGGGGAAATGCGTTTGAAAGAAAACCAACCTTTTGTGTACATTGAGTACTGAAAAATGATGAACCAGGAGACCAAATCTGGGTATTCTAGACTGTGAAGCAATATACTGGCTAACAACAAAATATTAACATCCCCCTCCTCACACCACCCACTCCAACCCCCCAAATAGGTTGTGTGAAACCCTCCCCTGTCAACATTTACCACTCTGGATTATACCCCTATGAGGGCAAACCACAAAATAGGAAACCTCCCTGAGGGGCGCGTGTCGCCGGCATACACCCCCGGCAAAGTTCAGGGTCGCCGAGAGAAAGGTAGAGGGCAAAGGCCATGGAAAATAGCATAGTTCACAGATCATCCGACAGCTCGCCATTGACATAATGCAAACCAATTGTACGACCTAAACAACAAGCACACGTCTGTATCTAGTAAGATATAAACTGGAGTAAACCCCTGTAAGAGGACAATGTAACCATGCACAGATCAATTATTGGCACATAGCCTGTCTCCAGACGCCTCCTCAGCACCTGGATCCTGTGTCTGTTTCCTCTTGCCCCCAACATGCTTAGAAAATTTCAGAGCAGATTTGACGTCCGTAAAAAAATGAGCCGTGCCCTCATAGGACACCTTGAGTTTAGCAGGGTATAACAGCGAGTAAGGGATCTTGGCCTGGAGCAGAACCCTTTTAGCAGACAGGAATTCCCGGCGTGCCGCCTGCACGGCGGGCGTGAAGTCCGGGTAAAAGGAAGTTGTATTCCCTCAGTGGGTAATGGTCCCCATTCCCTGGCCAGCTGCAGTATGAGGTCCCAGTCCTAATAGTTCAGAATTCGAGCCAGAATTGTTCGGGATAAGGCCCCCACCCGTGGCTTTGGACCAAGCGTGCGGTGGGCTTGCTCGACCGCTAAGACAACGGACAGGTTAGGATCAAAAAGTTTGTGAGGTAAATCCAACACGTAGCTCTCCATTTTAGATATGGGGGTCATCTCCGGAATTCCCGTGATCCGTAGGTTGTTCTGACGAGAAGGGCCTCCAAATCTTCATTTTTGGATCTGATCAGGCCCAGTACCTTGTCCATGTGCAAAAGATGTTCTTTAGTTTCCACCTGGAACTCGTGGAAGTCCGAGTTGCGTTTTTCCAATACGTCTAAACTCGTCTCGTGCGTGCCCACCTGCTTTTTCAGGGCATCGAGTTGAGACTTGAAAACATCAAGTTTGGTGTTGATTGTGCAAAGGCTAGATCGCATTTCTAACATCAGCGTGTGCAGGTCTTCACCATGATCCTCGGCCTGCGACTCGGGCTGGCGCTCAGAGCTCCCCTCCGGATCCTGCTCCGTAGTTCTGGTGGCCCTTCTGTTTTCAAATGTTAATTTAGGTTGTTTGGTGTCCTGTTTCCCCATGATAAGAAGGCTATGCAGCACTGGAACTTCTATGTGAAGGCAAATGAAAGTCACTGACCGGGCCCCCAACGCCCAGACTCCAGGCAGTCCACCACCTACACCCGACTGCAACACTTAATGATTTTTGGGACCAGGGACCAATCCGACTCAACCGATACAATGCTCACCATTACTTGGGCAGACGCATCATGCTGCAGCTACCTCCTTATGTCCCAGTCGCGCTCCACTGGCACCCAAACCCTGGCGATATTGTGCAAAAGTCACCATCTCTGCCCAAAAAGGAGCTTCTTAAGGCCTTTAGCAGCTATGGCAGGTCTCACCCCGCAGATGCCCAGTATAGTTGCTTGCGCCGTGTGGAAGGAGCGGGCCCCAGCAGTGGAATGAATGAGCACCAGACCACCCTTTTTACCGAAGAAGTGACTCAGGCCCCACGATCTTCAGATCTGGCGTCACAGGCTCGTACCCAGAGCAGCTTGACTCCTAAATGGTGGCTGCACGGCTATTGGCAATGCAGGCAGCTGGTAGGGCCGGAGCGCAGGCACTAATCAGCAAGGTCCCGCCACGGGCCCCGAATAGTTATTCCCTCTGTGCCGTGCCCAGTTAAGCGGTCCACTACAATGCCAGGAGCACTGGGCGTGCTAGGTGAGACTTAATTAGCAGGGCACAGCTTTGTTGAGCCGCAGCATGGCTGTTTGCTTTTCCTTAAAGCTGTGGGTTGGGCAGCTCAGCGGTCACTCAGGGAGGGCCGCAATGCGCGGGTGTGGTGTGATGCTTCAGCACTAGCCCCTCAGGGAAGCCTCAGCTGAGGGCGCCCCGCACCGTCAATAGAACAGCAGAACCCGGGGGCATGGCGAGTCCCAGGAACCGTGCCGCAGTTCAAAGAGCGGTACAAAAGGGGGTGGTGATGGACGGAGCATCTGAATCAATCAAACACTCACACCCAGTCAAAAAATCTGGGTTTAATCCATCACCGTTCTTTAGCCCACTCTGCCACCCCAGTTCAGACATGGCTATATGCAAATCAGTCTGAACCTGTGCCTCATGGGAACAGTCCAGCCCGAACTGCCAAGCCATGCCTTCCCTGGACCGGAAACAAGCTTCCGAGGACCGGTTTCTGGCATTCCAGCCGTCTTCAGCCCGGCTTGCTTGAATCCAGTAGCAAAGTGAGCAAGGGACTCACATCTGAGCATACCCTGCCACACTTATGGCGGCCAAAAGCGGTACAAAAGGGGGTGGTGATGGACGGAGCATCTGAATCAATCAAACACTCACACCCAGTCAAAAGATCTGGGTTTAATCCATCACCGTTCTTTAGCCCACTCTGCCACCCCAGTTCAGACATGGCTATATGCAAATCAGTCTGACCCTGTGCCTCATGGGAACAGTCCAGCCCGAACTGCCAAGCCATGCCTTCCCTGGACCGGAAACAAGCGTCCGAGGACCGGTTTCTGGCATTCCAGCCGTCTTCAGCCCGGCTTGCTTGAATCCAGTAGCAAAGTGAGCAAGGGACTCACGTCTGAGCATACCCTGCCACACTTATGGCGGCCAAAAGCGGTACAAAAGGGGGTGGTGATGGACGGAGCATCTGAATCAATCAAACACTCACACCCAGTCAAAACATCTGGGTTTAATCCATCACCGTTCTTTAGCCCACTCTGCCACCCCAGTTCAGACATAGCTATATGCAAATCAGTCTGACCCTGTTCCTCATGGGAACAGTCCAGCCCGAACTGCCAAGCCATGCCTTCCCTGGACCGGAAACAAGCTTCCGAGGACCGGTTTCTGGAATTCCAGCCGTCTTCAGCCCGGCTTGCTTGAATCCAGTAGCAAAGTGAAGACGGCTGGAATGCCAGAAACCGGTCCTCGGAAGCTTGGCAGTTCGGGCTGGACTGTTCCCATGAGGCACAGGGTCAGACTGATTTGCATATAGCCATGTCTGAACTGGGGTGGCAAAGTGGGCTAAAGAAAGGTGATGGATTAAACCCAGATCTCCGTCCATCACCACCCCCTTTTGTACCTCTGTTCAAAGAGGCCCGGCCGGGCCTCCCGTCCAATGCGCCCAGGGTAGGCTTCAAGGTCCATGTGGGACAGCGACGTCCCAATCAGGCTTCCTGGGTTCCAGCCCTGAGGCTCGGGGGAAGCTCTAGTGGGAATCTCTAGTCCAAATTAATCGCCCCCGCTGCACACGCCCATGGCCCCGACTCTCCCCGCGAGCGGTGCAACCTCCTTCACACCCCCAGAGCGTCAGCTTCTCCCTGTGGCACACACCCAGCCAGTCCGCCAAGGTCCCACTACCAGTCCGCCAGTGCGCGACGGTGCCAGGCGAGGCAACAGCAGCAGTCCGCCCCCCCGGTAGCACTCCTACAACCACGGTGGGGTCCCAGGGAACGATGAGAAGGGGAAAAATCTCCGCCACAGCGCGGCCGCCTCCGCACAGATCGAAGGCCCCGGCCCCTCCTCTCAGGCCACACGGAGGGGCCGATTACGATGGCGGTAAATCCGCGACCACCAGTTTTACTGCCATCACACTTAAAATTCCAACCGCCAAATTAGGATGGCGGTGGGAAGGGGAAAGGTACCTCGGTGGATGGAAAGACTGTCCGCCGTGGTCCCGCAAGGCGGGCCTTTTCTGCCAGCCTTGCAGGACCAGGTAAAATGGGGCAATGGAGGCAGTGCCGTGCAGGCACCGCCGTGGGTATTAGGATGCCTGTCTTTTGCGGCAGAGTTTCCGCTGCAGAAAGACAGGTGGAAAATGCCTTTGGGGCTGTTGCGGGCCCCCAGGGGGGTGGTAGGTGGGTTGCTGCATGTGGGGGGTACCTATGGTACTCCCCTACATTTGCATGTACAAGGTGGCAGGCGCCGCACGGTGCCTGCCACGTTGAGCCTGCAAATGTGAAACATGTATTTTTACATTGTGGCGGGTGGTAAACATACAGGATGCGCCCGCCAGTGTGGCGGGCGCATCCTAATTCATTTTGCTGGACCACCGCACCTATGGCGGGCAGTCCCTTTTTCACCAACGTTTCGGCCCCAGAGTCCAGACGCTCAGGGCAACACTTCCACACACAGCAGCCACTGCAGCGGGTCACCACTGCATGCTCAGCTGGAGGCGAGCCATCGGAGCTCGTTAACAATGGTAGTTATCCTCCTTTAATTCAGATTAATACAGGATTAATTCCTCGGTCAGCGGAGCTCGCTCAGAAAGCGGCCATCTCGCTGTACCGCCATTCCACGCCCCCCACCCCGGTACCTTCTTTGATTACCCCTATGCATACTACTTCTGATTGTGACAAAGATGGTAGAGTAGGGTATTGGTGGTTGTGTAGGTGATCGTGCATGTGGGTGTGTCAGCATAGTTGGTGTATTATGTATGAGATGTATGTATTAGCATATGGGCAAGGTGGTGGTGTAGGTGGATGCATGGATGTAAGAATTGGAGTTGAGAATAAATGATGTATGTAGTGGTAGGAAAAGTGATCGTAGTACAGTATGTATGTGGTGGTGTAAAATATAAGCAGTGTAAAGTTTAGACTTAGGCTGTGGCTGAGGGTAATGGTGTTGGTGGATCTAGTTGTTTAGATTTAAGATGGGGTTGAGATAACCATGTTGATGAATGGTGTAGGGTGAGACTAGGATTATGATAGTGGTGAAGTGTGTTGATGGGAGTGTAAGTATTGATTTAGACTACAGACTAGTTGTGTGTATGGGGATCGAGGTGGAGTGGTGGGTCTATGTTATTGTGTAAGTGCTAGTATAGATGAGGGTGGTGGTGTATGTATAGGCACACTCCACTCCTGTCCCTAAGTCCTCCTACAGATTGCAGCCAATCGCATGGAGTCAATTCTGTTAAAAAAGGGGAAAAGTATCTGTGGGCAATGCTTACATCTATATTCACCGTGGCATTGTGCACAGTAATGATTGCAGGCTTTTTGCAGAGGCCGAAGATATGGAGCAAATTAAGGGGCATATTATCAAGCCTGTGCGATAAAATTATCGCTGCTTTATCGGCCGAAAACGGCCGATAAAGCGGCGATAATGGGCTTGATAATATGCTCTATGGAAGTCACGTGACCCAGTTAATAAAAGGGGCCGAGCGCTCGTGCTCGAGGCCAGTTTAGTAACCCACTACCCTGTGTCCGTGTCTCCGTGAGCGCCGTAATGAGGGCCTAGGGCCCAACACTACATTGGCGACGAGGTGGGTCTTTCCCGCGTGTGTAGCCGCTGCCTGTCGGTGGAAAATAAGGGGGAGAGAGCTGCCGCCTAGAGGGCACCCCCTAGACATCGACGCCGAGAGGCCCGCGTGGCGGGTGCTGAGCCCCGGGCTGCCAGGTTAATGAGGAGGTGACCGGGAGCCAACCCCGCACCTCTTGAGCCCTGCCGTGGGCCGCCCTGGCGAGATAAGGGCCCCAGACAGCAGCGCCAAACCGACCGGAGCCCACCCGGGTCGGCCGTGAGTGACACCCACCGCGTGGAGGAAGACGGAGCCCCGCAGCGTGACCCGAGGTGACCAGGAGCCCACCCTGTACCTCGTGTACCTGTGCGCAGCCGCCCCAGCGAGGAAGTGCCCAAGGGGTGAATAGAGGACCGACCGGTGCCCACCCGCGTCGGCCGCGATCGAGGAATCCCGGCACTGAGGAGTACAAGCCGAGCGGAGCCCACCCGCATCGGCCACAACCGGGCCGCAACTGACTGCCCCCACCGGAGGTAACCGGGAGCTTTTTCCCGCGCCTCCTGTGCTCAGCGCATGCCCCCGGCGTGGGACGAAGAAGGAATCAAAGCGGAGCCCACCCGCGACAGTCACAACGCCAGCCGGACCCAAGGTGAGCCCGTGAGCTGCCCGAAAAGCCAGGGTGTGAGCGGAGGTCCGCAGGAGCTCACCCCGCCTCAGCGACCAACGCGACAAACAAGGAGAGCGAGGGGCGGGAGCGGAGTAGCTAACCACCTCCCGACCCCCCCTCAGCCAAAACGAACGCTGCCCTGAAGCGGAGCCTACCCGCATCAGGATATCTGACTGGAGCCCCCAGCAGCAGCCTCGCCCCCGCGCAGCGGTTGAGCTGAGAGGCTGCCGCGGGAGGGGAGAGAAAGCAAGGAAAGCAGCAAACCCTCACCCGCGCAATGGGAGGACAGATGCGAGCTGCTGCAGGAGGAGATGAGGCGGTGAGTGCAGCGTGGAGCCACCACAAAATGAAGTGACTCACCACGGTTGTGAGGAGCCCTCCGGCGGCGCCCCACAGGTACCGTGTGTCCCGCCGTGTATCCCCGCGAGCCTGCCGTGCCTTGGCCATCACGATCCAGGCTGGTGACCCAGTCACACAGAGCCTGCACCAGGACAGCCAACAGCCCGGTGCCTGTATGTCCCAGAAGGCAGAGCCCCACAAAGAAACAAAATTCAGGAACGACTACCAGGGACTGCCAGTTTCAGCACCTGCCCTGCCACCCAGTGGCCCTCTGCCGCCACTGCAGAAATAAGGAAAAACACTCACTGTGGTCCATGTGCATAGCAGCAGGAGCGCAGGTAGACCAGGGAGCATGAACGGCCTCAGGTGAAGCGCTCCCCTGCCATCTTGTGACCATCAAGCGCCACTGCTGCCACACAAGGCACACAAATGAAAGACAATTTTGTGTAATGCAACTAAGTGAGAGCCTGCAGCACAACGGGAGCAGAACGTGCCAAACGCAGACGCAGACACCCGGGGAGACCAAAGCAGAGAGCATACGCAGGTCGTCCTGGAACAGCCAGTGCCCAGAAGCCAGCAGCACCGCTACCCACAAAGAGACGGCCACGCCCGAATGACGCTACGTCATCGCACGTCCTTGGAGGATAAAGGAGACGGCGCAGGAACACGCCAGGAGACAGCGCAGAAGCGCGCCAGAATCGCAGGAAATCCACAAAGAGCACTCAAGAGAACGCGCAGCAAGTGCGCCCGAGAAAAGCAAAGAGCGCTGCCATCAGCGCGCGAAAAAGAAGACCAGGAAAGGTCAACCGAGCGGTGACGCAACCCTCCTGAAGCACCACACGGACACCAAAGCCTGGAACCCCATACGGAAACACCAGCGAAAGTCACAGGAGCTGTGGCGCAACCCTCCGGACACAGCAAAGCACATGAAGAGCGCAGACAAAAGCGCGCCAACGCAGAAGGACTGCAACGGACTCAAGTGACGATCCCAGGGATCACGGACGGCATAGAGACTCAAGACCGCACAAAGCCAGAAGCGCGCAGGAGGTCGCGCCTGTGAACCTGACTGCGCAGTCAGCACCCAGGAAACCTCTCCACACAGAAACACTGCTGAACGCAGATCGGAGAGCACACACATCTCCACCGCCACAGCGAAGCCCTACAGTAGGCCGAAGGCCACCCACGGTGTCCTCCCTCACACTGCCTCAAGACGAAGTCGGCCACGACCCAAGATCGGCAAGAGAGGAGTTGCACACCCCACGCGGCAGGCCGCTGCACACCGTGTGCTCCAACGAACAGCGACACAAGACCAGACGTCACGTCGCCCAGCAAACAAGGAGCACCTCACCAAGTGACTAGCCAGCCAGGCACGCCAGAGCAAAAGCAGAAGCCGGCGCCATGACAGCGCCGCCTCGAGGTCCAAACGCAACGCTCTCGAAGAAAAGAAGAGTGACAGCTCTGTCACCCCGAAGACCGGATGAGCACAGGTGGGCTGAACAAGCCAACAAAGGGAGAAGACCGAGGACTCACAGCCAGCCAAGAAGCACACTCTGACACACCCGACAGCCACCAAGGCGGACCGACGTCCCAAGATACAGCCCCACGGATGAACCAAACATAAGCCTCAGCAAGCGCAGTCCACGTCTCATCCCAACGCTTCCCCAGGCGACCATCCATCCCCGAGCGTCGGCAGTCTGAGTCAGTCGGCATCCCTGCTCCCGAACGCAGATGCCAAGGGCGAAGATCAGCACTGAGCGGCCGCCCTCTCACCGCCTCAAGATGGAGTCGGCAGTGGCCCCACAACAGGCAAGAGAGGAACCGTACACTCTACGTGTCAAGCCGCCACCTAAGGTCAACCTCAACAAAGCGGAGGCACATGGCTGCCAAATCTCTCCGGACATCCAACACTCCCAGCAAGTCACCAAAACCTATCATCCTGAGTCTCTACATGGCTGGCAACCACCATCACCCCAGCCATCTGCACCTGCGCCAATCAACACCACTGCCAGACACCGGCAGTGTGGACTGGCAAGAAGTCAGAGTAAGACGTGGTCCGCGACCAAGGAACCAACGAGCTTGGACACCCTCAAGAACCAGAAGTATAACTATTAACAGGAGAAGGTCGCGGCGACTGGTCCAGTCACAGAGTGGAAAAGAAGACAGTGTCCTAGAGACAGGACAAGACCAGAAAGAAACGGGCGGAGTGCACGCCGCTCGGAGAAACCTGGTCAGGAGGACAAGAGCAGCGAGATGGACGGACCGCGTCGCGAAAAGGAAAACAGAATAGAAGGGCACGACGCCATCAAGAACAACAACATCCGTAAAGGTGAGGAGAGGTGTGACAAGTCTACACACCCACCTGAAGAAGAGGTGGCACGCACCACAACACCGCGTACAGTGACCCACATGTCCAGGAGAACATTGATGGCACTAGAAACAGAACAGGTTTCTATTTACGAGTTCCCCGAAAAACCCGTCGACTGCAGGAATGAACAGGCTGGACCATTGGCAACACCCACCTTTGAGATTGAGCGGAAGCCTGGATGCGGAGAGCGCTCAGACGTCCGGCAGAAGGAAAACTGACCACTCCACACCAGCCCGTGGATATCCAAGGGGCAAAGGCCTCAGGGACACCGGTGGCAGAGGGTCCCGACACGAGAGATGGATCCGTCGCCGTCTACCCTGCACGTCCCAGGAAGAGGAGGAACTTGTGCGCAAAGGAAAGAGTCAACAACCACCCTCCAGGCGGAGCTACAGAAGCATGGTAGTAATCTCATCGCCTCCTCCATTCACACCGGTTTGTGGAGTTGGAGCAACGCTGCAGAGAACACCCTGCCCAGTGGAAACCTGAAGAAGAGGGCCTCCGGGACATCTCGTGGCAGGAGAATACCCGCGAGAGGGGCGTCCCAGTGAGAGGGGTCCTTTCAACCTCTCCCTCCTTTGCAATCTGGAACCAAGCTGCAAGACAGTGAAGAAACCCGACGGACTAGTAAGACAACCTCCATCAAGTCTACCATCTGGTCATCCTGTTCGATGTCACCCCAAAAGCGAGATCTCAACGGACTGAATAACACACTGCCACAGCGCAAGTCCAGAAGAGCACGCCCACCAAAGACCAGGACGCCGAGCCCAAGAGAACGAACGTTTCAGCTGAAAGTTTCCACCGTCGTCATCTTGCAAGCAGCTGAAGAGACTCTTTCTAAAATTATGAGTTTGCATATTTTGTGTTTTTCCTCCCACAGGTTCGGACTTTATTTTGTCTCAACTTTTATTAAAGTTGGGGAGGAATGTAGTGTCCTGCTGGACACGGTCTAGTTGCCTACAGGATGTAACCCACACTTTACACCCACCCACCACTGGCGTCACGAGTCACGTGACCCAGTTAATAAAAGGGGCCGAGCGCTCGTGCTCGAGGCCAGTTTAGTAACCCACTACCCTGTGTCCGTGTCTCCGTGAGCGCCGTAATGAGGGCCTAGGGCCCAACACTACACCATAGAGCATATTATCAAGCCCATTATCGCCGCTTTATCGGCCGATAAAGCGGCGATAATTTTATCGCACAGGCTTGATAATATGCCCCTAAGTTCTTCGGCATCTTCGTTACTAACACTTCAATAATTTACTCCGCTTTAGTGCCACTACGTCAAACTGAAATAGAAAATATATGCAAATAGTAATTATCTTCTCCCATATCTTATGTTCCTAAAATATGACTTAAATTCCCCTGTCAGGCCACAAAAGTGTTTCGCATTCTCTTTTAGCTTTGTCCGTGACGTATTTACTTTTTTTTAATTTTGCAACAATGGTCACATGTGTGTGCTTTGCCTGAGTGTTCTGCGCCCTTGTTCTCCGTGGATGATATTGTCTTGAACTTCTTATGCCCGCTCTCAGTTGCATCCTGTGGGGCCCCTGTCTGAGGGCTGGAATATATATGGTTCTCTAAACAATGACGGCCATCTGTGAAGCATCATTGTCTTTAGTATCATCCTCTGAATTAGCCGGGAAGATATAAAGTACAATTCTTGCAGTGGCCCCGTGATCCTAACTCTGAAGGCTGTTAAATACTTTAAACAGTAGACGATCAGCTGAACTTGTAAATCAACCTGTGGAAAAGTGAAGAGGTCACCTGCTGGAGATTCAAGCCTGCCTTTAGCAGTAACTCATCTAAGGTGACTCACCAAGGTCACCTTTTCTTGGAAACCTTTCTCAGTTGTTCAAAAATGTTTCCATCACTGAAATATTTGTTATAATAGGAACAAACAACCCTTATGTTTGTTTTAATTATTTATGTGGTAAAACCTTTAAAAGTACTAATTTATAATCTTTATTCTTGTGTGTAAAGTTAAATGAAAACAGATGTGACTTTTAACGACTGGCCAGTGAAACTGTAGTCTTGTCTTGGCTGTGGCTGAGAAAATGGCATATTTGACAAAGCAGCACATTTTGCACAATGCCAAATTGTTCCTCTATACGAACTATTGCAAAACACAGCAAGTGACTGAGGTGTTCATTGGTGGCTCGTGGGTGCATGAGTGGTCTGCTGCTAAAACGGGTTGGGTTGATATTGAGTTCACGCTTCACTCAATACCAACAGAGAAGTAACTGACTAGCCAAAGTAACTCAAGAATACAGAATCGTTATTTACAAACCCCTTGCCCCACCCGGGCCTCACTTTTTCACGTATTTAAAAGTGACGCACCGGCAGCGCAGGGGGCTTGCTGATAAAGCCCCTGAGAGTTCTCGGTTTTCTAGGACAAGTGGCACATTTGAATTTGCTTTGTACAACAGCTCATACACGAGCAGTTTGCAAGCCACATGTCTTGTTTTTGGTACTGTACAGTTCTATAGACAAGAGAAGTGACAACTTAAAATGTGAATGTGCGTTTATTTATATTTTATTTGTATTTCAATCAAATGCGTTTGCCAGGGATTGTAACTTATGATGTGTATTTGTTTTTTCAATTATTCCAGTGGGTTTGAACACACTTCAAGAATTTTTGACAACAAAATACGAAAAATATGGAAAGGCCATGAGGTTCCACATAAGTTTTGCCTTTTTGCAAAACACCTTTTTAAAAAGTATTTTGAAGACGAGCGTAATTTGTGATGATTCGCTCATGCAGAAAAGCTAAACAAGGTATTAAACTAGCGTACCAAATGCTTGAAAGGTATTGGCATAACACAGTTTCACAAGAGAAGGCTAAGGTGTACACTTCCGTGCAATTTGCTCAGAAGTTGAAGGGGCCGTCTACCCCACACAAGAGAAAACTAAGCAGTGTCGAAAGAGTTAAAACATTCACCAACCATGGGCAGGCCAATAATGTCAGGCTATACTTGCACAATTAATACTTTGCACACCTTTCTATTTCAGCTCTTGGAACATTTTAAGAAGCTTCATAAAATATCTTATGCATAGCGACACAGTAAAGTGCATAGAACAGGTGAACCATGAAACTCATCCCTTAGCATCATGCAGGTTAATAGCACTCATCCCAGGGGCCAAGGAAGGATTGGGGGGTCATTGGGAGATCTCTACACAACGGGCTCAAACCCAACATAAAGATGACCGTGGAGAGGCCCTCAGGTGCTTTCCAAGTACAGACTCGTGTGGCGAGACTTTGGGCAGGCCAGGCACGAATTCGGGGCAGATTTATGAAGGCCTTGCGCCGCCGGTGCGTCACTTTTTCCCATGTTAAAAATGACGCACCGGCGGCGCAAGGCCTTCATAAATCTGCCCCGAAGTATGAAGCGGGGTCGAGCAGTCAGTTAAAGGAAGCTATCGACGCGTTGTGACGGGTGCTGCTGGGCGCCTCCGGTGGAGGCCTGAGCCCAGAAACCTTCAGGCAGGCCAAGTTCAACCACGCCCCAGCGGTGAGAGGGAGAAAGGGTGGTGAGTTCCCAGGACATTGTTACTGTTTATTAGAATTTGTGTAGCGCACAATAATAAAGAGAAAGGACGGTCGCCCGGCGAGCGCGCGTCTGAGCGACTACCCGCACCCGGGGCCTCATTTATGAGGCCTTGCGTCCGTTTTGCGCTGCCGATGCGTCACTTTTTGTGATGCATCGGCAGCGTAAAATATGCCTCCTGTTGCGCACTATTTATAAAGTGACGCATCTAAGCAGATGCGTCACTTTGTAAAGCCCTGCGCTACATTATACCTGCGTCAGGTTTAATGTATGCAGGGGGGGCGTTCTCCCGCAAAAAGCCTCATAGAAGTGACGCAGTGAAATCTATGAGATTTCACTGCGTCACTTCTAGGATGCCGTCGCGTCAAAATCTTGTGCCTGCCTCACAGCAGGCATAAGACTGACTCAGGCCCTTTCACATGGGGCTTGCCCCATGTGAAAGGACGCATTGCTGGAGTTGCGTCACTTTTGTGACACACTCCAGCAATGCGTCACTTTTGCGCTTACAGATACGTCAGAAATACTGACGTATCTGTAACTCCTTGCGACATGATGCGTCATACACTAAATATGACGCATCAGGTATGTCGCAAGGAGGGCGCACTGAGAAGTGACGCATCGCTGCTTTCACGCAGCGATGCGTCATTTCTCATAAATGAGGCCCCCAGTATCCCACCTGGGGAGCTATGTGCAGGGTCGGCGCGAGGCATGGGTAGTGTTGGCAGCTGCCCAGGGCCTCGTGCTCAGCTGAGAAACAAGGGGCCCACTTCACTGTGAAAGGCCACACTTTCACAGTTAGCCCGACCGTGGTGGCATTACTGGGGGTGCAGGGGTGGGGGGAAGGAGCAAACAGAATGGGGCTGGTACCAGCTGGGCCAGCAATTATGTTAGCTCAGTGTCAGGGGTGAGGCAGCGCCTTTGTTCAGCACTGGCCATTCTAGGCACCCTTTCGGCATTTTGTTGCTAGGTGACAGAGAGCAGCCTTATACAGGTAAGGAGAGGTGGATGAGGGGAGGCAGGAATAGCCAGATCAACTGGCTTTTGTAATCTTTGCATCGCACAATGATTGCTTGATGTGAATGCACAAATTGTATGTAGAACTGCCGGTGCTAGGGCAGTGTTGTGCAAAATGCACCTATTGCTTCAAGGCCCAGGGGATGGGGAGCCCCCTTTCCTGGGCCTCGAAGCGCTGGAGCCAGCTTTAAGGTCTAGGTGTGGGGGCCTCATTCCATGAGCGTTGTAGCCATTACTCCCCCTTTCCTCTCCTTTCATTTATTTGGTCCTCCTGAAATTGACCAAAAAAGAAAAAACACTTGCTGGAAATGTCTTTTTGAGGAATTTTTTCTATTGCAAAGTGCAGCCTTGGGATAGTGTAAAATACGTGTCCTGCAACAGCAATGAGCCAGAAACAGATGTATACAGTTATAAGCACCAACAGAGTAAATAGGTGGTAGAATTCTGATGTGAAAATTAACTAAATAAAGCAAGACAGAGTGGGTCTCAAAGTGGCCAGATTGCTTTTATTCACACCCAAAACTCATAAGCGCTACTTTACAGAGTTTACCAGTGAAGCTCTACTTTTATTTGATCTTCTTTGAACAACATTGTTTTCCCATGGTGGGGAAGTGCACCATTCCTGGAGGTACTACAATGCCTGGTTGATGGGTTGATTGGAAAATAAAATGCGAACCGTTCACAGATGTGGTCTTTTTATACCATGCTGATTATGAATTGTAAGGATATAAGTAATGAACATTGAAATGGGTCTCTTCTGGGCCCTGTACTCATGTTCCTAACTTTACAGGCAAAATCACTCACTAATTTCTGAATAATAAGTGCAAAAGCGTTAAGGTAACCATGTTGTTCCTTCTTACATTCCACATGTGTTACTTAATCTTGCATTCCCTATGAGTGTTTGCTTTTTCCAGGATGTTGTCACTTTTTTTATTTGCAGCATGTTGCTCTTAATTAATCGTAATTTTGAATTGTGTCACATCCAGGTGTTTATAGGGAGGCACAATTGGGTTGTAGTTGAAGGCATTGCGAGTTTCTCTCAGTGGGGCAGTATGGTGTTCGGGGGGGAAAGGATGTGGCACTATAGTCAGAGTTGATGGATATGAGACTGGGGAACTAGGTTCAGCTGTCTCCTTGTGCTTGAACCAGGTTCAGCCGCAATGACCAGTCTCCCAGATCACTCTCTTGAGGGAGCACATTCCTGTGCTAGACCTTAAAGGGTCCTGCTAGACTATAGAAGCCCTGGTGTCTTAGCACCAGCAGGTGGACCATAGCAGTGGCAATTGTGGGTTAACCTTGAAGGCCTGTCCACCACAATTCATACTAAAGTTTACCTCCAGTCTTGCGGGCAGGCCTATGAAACAGAACACCTTAGAGCAGCTGTGACCCTGCCACTGAGGTCAGAGGACCCTTGAGAAGTGCTGGCTCTAGGGCAGTGCGACCTGTGCAATCGCACTGGCTGCTGACTTTGGGTTGGGGCGTCATTTTTGTAAGTATGGTAAGTTTTTCAAAAGCACTAGCTGCCTCCTTCCTGGCCTCCAGCAATTTTCGGCAACAATAAAAATGTCATGATAACTCCATTGATTAATGTTTTTCTTAGAGCGAGATGGAGTCTTGTCAAGTGGAAAGTTTGACTCCTGAAAAGTAGGCACAGAGGGTTAACGTCCTTGCTGCTTACAACCTGTACCATGCAGATCACAAAGTGCACATAATGTAAATAGGTCAGTGGTTTACTGCTTTTGTCAGTGAGATCCTTTTGGTACTTGCAATTTATAAGTCAAACTGCAAGGTATAAATAAGAGCATTATGGCTATTTCCCCAGTCTTTGATTATCCCAATGTTGCAAAAAGGGTTCATTTGGATAGAAATAAATTCTGGTTATTTACCTTGTATTTTATGTTATTGGTGCATGTACATTGTGCTTCACCTGGGTGTTAGCCACTGGTGCCGTCGGCACAAAAGGATATGATGATTGTGCCTAAGTTCACACTCTATGCCGCACTAAGGTGTGTTTATTAGGTGTTGTTTTAAATATAAAACGGCCAAAATATCATGACTACAAAAGTATTGTGGAAATAAGTATTACATGTAAGAATATTGTTTTTTTCCCCATTTTTTTACCATAATATTGGAGTTTAATATATAGTTTACCATGCTATCTATTTTATTATGCTGTTCGATTTTATCTTTTTGAACAAACTTTATTCTTTTTCCGAAGTTAGGAAACAAATGACAGATATTACAACCTCAGCCTTGACGCCCTAATCTCTCCCCTCATGACAAATTACTAATGAGACAATATACGTCATCTAAGGTGTAGGGTGGGGGAAGAGGGGTCCAGACAGAAAGTCTAGTCCATCTGGTGTGAACCTAAGGGTTTCAGTGACACAGTGGCAGATCTTCCAGTCTGGAGCGAGAAAATCAATGTTAATCAACTATTAATCCAACAAAATGTAACCTAAGACTAAAACATAAGTCGCCTGCTATGTGAGATACAGTGAAGGTAGGATGCACACCGAAAAGAGTGTGCAATATGCACTATAATTCTAATGAGGGGGGATTGGGGAGTAGGGTGACGGTGGAGCCAAAGGGAATATATAGAGAAAGCTTTAGTCTAAAAATAGGAGCAGGAGAGGGCGTGGCCTAGCGGGCGAAGATGGTGAACGTAGCTTGTTAGAGTGAGAGAAGCCACAATCCTGCCTCGGGGACTGTCTGACCATTCTCCTGTCGCGGTACAGGTGGAGTTACATAGGAAGCGTCAGCCGTTCCGGTGGAGAATGTCCTCGTGGCATCTTCAACAGACAGACTATGTTCAACACATGCGCGGCACGATCACTCATTACTGGCAAGAGAACTTGGTCGAGGACGTCGATGCAGCATCGGTCTGGGAGGCCATGAAGCCTACACTGCGGGGTGTCGATATGGCATGGTGCGCGGCCGCCCGTCGGCGTCGTTGGGAGGCTATCGTTGCGGCGGCAGCGCGGGTCGAACACCTGGAGCAGCGATGTCGGCGGGAGGGGGACGGGATAGCGGTTAGGTTGCTCCTGCAGGCACAACAGTCCTACGCCTCTATCTTGATGGGCGAGGCGCGGCAGGCATGGTTGGCCACGCGGAGCAGAGTGTACCAGTGGGGTGATAAGTCCTGTACCATGCTACATAGGCTGTGCCAACACGTCATGCAACCCGTTACACTACCGGGACTCACAGACGGGGAGGGAGTCTCTATTACAGACCCAGCCGCGCTGGCGGCGAGTTTTGCCCGCTACTACGCAGACCTATATGCACAACGGGATTGCCTCCCGGCTGCTGCGATTGACAAGTTTATAGCGGATCTGCCCCCTCGGGCTGTTTCTGATGACACTAGGACATCCCTGGACCTTCCCCTCACAGCGGAGGAGCTGGGAGAGGCGTTGGGGCAGCTTAACCCTGGGAAGGCGCCCGGCCCAAGTGGCTTTCCGTGTGAATTTTATAAAAAGTTCCATCTTCAATTAGGTTCCCATTATAGGGTGGCGCTGGAGTTGGCGAGGGAGCGGGGTTGCATGTCAGAGGACTGGCGTCACGCCGAGGTTGTGGTCTTTCACAAGCCCGGTAGGCCCCCGGACCGACACGACTCGTATTGCCCCATATCCTTACTCAACTTTGAGGCTAAACTGCTGGCAAAGGCCCTGGCTAACCGTCTCCTCCCATACGTGGCCGACCTGGTCCCCCCGGACCAGGCGGGCTTCATGCCGCACAGGGCGACATGGCACAACATCAGGCGGGCGCAGATGGCCATCGACGCCATGAGGTCCTCTGGGGAGCGGGCTGCCTTATTGCTCGCGGACATTGATAGAGCGTTTGACTCGGTCAGCTGGACCTACCTGTTCGCCCTCCTACCCCGCCTTAACCTGGGCCCGGTGTTCACCTCCTATGTCAAACTACTGTACACTGATTTAACTGCTTCCGTGCGGGTGTCCGGGGCGATCTCGGCCAGATTCTCGATAGGTCGGGGGACCCGGCAAGGGTGCCCACTATCCCCCTATCTCTTTGCATTGGCCATGGAGCCCCTGGCTTCTTGGGTACGCATTGATGCACAACTTCGCGGCTTTGTATGGGGTGGGGGACTTTCCGATAGAATTGCGCTCTATGCGGATGATGTCCTCTTCTTTCTTGCGGATCTCGACCGGTCCGGCCCCCGTATACTGGAGATTATGTGCATTTTCGGCGAGGTGTCGGGGCTCTTCCTCAATCCACGCAAGTCCACCCTTTGGGTGCTGGGCGGGGGTTCCGGTGTCTGCCCCTGGGCGTCGGCCTTACGGGTGGCGGCTGGAGGTCTGCAGTACCTGGGCGTCTTCCTGTCCGAGTCCTCTGACATAGCGTGGGAGCGCAACGTTCTGCCGGTATGGGAGAAGGTTCAGGTAGACATCAAGACATGGTCCTGGATGACTCTCACAATCTTTGGAAGATCTGCAATCTTCAAAATGGTTGCGCTCCCGCGCATGCTGTACCAACTACAGAACCACCCATACCAGATAGATCCACGGTGGTTCCGTCGGGTCAACTCAGTGCTGGGCCGCTTTCTGTGGGCCGGGGGCGCCGCCAGGGTGGCGCTGCAGACATGCTTCCTGTCCACTTACTGTGGTAGGCTGGCCACATCGGACCTCCTATCGTATTATCAAGCCTCCCACCTTTTAGTTCTTAACGAGTGGTGGTACGGCGATAGGGGGGACCCTGCGTATGCCCATGAGCGCTCGCTGATGGGCGACAACACACTTCACACACTACTATACTCGGCCAGGCTGCGGAAAGAATTGCCCCGGGTCACACAGGTGGTCTTTGTGATATGGCGCCAGGCGCTGCGCCGTATGGGATGGTGGGGTAAATTGACGGCAGAGACCCCTTTGTGGAAGAACGGACTACTTCCCGCCTTGTCCTCGCTGCCGGGATTTGGGGGCTGGGACTCCATTGGAATCTCTTCCCTTGGACATGTGCTAACTGGGACTACGCTTAAATCCTTTCAGGATCTTAGCTTGGAATTCCACATGCCTAAATCACAATTCTTTAAATACCTACAATTCCGCCATGCGCTTGCTCCGAGCCTGGTCGGCCTCGAACGACTGCCGGAATTTAGTCCAGTGGAAGCTAAAATCTTTATGGGAGACCTGGATGACAAGAAGGTGTCCCGAATGTATCAAACTCTGGTCACTCACTGCGCCGCCTCTTTGCTCCCGCTCAAGGACTCCTGGGAAAGAGATGTTGGTCCCCTAGATGAGGACGATTGGAGGGAGGCCTTGGAGTCGCCTCGTGGGGCGGCAATTGCAGTACGTCTCCGACTGATCCAGTTTAAATACCTACATAGGGCGTACTATACCCGGGAGAGACTGTATAGGGCGGGCCTGATTGCATCCCCAGAGTGCCTGCGTTGTGGGACTGAGAGAGGTACGCTGTTGCACGCGGTGTGGTCCTGTGTTGGTCTGACCCGGTTCTGGCACGGGGTTTGGAGCTGTCTGTCGGAGGTGCTGGGGTGGGATCTCCCCCGGTCTCCCCGGTTGGGTCTTCTACATGTATTGGAGAACGTGGGCGGTAACATTTACAAACGTCACCTTCTACTGCTGGGTCTAGTGGTGGCTAAGCGGGACCTGGCGAGGGCATGGAAGAGTGACCGGGCTCCGCCACTCGGGGCCTGGAAGGCAGGGCTTGACTACTATATGGGATTGGAACGACCTGTGTTCGAGGCCAGGGGGTGCCCCAGGAAACACTTTAAAATCTGGAAACGATGGGCAGACTACAGGGACTTGACTCTGGAGCCTCCGGCTGCCCCGGACGATGATATGCCTACAGTGGAGGACCTCCAGGCCTAGAGTGACTCTCGATGATTGCTGTAATGTGATCAATTGTTGGAGCTGTTGTGATCACGTGCATTGGGTTAGGGTGGGATAAAGGGTGGGTAGATGGGACACGGGGTAGTTGGGGTGGCTGGGGGTGGTAGGGGGGGGTTTCCTTCCATTTTCTTTTTCCTTTTCTCTCTCGCTTGATTGGATTGTACGTATATTGAACTGTGCTTTGCCACTTAACAGTGCCTTCCTGATTGTGGAAAACTGTGATTATCCTATTGTCTATTCAATCAATAAAATCTGTTGTGAAAAAAAAAAATAGGAGCAGGAGCAGTGCAGTCTCAGTCTGAATCCTCCTCCTCACTTTCAGGGGGGCGGTCTGTATTCTGCCAGAGCCATCTAGGTGGGGGTAGTCAGTCAATATAGAGTCCCACCCTCCACCCGCTATTGCAGAAGACTGGGGCCACACAGGGGTTCTCCAAGAAATGTAATCTGGTGGCAGGCCAGAACCAGTGCTTGGTCAGTGAACCTAGACTTGATCACTTTCATGAGCGGGTGAGGGAAGAGTCCTAGCAGGCAGTAGGCCGTGGTGGACAGGTTGGTACAACCTGTGGCCAGCTGTATGTATTTAGTGGCAGTGTCCCAATAGTGTGACAGATTGGGGCAGCTCTTCACCATGTGGGAGAAATCTGCCCCCTGCGTATTGTAACACTGGCAGGGGTGTGTGACGCATCATATCATTTTGTCCTCCTGCTGCGGCAGCTTTGCGTGAGGGGGCGGGACGGGGGTGCCGAGCTGGGGTGGAATGGTAGAACCCTCCTAAGTGCGTAATGACTGTTTGGTGGGCCCTCTCGGCCACCCAAAATAGTCATGCACACTTTCCCTGTTCTCCATGCAGGCTGCACTACAGCTTGCATGGAGAACATGCTCAGGTCCCCAGTCCCTGGCTGAGCGTCAAACCACGGTGCTCAGACCAATCACGATGCTGCATTGCATCATTGTGATTGGTCAGGAGAGCCTGGGTGCTTACCAATCACAATTCTGTATAGCAGTATTGTGATTGGTTAGGGGAGCCTGGCTGTTTCCTGGAGTCGGAGACGGAGGGGAGGGGGGACGCGGGACCCGGCGGCAAGGTAAGTGTATTTTTTTTAATTTACCAATGTGTCTCTTCCCCCCGCACACCCGCCTTTGCCCACCCTGCCACCCGCGAGCCGTGGCTGTGGGGAAAAATATATCTCAATTCCATATTCTCCTCCACACTATCTCAGACCTTCTGAGCTAACCGCTCTGACCACGCTGCTTGCTCCGTGCTCCTGAACACCCCTCCCCTTAGAAATCTATTAACTCCTGACCCCATGACCTGTAGTGCCCTCATTGACACGTCATAGGTTAACAGCTGTGGAAAGCCTCTGAATCTTGCAGGTTGGCTTAAACTTGCTTTCTGGTCCCTTGTGCCCATATATTGCTCTATGTTCTGGGCCTGCATGGCACTTCTATTTGTATATGTACAACCGTATTTGGCCTTGGCCACATCTTATGAGTTTACTGATGACTGCACTTTCTGCCCTATATATTCTGCTGTGACTATTCATGAGGGGCAGAAGAAGCTTGTTCCAAGACGTGACACTGCGTCTGCATTCTGGCTTGGCATGCCAATAAACGGACAAAGGTGCAAGAACATTTCCTGTGTTTTGGGAGGCAGCTGTGGTTTATTTGCTTTGTGTCGCTCTGCGGAGGGTTGGAGGATTTATTGCCCAACTTAATGGATTTATTACCCAACAGAAGTGGTGTCAAGAAGTGCAACATTGGAGGACTGTAATGTCACCAGTTGGTAAGTAGGCTGAAAAGCTAAAATAACTTGCTGGCGTGACCTTTCAGTGTTTCAAATGCTCAGTTAGAACATAGTATTTAAAAAAAAAAAAAAGAGAGAGGAGGTAGTAACTGGCATCGAATTTAACTAGGGGACTGTAGAGAAACATTGATTGATTTTTTTTCATCATTGATAGAATTCTTTTCCATCAAGTGATTGAAATTTTTATCATCATTGAAATATTTCTCTGTATCAACACCTTGGAGTTGATATGCGACAGGGGTCTCCGGGACCCCATAACGCGACAGGAGAGCCTAGGCACGACAATAATTTATGACCCAAGAGTAGAGGGATGAAGAGATAAAAACAACCCTCCCAGAGTGTAGCGAGGGAAGCGGTGACCATTGGCTGGCTGCAGGACACAAGGAAATGTTTTTCAATTTTGCACTGTCCTGTCATTGATCAATGACTGTATTTAATTATGTTTAGAGTCTTTAAAAAAGTATTGTCCTGCTATGTTTATTTGAAATGCTTCTTTGAATGATATCACAACAAATTGCATCAGAGAAGTCAAATTGTTTTATGTGGTGTCTGAGTGTTCCACAACTGTATATTTTTTCTCTCAAGTCTCTCTATCCAAAATTTAACAAATTTTTACTTCCAGGAGACATATTTGTTTATCTTTCAGGGTTTAAAAATTGTGAGTGAAGGGCACAATGGGTTCTGGCAATTCTAAAGGAACTATGGAGGTGGTAAGGCCTCCCAATGTGAAAAAGACAAAGAAATTATTTAAAGAACTGTCATTAGAGAAGGATTTTAAATTACCAGCAGATAGCCCTGCAGCTCAGGTTGTGAAAGATACAAATTGTTTAGAATATGTAACTCCTTTTTGCGCACTAGTTTGGACGTGGAAAGGGAATGAAGGGCTGTGGCCTAGATTTGGTTCTCTTGAGATAGATGATATTGAACGCTTGACAGAAAGAATATACTTAAAGGGTGAACCATCATGGGATTCACATTATGTAAAAGATTGTTTACAGCAGTGGCTTTCAATTGCAAAAAATAAAGATCTCCTTTCAAAAAAGAAAGGCCAGGGGAATGCCTCCACTGAATATAAAGACTGTTCTGCAATAGCAATGGTGAATAGTGAGTGCAAGAAGCCTACTAAAAAAGAGCTAGAATTAGTAAAAGATTGGCCCACATCTTATAGCCAGTGTTTATTAGAATTAAGTAACTATGTGCAAACAGAACAGCATTTGTTGTCACTATGGCAAAAGTGTGGGTTTTCAACAATTGAAGCAGACCGGGTTAAAGAAATACCAAATGCCACTACTTCTAGACGGGCTGCTGCTCTGCTATGTATTTGGACGCACCGCCAAGTAAATATTGATATAAATACGTTGAAAAAACTGTTTATCGCCTCCAAGCCTCAAGGCCTTTTTGTCAAACTGGGGGAAGGAACAGACAATGAACAAATAACTAGTAGCGCATTGACTGAGGAGGAGATTTTGTTGCTTACTGAGGAAGAAAGGAAAAGACAGAGAGTAAATGCAACTAGTGAATTTAATTCCTGGGTCTCAGATAGAGCCAGCAATGAAAACAGCCACCAAACATTGGGACAAAACATCCAGTCTGCAGGGCCTGTTTCTCCTGCACCTCAATTCTCATCCCCTCTTCCAGCAACTTCAATTTACCCATCACTTTCAGGCCCCTACAAACAGTGTGAAAGACACAACACACCTGAGCAAGCACTGGCTTCACAACCAAGCTTAGCACGTGTACCTTATTTCCACATATCCCTGGAAGGTGATTTAACTAGGGTACCTGACATACCAACTAACCCCAGAGAGGGCAGTTTTAGAACACCAGTCTTGAATGGGCACTTATCCTTAGGAGGGGACATGCTACATGCTTTTGAATCCCCAGCCCAACCTTCCACTTTTGGTCTGAGTGAAGATTTAGGGCAGAGTGCAAAAGAGAGAAAAGATGAAGAGGAACATGAGCAGTTGACACACCTGAGGAAAGAGGCAGATGAGTTCCAAGAAGAAGTAAACATTGATAGGGAGGAAATACAACGCTCCATTAATAAACTACAGGATAAGCTAGAGAGAAGGGAACGGCTGATACATATATGGTCACAAACACGGACTCTAAAGGGAAAGGGTGAGAACTCATATACTGATGACATACTATTGAACACTAAAATAACTGCACCAAAAATAGTGTTGGGGGGACAGCCATTCTAAAACCATGGACCCCCTTGGAGGCAACCCAAATGACTAAGGACGCGCCTGACCCACTGACTGCCAGTGTAAAATATAATGAGTGGCTTCATAAAATATGTATTGCCTATACCCCCCTCCCTCGAGAGGTAGAAATGCTATTAAAAATAGGATATGGGAGCAGATGGTCTTTAGTAAAAAGTGCATTCCAAATCCCGCAGGAAAGGGATTGGACCATACTGACTAATAATATGGATGTCACAGAAAATAGATTGATTCATTGGTTAGAGTCTATCAGGGACACAATTAATGGGCTAGCAGTTAAACATGGTGATTTTTCTCAAGTCACTGCCACGTTGCAGAAGCCAGGTGAGTCAGTGGCTGATTACATCTTAAGGTACAATGAAGCATGGGATAACAGTGCAGGGGTACCACGCCACACAGAGGCCTATAAGGTATTGGCTACGCAAACCCTTATGAATGGATTGCTAGCTTCTGTGGCCCACAGTTGTAAATTACGCCACCCTGATTGGTCCACTAAAGGATATAACGAGTTGTGCACGCTTCTCATAACTATGGAAAGAGATGGTATTTTTAAGGTAAGGAAGGACATCACTAAAAATGACAAAGGAATGATGTTGCAGCAAATACAAAGAGAGGAGGAGCCAGAGGGAATGTACTATCAGGGGGCACAGCAAAGACAGGATAATGGACAAGGATACCAGAGGAGAGACAAGAGTAGGGATCGGTGCTATAATTGCCAGAGGTATGGGCACTGGGCACGCAATTGTAGAAATAATAGAGGTAGAAGGGACTGGAATGAGAGAAGTGACCAGTATAATAAAAATGATAGAAACAGGAATGAAAGGTTTGACAGAAATGAGACCCAGCCATCTGCACCACCCATGCCCAGAGACCTGAAGCAGACCCAGCACTCCCTGAGGAATCCTTTCCAGGAGCAACATGGATCAGCATAGGACAACGCGGAGAGAGAGATGGGACAAACTGCCGCAACCAGAGCCCAGTGCTTTATGATGAAGGTATCAGAGACACCAGAGGAGAATCCCATGTTTCAAATTAAGGTAGGAGATAAAGAGATCGATTTCCTAATAGACAGTGATGCAACCCTATCCGCAGTAAGAAACAAGTTGGATCCTGGTAGTGGTGAAACAGTCACTACTATAGCGGTAAATGGAATGATGATGCATGAAGAATTGTCAGAACCCCTACCAGTTTCTGTTGATGACTTCACAATGACCCATCAGTTTCTGCTGTCACCAGATGCACCCATCAATTTGCTGGGGAGAGACCTCCTCTGTAAATTGCATGCAGCATTGTATTTTTCACAAAATGGGATTTACTTACAAGTACCTGAGAACAGGTTAGAATTGGCTAATAGAGAACTTACTGCTTGCAAATTAAGTGAGGACTCTGTGTTATGTGCACCCCCTGTCTTCTCTCTCTCTCCAACACGTTACCAATGGACTCCATTACATGGAGATTTTTATGAAAACATGTTTCAAGAACTGTTTAAATACAGCCCTGACATTGAGAGTGAATTGGTCACTCATTTAGTGCAGTTGACATTAGCACCTGAGCCCATGCACTGTACTGCAGCATTTTTCACAGGAGCAGTGCCTGAATGGTATGCCTACAGGGCAGAAAAACATTTGCACTGGACAATGGAGTTGTTTGAGCACACATTATATGTAGGAAAAGAAGGGTGTGCAGTGAGCATTAAACTGGGACCACAGGAAATGAGATTATTTCAAGTGCCAGATTCTGAACCACATGTATCCATAGCTGTAGCACCAGGTTACTACCCTAAGGATTTGGGCCCCATGGTCAAACGCCTTCAGGACTTACCTAGAACAAAGGATTTTACATTTACTTTAGGACTGGTGTCTGTGTTAGGAGATGGAGAAGGGTGGTGTTGGACGTTGTGTATGAACAGAAAGGACAGGACTGCAGTTTTTGACAAACTTGAAGGGAATATGGGTTTACAGCTGACTAAAAATAAAATCCTAGAGCAAGTGAACTCAGAGGTCTGGGCAAAACACAAAAATGAGGCAGGATTGTTGAAAACATGCCCTCCCCATAAAGTGACACTTAAAGAGAATGCTGAATTACCTTATGTCCGTCAGTACAGGCTGTCACCTCAGGCTGAGGAGGGAATAAAACCTGTGATTGAATCTCTCTTGCAGCAAGGTATCATTAAAAAGACATCCAGCCCCTGTAATAGTCCTATCATTCCATTACCCAAGGGCAATACTGGGCAGTATAGGTTCATACAGGATTTACGACAGATAAACAACATTGTGGTTCCCTTAGCACCTGTTGTGCCTGACACCAATACTATATTATCTTCTATACCTGTAGAGGCAGAGTACTTTTCAGTCATTGATCTCTCCTCTGCATTTTTCAGTATTAGAGTCCATCCAGAGAGCGAGTACTTTTTGCTTTCACAGTGAAAGATACCCAATATACTTTCAGAAGACTGGCACAAGGCTATACTGAGAGTCCCACGGTATATGCGCAGGCAGTAAAGAGAGACCTGGATAGCCTACACCTGGAAGGAGGTAGCATCATCTTACAGTACGCTGATGATCTACTTGTGGCATCTCCATCCCTTGAAGCTTGTGAAAAAGACACTGTAGCGCTGCTGAATCACCTCCAGGAGAGAGGACACAAAGCTTCATTGTCAAAATTCCAGTGCTGCCAAAAAGAGGTGACTTATCTGGGTTATGTGGTATCCAAAGGAACACGCCGCATATCACCTGACAGGATAAAAATGATTCAGGGCATGCAGCCTCCGTCCACCAAGAAAGGAATGCTGTCATTCCTGGGGATGATGAACTACTGCCGCCAGTGGATCCCTGAGTACAGATCCTATGATGCCATCCTGCGACAATGTACACTACAAGATGCTCCCAACAACATTGTATGGACTAATGAACTTGCAAACTGTTTTAAGAAACTGAAAGAGACTTTGTGTACTGCGCCAGCCCTGGGGCTGCCTGATTACAAACTGCCCTTCCATCTCTATGTGTCAGAGCAAAATGGCATTGCAAATGGTGTGCTGACACAGCAGCATGGCTCTGGAAAAAGACCTGTGGCATACTACTCCGTGACTTTGCCTGCAGCAGTAACTGGGCATCCAGCTTGCTTGAGAGGAGTGGCATCAGCAGCTGTGATGGTAGAGAGGACGGCTCCCATTGTGTTGGACTACCCTTGTATTGTTTATGTGCCACATTCGGTACAGTTGTTGTTGTCATCTGCAGCAACACAACATTTTTCGACAGCCAGGCAAACAGGTTATGAGGTCACTCTGTTGTCTAACACCAATATCACCATTAAAAGATGCCCACCTGTTAATTTGGCAACATTATTACCTCCACTAGGTGATTCAGATGAGACCCCTGACCATGACTGTGTTGGAATTGTAGAGACATGCACTACACCCAGACCAGACTTGCAGCAAACACCATTGAAAAAAACGGACTATGAGTGGTACACTGACGGTTCCTCCAGCAGACTAACAGACACTGATTACAGAGCAGGGTATGCTATAACAACAGTAGACACCATAATTAAAAGTGCAGCACTCCCACCTGGCACATCTGCCCAGCAAGCCGAGCTGTATGCTGTCACAAGGGCATGCATCCTAGCTGAAGGGAAAGATGTTAATATTTACACTGATTCAGGTTATGCCTTTGGAGTTGTCCATGATTTTGGCCAGCTGTGGCAGTATCGTGGTTTCACTACAGCAGCAGGACGCCCCATTCAAAATGGCCCCTTAGTAAAGAATTTACTACAGGCAATACTACTGCCCAACAGAATATCAGTAGTAAAATGTGAGGCACATACAGGAGCTAATACTGAGATAGCCAGAGGTAACGCGATGGCTGACACAGCAGCAAAAGAGAGCATGTTACAGCCAGTACAGATGGTGCCTTCAATGGCAAAAAGTATTCCAAAAATACAGCTGATTCAGAGACAATTGTTGCTAGCTAATGTGAAAGAAGCACAATGGTCTGCACCTCCAGAGGAAGAAAGAGCGTGGAGTGATGCTGGATGTGAGCCAAATGATGAGGGATTGTGGGTACACCAGGATGGGAGGCCTGTGGCCCCACGCAGTATGTTCCTGCCCCTTACAAGGCTTGCCCATGGACCCACTCACATGGCTCAAGGAGGGATGAATGCTTTGATTAGACAAGAATGGTTTGCACCAGAGATAACAGCTTTCACTGCACAATTCTGCTCCCAATGTCTTGTATGTGCCCAACATGCTAAAGGTCGGTCCCCCGCTACCCATGATCACTTGCCAGTACCAGAGGGTCCCTTTACCAACGTTCAAATAGACTTCGCCTACATGCCCCCAGTGAATGGATTCAAATATTTGTTGGTATGTGTGGATCAGTTTTCAAAATGGGTGGAGGCGTTTGCCACTAGGAAGAATGATGCAGCAACTGTTGTGCGATGCTTGATGAATGATATAATACCCCGATTTGGGGTCCCCCAGAGCATAAACAGTGACAGAGGGGGTGAACTTGTTGCTGCCATTGTGGAAAAGATGTGTGAGTGTTTGGGAATAGAGTGGAAACTGCATGCCCCTTACCACTCACAAAGTTCAGGGCAGGTGGAGAGAATGAACTCCACAATAAAACATAAATTAGCCAAAACAACTGATGCAACAGGCCTGAAATGGCCAGAGGCGCTGCCTTTGGTGCTGCATGCCATAAGAGCAACACCATCTAGAACAACCCTCTTGTCCCCACATGAGGTATTGATGGGGCGGCCTATGTCGGTGGGGTTGAGGTTGCCTCTAACAGCATCCAAAGCAGTACTGCTGTGGACGGATGAGCAGATTTCTGACTATGCTGTTCAATTATCAGTGGTATTGAGGCATCACCATCTCCAGGTGAAGGAAGCTTTGCCCTATCCTTCCTTTGAACAAACGCACCCTTTTAAACCTGGCGACATGGTCATGGTGAGAAAAATAAAAAATGTTTTTCTTACTCCTAGGTGGACTGGACCCCACGTTGTGCTCCTGGTTACAAGAACATCACTAAAGGTGGAGGGACGTCCCGAGTGGCTGCACGGAACACGATGCAGAGCTGCACCAACAACGCCTGAGGCAGAGTCACCTTTAACAGATGAGCAACGGCCACAAGTGGAGCAGCGCGAAACACAGGACAAGGGGGAGACAGACCAGACCTTTCCTAACAACAACGCTGAGGGTCCTTCATCAAGTGTCCCAGGAACGGTGACACCAACTGATGCTGATGAGTGAAGCACGCAGGGCAGGTCCGTGAAACCGCCCCTGAACAAGACGACTACGGACCAGGAGGAGAAGCAGATGACAGCACACCACAAGAACTTTCATTATTGACACTTACAGAAAGTACCCTGGAACTGAGACAGAAAGGCACTGCCTAACAACATTTTAAATTCTGAAAGTGACATTTACCACTGTCCAGAAAATGCATTGCATTATGCTAACAATATTTTTGAGTACCATAATTATGTGTGTGCTACCTGTACTGCAACAACCTGCTGACCATCCCCTCATTGCAGTACATGAGAAAGTTGCCCAGGCTTTAGGTCTTCAAAATTGCTGGATTTGTAGAGAGTTATCCAGACACCCCAGCGACCCTATTGGTCTTTATGAAACGCCTGTGCCTATACAAAATGATGCGCAAGGAATAGGATGCCTCATATCCAATGTAACAGGATTGTGGAGAAGGAAGGATTGGATGGCACCCACGGTGTACCATACTGCCAAATATTCAAGCCCAATACCAAGTGTCTCCTACAGTAGAATACAAAGACAAGGAAAAAGCATTTCCTGTATGTTTAAAGCATCGTGTTTCAGGATATAACCCAGCTTCGCAATACTTAGGACATTTAAAAAGTAGCCAGTCTCCTAACATATTAGAATTTGATAATATCACAGGGAATTGGAACATAAAAGACAGACAGTTAGTAAGTAGGAACTGGACAGCTAAGGTACGGGGAAAACAAGTAAACTATACTTTGCATTACTGGAACATCACTGTAGATGGAGAGACACTGTTAGTAACACCTGATGGTCTTCTATATGATCCATTTATTGAGCAAAAGAATAAGCATGCTAGGGCACCAAATGTGATTTCTAAAATATTAGAATACCCCTTATGGTCAGCTCGCTGCTCATACATGGCACCATGGGCAAATGTTACGCCTATAAATTCTTCATGGATTGATTACAAATGGTGTGATCAATTCCAAAACACTTTCCCTGAAGGGGTAGGCCTTCCACTCAGTAAAAATCACACATTAGACACACAGTTACAGGGCGGAATGTATTTTGTTTGTGGCACTAAAGCATACAAGGTGCTTCCCCGGCACTGGGAAGGCATGTGTGCTATTTCTTACCTTACACCAAACATTTCAGTCGTGCCACGCATTGCAGCCCATGAGCCACTACATTTGGGGAGTTTTGCTCATAGATATAAAAGAGATATACATGCACCTATTCTGGAAACTAGACGGGGCCTAATCTTTGAACTAATGCGTATATTTATCCCTGGATATGGGGTATATGATTTGGAATTGGCTCTAGTTAATATGTCTGCTGAGCTAGCTGTAGCATTCAATGCAACAAGAGATGCACTTCAACAGTTGCAGATGGAAATTAACTCAGTAGCTGCCATGACTATTCAACATCGAATTGCACTGGACCTCCTGACACTACAACAAGGAGGACTGTGCGTTTTATTAAATTCCTCTTGCTGTTATTTTTTTTTAAAAAGTGGGAACATAGCAAGGGATGTGGCACAAATTAAGAATGCAGTTCAAATATTCCGTGGAGCAGGGAAAATTACAGATTCTGACGACTGGTCCTGGCTATGGTCATGGCTACCAACAGGATGGTTAAAGCACTTACTTTTAGCACTACTGGGTATCTTTTTAACAATAGTGATATTTTTGTGTTGTCTTCAGTGTTGCTGCTCCATGGTACAGCAATGGTGTACTAAAAGCATCCATTCAATTTACGCAGTTAAAATTCTACCTCCTACAGAGCAGGAGCTAGCCTACAAATATCTCCAAATACAACAGGATGTAGAGAAAGCACACAAAGAAACATTTCAATTAATGGCTATAGAGATATAATATAAAAGCATTAAGTATTAGTATATAATTTTATCTATGTAGAAAAATGAATACGTCTTGGATGGGTCTACGCCAATATATGCATGTTATTTAAACACTGTGTGATGCTAGTCAAAGATAAGTACATTTTGATATTTCTACCATATGTATATATTCATATTTTTCTTACAATGGTATTTGATATTGCTATCAAAAAGGAGGGATATTGTGGGGAAAAATATATCTCAATTCCATATTCTCCTCCACACTATCTCAGACCTTCTGAGCTAACCGCTCTGACCACGCTGCTTGCTCCGTGCTCCTGAACACCCCTCCCCTTAGAAATCTATTAACTCCTGACCCCATGACCTGTAGTGCCCTCATTGACACGTCATAGGTTAACAGCTGTGGAAAGCCTCTGAATATTGCAGGTTGGCTTAAACTTGCTTTCTGGTCCCTTGTGCCCATATATTGCTCTATGTTCTGGGCCTGCATGGCACTTCTATTTGTATATGTACAACCGTATTTGGCCTTGGCCACATCTTATGAGTTTACTGATGACTGCACTTTCTGCCCTATATATTCTGCTGTGACTATTCATGAGGGGCAGAAGAAGCTTGTTCCAAGACGTGACACTGCGTCTGCATTCTGGCTTGGCATGCCAATAAACGGACAAAGGTGCAAGAACATTTCCTGTGTTTTGGGAGGCAGCTGTGGTTTATTTGCTTTGTGTCGCTCTGCGGAGGGTTGGAGGATTTATTGCCCAACTTAATGGATTTATTACCCAACAGAAGTGGTGTCAAGAAGTGCAACATTGGAGGACTGTAATGTCACCAGTTGGTAAGTAGGCTGTAAAGCTAAAATAACTTGCTGGCGTGACCTTTCAGTGTTTCAAATGCTCAGTTAGAACATAGTATTTAAAAAAAAAAAAAAAGAGAGAGGAGGTAGTAACTGGCATCGAATTTAACTAGGGGACTGTAGAGAAACATTGATTGATTTTTTTTCATCATTGATAGAATTCTTTTCCATCAAGTGATTGAAATTTTTATCATCATTGAAATATTTCTCTGTATCAACACCTTGGAGTTGATATGCGACAGGGGTCTCCGGGACCCCATAACGCGACAGGAGAGCCTAGGCACGACAATAATTTATGACCCAAGAGTAGAGGGATGAAGAGATAAAAACAACCCTCCCAGAGTGTAGCGAGGGAAGCGGTGACCATTGGCTGGCTGCAGGACACAAGGAAATGTTTTTCAATTTTGCACTGTCCTGTCATTGATCAATGACTGTATTTAATTATGTTTAGAGTCTTTAAAAAAGTATTGTCCTGCTATGTTTATTTGAAATGCTTCTTTGAATGATATCACAACAAATTGCATCAGAGAAGTCAAATTGTTTTATGTGGTGTCTGAGTGTTCCACAACTGTATATTTTTTCTCTCAAGTCTCTCTATCCAAAATGTAACAAATTTTTACTTCCAGGAGACATATTTGTTTATCTTTCAGGGTTTAAAAATTGTGAGTGAAGGGCACAATGGGTTCTGGCAATTCTAAAGGAACTATGGAGGTGGTAAGGCCTCCCAATGTGAAAAAGACAAAGAAATTATTTAAAGAACTGTCATTAGAGAAGGATTTTAAATTACCAGCAGATAGCCCTGCAGCTCAGGTTGTGAAAGATACAAATTGTTTAGAATATGTAACTCCTTTTTGCGCACTAGTTTGGACGTGGAAAGGGAATGAAGGGCTGTGGCCTAGATTTGGTTCTCTTGAGATAGATGATATTGAACGCTTGACAGAAAGAATATACTTAAAGGGTGAACCATCATGGGATTCACATTATGTAAAAGATTGTTTACAGCAGTGGCTTTCAATTGCAAAAAATAAAGATCTCCTTTCAAAAAAGAAAGGCCAGGGGAATGCCTCCACTGAATATAAAGACTGTTCTGCAATAGCAATGGTGAATAGTGAGTGCAAGAAGCCTACTAAAAAAGAGCTAGAATTAGCAAAAGATTGGCCCACATCTTATAGCCAGTGTTTATTAGAATTAAGTAACTATGTGCAAACAGAACAGCATTTGTTGTCACTATGGCAAAAGTGTGGGTTTTCAACAATTGAAGCAGACCGGGTTAAAGAAATACCAAATGCCACTACTTCTAGACAGGCTGCTGCTCTGCTATGTATTTGGACGCACCGCCAAGTAAATATTGATATAAATACGTTGAAAAAACTGTTTATCGCCTCCAAGCCTCAAGGCCTTTTTGTCAAACTGGGGGAAGGAACAGACAATGAACAAATAACTAGTAGCGCATTGACTGAGGAGGAGATTTTGTTGCTTACTGAGGAAGAAAGGAAAAGACAGAGAGTAAATGCAACTAGTGAATTTAATTCCTGGGTCTCAGATAGAGCCAGCAATGAGAACAGCCACCAAACATTGGGACAAAACATCCAGTCTGCAGGGCCTGTTTCTCCTGCACCTCAATTCTCATCCCCTCTTCCAGCAACTTCAATTTACCCATCACTTTCAGGCCCCTACAAACAGTGTGAAAGACACAACACACCTGAGCAAGCACTGGCTTCACAACCAAGCTTAGCACGTGTACCTTATTTCCACATATCCCTGGAAGGTGATTTAACTAGGGTACCTGACATACCAACTAACCCCAGAGAGGGCAGTTTTAGAACACCAGTCTTGAATGGGCACTTATCCTTAGGAGGGGACATGCTACATGCTTTTGAATCCCCAGCCCAACCTTCCACTTTTGGTCTGAGTGAAGATTTAGGGCTGAGTGCAAAAGAGAGAAAAGATGAGGAGGAACATGAGCAGTTGACACACCTGAGGAAAGAGGCAGATGAGTTCCAAGAAGAAGTAAACATTGATAGGGAGGAAATACAACGCTCCATTAATAAACTACAGGATAAGCTAGAGAGAAGGGAACGGCTGATACATATATGGTCACAAACACGGACTCTAAAGGGAAAGGGTGAGAACTCATATACTGATGACATACTATTGAACACTAAAATAACTGCACCAAAAATAGTGTTGGGGGGGACAGCCATGCTAAAACCATGGACCCCCTTGGAGGCAACCCAAATGACTAAGGACGCGCCTGACCCACTGACTGCCAGTGTAAAATATAATGAGTGGCTACATAAAATATGTATTGCCTATACCCCCCTCCCTCGAGAGGTAGAAATGCTATTAAAAATAGGATATGGGAGCAGATGGTCTTTAGTAAAAAGTGCATTCCAAATCCCGCAGGAAAGGGATTGGACCATACTGACTAATAATATGGATGTCACAGAAAATAGATTGATTCATTGGTTAGAGTCTATCAGGGACACAATTAATGGGCTAGCAGTTAAACATGGTGATTTTTCTCAAGTCACTGCCACGTTGCAGAAGCCAGGTGAGTCAGTGGCTGATTACATCTTAAGGTACAATGAAGCATGGGATAACAGTGCAGGGGTACCACGCCACACAGAGGCCTATAAGGTATTGGCTACGCAAACCCTTATGAATGGATTGCTAGCTTCTGTGGCCCACAGTTGAAAATTACGCCACCCTGATTGGTCCACTAAAGGAAATAACGAGTTGTGCACGCTTCTCATAACTATGGAAAGAGATGGTATTTTTAAGGTAAGGAAGGACATCACTAAAAATGACAAAGGAATGATGTTGCAGCAAATACAAAGAGAGGAGGAGCCAGAAGGAATGTACTATCAGGGGGCACAGCAAAGACAGGATAATGGACAAGGATACCAGAGGAGAGACAAGAGTAGGGATCGGTGCTATAATTGCCAGAGGTATGGGCACTGGGCACGCAATTGTAGAAATAATAGAGGTAGAAGGGACTGGAATGAGAGAAGTGACCAGTATAATAAAAATGATAGAAACAGGAATGAAAGGTTTGACAGAAATGAGACCCAGCCATCTGCACCACCCATGCCCAGAGACCGGAAGCAGACCCAGCACTCCCTGAGGAATCCTTTCCAGGAGCAACATGGATCAGCATAGGAAAACGCGGAGAGAGAGATGGGACAAACTGCCGCAACCAGAGCCCAGTGCTTTATGATGAAGGTATCAGAGACACCAGAGGAGAATCCCATGTTTCAAATTAAGGTAGGAGATAAAGAGATCGATTTCCTAATAGACAGTGATGCAACCCTATCCGCAGTAAGAAACAAGTTGGATCCTGGTAGTGGTGAAACAGTCACTACTATAGCGGTAAATGGAATGATGATGCATGAAGAATTGTCAGAACCCCTACCAGTTTCTGTTGATGACTTCACAATGACCCATCAGTTTCTGCTGTCACCAGATGCACCCATCAATTTGCTGGGGAGAGACCTCCTCTGTAAATTGCATGCAACATTGTATTTTTCACAAAATGGGATTTACTTACAAGTACCTGAGAACAGGTTAGAATTGGCTAATACAGAACTTACTGCTTGCAAATTAAGTGAGGACTCTGTGTTATGTGCACCCCCTGTCTTCTCTCTCTCTCCAACACGTTACCAATGGACTCCATTACATGGAGATTTTTATGAAAACATGTTTCAAGAACTGTTTAAATACAGCCCTGACATTGAGAGTGAATTGGTCACTCATTTAGTGCAGTTGACATTAGCACCTGAGCCCATGCACTGTACTGCAGCATTTTTCACAGGAGCAGTGCCTGAATGGTACGCCTACAGGGCAGACAAACATTTGCACTGGACAATGGAGTTGTTTGAGCACACATTATATGTAGGAAAAGAAGGGTGTGCAGTGAGCATTAAACTAGGACCACAGGAAATGAGATTATTTCAAGTGCCAGATTCTGAACCACATGTATCCATAGCTGTAGCACCAGGTTACTACCCTAAGGATTTGGGCCCCATGGTCAAACGCCTTCAGGACTTACCTAGAACAAAGGATTTTACATTTACTTTAGGACTGGTGTCTGTGTTAGGAGATGGAGAAGGGTGGTGTTGGACGTTGTGTATGAACAGAAAGGACAGGACTGCAGTTTTTGACAAACTTGAAGGGAATATGGGTTTACAGCTGACTAAAAATAAAATCCTAGAGCAAGTGAACTCAGAGGTCTGGGCAAAACACAAAAATGAGGCAGGATTGTTGAAAACATGCCCTCCCCATAAAGTGACACTTAAAGAGAATGCTGAATTACCTTATGTCCGTCAGTACAGGCTGTCACCTCAGGCTGAGGAGGGAATAAAACCTGTGATTGAATCTCTCTTGCAGCAAGGTATCATTAAAAAGACATCCAGCCCCTGTAATAGTCCTATCATTCCATTACCCAAGGGCAATACTGGGCAGTATAGGTTCATACAGGATTTACGACAGATAAACAACATTGTGGTTCCCTTAGCACCTGTTGTGCCTGACACTAATACTATATTATCTTCTATACCTGTAGAGGCAGAGTACTTTTCAGTCATTGATCTCTCCTCTGCATTTTTCAGTATTAGAGTCCATCCAGAGAGCGAGTACTTTTTGCTTTCACAGTGAAAGATACCCAATATACTTTCAGAAGACTGGCACAAGGCTATACTGAGAGTCCCACGGTATATGCGCAGGCAGTAAAGAGAGACCTGGATAGCCTACACCTGGAAGGAGGTAGCATCATCTTACAGTACGCTGATGATCTACTTGTGGCATCTCCGTCCCTTGAAGCTTGTGAAAAAGACACTGTAGCGCTGCTGAATCACCTCCAGGAGAGAGGACACAAAGCTTCATTGTCAAAATTCCAGTGCTGCCAAAAAGAGGTGACTTATCTGGGTTATGTGGTATCCAAAGGAACACGCCGCATATCACCTGACAGGATAAAAATGATTCAGGGCATGCAGCCTCCGTCCACCAAGAAAGGAATGCTGTCATTCCTGGGGATGATGAACTACTGCCGCCAGTGGATCCCTGAGTACAGATCCTATGATGCCATCCTGCGACAATGTACACTACAAGATGCTCCCAACAACATTGTATGGACTAATGAACTTGCAAACTGTTTTAAGAAACTGAAAGAGACTTTGTGTACTGCGCCAGCCCTGGGGCTGCCTGATTACAAACTGCCCTTCCATCTCTATGTGTCAGAGCAAAATGGCATTGCAAATGGTGTGCTGACACAGCAGCATGGCTCTGGAAAAAGACCTGTGGCATACTACTCCGTGACTTTGCCTGCAGCAGTAACTGGGCATCCAGCTTGCTTGAGAGGAGTGGCATCAGCAGCTGTGATGGTAGAGAGGACGGCTCCCATTGTGTTGGACTACCCTTGTATTGTTTATGTGCCACATTCGGTACAGTTGTTGTTGTCATCTGCAGCAACACAACATTTTTCGGCAGCCAGGCAAACAGGTTATGAGGTCACTCTGTTGTCTAACACCAATATCACCATTAAAAGATGCCCACCTGTTAATTTGGCAACATTATTACCTCCACTAGGTGATTCAGATGAGACCCCTGACCATGACTGTGTTGGAATTGTAGAGACATGCACTACACCCAGACCAGACTTGCAGCAAACACCATTGAAAAAAACGGACTATGAGTGGTACACTGACGGTTCCTCCAGCAGACTAACAGACACTGATTACAGAGCAGGGTATGCTATAACAACAGTAGACACCATAATTAAAAGTGCAGCACTCCCACCTGGCACATCTGCCCAGCAAGCCGAGCTGTATGCTGTCACAAGGGCATGCATCCTAGCTGAAGGGAAAGATGTTAATATTTACACTGATTCAGGTTATGCCTTTGGAGTTGTCCATGATTTTGGCCAGCTGTGGCAGTATCGTGGTTTCACTACAGCAGCAGGACGCCCCATTCAAAATGGCCCCTTAGTAAAGAATTTACTACAGGCAATACTACTGCCCAACAGAATATCAGTAGTAAAATGTGAGGCACATACAGGAGCTAATACTGAGATAGCCAGAGGTAACGCGATGGCTGACACAGCAGCAAAAGAGAGCATGTTACAGCCAGTACAGATGGTGCCTTCAATGGCAAAAAGTATTCCAAAAATACAGCTGATTCAGAGACAATTGTTGCTAGCTAATGTGAAAGAAGCACAATGGTCTGCACCTCCAGAGGAAGAAAGAGCGTGGAGTGATGCTGGATGTGAGCCAAATGATGAGGGATTGTGGGTATCCCAGGATGGGAGGCCTGTGGCCCCACGCAGTATGTTCCTGCCCCTTACAAGGCTTGCCCATGGACCCACTCACATGGCTCAAGGAGGGATGAATGCTTTGATTAGACAAGAATGGTTTGCACCAGAGATAACAGCTTTCACTGCACAATTCTGCTCCCAATGTCTTGTCTGTGCCCAACATGCTAAAGGTCGGTCCCCTGCTACCCATGATAACTTGCCAGTACCAGAGGGTCCCTTTACCAACGTTCAAATAGACTTCGCCTACATGCCCCCAGTGAATGGATTCAAATATTTGTTGGTATGTGTGGATCAGTTTTCAAAATGGGTGGAGGCGTTTGCCACTAGGAAGAATGATGCAGCAACTGTTGTGCGATGCTTGATGAATGATATAATACCCCGATTTGGGGTCCCCCAGAGCATAAACAGTGACAGAGGGGGTGAATTTGTTGCTGCCTTTGTGGAAAAGATGTGTGAGTGTTTGGGAATAGAGTGGAAACTGCATGCCCCTTACCACTCACAAAGTTCAGGGCAGGTGGAGAGAATGAACTCCACAATAAAACATAAATTAGCCAAAACAACTGATGCAACAGGCCTGAAATGGCCAGAGGCGCTGCCTTTGGTGCTGCATGCCATAAGAGCAACACCATCTAGAACAACCCTCTTGTCCCCACATGAGGTATTGATGGGGCGGCCTATGTCGGTGGGGTTGAGGTTGCCTCTCACAGCATCCCAAGCAGCACTGCTGTGGACGGATGAGCAGATTTCTGACTATGCTGTACAATTATCAGTGGTATTGAGTCATCACCATCTCCAGGTGAAGGAAGCTTTGCCCCATCCTTCCTTAGAACAAACGCACCCTTTTAAACCTGGCGACATGGTCATGGTGAGAAAAATAAAAAATGTTTTTCTTACTCCTAGGTGGACTGGACCCCACGTTGTGCTCCTGGTTACAAGAACATCACTAAAGGTGGAGGGACGTCCCGAGTGGCTGCACGGAACACGATGCAGAGCTGCACCAACAACGCCTGAGGCAGAGTCACCTTTAACAGATGAGCAACGGCCACAAGTGGAGCAGCGCGAAACACAGGACAAGGGGGAGACAGACCAGACCTTTCCTAACAACAACGCTGAGGGTCCTTCATCAAGTGTCCCAGGAACGGTGACACCAACTGATGCTGATGAGTGAAGCACGCAGGGCAGGTCCGTGAAACCGCCCCTGAACAAGACGACTACGGACCAGGAGGAGAAGCAGATGACAGCACACCACAAGAACTTTCATTATTGACACTTACAGAAAGTACCCTGGAACTGAGACAGAAAGGCACTGCCTAACAACATTTTAAATTCTGAAAGTGACATTTACCACTGTCCAGAAAATGCATTGCATTATGCTAACAATATTTTTGAGTACCATAATTATGTGTGTGCTACCTGTACTGCAACAACCTGCTGACCATCCCCTCATTGCAGTACATGAGAAAGTTGCCCAGGCTTTAGGTCTTCAAAATTGCTGGATTTGTAGAGAGTTATCCAGACACCCCAGCGACCCTATTGGTCTTTATGAAACGCCTGTGCCTATACAAAATGATGCGCAAGGAATAGGATGCCTCATATCCAATGTAACAGGATTGTGGAGAAGGAAGGATTGGATGGCACCCACGGTGTACCATACTGCCAAATATTCAAGCCCAATACCAAGTGTCTCCTACAGTAGAATACAAAGACAAGGAAAAAGCATTTCCTGTATGTTTAAAGCATCGTGTTTCAGGATATAACCCAGCTTCGCAATACTTAGGACATTTAAAAAGTAGCCAGTGTCCTAACATATTAGAATTTGATAATATCACAGGGAATTGGAACATAAAAGGCAGACAGTTAGTAAGTAGGAACTGGACAGCTAAGGTACGGGGAAAACAAGTAAACTATACTTTGCATTACTGGAACATCACTGTAGATGGAGAGACACTGTTAGTAACACCTGATGGTCTTCTATATGATCCCTTTATTGAGCAAAAGAATAAGCATGCTAGGGCACCAAATGTGATTTCTAAAATATTAGAATACCCCTTATGGTCAGCTCGCTGCTCATACATGGCACCATGGGCAAATGTTACGCCTATAAATTCTTCATGGATTGATTACAAATGGTGTGATCAATTCCAAAACACTTTCCCTGAAGGGGTAGGCCTTCCACTCAGTAAAAATCACACATTAGACACACAGTTACAGGGCGGAATGTATTTTGTTTGTGGCACTAAAGCATACAAGGTGATTCCCCGGCACTTGGAAGGCATGTGTGCTATTTCTTACCTTACACCAAACATTTCAGTCGTGCCACGCATTGCAGCCCATGAGCCACTAAATTTGGGGAGTTTTGCTCATAGATATAAAAGAGATATACATGCACCTATTCTGGAAACTAGACGGGGCCTAATCTTTGAACTAATGCGTATATTTATCCCTGGATATGGGGTATATGATTTGGAATTGGCTCTAGTTAATATGTCTGCTGAGCTAGCTGTAGCATTCAATGCAACAAGAGATGCACTTCAACAGTTGCAGATGGAAATTAACTCAGTAGCTGCCATGACTATTCAACATCGAATTGCACTGGACCTCCTGACACTACAACAAGGAGGACTGTGCGTTTTATTAAATTCCTCTTGCTGTTATTTGTTTTTTAAAAGTGGGAACATAGCAAGGGATGTGGCACAAATTAAGAATGCAGTTCAAATATTCCGTGGAGCAGGGAAAATTACAGATTCTGATGACTGGTCCTGGCTATGGTCATGGCTACCAACAGGATGGTTAAAGCACTTACTTTTAGCACTACTGGGTATCTTTTTAACAATAGTGATATTTTTGTGTTGTCTTCAGTGTTGCTGCTCCATGGTACAGCAATGGTGTACTAAAAGCATCCATTCAATTTACGCAGTTAAAATTCTACCTCCTACAGAGCAGGAGCTAGCCTACAAATATCTCCAAATACAACAGGATGTAGAGAAAGCACACAAAGAAACATTTCAATTAATGGCTATAGAGATATAATATAAAAGCATTAAGTATTAGTATATAATTTTATCTATGTAGAAAAATGAATACGTCTTGGATGGGTCTACGCCATTATATGCATGTTATTTAAACACTGTGTGATGCTAGTCAAAGATAAGTACATTTTGATATTTCTACCATATGTATATATTCATATTTTTCTTACAATGGTATTTGATATTGCTATCAAAAAGGAGGGATATTGTGGGGAAAAATATATCTCAATTCCATATTCTCCTCCACACTATCTCAGACCTTCTGAGCTAACCGCTCTGACCACGCTGCTTGCTCCGTGCTCCTGAACACCCCTCCCCTTAGAAATCTATTAACTCCTGACCCCATGACCTGTAGTGCCCTCATTGACACGTCATAGGTTAACAGCTGTGGAAAGCCTCTGAATCTTGCAGGTTGGCTTAAACTTGCTTTCTGGTCCCTTGTGCCCATATATTGCTCTATGTTCTGGGCCTGCATGGCACTTCTATTTGTATATGTACAACCGTATTTGGCCTTGGCCACATCTTATGAGTTTACTGATGACTGCACTTTCTGCCCTATATATTCTGCTGTGACTATTCATGAGGGGCAGAAGAAGCTTGTTCCAAGACGTGACACTGCGTCTGCATTCTGCCTTGGCATGCCAATAAACGGACAAAGGTGCAAGAACATTTCCTGTGTTTTGGGAGGCAGCTGTGGTTTATTTGCTTTGTGTCGCTCTGCGGAGGGTTGGAGGATTTATTGCCCAACTTAATGGATTTATTACCCAACAGTGGCGGCCACCACTGGCTGCCAGGAATATCGCGTTAATGCGTCTGAGGGTGATATATACCCGATGTATTGTATAAGTTTAAATCTAGCATTCCGTGAAGGCCTCTAGTTTAGAGCTCTAGTCTTCAGTCAAATGCAGGACACCCAAGTCACCCATCCAATGGTCTCACAAGCCCTGAAGACTGATCTCGGTTGTCTAGAGTAGTGAAGTAATAAAGCAGTGAGATCACTCCTTTTTTCACAGTCATAGTGCAAATAATCCCAAGATCCAGATGTGGTGCTAGTTCAGTCATGTCTACCCCCAGCACATCCTCATAGGGGTCCCAATCGCTCCATAGTATAAGAAATGATAGGAGGGGAGGTCAAATTCTTCCACTTGCTCCTGGAAGGTCCTGAAATTGGCGTGACAGTATTATACTACATACATATCAACATCAAAAATATCGATAACATTCTTATCGAAGTTTAAAAAGATCGCACATCATTTAAAACGATCAACTAGGTACAAAATATTGACCACAAAAATATCGAGCAAATGACCCAGGCAGAGACCAGAACTGATGCAGAGGTGCACTGTAGTACCTTGTTCCAAACATACATGAATTTGGTAAGTAATATGTGCCCAGTAATTTCATGCAGTGCCCCCAGGGGATGAAAGAGCAAGCCCAGCCACAGGGACCATAAGGGAGTCCCCTCATCTGGGAGTGATGAGTCTCATCACTCCAACCTCCATCCATTGTGCAGCCCAGAATATTTGCATAGCCAGATAGTCCACTCAAAGTCAGGGGCAGCCAACCCGCCCTCTGAAGTGGGTAATCAGAGTTTGATTAGAGATTCCGTTTTGTTCCAATTCCTATATCAGTGTGAAATGCAGTCTGTCAATCTCCGAAAAAAATCTTGGAGGATTCATATGGGCAAAGTGACGAAGAGATACAGGAGGCACAGTAGCATTACCATTTTAGCCAGAGCTATACAGCCCATGGCTGATAGATGCAAAGTGGCCCAGAATGAGATAGATTGTCTAAGTGTCACAAGGGTCGCCCATAATTTCTCCTGGAGTAATTGAGATTCGCAATGGTATATTTCCACTCCCAGATACCGAAATGTGTGAGGTTCCCAATGGATTACAGCACCTAGTCCTTGTGGCCTATCTTCAATGAGTGGAGCTTTTAGGTGAAATGCATCAGATTTGTCCCAGTTTACCCGAAGCCCAGATACCTCACCAAAGCGAGCGAGTGCCATGTAGGCTCCTTCGACATCGGCACAATCCACACTCAGAAATAGCAACATATCACCTGCATAGAGTATTATATAGAGCCGGGACTCTCCAAAATGATGCCCTAATAGCTGTTGCCCTGTTTAATGGTCACTGCCAGGTGCTCCACTCCACGGCAAAAAATAGCAGAGACAATGGACATCCCTGGCGGGTGCCTCTGCTGATAATACAGGGTTTGTGAACAGTGCTGTCCGTTCTAACTCTTGCTGATGGGACAGAGCAACTTGGTCCACAATAGAAAGCAGCTTTTCATACCCATCTGACCATTGCTGCATACCAGAAGTCCCAGCAGAGGAAATTAAAATCTTTCTGCACACCTATAGCCACAGGGTATAGCCTTGGGGTGCTTTCCAAGGGAAGAGGCTGGTATAAACCCAACCTGATCCAGGTGTTACAGCTTTTGGATTTGCTGCATGAAGCGATAAGCCAGTATTTTGCTGAGAATCTTGTACTCTACGTTCAATATTGATATACGTCGGTAGGGGGAGATGAGCATTTTACCGTTACCTCTCTTTAAGAGTGGGACAGCCAGGGCTTCACGAATGAGGGGCACAATGAGCCCTGATATTTAGCGGCGTTGTACACTTTGGCTAAGAGGGGAGTCAGCAGATCAACATATGTGGCAAAAGATTCAACAGGGAGCTCACCCGACCTGAGTACCAGCACATTTATGGCCTTGCACACCTCCTACGGAGCCACCAAGCATGGTGGCTACACCCCCCCCAGTCGACACCTCTTGGTATCTATCACATATCTATGAATATCTGGAGTGCCAGTACCTTGGGTGGTGGCATATAATGAGACATAGTAGGCCCGAAACATGGTACTAATCTCATTTTGTGTATAAACAGTGTGACCAGTGCGAGTGTGAAGTGAAAGGACCTGCGAATGGGACCTGGTAGAGTTTGCCAGCCAGTCGAGTAGGCATCTAGTTTTGTGTCGCTTACTGTGAGCTTTAATGAGGTGTTGTCTATAATCAAAGCCTTTAAGTCTCTCAGTAAGATCTAGAAGTTTCTTACTCTCAATACAAACCTGTCACCAGGCAGCAGGAACAGGTGAACGATCTTTATCTACATAATCCAATAACCCCTCTTGCTCAGGTATCTTGCAAAGTAGTTGGGCCAGTACCACTGCTGATGTGGATATAGAATGGCCCGTGTCACCATCTTGAGCACCTCCCACTCAGTTAGCCCCAAGGATGAAGTGTCAAGTTTTTCAGTTATGTAATGTCGAAGTGTGGAGGCCAAGGCGTCATGAAAGACTGGGTCTACCACTGCAGCAACACCTAACCTCCTAACCTCCAGGAAGGGATCAGAGGTCGAGGAGTAGCCCACCTGAGGGCCAATTTGCGGGGTTATGGACTGAGTGCGTATTAGCCAGGTACTCTAGGTGGAATGACCTGTCCTGCAAGAGCTGATTATACAGCTTTTTCTCCAGTCAGACATATAAATCATACATGCCAGAATAATAGGAGTATTCCCTGAGTGTTGGATTGTGTTCTACAAATGCCATCACCACTTCCACTGACAAAAAAACTTTGATAACCCTTGAGAAGGCAGAGTATGCGGTGTAGTACACACGCCCCCCCCAGCCTTTTTGGAGGGATAGCCCCCCGCCCTGGTAACGTGGGTACTCTGAAAGATGGAAAAATGAACTTTTGGCCTCTTGGTATATGCTCAGGAATTTAAGACTCATCACATTCTATGTAAGTATTTTCACTGTGAAGGGGAATCACTGACAACATTTCAACAGACACGATATCGACCTACAATTATATTAACACGAAAATATCGACCACATAAATATCAACAATATATCCTTATTTTATAAATTACAAAAATATCGAAACAACAATATTATACTACATACATATCAACATCAAAAATATCGATAACATTCTTATCGAAGTTTAAAAAGATCGCACATCATTTAAAACGATCAACTAGGTACAAAATATTGACCACAAAAATATCGAGCAAATGGCCCAGGCAGAGACCAGAACTGATGCAGAGGTGCACTGTAGTACCTTGTTCCAAACATACGTAAATATGGTAAGTAATATGTGCCCAGTAATTTCATGCAGTGCCCCCAGGGGATGAAAGAGCAAGCCCAGCCACAGGGACCATAAGGGAGTCCCCTCATCTGGGAGTGATGAGTCTCATCACTCCAACCTCCATCCATTGTGCAGCCCAGAGTATTTGCATAGCCAGATAGTCCACTCAAAGTCAGGGGCAGCCAACCCGCCCTCTGAAGTGGGTAATCAGAGTTTGATTAGAGATTCCGTTTTGCTCCAATTCCTATATCAGTGTGAAATGCAGTCCGTCAATCTCCGAAAGACATCTTGGAGGATTCATATGGGCAAAGTGATGAAGAGATACAGGAGGCAGAGTAGCATTACCATTTTAGCCAGAGCTATACAGCCCATGGCTGATAGATGCAAAGTGGCCCAGAATGAGATAGATTGTCTAAGTGTCACAAGGGTCGCCCATAATTTCTCCTGGAGTAATTGAGATTCGCAATGGTATATTTCCACTCCCAGATACCGAAATGTGTGAGGTTCCCAATGGATTACAGCACCTAGTCCTTGTGGCCTATCTTCAATGAGTGGAGCTTTTAGGTGAAATGCATCAGATTTGTCCCAGTTTACCCGAAGCCCAGATACCTCACCAAAGCGAGCGAGTGCCATGTAGGCTCCTTCGACATCGGCACAATCCACACTCAGAAATAGCAACATATCACCTGCATAGAGTATTATATAGAGCCGGGACTCTCCAAAATGATGCCCTAATAGCTGTTGCCCTGTTTAATGGTCACTGCCAGGTGCTCCACTCCACGGCAAAAAATAGCAGAGACAATGGACATCCCTGGCGGGTGCCTCTGCTGATAATACAGGGTTTGTGAACAGTGCTGTCCGTTCTAACTCTTGCTGATGGGACAGAGCAACTTGGTCCACAATAGAAAGCAGCTTTTCATACCCATCTGACCATTGCTGCATAACAGAAGTCCCAGCAGAGGAAATTAAAATCTTTCTGCACACCTATAGCCACAGGGTATAGCCTTGGGGTGCTTTCCAAGGGAAGAGGCTGGTATAAACCCAACCTGATCCAGGTGTTACAGCTTTTGGATTTGCTGCATGAAGCGATAAGCCAGTATTTTGCTGAGAATCTTGTACTCTACGTTCAATATTGATATACGTCGGTAGGGGGAGATGAGCATTTTACCGTTACCTCTCTTTAAGAGTGGGACAGCCAGGGCTTCACGAATGAGGGGCACAATGAGCCCTGATATTTAGCGGCGTTGTACACTTTGGCTAAGAGGGGAGTCAGCAGATCAACATATGTGGCAAAAGATTCAACAGGGAGCTCACCCGACCTGAGTACCAGCACATTTATGGCCTTGCACACCTCCTACGGAGCCACCAAGCATGGTGGCTACACCCCCCCCAGTCGACACCTCTTGGTATCTATCACATATCTATGAATATCTGGAGTGCCAGTACCTTGGGTGGTGGCATATAATGAGACATAGTAGGCCCGAAACATGGTACTAATCTCATTTTGTGTATAAACAGTGTGACCAGTGCGAGTGTGAAGTGAAAGGACCTGCGAATGGGACCTGGTAGAGTTTGCCAGCCAGTCGAGTAGGCATCTAGTTTTGTGTCGCTTACTGTGAGCTTTAATGAGGTGTTGTCTATAATCAAAGCCTTTAAGTCTCTCAGTAAGATCTAGAAGTTTCTTACTCTCAATACAAACCTGTCACCAGGCAGCAGGAACAGGTGAACGATCTTTATCTACATAATCCAATAACCCCTCTTGCTCAGGTATCTTGCAAAGTAGTTGGGCCAGTACCACTGCTGATGTGGATATAGAATGGCCCGTGTCACCATCTTGAGCACCTCCCACTCAGTTAGCCCCAAGGATGAAGTGTCAAGTTTTTCAGTTATGTAATGTCGAAGTGTGGAGGCCAAGGCGTCATGAAAGACTGGGTCTACCACTGCAGCAACACCTAACCTCCTAACCTCCAGGAAGGGATCAGAGGTCGAGGAGTAGCCCACCTGAGGGCCAATTTGCGGGGTTATGGACTGAGTGCGTATTAGCCAGGTACTCTAGGTGGAATGACCTGTCCTGCAAGAGCTGATTATACAGCTTTTTCTCCAGTCAGACATATAAATCATACATGCCAGAATAATAGGAGTATTCCCTGAGTGTTGGATTGTGTTCTACAAATGCCATCACCACTTCCACTGACAAAAAAACTTTGATAACCCTTGAGAAGGCAGAGTATGCGGTGTAGTACACACGCCCCCCCCAGCCTTTTTGGAGGGATAGCCCCCCGCCCTGGTAACGTGGGTACTCTGAAAGATGGAAAAATGAACTTTTGGCCTCTTGGTATATGCTCAGGAATTTAAGACTCATCACATTCTATGTAAGTATTTTCACTGTGAAGGGGAATCACTGACAACATTTCAACAGACACGATATCGACCTACAATTATATTAACACGAAAATATCGACCACATAAATATCAACAATATATCCTTATTTTATAAATTACAAAAATATCGAAACAACAATATTATACTACATACATATCAACATCAAAAATATCGATAACATTCTTATCGAAGTTTAAAAAGATCGCACATCATTTAAAACGATCAACTAGGTACAAAATATTGACCACAAAAATATCGAGCAAATGGCCCAGGCAGAGACCAGAACTGATGCAGAGGTGCACTGTAGTACCTTGTTCCAAACATACGTAAATATGGTAAGTAATATGTGCCCAGTAATTTCATGCAGTGCCCCCAGGGGATGAAAGAGCAAGCCCAGCCACAGGGACCATAAGGGAGTCCCCTCATCTGGGAGTGATGAGTCTCATCACTCCAACCTCCATCCATTGTGCAGCCCAGAGTATTTGCATAGCCAGATAGTCCACTCAAAGTCAGGGGCAGCCAACCCGCCCTCTGAAGTGGGTAATCAGAGTTTGATTAGAGATTCCGTTTTGCTCCAATTCCTATATCAGTGTGAAATGCAGTCCGTCAATCTCCGAAAGACATCTTGGAGGATTCATATGGGCAAAGTGATGAAGAGATACAGGAGGCAGAGTAGCATTACCATTTTAGCCAGAGCTATACAGCCCATGGCTGATAGATGCAAAGTGGCCCAGAATGAGATAGATTGTCTAAGTGTCACAAGGGTCGCCCATAATTTCTCCTGGAGTAATTGAGATTCGCAATGGTATATTTCCACTCCCAGATACCGAAATGTGTGAGGTTCCCAATGGATTACAGCACCTAGTCCTTGTGGCCTATCTTCAATGAGTGGAGCTTTTAGGTGAAATGCATCAGATTTGTCCCAGTTTACCCGAAGCCCAGATACCTCACCAAAGCGAGCGAGTGCCATGTAGGCTCCTTCGACATCGGCACAATCCACACTCAGAAATAGCAACATATCACCTGCATAGAGTATTATATAGAGCCTGGACTCTCCAAAATGATGCCCTAATAGCTGTTGCCTTGTTTAATGGTCACTGCCAGGTGCTCCACTCCACGGCAAAAAGTAGCAGAGACAATGGACATCCCTGGCGGGTGCCTCTGCTGATAATACAGGGCTTGTAAACAGTGCTGTCCGTTCTAACTCTTGCTGATGGGACAGAGCAACTTGGTCCACGATAGAAAGCAGCTTTTCATACCCATCTGACCATTGCTGCATACCAGAAGTCCCAGCAGAGGAAATCAAAATCTTTCTGCACACCTATAGCCACAGGGTATAGCCTTGGGGTGCTTTCCAAGGGAAGAGGTTGGTATAAACCCAACCTGATCCAGGTGTTACAGCTCCTGGATGTGCTGCATCAAGCAATAAGCCAGTATTTTGCTGAGAATCTTGTACTCTACGTTCAATATTGATATACGTCGGTAGGGGGAGATGAGCATTTTACCGTTACCTCTCTTTAAGAGTGGGACAGCCAGGGCTTCACGAATGAGGGGCACAATGAGCCCTGATATTTAGCGGCGTTGTACACTTTGGCTAAGAGGGGAGTCAGCAGATCAACATATGTGGCAAAAGATTCAACAGGGAGCTCACCCGACCTGAGTACCAGCACATTTATGGCTTTGCACACCTCCTACAGAGCCACCAAGCATGGTGGCTACACCCCCTCAGTCGACACCTCTTGGTATCTATCACATATCTATGAATATCTGGAGTGCCAGCACCTTGGGTGGTGGCATATAATGAGACATAGTAGGCCCGAAACATGGTACTAATCTCATTTTGTGTATAAACAGTGTGATCAGTGCGAGTGTGAAGTGAAAGGACCTGCGAACGGGACCTGGTAGAGTTTGCCAGCCAGTCGAGTAGGCATCTAGTTTTGTGTCGCTTACTGTGATCTTTAATGAGGTGTTGTCTATAATCAAAGCTTTTAAGTCTCTCAGTAAGCTCTAGAAGTTTCTTACTCTCAATACAAACCTGTCACCAGGCAGCAGGAACAGGTGAACGATCTTTATCTACATAATCCAATAACCCCTCCTGCTCAGTTATCTTGCAAAGTAGTTGGGCCAGTTCCACCGCTGATGTGGATATAAAATGGCCTGTGTCACCATCTTGAGCACCCCCCACTCAGTTAGCCCCAAGGATGCAGTGTCAGGGTTTTCAGTTATGTAATGTCGAAGTGTGGAGGCCAAGGCGTCATGAAAGACTGGGTCTACCACTGCAGCAACACCTAACCTCCAGGAAGGGATCAGAGGTCGAGGAGTATCCCACCTGAGGGCCAATTTGCGGAGCTATGGACTGAGTGAATATTAGCCAGGTACTCTAGGTGGAATGACCTGTCCTGCAAGAGCTGATTATACTGCTTTTTATCCAGTCGGACATATAAATCATACATGCCAGAATAATAGGAGTATTCCCTGAGTGATGGATTGTGTTCTACAAATGCCCATCACCACTTCCACTGACAAAAAAACTTTGATAACCCTTGAGAAGGCAGAGTATGCGGTGTAGTACACACGCCCCCCCCCCCAGCCTTTTTGGAGGGATAGCCCCCCGCCCTGGTAACGTGGGTACTCTGAAAGATGGAAATATGAACTTTTGGCCTCCTGGTATATGCTCAGGGATTTAAGACTCATCACATTCCATGTAAGTATTTTCACTGTGAAGGGGAATCACTGACAAAATTTCGACAGACACGATATTGACCTACAATTATATTAACACGAAAATATCGACCACATAAATATCGACAATATATCCTTATTTTAAAAAATACAAAAATATCGAAACAACAGTATTATACTACATACATATCAACATCAAAAATATCGATAACATTCTTATCGAAGTTTAAAAAGATCGCACATCATTTAAAACGATCAACTAGGTACAAAATATTGACCACAAAAATATCGACCACACAAATATCGTAATTTTAATATATCGACTATACAAAACTATAGAAAAATACAAAAAAATAAATAGCTAAATATTCATTACAAAATAAATTAATATAAATAAACATATTTTTTTCATCAAAATAACATGAGAAAAACAATCAAATACAAAAATATTATTAACAAAATTATTACATGAATTTTTACTAATATAAAAAAGATTTATTATAATTTAAATATATAATCTAACATATAAGCAAAACTACTTTAATATATATATGCAAAAATATACACAACTAACCAATAATTAGCGTTTTCCATATTTGGAAAACAACTACCAAAACATATATAAAAAAGACAAATTAACCAAGAGAAACACTCAAGTTTTAACCCCTTCGCTGCGGGGGTTATTTTCCCGCTGTGCTGGGAGGGAGGCGGACGCGCACAGCGCCCCTATGCTCATGACGAGCTGCGCTCGTCATGAGGCACGTCGCTCCTGTGCTCATGACGAGCTCAGCTTGTCACAGGTGCATTAACGGCCGTGGAACGCTCAGCACAGCAGGGGAATTATCCCCGCATGCGAGGGTTCCACGGCTCATTTTTTTTTTTTTTGCTGAAATTTATTTTATTGTTGCATCAAAGTATACAGGTACAGTGTAATTGATCTGCTGACATGGCCTCAACATTCAGCCACGAACAGCCAGGCGTGCAACGTTTTTTAGTATCTATATAACTGGTGCTAACATACATTTTCTTGAATGATCAATGTAGATCGTACAAACATGTCCGCAGGTCGGGAAACAGTGAATCTATATCGCCAATGGGGCGGTGGATAATAGCAGGTATATAGGATCCCACCTTGAGAGCGTTGGATCAAGGTCTGCACTGTCCATACAGTGGTGGCACCTGATAACGAGGGGGACAAAAACCGTGGGTGGGAAGCATATGGGCGCTAGCAGGGTCTAGGCAAGGGGATACTGGCGACGGGCGTCAGGGGGGGGGCCTCGGAGCTAGTTGGTCTGCGCACCATGAGAGGGGGAAGGAGGGGGATAAGAGGGGTGAGCAGGGGGTGAGTACCCCCGGGGATGCAGGCATCGAGGTGGGTGGCATGGCATACGAGAGTGTGAGCAGGATGTAGAGGGTGCCGGGAGACGGTCCCGGGACGGTAGGTACCATGTAGAGGTTATTGATTCTCTTGGGTGGGGGGGGGGGGGAGGAGTAGGCTGGTCTTCTGCATGTGTGGACTGTCGGAAGCTGTGGAGGAGCATGGCCCAGTCCATGGACAAGGGAATTTTACGCGCACCCCTGGCTTCTTCCTCTCTAAGGGCATCCTCCTCCGCCGCCGCCCATTTACCAACCGCGCCCCTCCATGCCGCTACAGGGGGACCCTCCGGGGAGCGCCAGCGCATGGTTATACATCTGTTTGCCAACAGGAGTGCTAATGATACGAAACGTCTGCGCACTGGGTCTCCCTTGGGAACATGAAAGATGCCTAGTGCACTGGACTCCCAGGTAGCTAGTGTAGTGAGACCCGTGAGGTCTGCCAGAGTGTCATGTACCGCCCGCCAAAAGGGATGAAGGTTGGGGCAACTCCAGAACATGTGCCGAAAGTCCGCCGTAGGGGAGCAGCATCTGGGGCAAAGGAATGTTGTGGAGGGATAGAACTTCTGCAGGCGCGCTGGGGTGAGGTATGCCCTGTGTAGGATGTAGTATTGGATGTTCTTGAAGCGGGCGTTTCTAGAGACGCGTTTAGGGGCCTCAAGTGCTTTAGTCCATTCAGAATCGTGTAGTGCGCGACCTATGTCCTCCTCCCATGTGGCTCTCAAAGTCGTAAGGGGAGTATGTGAGAGTTCCCGGATGGACTTATATAACCAGGTGATTAAGTGGCGTCCCACCCCCATTTGTAGGATTGTGTGTATTACTGGATGCGTGTCTGGCTCGCCGATGCTGAGATTAAAATGGGGCCGGTATCCGTCAAGCAGCTGTCTATATCTGAGGAATTGGCCTGAGGGGAGTCCGTATTCAGCGGTCAGGCGGTCCAGCGATTTTAGCTGGCCTTCCTCGAAGAGTGATTCCAAATCCGTGATGCCACAGAGAGACCACTCGGTGAGCAGTGGAGCGGTGAAGTAAGAGTCCTGTCTGGGGCCGCCTATCAGTGGCAATAGCGGGGAGTACGGAGGTCTATTAGGGGACAGCCGGTGGATTCACATCATGCACCGGCGCGCCATCGCCACTTGAAGGGGGTATGTGCGCCGAGGCTTGGTGCCCGGGAGGAGGAGACGGGTGAGTTCTGGGGTTGCGATTCTGCCGGCCGAAGTGACAGTCTCCTGAGGGTAGCGGTCCGCCGTCCAGTAAGACAGCCATTGGAGTTGTGCCGCGAGGAAATACGCCTCGAAGGATGGAGCTCCGAGTCCACCCTGCGTCGTGGGAAGTTGGAGGGTTTTCAGGGCAACCCGGTGACGGCCCTCGCCCCAGATGAGGGTTCCTAGGAGGGAATCGACAGCGCGGAAGAAGGACCTGGGTGGTATAACCGGTAGGTTTGTGAAGTGGTAAAGGAGTCGGGGAAGCATCACCATTTTAGCTAGGGCTATCCGTCCTATCGGGGCCAGGGGGAGTCTATTCCAGAAGGCGACAGTCGGGCGCAGACTAGCAAGCACTGCGCGGTGATTACCCTCAAGCATGGCCGCCGGAGAATGGTATAAGCGGACACCGAGGTATCGGGGAGCCTCCGCGGACCATGAGAGTGTATGTGGACCGAGCTCGACCTCCCGGGGGGGTAGGCTCGGGTGTAGGGGGTAAACTGTGGACTTGTCCCAGTTCACCAGTAGGCCCGAGGCGTCTGCAAAATCCACCAGTGTCGCTCCTATGGGGGCCAGGTCCGTTTCGATGTCCCGGACGTATATGAGGAGATCGTCCGCGTACATGGACACGCAATGCATGTCGTCCGCTAGGGGAATGCCCCAGTTCACACCCTCCAGGCGTAGCCGAACCGCCAGCGGTTCGACCGCTAACGCAAATAAGAGCGGCGACAGGGGGCACCCCTGTCTCGTGCCCCGCCGAACTCCGAATGCTGGTGATATATGTTTCCCGATCCGAACTCGGGCGGTGAGATCGGTATACAGGAGGCGTGTGTACGCCATGAGTGTCGGACCGATATTAAGGCGCCGCAGGACAGAGAAGAGATAGGGCCAAGTGAGGGTGTCAAATGCCTTTTCCAGGTCCATAATGAGACAGGCGGCGCGAGGAAAGCGGTCACGCACCTGATCCTGGACATGGAAGACTCGACGGAGATTCTGGGAGGTGTTTCTTCCCGGCACGAAGCCGCATTGGTCGGGGTGGACCAATGGGCGAATGATCTTCGCATACCGGTCCGCCAGGATTTTCCCCAGGATCTTACAGTCGGCAGACAGGAGCGTGATGGGGCGATACGACCCCAAATGGAGTGGGTCTCTGTGGGGCTTGGGAAAGGTGACGATCACGGACTCTCGTAGTGACTGGGGCAGCCTGCCTAGATGAAGAGACGCCCCAAACACCCGCGACAGACGAGGGACCACCAGGGGGGAAAACATCGAGTAGTATTCCAATGGGAAGCCGTCCAACCCCGGCGCTTTGTTACGAGACATGGCCCGTATCGCCTGGGTGATGTCAGATGGGGCAATCTTGGCGTCGAGGGAGCGTTTGTCGGTGTCCGATATTGTGGATAGAGTCAGAGGGTCTAGAAAATTGTCTACAGAAGATGGGGAGTACTGGGTCGGGGTCCCGTACACTCGTGTATAATGACGCTGGAACGCCAGGAGAATCTCGGCTTGTGAGCGCACCAACACACCGTCCGGGTTGATAATATCTGTGATCGGCTTAAGTTCGGTGTCCTGCTTCGCCATCCAAGCCAACAGCGCCCCCGTTTTGTCCCTGTCCTTATGCATCCTAGAGGCGTAAGCCCTGAAATTATACTTCCGGAGATCGGCGCAGGCGGTCTGATATTCCGTCTTGGCCTCGGCCGTGAGCACAGCGTGTTCTTCCGAGTCGTCAAGTCGTTTAGTGAGTGTGGCTAAAGTCTGCTCCGAGGTCAGGAGCGTCCGCTCCAGGGTGCGGCGAACCCCCACCACCTGTTTGATGCATTCTCCCCTAGCCACCACCTTAAACGCGTCCCACTCCACAAGCACCGACGACGCCGTGTTCGCGTTATGTGCGAAGTAGTCCCGTATGCAAGTTTCATGCATGTCTCTGAATACTGGGTCGGTCAGGCAATCCCGAGGAAGGCGCCAGGTGGGGACCGGTGGGTGGGGGGGGCGCCAGGTTAGTCGCACAATGTGAGCGTCGTGATCCGAGAGGATCCGGCCCAGGTAGTCCGTAGACGTGATCTTAGGGAGAATTGGTGCAGAACAGAGGAAGCGGTCTAGGCGGACCCGGAGGTTGTGTGGGATCGAGTGGAAGGAGTAAATGCGAGCCAGTGGGTGGAGGTGTCGCCATGCGTCAGTGAGCGCCCAGTGTGTGACCCAGGTCCTAAAGAGTTCTGCCTGTCGGGGGGCCGGGGAATGTGCGGGAGGAGGATGTGAGCGGTCCAGGGTGGTGTCCAGTGTGCAGTTAAAGTTGCCCCCCAGTACCCACGGGACTGTGGTGAACTGGGCCAGAATGCCCGTGAGGTGATCCCAGAATTTATCCTGGTCTGTATTAGGGGCGTAAATGCTGCCAAGGAGTATTCCCTGCCCGTCCAGTATTCCCTCCAGAAGTGCATACCTCCCCTCTTTGTCCACCACCCGTCGGAGCACCCGGAAGGGAGTACCCGGTCTGACCCAGATCAATGCGCCGCGTGCAAACGCTGAGTATTGCGTGGCACAGAGGGTTCCACGCCATTTAGATTGCAGGCGAGTGAGTTCGGTAGCATTTATGTGTGTCTCCTGAAGGAGTGCGATATTGGCTGACATGCGTCTAATGTAGGCGTACACAGAGTATCGTTTGCTGGGCGTGTGCAGGCCCCGTACATTCAAAGTAAGGATGTTAATGTCTGAGCGTGGGACTGCCATTCCTGGGGTGCCGTGGTAGGGATGAGGGTCCCCCTATAATACCCAAAAGTCGCCTGTGTATATGGGTCACGTGTGTTCCTGCGCGCCAAGCTTCCACAATTGTAGGGGAGGGACGAAGGGGAGTAACAACTAGTATAACCTTGGGTGGGTAACAGTCCCAATACTGGGGATATAGCACCGGAGGTGGCATATCCAAACTAGTATCCCACTAGGGGAGAAATACAACAGTTAACTGCGGGGGTGGCAGCATGTGTCGCTGCTGGGCCTGTGCGCGGGTCGGGCTCCTGTAGGAGAAGAGTCCATCGCTCGGACGCACATGCTATAATCAGGCAAAACAGTCTAGGCACCTAGACATCGCGCAATACAACAGGTGATCATTAGAAGGATACAGGAATCGACAGTTCATTGTTCATGAGGAGGTGTTAGGTTGGTCGGCCAGGGTAGCGTCCAATGTAGGTGCCGCCATGAGTGGGGAAGAGATCGGGCCAAATCCCGACATCGTTCCATCGCTGTCGCGGTCTTTCTCTGGGGTGAACAGGTGTGGGTGACTCTCTAGGTCTGATGCCGGGGGTGACGTGTGAAGCTCGACCACCGCTCGCAGGGCATCTCTCCGCTCTTGCATGATTTGCGCGAGGTCGGGCGACCTTGTGGGGGAGGACGCCTGGCTCTTGGGGCGGCCAGTCTGGGCACGGTTCGCACCCCGCCGTCTAGATCGTCTGGGGTCGTTGTTGCGGGCCCTCTGGGGTCCGGGCTTAGGGATCAGCGGGCAGTGAAGTTCAGCCCAATCCTGTGCTTCCGTCGCCGTGGTGAAGAAGAGGGCTTTCCCATTGTACAGTACTTTGAGGCGGGCTGGGAACAACAAGGAGTACTGTAGGTCGTTAGCGCGAAGGCGCCTCTTGACTTCCAGAAAGGTGGATCGCCGCTGCTGGACCTCCCGGGCGTAGTCCGGGAACACCATAACATGTTGATCCTCCACCTGCAGGGGGCCCACTGTCCGGGCTGCTCGGAGTACCGCGTCTCGGTCTCGGAAATGTAGGAATTTAGCTAGCATGGGTCGTGGAGGGAGGCCGGGTTTGGGTGCCCGGGCCGGGACTCTGTGGGCCCGTTCGATGGAGAAGTACGGTGATCTCTCACTCTCCGGGGTGAACGATCTGGTCCAGGATTCCATATAGGTCAGAGGATCCGAATTTTCAATCCCCTCCGGCAGGCCCAGGACGCGGATGTTACATCTTCTCGAGCGTCCTTCCAAGTCCACCGTGCGCTCTTCTAGGGCCTCCACGCGACGAAGTACCTCTCTCATGTCCTCCTCCTGCATCTTCACCACGGGTCGTAACTCGGTCACGGTCCGTTCGCCCTCCTTTACCCTGTCCGCCAGTTTACGGTGTTCGTCTCGGATCAAGCTAATGTCCGTCGTCAGGGCACCCAACCTCTCCTCCATTGATAGGCGAGACATTTCGATCGCCGCCAACACCTGGTCCAGTTTCGCCGACAGTGCAGGGTCTGTTTGTGACGTATTGGCTTGCGTCCACGTCCTGGTGTGTGGCATCTTTTCAACGGCCGTTTCAGGGACAGCCGTCACCTGCGGGGCCCTTGGCTTCCCCATAGGTACTGTCGGGTGGGCCACCGGGTCTCCGCGCCCTCCGGGGATAGCAGACGTATCAGGGCCAGAGGCAGTCCAGTGTCAATCGGCCCCCCCCGTCCTCCCCGGCTTCAGGGCGGCTCTCCTCCGTCTCAGGGAGCCTTCACCAGTTCAGGGCGCCAGATGTGGTCCGTGGCTGCTGGGGCCGATGGCCACGGCGTTAGGAGGCCCTGCGGGTGGCGCAGTGTCAACCCCGGCCGGGGGGGCCAGAGGTCAGGTGGTGGGAATCCGAGGAGGACCGAGGCGGCGGACAGCCACCGGCAGCGTCTCGAGGTCTTCCACACCTCTTGGTGGCAGATCGGAGGGCGATCAGGCTCCCAGTGTGTGATCAGGGTCGGCACCTCGGAGCCCCGGTGTAGCGGCTGCCACTGTGCGCGCTCGGGCACTGGAGCGAGAGAGGGTATAATTTACAACAAGGGGGTGGTGAGGGAGAGGGCGCGGTCCGGCGCAGACCTCTGAGGGCCGGTCTCGCCGTTGTTCCGGGACTCCTCGTGGTCACTGGTACCTCCTTCAGCACGAGCGGGGCACCCCCGCCCTCGGGGTGAGGCTCGCGTTTTGCTTCTGCGTCAGGCTTCCATGGGCGCCATTTTAGGGTCAGGCACCCGGGATCATCAGGCGACGTGTGGCGGTGAACGCACTCTGGGTCCCCCAGGTAGGCAGCGACCTCCTATGGGGCCCCGAGGGAGGAGGGGGCCACCAGGGCGCCGGCGTCGAGATCCTCGGGGGGGGAGGGGAGAAATCCGCACTCACCGCCCTCTGTGTAGGTTGCGGGCTTCCGGAGTGCCCCGCTCGCGAAGGCGACCCGCTCGTTGGCCCCCCGCAATCCGCGGCGGCAGGCCGGCTGAGGCTGGTGGCCGGTCAGGTCCTTGGCGGGGAGACAGCTCCGGAGCACCGGAGCCTTTGGGTGGTGTCCGCCATCTTGGGTGTCAGGACGCTGAACGGAGGAAGGCGCCGTCCGGTGCGCCCTCCCGGCGGGCTGGTCTCCTCACCTCCGCAGGCTCCTCCGCAGCAGTCAGCCGACCGCGTTCGCCGGGGCCGCCGTTCAGGGAGCCGTTCCTCAGCGGCTCGCCCTCCCTCAGGCCAGAGCCGCGTCCGCCATTTTCAGGGGTTGGCGCCACTCGGCTCCGGCAGAAGGCAGTCCGGCTCGCGCCATCCGTCCGCAGCAGTTCCGGGTCTGTCGATGGACGCCCCAGTGTGTAGGGACATCACAGGTGCTTTCTTGGGCGAGTTGAGGCTCCCGGCGATCTCGGGAACTGGGCAAGATGCTAGCCCGATCGCGGAGCCTCAGCAGGACACAGCCGCCATCGTGGCTTGCTAAGCCACGCCCCCCGAGGGTTCCACGGCTCATGACGAGCTGAGCTCGTCATGAGCACCGGAGCGCCATGGCTCATGACGAGCTCAGCTCGTCAAGAGCATGGAAGAGGTTAAACTGACCAATAAAATGAAACTAACAATATCCAAAGCACTATATAAACGAACAAACTTAACTCCTATTTCACACCTGAATTAAACAAAGCTGAAGAAGGAGAAACTCTGCAGAAATTGGACCGAAAAATAAAAAGATCAACATATAAAAACTATTAAACTCTATGAAAAGTAAGTAAACTAAAATATACTAACTAATACTAAAAGTAAAAAACCTTAAACAATAATTTACAAACGTTAAAAACTTATCTATGTCTTTATTCTTTTTTATTTTTCCACTTCAGACAACTCTAAAGAAAAAAACAAACTACAGAAAACACCAAAAAAAGATACAACTGACAAAGTAAGTATTTTGCAAACTATATTAAATAAAACACCCACCCAAACTCAAAACACACCCCAAACACCCTCCCCACCACATATAAAATGTTTAGAAACAAATATTAAAATCAACCTGCTTTTTATTTCAGACAAAGAAAATACAGAAAAAACATTTCACAACTAAAGAATAAGCATCATCACATTCAACTACATAAAGACCAAGGGGCTTATTTACAAGCTCCTTACGCCACTTTTGCGTAATTTTTAACATGGGAAAAGTGACGCAAAAGTGGCGCAAGGGGCTTGTAAATCTGCCCCCAACTTTGTAAGTATATTTTGACAAAAATGTTTTTTTTAAACATTAAAATGCAAATAGCAACATATTTAATCATTCTAATATACATTTATTATAGATTTTCCTGCATCAAAATGACTGAAGGAGCACAGTTTATTACAAGCCAGAAAGGAAAAATGTGATTGTGGTATATGGGATATGTTTATACGCACGAGAAGTGATTTGATTTAAAAGTTAATTGGAAATGCTCAAAATACTATTCAAATAAATGTTACGCCTGTCCTACAACAAGGGAAACCACTGTAATTTTCACAAGAGAACATAACCACCCCCAAACATTATAGAAAAAGAAGTTAGAGGGGCACTTGAAACAATCAAAGAGGCTAGCACAGGTTCATAAAAAGCAACAACTGTAATTTTAAAAGAACAGCTGCCTAAAATTTCCACAGAAACTACTTCACAAATTCCATCCATAGCTTCATTGAAAACAACAATAGCACGCACTAAAAGTGCTACTACTACTTCCACCCCAACTCCTAAAACATTTGACAAAGTTATAATTAGCCCAGTATAATATATAACTTTAAAGAAAGAACCATTTGTCATTTATGATTATAAATGCAGTCAAAAAGATTAATAATGTTGGGAACAGCAACTAATTTAGTAACTGCAACAAGCTCAATTCTGGATGATGGATGGGACTTTTACAACATGTCCCAAACCATTTTTCCAACTTTACACAATACATGGGCTGCATCAGAATTGTAATATTCCCTTTATTTATACATTACTACCAAACAAACACAATTCAACATACGTAGAAATGCTAAATAAAGTAATGATTATGTCCCTCAAAAAATTATCATAGAGTTTGAGCAATCAATGATCAACGCCATATTAAAGACATACCCCAATACCTCCATTCAATGATGGTACTATCATTTTAACCAATGCTTATGGAGGCACCTGCAAAAATCAGAACTAAGGGGCCCATTAGGATGGCGGGCGGATTGCCCCCGCCAGGCAGGCGGTAGCCACCGCCAGCCTAGCGGGGGCAATCCGCCCGCCATCCGCACCTAAATTCCCCCCCGCCATATTAGGATGGCGGGGGGACCGCGGCAGACGGAAAGACCGTCCGCCGCTTTTCCGCCCCGGTTGCGTTTAATATGGTGGCAGTGTCTATTAGACACCGCCAGCCATATTATGATAGGCTCAAACAGATGCCTTTCTGGCATGCGGTCTTCACTTCGGGGGCCCCCTGCGGGCCCCCACGGCGAAGGGGGGATGGGGGTGCACATGGGCCTGCATTTGCATACACATTGCGGCAGGCACCGCGCGGTGCCTGCCGCTTTGTGTATGCAAATGCATACATGCATTTTTAGCATTGTGGCGGGCGGTGCTGAGAGCACCACCTGCCACAATGTTAAAAATGCATGATGCTCCCGCCACTGTGACGGGCGCATCCTAATATGCAGGGCGGGACCGCCGCTCAGCTCGCGGGCGGTCCCGTTTTCCCCAAGGGTGGCGGGCAGGCAAAGTCCGCCCGCCATCCTAATGGGGGCCTTAGCATAGAATATGCAACTAATTCATCTTTTGCATTTCAAATAAAAAAATTATAGCACTAGCTTTTGTGCCAGTCACAGATGTTGCTGAACATAATAACATATTATTTTAAAGCCCCTTTTACCAGCAACATGAACAACAACTAAGTCCACCATTGGACTACTTTGAAGACATCTGGGTTGGCAGATTACATAGATCTGGCCACAGAAGACAACCTAAATTTCAAATTCCCTGCTGGAACGTATACACAAGCACATTAAATCAAGAAGCCAAAACTAATAACGCCATGGGAGGATGCCATAACGCCTTCCAACAAACAACAGGTAGAGTCAGACCAACACTAGAAAAATTGATATCGTCCCTACAATAAGAACAAAGTTATCAGGAGTTCCAAATGGAACAATCTTTAACTCAACTGAAACCAAAAACATCCAAGCAGACTAAACAAATGTACAAATACCTAGAACAGCAAGTACAACTGTACCTTAGTACAAGAGACCTGGCGTTTCTAGGAATCATAGCAAAAACTCTACTTTAAAAGATCCATACAAATAAAATCCAAAATACTCATCTTTTGAACATAACATACAACCGCAATGTATTTATTTTACCACAAATATAATTACTATGTGTAACATATTTTGAACTTTAAAATAAAATATATTAAGGCACATTAATTATATATGTAATAAAATAAAACACAACAATATTACAGAAAAATATTTCCTTCCCACAATTAAAAAAAAATAATAAACTTACTGAGTTTCTTCCCATAGCTGTAAAATCCATAAAATAATCCACACAACTTTCCCAAATGAAATGGAAAAATACAACTGTAGGAAAAAATAAATCCTCCATCGAGAAAACGACCACCCGAAAATGTATAAGATATAAGAACCACTCCAAGAAACCCGAAAAAATAAAGAAGTGTAAGAAATATAGTAGTTAGTAAAACTAACATACACTTCTTTTAAAAAAAAAAAAACAGACTTCTTCCGGCACCGGTAACTTCTTGAAATAAAAACCTACAAAATAAAAGCACATACACTCCCACCCACATAAAACAACATATAAAAACTTAATAACATTACTACTAACCTTAAATTAAAAAACAACACATTAAACACCGGACTTTTAACTCTCTAAACAGGCATCAATTACGTAAAACTACCTTTACAAACAATGCGTAACTATAACATATAACAGTTCCGAATATCACTAATAAATATCTCAACACACTAACACTATCTAACAATGTCCAAAATACATTTTCAACTCATTTAATACAAAGAAAACAAACCTTACCTTAAGCGACGTGAACCAGCTCCCAACCGCGAGCTTCTCTTCAACCAAAAGACCCAACACAACATCGAGCGATTACAAAATACAAGGCCAAAACCAAAATAGCAAGTTTAAAGAAAGTGAATTTAGAATATTTAATTTATTAAAATTTTATTTTACATAAAAAAAGGTACAGTATTTAACTAAAATACTACAAACATCATGCAATGTATTAAACATTATTACATTATTTTCAACAATTATTAATATTTATTATAATAATTCCATAAAATAATAACAATGAAAAAACAATGTACATAACATTGTTGTTAACATTTTGTGTATAATAAAAATACACATTGGGGCAAAAAATTTATTAATTGAAAAAGATATGTAATAATTAGCAATATTAATATTAATATTGTACATATTCATTTTATTATTAAAAAGTATATGTTTGTAAAAAGAATATAAACATTATTACATTTATATTATATAAAAAGTGTTCAAATGTAGTTTTGTATGAATATATGAAATACATAATATTGTATAAAATATGATTTAATGATGTTAATAATTATTCTATATTAAAAAATACACAAACTATTGTAAATGTACATTATCTAATTTCACAAATATATGCACAAATATGTTTCTAATTAATTGCAATGTATTACATTATTTTACTGCATTATCCTACCCAAACTACCCAATAAAAATGTGTTATTACTTCTACAATAAAACATTTTTTATACTGTTCTAATTATTTTTTATTTCTGATATTGCTTATTTTGTACATATAGAAACTACGCTTTTTTCCTAATAATTCTTATAACAAATAAATATTTTCAATGTATTGACTACCATTTCCCATTTTTCAAATAGGAAACTATTTTATATTTTATTTGGCACTAATAAATTAAACTGTATTAATAAACATCTTAAAATGTATACTTAAACTTTATTTAAGTCCTGCACTACACCTTATTAATAAAACTATTCCCACTCCAGTGTAAAATAAACAGCGGTAGGTGCTGGACATTAAACCTAATTAATATACTATTCCCAATCTAGTCTAAAATAGTTTGGGGTAGGTGCTGGACACCAAACCTAATTAATTTACTATTCCAACTCCAGTCTAAAATAAATTGGGATAGGTGCTGGACATAAAAACAAATTAATTTACTATCCCCACTCCAGTCTAAAATAATTTGGGGTAAACGCTGGACACTAAACCTAATTAGTTTACTATTTCAACTGCAGACTAAAATAAATTGTGGTAGGTGCTGGACACTAAACATAATTTATTTACTATTCACACTCCAGTCTGAAATAAATTGGGGTAGGTGCTGGACACTAAACCTATTTAATTTACTATTCCCTCTCCAGTGTAAAATAAATTGGGATAGGTGCTGGACACTAAACCTAATTAATTTACTATTCCCACTCCAGTCTAAAATAAATTGGGGTAGGTGCTGGACACTAAACCTAATTAATTGACTATTCCAACTCCAGTCTAAAATAAATTGGGGTAGGTGCTGGACACTAAACTGAATTAATTTACTATTCCCACTCCAGTCTAAAATACATTGGGGTAGGTGCTGGACACTAAACCTATTTAATTTACTATTCCAACTCCAGTCCAAAATAAATTAGGGTAGGTGCTGGACACTTAACCTATTTAATTTGCTATTCCCACTCCAGTGTAAAATAAATTGGGGTAGGTAATGGACACTACACCTAATTAATTTACTATTCCCACTCCAGTCTAAAATAAATTGGCATAGATGCTGGACACTAACCTAATTACTTGATGATTCCAACTCCAGTCTAAAATAAATTGGGGTAGGTGCTGGACACTAAACTGAATTAATGTACTATTCCCACTCCAGTCTAAAATACATTGGGGTAGGTGCTGGACACTAAAGCTAATTAATGTCTGATTCTATTTCCAGGCTAAAAGATATTAGAGTAGGTGCTGGACACTAAACCTATTTAATTTACCATTCACACTCCAGTCTGAAATACATTGGGTTAGATGCTGGACACTAAACCTAATTAATGTACTATTGCCACTCCAGTCTAAAATAAATTGGGATAGTTGCTGGACACTAAACACAATTAATTTACTATTACAACGCCAGTCTAAAATAAATTAGGGTAGGTGCTGGACACTAAACCTATTTAATTTACTAATCCCACTCCAGTCTAAAATAACTTGGGGTCGGTGCTGGACACTAAACCTATTTAATTTACTAATCCCACTCCAGTCTAAAATAACTTGGGGTAGGTGCTGGACACTAAACCTAATTTACTTACTGTTCCAACTCCAGTCTAAAATAAATTGGGATAGGTGCTGGACACTAAACCTAATTAATTCACTATTCCAACTCCAGTCTAATATAAATCAGGGTAGGTGCTGGACACTAAACCTATTTAATTTAGTATTCCAACTCCTGTCTAAAATAAATTGGGATAGTTGCTGGAAACTAAACCTAATCAACTTACTACCCCAATCCAAATTCCAATTTCAAATTTTAATTTCTGAAATAAATATTTAAAATTTGAAGTACATTTTAAATTTCTTATTTAATTTGTAAAACACTACCACCATTATCCACTTTAAAGTCAACATTACACGAAAAAAATAAATTTCTAATTTCTAATTGAAATTTCATGATTAAAAGGTCTATTAGGATGGCGGTCGGAAAATCACCTCACCGCCATGGAAGCGGAAAACAACCGCTAGCCGCTACCGGGGAAAAACCGGTGGCCAAATTAGGATCAACCGCCAAAAAACACCGACCGTGGTGTAACAGGGCAAAGAAAAACGCCCGTAGGGGGCGGAGATGGCCAAAACATGTACGAGGCAGTCGGATTCCCTGCCGAAAAACACCAACTCGCCGCAAGCATAGCGGAGACACCGCACGGGAAATTAGGATAGCCCCGATGGTCCCGTGGTACGTTCCTCTGTTTCCAACCGCCGCGGTCGCTAACAGTCATGAATGGAAGAGCCGGCGGAAGAGCTGCAGCATAGCCACTTCTGCGGATGCTCCGTGACAAATATGGCGGCCAAATGAAAAAACCCACAATAAGGCCACAAAGTGCACACAGCAAACTAGCCATGCCACCCAAAAACAGAAAACATACCCCAATGACACAACCACATGGCAAAATAAAAATACAAATCCCAGGACAACCTACACAACACACCTGACAGCACTCTCCCATTTGGATGCACCCACATAGCTGAGTATAAAAACCAGCCCCTTCCTTGATCACAATCCTTTGCAATACTCCACAACTGAGGGGCCCAACACCAGAGCACAAAGGAGAGGCAACCAACACAACATCACTAATCACACCACACACAGCACCACCACCACTTCCACACCTGCACTAATAACCCCCTGCACATCATACATCATACATATCACTACCACACCAACCACTCACACCCCTGCACCCACAACCACTTTGCACACCACACACCATGACAACACATAAAATGCCCAAATTCACAGAGAGTGAGTTGAAGGTTATGGTAGATGTGATAGTCAGAGTGGAACCACAACTGTTTGGTAGCCTGGTTCAACAGACACCATTAGCCACAAGAGCACAAATGTGGGCAAGGATAGTCAAGAAGGTCAATGCAGTAGGGACCACCCCACGCAAGAGACAGGAAATCATGAAGGGATGGCATGACCCGAAGAGTGTTGTCAAAAAGAAGAGGAGCAAGAACTGTGAGCTGGCTGACAGGTCTGGCGGGGGCCCTCCCATTCCCCCAAAACCATTCACTGCATGGGAGGAAAAGGTGCTTGCCATACTGCATCCAGAGAGTCTCACAGGGGTACCCTGGGGAGTGAAGGCTGGTAAGTACAAACAAATGACTACCACCATACTGCTACATACTGTCTTGCACAACTACAAAGCTACACCTCCTAGAACAAATTCCATTCATCTGCACCACACACTCCCAAAAACATGTCTCACAGATCCAACATTCACTCCCTCCCATTCACCCCAAATGTAACTAGCAACATCACCATGGGGGCATGTGTACAGGCAGCCATCACTACAACTCCCATCAGGCCCCCTTGTCCCACAGCTTAGAAAGATGGAGCCCTCCCCCACCCCACCCAGAAGCATGTGTCAGACATTACATGACCCTCATCAAACTAACAGGTAGGTAAGCATCTTGCCATGGAGGGCTCTTTGGGGGAGGGTGGCCTGCACTACTAACCCCACCATGCACCCTGTCCCACACCTGACCAGGATGGAGCACTTCCCCACCCAGAAGCAGTTGCAAGCCACTGTATCACAACAAACAAACTCACAGTTAGGTAGCCATCTCCCCTGGGAGGGCTGTTTTGGAGTGGGAGGCCTGTACTACTACTCACACCATGTCCCCTGTCCCAAGCACTCTCCCACCCAGAAGCAGTTGGAAGCCATTGCAGTACACCACCCAAAATTACAGATAGGTAGCCATCTTCCCCGGGAAGGCTGTTTGGGGGTGTAAGGCATGCACTACTACTCCCACCATCCACCCTTGTCCCACAGCCTAGCAAGATGGAGCCCTCCCCACCCCACCCAGAAGCATGTTTCAGCCATTACATTACCCTCATCAAACTAACAGGTAGGTAGCCATCTTCCCATGGAGGGCTGTTTGGGCGAGGGAGGCCTGTACTACTAACCCCACTATGCCCCCTGTCCCACACCTGTGCAGGATGGAGCACTCCCCCACGTAGAAGCAGTTGGAAGCCATTGCAGTACACCAACCAAAATTACAGGTAGGTAGCCATCTTCCCTGGGAGGGCTGTTTGGGGGTGTGAGGCCTGCACTACTACTCCCACCATCCACCCTTGTCCCACAGCCTAGCAAGATGAAGCCCTCCCCCACCCCACCCAGAAGCATGTGTCAGCCATTACATTACCCTCATCAAACTAACAGGTAGGTAGCCATCTTCCCATGGAGGGCTGTTTGGGCGAGGGAGGCCTGTACTACTAACCCCACCATGCCCCCTGTCCCACACCTGTGCAGGATGGAGCACTTTCCCACCCAGAAGCAGTTGGAAGCCACTGAAACACAAGAGACAAACTCACTGTTAGGTAGCCATCTCCCTTGAGAGGGCTGATTGGAGTGGGAGGCCTGTACTACTACTCACACCATACCCCCTGTCCCACACCTGAGCAGAATCAAGCACTCTCCCACCCAGAAACAGTTGGAAGCCTTTGCAGTACACCAACCAAAATTACAGGTAGGTAGCCATCTTCCCTGTGAGGGCTGTTTGGGGGTGAGAGGCCTGCACTACTACTCACACAATGCACCCTTGGCCCCCAGCTCAGCAAGATGGAGCTCTCACACCTCCGAAGCATGTGTCAGACATTACATTACCCTCATCAAACTAACAGGTAGGTAGCCATCTTGCCATGGAGGACTGTTTGGGGGAGAGAGACCTGCACTACTACTCACACCATGCACCCTTGTCCCACAGCCTAGCAAGATGGAGCCCTCCCCCCACCCCACCCAGAAGCATGTGTCAGCCATTATATTACCCTCATCAAACTAACAGGTAGGTAGCCATCTTGCCATGGAGTAGGTGCTGGACACTAAACCTATTTAATTTACCATTCACACTCCAGTCTGAAATACATTGGGTTAGATGCTGGACACTAAACCTAATTAATGTACTATTGCCACTCCAGTCTAAAATAAATTGGGATAGTTGCTGGACACTAAACACAATTAATTTACTATTACAACGCCAGTCTAAAATAAATTAGGGTAGGTGCTGGACACTAAACCTATTTAATTTACTAATCCCACTCCAGTCTAAAATAACTTGGGGTCGGTGCTGGACACTAAACCTATTTAATTTACTAATCCCACTCCAGTCTAAAATAACTTGGGGTAGGTGCTGGACACTAAACCTAATTTACTTACTGTTCCAACTCCAGTCTAAAATAAATTGGGATAGGTGCTGGACACTAAACCTAATTAATTCACTATTCCAACTCCAGTCTAATATAAATCAGGGTAGGTGCTGGACACTAAACCTATTTAATTTAGTATTCCAACTCCTGTCTAAAATAAATTGGGATAGTTGCTGGAAACTAAACCTAATCAACTTACTACCCCAATCCAAATTCCAATTTCAAATTTTAATTTCTGAAATAAATATTTAAAATTTGAAGTACATTTTAAATTTCTTATTTAATTTGTAAAACACTACCACCATTATCCACTTTAAAGTCAACATTACACGAAAAAAATAAATTTCTAATTTCTAATTGAAATTTCATGATTAAAAGGTCTATTAGGATGGCGGTCGGAAAATCACCTCACCGCCATGGAAGCGGAAAACAACCGCCAGCCGCTACCGGGGAAAAACCGGTGGCCAAATTAGGATCAACCGCCAAAAAACACCGACCGTGGTGTAACAGGGCAAAGAAAAACGCCCGTAGGACTGTTTGGGGGTGAGAGGCCTGCACTACTACTCACACAATGTACCCTTGGCCCCCAGCTCAGCAAGATGGAGCTCTCACACCTCTGAAGCATGTGTCAGACATTACATTACCCTCATCAAACTAACAGGTAGGTAGCCATCTTGCCATGGAGGACTGTTTGGGGGAGAGAGACCTGCACTACTACTCACACCATGCACCCTTGTCCCATAGCCTAGCAAGATGGAGCCCTCCCCCCACCCCACCCAGAAGCATGTGTCAGCCATTATATTACCCTGATCAAACTAACAAGTAGGTGGCCATCTTGCCATGGAGGGCTGTTTAGGGGAGGGAGGTCTGCACTACCACTCCCACCATGCCCCCTGTCCCATACCTCAGCAGGATGGAGCACTCCACAACAACCCAGTACCAGTTGGAAGCCATTGTATGGTTCACCCTCACCTGACATGTAGGTAGCCACCTTCCCTGGGAGGGCTGTTTGTGGGTGAGAGGCCTGCACTACTACTCCCACCATGCACCCTTTACCCCCTATTCAGTAAGATGGAGCTCCCTATACCATCTAGATGCATGTGGCATCTAATGGATCACTACACACAAACTAACAGGTAGGTAGACATATTTTTCTGTCGTGTGCCACCTCTAAGTAGTATGTAAGCCTCCACCATGCACACACAGATGTGTCACAAAACAAAGCCAAATACGAAAATATAACAGGTAAGTAGCCAGTATGTGCACCTAGCCATTCATCACAAAAAGAATGGTGCCATATGACAACACCAGCCCTCTCATTGCTCAAATATGCACACTGATCCTATTGCCATGCACAGGGTGCACACAGCTAAGCAAAGGAAACTGTCACAGCAACCAAAGTGTGACACACCAATACACATGTAGAAGAAAGTCTGTTCACAATCATGCACAGCACTGAATGACATGTGTAGTGCCGTGGGTCCAGAGCAACAAGGACCATATGAAAACTAAGAAAGCATGGTTGGTGGTACAAACCCAGGTATGCAATAGATGGCCAGTCCATCCCAGATGTGACATCTGCCATGTCATACAAACCAACAAAGAGTCCTCACAGAAATGTTATGTTGCGCTAGTCTCTAGAAGTCAACATGTCCCTGTAATCACAAATTATGCATGTGGCACATAGTATGTATTGACACCTCACACCATGAACAAGTAATGCATGTACCACAGCAGGGAGAGGTTGTGGGTGCCTACATTGGAGAGGCAACGGGGCTGTGGCAGCAGGGTGGGTGGGAGGGGCAGGATTACCCACCGATGACCGGAGCCCGGGACCGAATCCGTGGACCACATACAGAGAGTCCTAGGGGCATATGAACGGGCCCTGGGACAAACGTGCCAGTCAGAACTAGATTCCCGTGAGCGCCTCCTGCTGATGAGGTCAATGGACACCCACATGGGCCAAATTGTAGACCTATTGGGCCAGTTAGTGGCGGCACTGAGGGACAGGCCTGTGCCACAACCAACACCTCCCCCTCCCACTAGTGGACTGCAGGATGACAGTTCACCATTCTCCCCTGCGGCCTCCGAGAGGGGTGAGTCCTCAGACCCCACTGGCCCTACAGTAGAGGCCCCCCTGCCAAGCGGAGAAGGGGCCGTCCGAAGAAAACCCTGGGAATATCTGTTGGCAAAGCACTTGTCAAATGCCAGTCACGGAGCCAGCCATGATGGCAACCCTTTTCACCACTGAAATGACTTTTAGACTGTCCTTCACCACACTGCCTTGTGAATGGCATCTGTGTGTTGGACTTGCTCACCACATCTATGTGGTGACTAGTCAATTATCTCATTTACCATAACAGTCAACTCACTGCTTCACTAATCACCTCACTGTAAATGTTTACCCCCTCACATGTCACCATTGCAAATAAACAACTCCATACACACATGTTGTTGTACCTGCTCCGTCTTTATTCCAGGATGTACTATCTTCACCATGATTATAATGTACCAGGAGACTGGAGTGTATATAGGCAAGGAGAGGTTGAAGGCACCTAGGAAAACACAACAGAACAACATTTACTAGTCTCGGTGTGGCATCACAGACATCACACAACACTTCACAACAAGAGAATCCCACATGCACACATCACAATGGGCAACAAGTGCCAGCATACACATCCTATAGATGTTCCTAAATGAACTGTCCCATTAACATTGTCAGACACCACTGAGTCTACAACCGGTTGCCATCACAAATCTCACATACACCTTCACAACAACAGCAACATCATTAGACAATGGGTATGTTTTATATTGTCACCCACCTTGCGAATGGCTAGGTTGTGGAGCATGCAGCATGCCACTACAATCTGACATACCTTCCTGGGCGAGTACATCAGTGCACCTCCGGTCTTGTCCAGGCAGCGAAAACGTGACTTCAGCAGACCAAAAGTACGCTCCACCACACGATGTGTCCTCCCCTGGGAATCATTGTAGCGGACATCAGTTGGAGTCCTGGGATTCCACAGTGGCTCAGCAACCAAGGACGTTTGGGATATGCAGAGTCACCTAGGTGTGACAGACACAAATAAACATTGCAATGTTGCTGAGGCGGAGGACAGCAGGTCACACACACAGCATGCCATATCACTAGGCATACTCACCCACAATCCAAGCACGCTCGTGAAGCAGATTAGTCATCAGCTGGGGTACAATGCTGTTACACAGGATGTATGAGTCATGGGCCGAGCCTGGGAATTTGGCACATGTGTGAGATGATCATATCTGCCTGGCACACCACTTGCACATTTATGGAGTGGTAATGTTTACGATTCCTGTAGATGTGCACACGTGCCTGAGGTGGCGCAAGCCCAACATGGGTGCTATCAATGGCACCAACAACATGGGGGATGTATCCGAGGGGATATAAATCTCTCTTCACAGCTGCCAATTCAGGCCCCCTGGGGAAATGGATATATGTGTCCTTGTACATCATCATGCAAAAAACAACAAGTGATGGACTGAATGTGGATCAATGTCACACACTCCCCCAGTCAAAAGATCTGGGCCCAAATCCATCGTTTTTTTGCACTCCACACCACCCTGGGTCAGATAATGGCTTTATGCAAATCAGCTCTGACCCTGTTGCCCCATGGGAACAGTCCAGTCCGAACTACAACAGCCATATCTTTCCCAGACCGGAATCAAGCATCCGAGGACCGGACCGGTTTCGAGGTAACACCTCTCTTCAGCCCGGCTAGCTTGACTCCAAGTGGTGTGGAGTGCCTGGGACCCACGTCTGGGCATCCCCAGCGCACTTAGGGCGGCAATTGCAAAAAACAACAAGTGATGGACTGAATGTGGATCAATGTCACACACTCCCCCAGTCAAAAGATCTGGGCCCAAATCCATCGTTTTTTTGCACTCCACACCACCCTGGGTCAGATAATGGCTTTATGCAAATCAGCTCTGACCCTGTTGCCCCATGGGAACAGTCCAGTCCGAACTACAACAGCCATATCTTTCCCAGACCGGAATCAAGCATCCGAGGACCGGACCGGTTTCGAGGTAACACCTCTCTTCAGCCCGGCTAGCTTGACTCCAAGTGGTGTGGAGTGCCTGGGACCCACGTCTGGGCATCCCCAGCGCACTTAGGGCGGCAATTGCAAAAAACAACAAGTGATGGACTGAATGTGGATCAATGTCACACACTCCCCCAGTCAAAAGATCTGGGCCCAAATCCATCGTTTTTTTGCACTCCACACCACCCTGGGTCAGATAATGGCTTTATGCAAATCAGCTCTGACCCTGTTGCCCCATGGGAACAGTCCAGTCCGAACTACAACAGCCATATCTTTCCCAGACCGGAATCAAGCATCCGAGGACCGGACCGGTTTCGAGGTAACACCTCTCTTCAGCCCGGCTAGCTTGACTCCAAGTGGTGTGGAGTGCCTGGGACCCACGTCTGGGCATCCCCAGCGCACTTAGGGCGGCAATTGCAAAAAACAACAAGTGATGGACTGAATGTGGATCAATGTCACACACTCCCCCAGTCAAAAGATCTGGGCCCAAATCCATCGTTTTTTTGCACTCCACACCACCCTGGGTCAGATAATGGCTTTATGCAAATCAGCTCTGACCCTGTTGCCCCATGGGAACAGTCCAGTCCGAACTACATCAGCCATATCTTTCCCAGACCGGAATCAAGCATCCGAGGACCGGACAGGTTTCGAGGTAACACCTCTCTTCAGCCCGGCTAGCTTGACTCCAAGTGGTGTGGAGTGCCTGGGAGTGCCTGGGACCCACGTCTGGGCATCCCCAGCGCACTTAGGGCGGCAATTGTACATCATCATAGCGGACAGCCCATCACGCAGCACCAAGCTGAACATAGGTTGTGACATCCCACCTGCGTTGGACACTGTGTTGATCCAGTGGCAAAAAAATTCAGGCCCACCATCACCTTATACGTTGGGATAAAAGCTGTTGGATATGTTCCACCATTTAAGGACTACTATATGTCACTGCCTGACCTCGAATCTACCAGATCCAACACGACCCTCCCTTGCACATCGAGACTGACCCCCCCCCTCACTCCTGGTGCTGCTCCTCACTAGCAAGATGGTTGCTCGAGGTTCCTAACCCATTCAGACAACGTAAGCATCACCAGTGAGTCATAAACTCCTACTATAGCGATGTCCACAACGCTCTCGACTCCAGCTGCTCATTTGAGAAATGCCCCCAATAGGAAGAGTACAGAGAGTACTCCAGTACTCCCTAACAACCTCAAACACCCCTCACCATGTGATATCCCCCTCACCAGCCCCAGGGAGAACAGGACCCCTCTACTACCCCCCTTCGGCTCTCACTCCCACCGCCTCTTGCCCTCCTCCCACCCAATCTACCTCGAATAACCTGAACACCCACCTCCCCAAACCCACATGCAAAAAAGCACCTACACCCCAACACGACTCCAGCCCCCCTGCCTTCACGGCCTTGCCCAGACCCCACATGGTCAACACAACCACAACAAGGCTACCCAACACCCTGAGACTCTCTCCCCCGACCCTACACGGACGACACAACCACAACAAAGCTACCCAACACCCTGAGCCTCTCCCCCCTTAGGCCCAACACACCCGCACAGGACCCGTCCCAGCACCTCAATGAATTAGAGACTGAGCAGCGACTTCCCCTGCTGGAAAACCAGATAGCAACTATAAACCAGGGCTTTAGCAAAATCCTAGCCAACCTCGCCGTGCCCCAGCAGCCTCAGCGCACCCACTCCTTCACCACCCATACACAACAAAGGGCGTCCAAAGTCCCCCTGGGTCGCTAACCCCCTTTCCAATCTGACACACAGACCCAAAAGAACCAGAGACGCCATGTCTGAGAGTGAAGCAGCGGACCTCGCCTCCTCATACATCAATACTATTACTGTCACCCTCCAATCCAAAATCCAGGTGATCACCGGACTAGGAAGAGACCAAGGGGAACATCCATTACAACCCAACTTTTACCCCGCACTACCATTACAACGCAACCATTACAACGCAAGTCATTACAACGACTTGCGCTGGAGGGCGCTGTAGGATAGGGAATAGCTTAATTTTCTATCCAACACCTTCCCTACTATCCACGGGGACTGGAGTTGGAATAGAAAATGAAACTATTCCACTATCCAGCGCCCCCCAACGCAAGTCATTGTAATGACTTGTGTTGTAAAAACTGCGTTGTAATAGCATGCGTGGTAAAAGCATGTGTTGTGATGTCATACAACCAGAGACCAAGGGCCTCTGAAATCTCCCATACCTCCGACCTCCCGCTCTAGCATCCCCACGGCACCCTTAACGAAGAAACCCAAAACAGAGACGACCCCACTAACTGCATGCTCATAAACTGCATATCAGCCACCCAGCATGCCACAGAACTAGCAGAATCCATCCTCACTCACGACATAGACATAGCATTCATCACTGAAACCTGGCTTAATGATTCCTCCTTACCACTCCTGGACACTCTTGTCCCCCCAGGCTTTTCAATCACCAACAAAGATAGAAAAGACCAAAGAGGAGGTGGCATAGCAGTTATCCACAGAGACAATATTTCTGTGATGGAAATAGACTACTTCAACACCTTTGAATGCCTAAACATCAACATTAGCACTAGCAACAACAAAACACTAACCAGCCATCTTATCTACCACCCCTCAGGCACCACTGCCACTTTCACTGAACACCTGTCTGACCTGATTGCCCACTGCTCACTTTGAGATATGAATAACTTAATTCTGGGCGACTTCAACCTACACTGGAATAAAGATAACAACCCGCTAATCCAGAACCTGAGTGAGCTGCTACACAACAACAACCTTACCCAACACTGCACAGAAGAAACTCACAACAAAGGAGAAATCCAAGATGCCATTATCGCCAAACGCGACACAGTTACGATAAACCACATCCTGCCCGTGGATTGGTCAGACCACCACTTAATCCTCTTCCACCTCACTCAACCAGTCACTTTACAACCCCCTACCCAAGAATAGCCCAAATGGACCAGACACCTCACTCAGATCAACATGACTGACCTGGAGGAAAAGGTAAACTCCCTCTTCACTACCTCAGCGGATGATCTATCCACGACAGAATTCACTGCCCATTACAACACAACCTTAACAACCTTTCTAGACCAGACAGACCTTCTGAAACAAAAAAAACAGGAACATTCCATCCAGATCCTGGTTCAATATGGACATCAACAATGAAAGAAGACAACTTAGAGCCACAGAAAGACTGTTGAGAAGCAACCCATCAAAAAGCCTACTCGAACAACTCAAAGCAGCTCATAGAAAATACAAAAAACACATCTGCTGTGAAAAATCTAACTCTTTATGCTCCTCGCTGACCAATGCAAAAAACAGGCCAAACGAACTGTTTAAAATCATCAAGCAACAAACCTCCAAGCCCTCCACACCCTCTATGCAAAGAACTGTGCGAAAACTTCGCCTTCTTCGAAGAAAAAATCACCAAGATTGAGCTCTCACACATCAGCACCAACCCCGCCTGCATAAGCCTGCGCCCAGTTACAATAGAAAGCACATGCCTGTATCCCACGAAAACATCGAAGTCCTTCAATCCTATCACGGAAGCCGAGATTCTTAAAGTCGGCCAAGTAATGCCACTACTAAAAAAAACAGGCTTTGACTGCATGGACCTGAATAACTTCAGACCCATCTCCAATCTCACCCTTCTATCCAAAATCCTCGAAAAATGTGCCCTCTCACAACTGACTCAGCACATGAACAACATCAACCTTCTTGATCTCCACCAATCGTGATTCAGAAAAGGCTATAGCACCGATACGGCGATCCTCAGCATCACAGATGATATCCACAAATCACTTGATACCGATCAATGCTGTCTACTCATTCTCCTCGACCTATTGGCAGCCTTTGACACGGTTGATCATCAACTTCTCATCAAGGCCCTACAAGAAAGGGAAGGTGGTCATACGCTGGTTCTCCTCCTTCTTACATAACCGGACGCAAAGGATAAAACCCCAAAATCTTACCTCCGACCTTCACCCCGTCATCAGGGGTGTACCCCAAGGTTCTGTGCCCTCACCACAACTGTTCAACATATACATGGAACCCCTCACCACAATACTTAAAAATACTAACATCCCCTTCTACCTATATGCTGATGACACCCAGATCTATCTAGAAACCTCCTCCCCACACGACATCCTCAGACTTAATGACACTCTAAAAGAAATCCAACATTGGTTGTCCCAAAATCATCTAAAACTCATTCAAGACAAAACGGAGATCCTCCTTATCATCAACAAATAAGAGAACCCTCAAATTGCAGAATGGCTTTAACCTATGGATGCTCTGAATGGTAATCTCACCCTGGCTAACTCCGTAAAATCACGAAGAATCACCCTGGACCCTAAACTGGACATGACCAACCACATTAAAAACTCTGCAAAAAGTGCCTTCCTTAACCTGAAGCTTCTATACAAATTTAAACCAATTATCCCTACCAAGGACCTCAAACAAGCCACCCAATCACTGGTGCTACCCAGACTCGACTATGGTAATGCAACCCTAACTGGCACCACAAAAACCCACCTAGCTCCCCTCAAAACAACCCTCAATGCAGCATCCAGAATGGTCACTGGAATCAGGAAATGCAATCACATTTCACAGCACTAAGAGAACTAAAATGGCTCCCAGTGGAACAGCGTGCTAATTTCAGAACTGCTTGCCTTATGCACAAAGCCCTACACACACAAAACCAGACTATTTGGCCGCCAACTCAAGAGGGCCAGCCAGACAGGAATCCTGAGGAGCTCCAAACCCCTCCTTCTCATCCCTATGAAAACACGCAAACAAAAAACCTTTGCTAGGTCCTTCGCTGGAAACGCGCCCAAAATCTGTAACTCCATCCCAGCAGATATCAGAACCATCCCGTCCTTCACGAAATAAAAAAAACACCTAAAAGCCCTCTTTCTCAACTGCTCCCTCCGGAATGGATAGACGCCGCCTTTACGCTAAACCTGGCTCCGTTACTCTTTGACTTTGTATCACAAAGATCCACCTCAGCTCACTCCAAGACAATTGTGCATAAAATGAGGTTGCTTCAGGACGCACGTACTACCTCAATAATGCATACAACGAGGCTACCTCAGGATTCAAGTACTACCTTAAGAATGCACTGTACTCTTGGACTTCTGAACCTTATGCATAAGACTGCTCTACTATGTAACTCTTGCGAAACACTGTTGTAAAGCGCTCCGATACCCCCCCGGGTCTGGCCAACGCTATATAAAACTCCTCAAATAAAATAAAATTAAAATAAATAAATAAAATGTACAAATGGTGGTTGGCATGCCCCGTCACCCAAATTGTGGTATCTGCCTCCTGGCCCCAGGGGTGTATCATCCCCACGGAGCATGCCCGTTCAGCCAATGGGAGCCTTATTCGCGGTGGCATGATGCAATTCTGACAATCGCGGTAGGTATGCTCCGCCACCGCAGAGCCGGTCGTTGGATGCAATTGAAAGATGCACCACCGCGGTAGCACCCGCCTGGCCCCTATGGTGTGTCATCACCATGGAGCATGCCCTTACAGCCAATGGGAACCTTAATCGCGGTAGCAAAATGCAATTTTGAAAATTGCGGTAGGTGTGCTCCGCCACCACAGAGCCGGTCATTGGATGCATTTGAAAAAGTCAGACCTGGAACACCAATTGCAGCAGCTTAGCACCTTTGATAAGACCCCAGGGGGCTAAATATGTATGGGAGGGAGCCTTACATTTCCACTGCTCCCAGAGCCTGCTGCCAGAGACCCCTCACCTGCTGCTGCCTCAAGGAACTGCTGCCAGAGACCCCTCATCTGCTGATTCCTTCAGGGACTGCTGCCAGAGACCCCTCATCTGCTGCTGCCTCCAGGGACTGCTGCCAGAGACCCCTCACCACCCAATTCCACCGCTGCTGTCTCATGTCCACAGTGATGGCAAGGACTGAGAAGATCCGTGCCAGTCCCTTCACAATCGAGGAGCTGGAGGTCCTGGTGGTCGAGGTGCTCACACAGTACCCAAGGCTATATGGTACCCCAAATGTCGTGGAAAGTCTTCAACAGTGGCGGGGAGTACAAGGGGGGCACACATGTAGTTGGACTGATGTAGTATGTGCCTGAGAGTATGGGGTTGTGTCATGCACTGCCTAACATGCTGTCTCCAGGGGGAAGGTGAGTGTACCCTATTCCACAGTTTCCCTGCCTTCACATGAATATTTGAGTGACCTGTGTTGTCTTGTCAGCCATACAGTGACACAGCAAGTTGTTAATGCATGAGTCAGGGCAGTGATTGCTTGGCTGAATGGCTGTGTGTGCCCCTGTTGTCCATCTCAGTGTGAGCCCACCTGGCCTGCACAGTCACCGCCCAAAAAGATAAGGACACATCACTTAACTTACAGAGTATTACATCTGTCTTTTCTCATTGCACTCCCGCTATGAGCCATCTCAGCCCTGTAGATTGCACACGACCGGCCTTGTGAAAAGGATTTTGTATTTGTGAGATCATGTCCCTCTATGTGGCATCCATGACACAGTTATCTATTCACAGGGCAAGGACATTGAGGGCTGCGCAGTCTTGGACACAGTGAGTCTACCCCCAAACACATGTGGATATGTGATATATGTCTTGCTCAACCTAAAAATGGACAGGAGATGTGGGCAGGCTACACTAGGCTTTCAGTGCTGGCATCCTGCATGTGTGCAAGATGTGCAGGGACTGTGTTCCCCCTCTCACCTGCATGCATTTACAACAGCTTTTCCCATGCAGATTCCATGTGAGATGTACACTTGTCTATGTTATACATATCTGTGGATTTGGGATTAGTTTGTATCATGCTACTGTACTGAGAGATGTAGGTACATAACACTGTGTCACTGATCTTTTCCCCCGCTTGTCTCCCATGCCTGCAGCTCAAGGTACACCAGCGTAAGGCTGTGTGTGGGACCATTGCTCACTGATCTTTGTTCCCCTAACATCATGGCGCTTTTAGCACCGGTTTGCGCTCCTATGGTTCAAGTGATTCTTAACGCCTCCATCCAAACGCGTTCTACTTCTACCGCACGGAAAGAGGACTTGGTCTGTCCGATCCTAAAAAAACTACTGCAGATCCCCAAGTTCTAAGTAATTATAGACCGATATCGCTGCTGCCGCTGCTAGCCAAGATATTGGAGACTCAAATTAATAAACAACTAAGCCATTACTTAGAATCTAACAGCATCCTTAATTCTTCGCAGTCAGGGTTTCGGGCAGGATTTAGCACCAAGACTGCGACACTGGCAGTCACAGACTCATTAAGACATACTCTTGATGAGGGCGGATCAGCGATACTCATCCTCCAGGATCTCTCCGTGGCATTCAATACAAACTCTCATCGGCTGCTGGTGGAGAGATTACAGGAGTGCGGTGTAGAGGACCTTGCTCTGAAATGGCTTAGGAATTTTTTGACAGACCGAGGGCAGACGGTCATTCTCGGCCCTTTCAAATCTCAGAGATTCCAGTTGGACAAGGGAGTGCCTCAGGGCTCCTGCCTGAGCTCGACACTTTTTAATATATACATTACCCCCTTGGCCAAAGTTGTCAAGCCTTATGGGTTCAAGATGGTGTCCTACGCTGACGACACTCAGCTGATATTCCCATTTGGAACCAACCACTCTGAGGAGAAACAGCGTTTCTCGGCGGGAATGCTTGCCATCTCGAAATGGAAGACAAAACGCTGTCTTCAACTTAACCCAGGGAAAACAGAGCTTATGCTCCTGGGAAAAGCCGCCAACATCTGGACATCCGATTGGTGGCCTCCCCAGTTGGGATCCGCCCCCATTCCATCCTCCTCAGTGAAGAGTCTGGGAATACAGCTGGATGACAAGCTAACGATGAGGGGCAATGTCAAAAACATCATGGGCTCATGCTATCACAGCCTTCGCCTGCTACGTAGAATGGTTCCTTATCTACCATTGAAACACTGTAGAACGGTGGTCCAGGCGATGGTCATGAGTCGCCTCGACTACGGCAATGCTCTACTGGCAGAGGCAGGAGAGACTCTGTTGGCAAAGCTACACGTTATTCAGAGTACTGCAGCTAGGATGGTGTTAAACCGTCCTCCTGGTTCCCCTTCCTTTCCCTTACTTAGAGAGCTTCACTGGCTCTCGGTTAAAAAGAGATTGTTCTTTAAGATATGTTGCCTCACCTTTAAGGCCATCAATGGAATGGGCCCTGAGTATCTACAAAAGAAGATCTGTAAACAAAAATCCAGGTGTAATCTTTGGTCAAACTTTCTGGCATTGCTGAAGGTCCCACGTATCCGCCTTAACCGCATAGGGGGCACATCTTTCTCATACCTAGCTCCCAGATACTGGAACACACTTCCTGAGGCCTTACGTAAAGCCACTTCTTACCTTATTTTTAGGAAACATCTTAAAGCTTTTCTATTTTAGTACAGCTCCCAGATACTGTAACACACTTCCTGAGGCCTTAAGTAAAGCCACTTATTACCTTATTTTTAGGAAACATCTTAAAGCTTTTCTATTTTAGTACACTCCTTCCCTTCTAAAGTCTGCTGAAATCCTACCTCCACGTCTCTATATTTCCCCTTTTAGGCTCAGTGCTGAGATGCCCCCGGGTGAGTCACGCGCTTTACAAAAGGTCACTAACATAACATAACATTGCAGCCAAGGTGCGGGCTCTGGGTGTCTCAAACCAAAGGCGCACCCACTGCCACAAGAGATAGGACGACTTCAGCAAAGAACGTGGCCGAGATGACCTTGGGGCTGCTTCCTCGCACTGGGCGGTTGGCACGGCACGGCATGACACCACTCATGGGCTGCATCTTGGCCATGACACAACCTGAGCTGGATGCACGTTTGAAGGGGCATCAGCAGCAAGCTAGGGATGAGTATCCCGGGAAGGGTGACTTTGGCTGGGAGTAGCTGCATGTGTACAGAGCCCGTGCCAGCACTGGCCTATGTCATGTTGGTAGTGTGATGCAGTGGCTTGTAAGTGGCTGCTGGTCTGAGTGCAGCTGTTATGCATTTGCCCTACCTGAACTTACTAAGGTAATTTGAGTACTGTGCATTTCCATGGCATTCTGAGTCGTGGTCTTCAGGTATCGTCTGCAATGAGGTAGTCTGGTAAATTCCATGGAAGAGAACAGCAGTGTGCCCAATCTGAGTATGCTTTCATCACGCACTGTTTGAGTCAATAAAGTGAGTTAGCACCATGTCATAGCACAGGGTGGCGTGCAAGATGTAGACTTAGTCATCTTCTGTGATGCTTTGCTTGCATATGTTTGTAATGTTGCTACCAATGAACTAAACCTACATCTCTCTCTCTCTCATGCAGCATCTCCTGTGGTCACGGAGGGACAGGGGAGAGACACCAGTGGTGATGAAACAAACACAACAGCTGCACAGGAGCCCAGTGACACAGATGTGACCAGCGCCTCGGAGGGGGACAGTAGTCTGCTGGAGGAATCACAGCCTGGGACGCAAAGTTCAACGTCATCTGATGCCAGCGGTGATGCATCCATGTTGATGGGCATAGGGAATGGGGACTCTGCATCATCTTCTACCACACAGCGACCAGTGCCCACCCTCCCAGCCACTTCCTCTGGTGCTGCCCGTGTTCACCCCAGTAAGAGGGGAAGAGTGTCCTTCACCCTGGGCAACGCTGCACCTGCCCCTGTCCCCCCCGGCTGCCATCAGTGCTGAGTCTGTGGTCCTTTTGTGCCAGCTGTGTGTAGGCCAGACAGCTCTCCTTAATGCCTTCATAGACCTCAACAAAAAATTGGCACAGGTGGTTGCTTTCATGGAGGGCATACATTCAGACGTGGGTGGGCTGCACCGGACTGTCCAGTCTTTGCCCTTCACAGTGACGGTAGCACTTCCACTGGCACAAACTCAGAGATCAGCTCCGGTCCCTTTGTCCAACCCCCTGGCAGTGGCCACGTCTGACGATAGTGACTACGCTCCACAGATCTCAAAGTCATGATACAGCACACGAAGCACACAGCAGCAGCAGCCCAATTGGTCCAGGGCACAGACCCATCCCCACAGAACACTATAGCCACCCCAGAGCGCAAAGACAAAAGCCAGTCAGGCGACACCAGGGGCCAAAAAGCAAAGAAGTCCTCAGGCTCACATGCCTCAGAGGCATCCCCAACCAAGGACTCTCCTGTCCCTAAAGCGTCTCGCAAAGAGAAGCATACAGTTTCTGTGCCCACTGAGAAGGTGGTGCATGCCAAGGGTACCCCTAAGAAGGGCTCCAAGGCAGATTCACCCACCACCTTGACTCCCATTCCAAACCCGATGAAGCAGCGGAAGGAGGGCACTGTAGAGGTAACACCTGGTAAACAGGGGATGGAGGGGCAAAGGCAAGGCCATGCAAAGCATTCCGCTAGATCCAGCACATCCCCAGAGGGAGTGCCAGCATCTGCACCTGATGCAGCATTGGTGGTGAGTGTGCCTGTTATGTCCACACCACTTCTAATTGACCCCAGGTCAGGGAAGCCATTTAGAATCTCCAAGAGTGGAAAGACACCCCTTCACAATCTCCCAGTTACACTGTGTCGCACGTCAGCATGACTCCACCTCCACATGCCACTACACCACCTGGTCCAAGCTGCACTCTGGCTTGCCAAGCCATTGATAGCTCTACCTCAGCTGGGCCGCTCTCTCCCCGGTCAAGTGCTCCAACTGTCCCGACACACAGCCAGCTCCCACTCCACCTGACAGCCAAGTCTGAGTGGTAGTCACCCTCTCACACCTGTCTCTCACACAGGGGGGCCTATACTGCCCATTGTTACCCCCCTGACTTTGTTGATGACCATGGAAGGGTACAGTCGCACACATTCCCTGTGCAGCTTCTCAGGTACTCACTCTGCACTTTGTCCTACCCACTGGCTTGTCATTCACTGCTGTTTGCCCCTTGCTTGTGCAGCTTCTCACGTACATACTCTGCACTTTGTCCTGGCCACTGGCCTTGCTGTTTTGCCCTTGCCTGTGCAGCTTCTCATGTACTCACCCTGCACTTTGTCCTGCCCACTAGCATTGTCATTCACTGTTGTGTGCCCCTTGCCTGTGCAGCTTCTAATGTACATACTCTGCACGTTGTCCTGCCCACTGGCCTTGTCATTCACTGCTTTGTGCCCCTTGCCTGTGCAGCTTCTCATGGACAAACTATGCACTTTGTCCTACCCACTTGCTTGTCATTCACTGCTGTGTGCCCCTTGCCTGTGCAGCTTCTCATGGACATACTCTGCACTTTGTCATGCCCACTAGCCTTGCTGTTTTGCCCTTGCCTGTACACATGTACACACTTCTCATGTACACACTCTGTACTTTGTCCTGCCCACTGGCCTTGTCATTCACTGCTGTGTGCCCCTTGCCAGTGCAGCTTCTCATGTACATACTCTACACTTTGTCCTGCCCACTGGTCTAGTCATGCACTGCTGTGTGCCCATTGGAGTGGCCACTGGCCTTGCTGTTTTGCCCTTGCCTGTGCAGCTTCTCATGTACATACTCTGCAATTTGGACTGGCCACTGGCCTGGCTGTTTTGCCTGTGCAACTTCTCATGTACTCACTCTGCACATTGTCCTGCCCACTGGCCTTACAGTTTTGCCCTTGCCTGTGCAACTTCTCATGGACATGCTCTGCACTTCGTTTTGGCCACTGGCCTTGTTGCTCTTTGCTGTGTTCACCTATTCCCTGTGCAGCTTCTTCTGTACATACTCTGTACCTTGGACTGGCCGCTGGCCTTGCTGTTTTGCCCTTGCCTGTGCAGCTTCTCATGTACTCACTCTGCCCCTTGGACTGACCACTGGCCTTGCTGTTCTGCCCTTGCCTGTGCATCCTCTCATGGACATGCTCTGCACTTCGTTTTTGGCCACTGGCCTTGTTGCTCTTTGCTGTGTTCACCTATTCCCTGTGCAGCTTCTTCTGTACATACTCTGCACCTTGGACTGGCCACTGGCCTTGCTGTTTTGCCCTTGCCTGTGAAGCTTCTCATGTACAAACTCTGCAGCTTGGACTGGCCACTGGCCTTGCTGTTTTGCCTTGCCTGTGAAGCTTCTCATGCACATGCTCTGCACCTTGGACTGCCCACTGGCCTTGCTGTTTTGCTCTTGCCTGTGAAGCTTCTCATGCACATACTCTGCACCTTGGACTGCCCACTGGCCTTGCTGTTTTGCTCTTGCCTGTGAAGCTTCTCATGTACTCACTCTGCACTTTGTCTTGCCCACTGGCCTTGCTGTTTTGCCATTGCCTGTGCAGCTTCTCATGGACATACTCTACACCTTGGACTGGCCACCGGCCTTGCAGTTTTGCCCTTGCCTGTGCAGCTTCTCATGTACATGCTCTGCATTTTGTGCCTTGCTCTTCTCTACTCTTGGTGCCTATCTGTGCAATATGTGAATAAAGACAGTTGCTCCCGTTGTCTGTTTTGTCAGGGTCCTTACTGAATAAAGTTATTTTGCTGTGTGTATGTGGTTTACTGTGCCACTTCAACATTGCCAATGTCTTGGCTCACGTACTCTATTTTTTTACAGGGGTGACAGGGACTTCAGTTCTTCCTGACCCTGATACTTGTGGGGGCAATGCTGTCAGTTTTAAATGCAATGCAGTAGTCATTTTCATAATTTGTTCATGTTGGCTATATTGTACACGTGTCAGGTTGGGTGGGATTCTGTCCACAGGATTGCAGGCAGGCTGGCCAGGGTCATCATGTATGTGTGTTCTTACTTTATGTGTGCCCAGTAGTGTATGTGTGTGGTCATCTTGCGATGGCCAGTCATCCTAGTCCATGGCTTACTTTCAATGTGTGCTCTTGGGTAGTCAACAAGTGTGCAGTGTGAAGGGGGTGACGTTGTCGGGAGTGTTGATGTGTGTGTGTGTCCCTGCATTGTTTACTACATACATGTTTCACCCAGGAGTTGAGTGCCTGTTGTTTGAGTTGTTCAACCCTGTGGATATGGTTATATGCACATGTGTGAGTTGTATGCTGTGCACTGTGCAGTTTGTTGGTGTGTCCATGCAGTTCTGGCTGACTCCTACTTGTTGTTTTTGTCACATGTGAGTATGCAGAGTGTGTGACTGGCAAGTCAGTGTTGTGTTATGTTGATCATCCATGTGTCTTGATACTGTTTGTGGAGACTGTGCAGACCTGCTGATCTACACTGCCATTGTGGTTGTGTTTTCTTATGCAATGCTGTCACATGGTGCATTTTTGCCTCCAGTATAGCATGTTGTGTGTGGTGTCATACCATCTGTGCTTCAGATGCCTACCCATTGTGTGTCTACACTCCCTCTATTTGTGTAAGGCACACTCCTGCCATGTCCACTACTGACGTACAAAACACTTCACTTAGATGTCAGCTGTCCCCTTGGTTTACATGTGTGTGTGCCTTCCCATCACTTCATTTACGACACTGTGCTTGTTGGTGCAGTTCTTTTGCAAAGAGCAATGTGCCACTCAGAACATTTCCCCAATTGGTTATATGGGATGTTCTTGTGCTGTTTGGCAGTCATGGTTGCTCATATGCACTTCAACTGTGTGTGATGCCCAGTCCTCTGGTCAAGTTGTTTCCTCCTTTCTGTCCCAGACTTGTGCAACTGTTGGTGTTGTGTTGAATGTATGTGTGTTTGCTGTGGTACTGCTTCACTTCCTGGGTTTGATTTTGTATTTGTGCTGTGCTGATTAGTGTTGTGAGGGTTCATGTTGTGTCACTCATGTCTGTGTGGGGCTGGTATGCTTGGTGTGCACACACTGCTTGTTGTGCATGCAGTGCTGTGGGTGTATATTGCCTTGTCATTGCCTTGTGTGCATCCACCTATGTCCTGCTGTGTTTGCTATGTGACTTTTAGTGCCGGTGTATCTGTTGTTTGTTTAGGATGTGGCTGTGTTTATCTGTGATGGTGCACTTCTTGTCTGTGTTTTGGTATGATGTCTGTGCATTGATCCTGACTGATGAGGTTGTGCACGCCTGTTGTGTCTGGGCTCCCATCGCCTTTCCACAGTTTTGCTGCACAGGGCATGTTTGTTCTTGTTGTGGTTCTGTGTGTGTTTCTGTTGGGTTATGTGTTTGTCTATTGTTTTTGTGCAGACATTTGTTCTGCATCCCTGTGTGAGTGTGTGTGTGATGTTTGTGGCTACCCCCAGGGTATGTGATTGTCTGTGTATTGACTGGAAATTATTGACAGTCTTCTGTGTGTTTGACACTGGTATTGTGTGCAGCAGGTGTGAGGGGGTATGAGTGTAGATTCCTACTAATGTTTGACAGTCATGGAGTGTGTCAATGGGCCCTGTGTGTTGTGCTGCTGGCGTACTCCTGTGAAGTATGTTCCGTTTGCCAACCCGTCCGGCACTGCAGGAGTGAAGATTTTCCCAATCCACTACCCTCACCGCGGACACCCTACACCTGAATAAATAATCAAGGTGATGGGCGACCCCGATGCAGGGAGAAGGTGGGGGAACAAAACAGGGGGGCGGAGACCTCAGGGGCTTCCCAGGTGCTGCTTCATATTTGGTTGTCTATCACCCTTCCTGCACTCAACAGACCACAGCCGTGACCTTAAAACAAGAAGGGACAACAAGATAATAATTAGGGAACACACAGCAGGCTAATAACGCATCACAGGCATAACTGAGTGCACACCAGAACTCAGAGAACCCCAGGATTACCCAGTAGTGTGAAGAAGGACGCTTTGCATATGATGAGGAACACATTCTCCTGATGCTAAACTCCACTTGTCTTGAATAAGTTGAGAAGCAAATGAGGGTAAAAAAGACACTGCTATAATGCCTGACACAGTTTTCTTTCTTGCGCAGAATCTGACACACCTTCTCCAGATAGACCCAAAACATAAACAAGAAGGGGGTGGGGGGAAAGGCTCGGAAGGCTCCCACGAGCAACTGAGGAAAAAAAAAAACGTAACACCAAATAATAACAAGCATTAGAAATGCATTGGGGCTCGGGTTTGTTTGAGTTTGAGATAATGGCATTGTAAATGGCAATGTGTTTTAGGCATGTGTTTTGGAGTGGAAGCATGTGGTGTGTGTTGGAGATATGTGTGTTGTATTGGAATGTTATCAATGGTGGCATGCTGCACTTTAAAGCATTATCTTTAAAAGGTAAAGTGCAGCATAGTGCGATAGGTACAATATTAATTGGTGGATGTGTTGTCAATTGGTGTGTGTATTGATGTGTGGTGGATGTGTGTGCCTGTAGGAATTGTGCAGTGATGGCTGTTGGTGTGTGTGGTTGGTGGAAGCGTGTATGGACTGCTCACCCTGCATACTCTTACTGATCACCCTGCATACTCTCACTCTGCTCACCCGCCATACTCACACTCTGCTCACCATGCATAGTCATACTGATCACCCTGCTTACTCACACTCTGCTCACCCTGCATACTCATACTGCTCACCCTGCATACTCTTACTGCTCACCCTGCATACTCTTACTGCTCACCCTGCATACTCATACTGATCACCCTGCATACTGATCACCCTGCATACTCAGTGTGCTCACCCTGCATACTCAGTGTGCTCACCCTGCATACTCAGTGTGCTCACCCTGCATACTCAGTGTGCTTACCCTGCATACTCAGTGTGCTCACCCTGCATACTCAGTGTGCTCACCCTACATACTCATACTGATCACCCTGCATACTCATACTGATCACCCTGCATACTGCTCACCCTGCATACTCAGTGTGCTCACCCTGCATACTCAGTGTGTTCACCCTGCATACTCAGTGTGCTCACCCTGCATACTCATACTTTTCACCCTGCATACTCATATTTCTCACCCTGCATACTCATACTGCTCACCCTGAATACTCATACTGCTCACCCTGCATACTCATATTGCTCACCCTGCATACTCATACTGCTCACCCTGCATACTCATACTGCTCACCCTGCATACTCCTACTGCTCACCCTGCATACTCCTACTGATCACCCTGCATACTTATACTGATCACCCTGCATACTCAGTGTGCTCACCCTGCATACTCAGTATGCTCACTCTGCATACTCAGTGTGCTCACCCTGCATACTCACAGTCTGCTCACCCTGCATACTCACAGTCTGCTCACCCTGCATACTCACAGTCTGCTTACCCTGCATACTCATACTGATCACCCTGCATACTCATACTGATCACCCTGCATACTCATACTGATCACCCTGCATACTTATACTGATCACCCTGCATACAGAGTGTGCTCACCCTGCATACTCATACTGCTCACCCTGCATACTCATACTGCTCACCCTGCATACTCCTACTGATCACCCTGCATACTTATACTGATCACCCTGCATACTCAGTGTGCTCACCCTGCATACTCAGTGTGCTCACCCTGCATACTCAGTGTGCTCACCCTGCATACTCACAGTCTGCTCACCCTGCATACTCACAGTCTGCTCACCCTGCATACTCACAGTCTGCTCACCCTGCATACTCACAGTCTGCTCACCCTGCATACTCACAGTCTGCTCACCCTGCATACTCACAGTCTGCTCACCCTGCATACTCACAGTCTGCTTACCCTGCATACTCCTACTGATCACCCTGCATACTCTTACTGATCACCCTGCATACTCAGTGTGCTCACCCTGCATACTCAGTGTGCTCACCCTGCATACTCACAGTCTGCTCACCCTGCATAGTCACAGTCTGCCCCCTGCATACTCACAGTCTGCTTACCCTGCATACTCATACTGATCACCCTGCATACTCATACTGATCACCCTGCATACTCATACTGATCACCCTGCATACTCATACTGATCACCCTGCATACTCATACTGATCACCCTGCATACTCATACTGATCACCCTGCATACTCATACTGCTCACCCTGCATACTCATACTGCTCACCCTGCATACTCCTACTGCTCACCCTGCATATTCCTACTGATCACCCTGCATACTTATACTGATCACCCTGCATACTCAGTGTGCCTACCCTGCATACTCAGTGTGCTCACCCTGCATACTCAGTGTGCTCACCCTGCATACTCACAGTCTGCTCACCCTGCATACTCGCAGTCTGCTCACCCTGCATACTCGCAGTTTGCTCACCCTGCATACTCACAGTCTGCTCACCCTGCATACTCACAGTCTGCTCACCCTGCATACTCACAGTCTGCTCACCCTGCATACTCACAGTCTGCTCACCCTGCATACTCACAGTCTGCTTACCCTGCATACTCATACTGATCACCCTGCATGCTCATACTCATCACCCTGCATACTCATACTGATCACCCTGCATACTTATACTGATCACCCTGCATACTCAGTGTGCTCACCCTGCATACTCAGTGTGCTCACTCTGCATACTCAGTGTGCTCAGCCTGCATACTCATACTGCTCACCCTGCATACTCATACTGCTCACCATGCATACTCATACTGCTCACCCTGCATACTTATATTGCTCACCCTGCATACTCATACTGCTCACCCTGCATACTGACACTCTGCTCACCCTGCATACTCACACTCTGCTCACCCTGCATACTCAGGTGAACTCTGCTCAGACTATTAATGTGCACTAAAATGTAAAAAAAACATTTTAGCTGCAGTAAATTGACAACAAAATAAATATTAAAGAGCACTGCGATACACATATACACTGACAGGGACAGCTGTGCCACAAAGTTGTGGTGATGTTTGTGCATGTGTTTCCCACATGCTGTTTTCAGTATTAGACTGCCAGGATAGGCTACTTAATGATTGTTGAACATTTTAGCTGCAGTAAATTGACAACAAAATAAATATTAAAGAGCAGTGCGATACGCATATACACTGACAGTGACAGCTGCGCCACAAAGTTGTGGTGATGCTTGTGCATGTGTTTCGCACATGCCGTTTTCAGTATTAGACTGCCTGGATAGGCTACTTAATGTTTGTTGAACAGTTTAGCTGCAGTGAATTGACAACAAAATAAATATTAAAGAGCACTGCGATACACATATACACTGACAGGGACAGCTGCGCCACAAAGTTGTGGTGATGCTTGTGCATGTGTTTCCCACATGCTGTTTTCAGTATTAGACTGCCAGGATAGGCTACTTAATGTTTGTCGAACATTTTAGCTGCAGTGAATTGACAACAAAATAAATATTAAACAGCACTGCGATACACATATACACTGACAGGGAGAGCTGCGCCACAAAGTTGTTGTGATGCTTGTGCATGTGTTTCCCACATGCTGTTTTCAGTATTAGACTGCCAGGATAGGCTACTTAATGTTTGTCGAACATTTTAGCTGCAGTGAATTGACAACAAAATAAATATTAAAGAGCACTGCGATACACATATACACTGACAGGGACAGCTGCGCCACAAAGTTGTTGTGATGCTTGTGCATGTGTTTCCCACATGCTGTTTTCAGTATTACACTGCCAGGATAGGCTACTTAATGTTTGTTGAACATTTTAGCTGCAGTAAATGGACAACAAAATAAATGTTAAAGAGCACTGCGATACACATATACACTGACTGGGAGAGCTGCGCCACAAAGTTGTTGTGATGCTTGTGCATGTGTTTCCCACATGCTGTTTTCAATATTAGACTGACCTATGTCTATAAATGGTTCTAAGAACACACTAATGTAAGTCATAAGACAACAAATGTTTCATTTTAAAAACATGTGAAGTTAGTAACTGAAATGCAGAAACGAAACTATATTGACAGAAACAAAAGCCCTCCTGCCCTCATAAAACTGAAGGGAACATCTGTTTCGTCTTAATTACTTCTTATCGCACGACCAAGCCAGCTCTTCAAAGGTCAACACTTACACATGAAAGAATGCAGATGAACGCGCGCCCACCAAACTCACTGCAGACTGGTAAACGCGCCCCGACCATCTGGATTCTATTACCGCGGCACCCTGACAGCTCGTAATTGAAAATGTATTACACTCCCCTGCGCATAACCGCACAGAAAATGCAGGAAGTGCCGAACATAAAATATAAATGGCCTCTTGTGTCAAGGCTACTACAAACACAGCACCGCGAGGACCAATTACCATGCAGATGGCAAAAATAACTACTGAAAAATCTCGCGCACTGAGGAATTTTTGCTACACTATTCGGAGCCCCATAACAAAACGGCTCGGAGCTCCGCCCCACTTCTGACGAAGTGGTGACGTAGGCCGAGCCCTAAAAAGGAGCACTGAAAAAATGGCCGATCTTCAGCTCCTTCGTGATTCGACCCAAACTAACATAACAAGGCGGATAGGATACTAAAAACTCCGGAAGTCCAAGTCAGGAAACATGGAGAGACCCAGCCGTGTCTCTCCGTTATACTTTTTCTTCTCTTCTCCAAAGTCCAAATATAAAGACTCAGCTCGAGCCGGAAAATGGGGAGAGAATGACCAAGTAGGTCACCCAGAGCCCAACAGGGCAAGAATCCACCAACAAGGAACCAGGACAGCAGAAACAGGAACCAGAAGTCCAGAGGCAAGGGACCATAAAAGAAACCAAGCACCGACTTCCTGGTGGTAGGTCTTTTTGTGGATTTCCTTGGGACCGCCCATGTATTCCCATGTGCACTCAATCATACAGGCGACCACACGGGGAAAAAAACAAAGGAATAGGAAGGCACACAAGCCCCTTACATCCCAACAAAGTAGTATACATATGTGTGGCTGTTCAGAGTTTGACTTCAGGGCCTTCCTTTCATCCTTGTGCCTATACATGGGTTGCCTTGCTGTCTCCCTGGCTTGTTGCACTGAGCTGTCTGTGGTTCGACTTCACTCACTCTGCCAGCCATATGTGCTTTGATGGACTGAGGGTGTTGTTCTATGTTGCTTGTCTTGCATGCGATGTACACATGCTTGGTGGTTGTCTCATTGGCCTTCCATTTGGGTGCACCTCACTTTGGCTTTCCTATTTGTTGTGCTCCATTGCTGGTGGCATGTGGTCTGTGTCTGTGTCTGTGTGTCAGTGTGGGGTATGTCGGTGTGACTTTGCAGGCTGTGTGTCCAGTAGGATGTTTATTCCTTGTATGTGTTTGTATTCATTTAGTGCCTTTACTAAGTTTTCTTACCATGAGTGTGGTGTTGTGTGGGGTGTGTGTTGCCCTGGCCCTGTGCTTCTGTGCTGTGTGTTCCTCTGCACCCACTCCTGCTGTGGCTGTCTCCCTAGTTGTTTGATGTGTGGTGCAGGGTGTGGATTCACCTGGCTTGCTGTTGTGCATGGGGGTGCACAGGAGGGGCACATGGCATGTCCCTTCAGGGGGGGCTAGTGTGTGGAGGGTGGAGGTGTGGCCCTGTGGTCTTTGTGCCCTGTCCATGCCTTGCGCTGGCCCTGCCTTCTGCATTGTGCACATGTATTCCCTTGTCTTCACCGCTGAGGTGACGTGACCGGGACATTGCTGCAAGATCGCGGAAAATGTGTGTCCTGGATGCGGAGGGGTGACTTGGTGGCAGGTAGTTCATGTGTGGGTACACTTGTGGATGTGTTCCCGTCCCCACCAGTGGTAGGGACCCTGTATCAGCCCATGAGTTGTGTGTTATGGTTGTGTGCAGGGTTGTGTTATTGGATACCTGCGGCGGCGTCCAGGGCGGTCCATGAGTTGTTTGTGATGTGTCAGGTACAGCACCGGAAAGACGTGTGGGGCTGGGTCCATTGCGGTCGTGACCGGGTGGTGTGGACCGGGACTCTGGTTTTGTGCTCCGCTGTTGAGCTTCCGCCGTCTCTGATTGGGCGGTTTCTCCGCTGCGGTGCGACTGGTTGTTTGGGGCATCCTAATTTGTGGAGCGGACATCATTACGCACGGCGGTGAGTCTTCATTGGCTCACACTGCCGCGGTTGCGGGCGCACTTTGATGGCGGTTCGCGTCGCACTACGGCGGACGTGAAATGGTCTATGTTTGGCCATTTTAATATGGTGGACATGAGGTCCGCTACTAGCGGGCGGAAACATGCATTTTTCCGCACTGCCAGCGCCGCGGTGGTGCCTCCGCCGGCCATCCTAATAGACCTCTAAATATTTAAAAATAAAAATAATAATATTTTTCTAGATTATTTTATAAACCACTACCCACCCTTATACACTATAAACACATCATCCCACTCATAAAAATAAATATCTAATATAAAAACTCACAAAATATTTTTAAAATTTTAATTTTCAAATAATTTAATTTTTTTTAAATATTTTTGAAACAAGGCCCACTCTTATCCCCTATAAACTCAACATCCCCCTCCTAAATATCTATTTCTAAAATAACATTTCTAATTTAAAAAATCTATTACAATTTTAAAATAATTCTGAATTTTTACACATTTTTTATAAACACTTACAACCCTTATCCCATATAATCCAAACATCCCACAACAAAACTTCTATATTAAAATTCAAAATTCAAAATGTATACCTGAAATTTATATTTGTTTTAATTTAAAACATATTTTTAAAACATTCCCCAACCTTATCCCCTATAAAACCAACATCCCGCTCCTAAAAATGTATTTCTAAAATACGTTTTCTAAATAAAAATTTCTATATACAATTTAAAATAAAATACATTTTTTTAGTTTATGTTTTTAAACACTCCCCACCCATATCCTATATAATCCCAACATCCCACATCACAAATTCGAAATGGAAATTAGAAATTCTAAAATAAAAATTAAAATATTTACATTTTTTTGAATTTAAAACATATTTTTAAAACACTCCCCACCCTTATCCCCTACAAGCCCAACATCCCGCTCCTAAAATTAAATATCAAAATTGAAAATGTCTAATCATACTAACATTTATAAAAATACAATTTAAGAAAATTCCACAACACATTTTTAAACACTTGTATACTATAAAAACTATTAATAAAAAATACAAAATACTATAAATTTATTTTAAAAAAACAAATATTAAAAATACAATACTTTTGACATTTGATATTATTTACTTTGATATGCAAAACATCGATATTTTTTACCATCGATATATAAAACTCGATATTTTTGTATATCGATATAAAAAATGCAATATTTTGACCGCTCACCGTGAAGGGGGGACTATCCATTTCATAATGTCAAGGCTATCAGCTTCTGGACCTGGCCCAACTCCACCTACCTCCCATAGGCAAAGGAAACCAGGCAAGTGAGGGGATCCCAGCAGGTGACAACAAGCAATAACAACAACAAACCCCCAACGTTCCTCCAAGTACTATCACACCAAGGTTTGTTGCCCAAACCAGTTAACTGTTATTTCATCCAGGTGCCCCCAGGATCCATAGAACACGCCCCCAGTACCATGAGACCACAGATGGGAGAACGCAAGGAATGTAGATAGGTTCTCCCACCCGGCCACACGTAAGTTGTAACTGAAGTCAGTAGAGAAAAGATGTCTGGACAGCAGTACCTAGGTAGTAGAGTGTATACAGAGGCTGTATTAGGGAAACAGAAGGATCAGATTATCTCATCTGCCATGCTCGGTGTGAGCACAGGCGGGGGGTGTTGGTATCCTAGTCTGCCATGTTCCCATAGATCAAATCAGTGTCCCCTCCCGGACTGAAGGCCCGTTCCGGAGACCCATTTGGCATTGCAGTGGTCGCTGCTGCAGTTACCACTTCCTCTTTGCCAGCCTGAGCATGCTGCTGAGTTGAGCAACAGCCATCACAGCATCCCACCCGATGTCACTTTCTCTTGCGGGGACCCAGCGGTGGTGTGGAAACGGGGTGCCAGGTACCTGCATTGTACAAATCAATCCACTGCCAAATCTCCTCGGGGGGATGAAGAAGGAGGTTTTATTATCCACTCGGATACATAATTTTGCCAGGAATAAAAGGGCATAAGACATTTACAGCACTCATACTATCTTTTTGGCACTGAAAAAGGAGGCTCTTAGCTTTTGTACCACTGTTGTAAAGTTGTGTAAATGGACCGCCTTGCATTGTGTACCATGAAGGGGCCAGATGTGCATGCCTGTTGTAGGATGGGTGGAGCAATCGTGCTACCACCAGGTGATGGGGGCATGTCAGGACTCCCAAAGTGGGCATAATGTTTCGAAAGCATCTCTGTATCAACCACCTCTTGTGTCCTGTCCTCGAGGAAAGAAACCATTGATGAGCCCTCAACTTGTTCCAGGAGCCCCAGACCTCTAATGTTGTTTCTCCTGGCCCTGCCCTACTGTTCCTCCATTAGGCCCCTAGTGCTTCAACCTTGCCTGCCAGGGCTCTGAGCTCACAGAGTGTAATTTGGAGATTAGGGGCTAGTTCTACCAGGTTAGATTCCCCTCTTTTCACCCTTAACTCTGTCTGCTATTGTCCGGCAGTCATCATGTGGTAATTCCAAGTCCACCACTAGTGGATCTATTTTAGCCTCATGTGAATCTTTGATGGACCCTATGGCAGTAAGGGTGGCATCTAGATTAGCCTCTTTTGGTGGGGCTACAGTAGAGGCACCTGCAGCTGCCAGGTCATCTGGGGAGTCTGGCTATGCTGACCTAAATATTTTCACATTAAGTTTTCCCATTCCTGAGCGGTTCCATAAAGACAGAGGAAAGGAGGCAGAGGTGCACCACGTAGGGAGGCCTGCAGAAGGACTCAGACGTGAGCACAGTGGAGACAAAGGACATAGATAGGAGCACCCAGTGCTGAATGAGCAGGATCTGTAGTTCAGATCCCCGCTGTGTGGAGTGCCGGATTATGCTGTGTTCGTACGGGTGGTCAATTGAAATTCCGGACAACCCCTGGCCGATCATAACACCTAGCTCAGTAGCCAAAACTCTTCCTAGTGTCCTCTTACCAAATGATGATATACCTGGTGCCCTCAGAATGTCTGGTGAGGGTAGAGCAACCCCCAGTCACCAGATGCAGACCACAAGCTCGAAGGTTAGCTGTCTGCGGCGCTGGGCTCCACCATACCTCGGGAGGGGGACCTCCTTCCCAAAAGCACTCCGGGGTCTCCAACCAAGTGGCAGACCATCCTGGAGGATTGCAACAGTGCAGCAGCCTATGACTGATGAGATCTCACCCCCCCAGTGTCTCCAACAATGGGGATGGCATTATTCTGCAAAACCACCTTAGATGAGGCCCCGAAGCAGGCCGCTGGTCTCAATGCTAAGAAATAAGTTGCTGAATAGTCACTTTGGGAGCTGCTGGGGCCGCGGTTAACCCTGGGCAGTTAAATCCACTTCGCTTGCGGAGTTTGCGGATTTTTGGCAACCCCCTGTTCCACGTAGAACGCAGAGTTACAGAAAACTCTGCTCTCTGCAATGTAGCAGCGTTTTTTTCTTCCTCGTACTTTCAGAATGCACTTTAGCGTGCACGGTAGTGACTTACCGGGAGCCCAGCATTAGCCGACGAGATTTCCTATCCATTTGTGCCATGAGATTTGGTAGCCGGCCCCACTGTGCCGCGATCACGAACAAGTCATTCGGACGCGCCATTTGAATTCCGGCGGAAGTTCAGTGAAGCTCGCAATGCCGAACACGCAAAATGTGCAATCTGGAGAAGAATATCTCTCGATCAGCATATAACCTTATTGAAAATGATAATTTTGGAAAAACTCCTCAGATTGATATTTGGCTATACTTTTTTGCGCTAGGAGTCCTTTTTCTTTTTTTACTTTTTTTTGGGAGAGTAAGGAAGTGCTCCAGAGTCTCCAACTTCCTGTTCCTGTCCAGCAGGCTCCTCCCAGTGCTTTGTCCATGTCCTGTTCACTTTTCATTTGGATTTGGAGCTGGAAGGATCACTTTTTGTTTCTGATGAATCATATATCATTGGATTTGAGGATGTTAGGATTTGAGGTTTTACAAGTAAGTTGGTGTTGTTTGTTTGATTGGGGCATTGCAGTTGCTGCAACTACATTGATTGTACTTTTCATCATTTTAAAAAAAAATGTTTTATTGTGGGACACCAACCCATATCTTGGGTGTCTGCGTCTCTGGAAACGTTATATAGATGACGTGTTGGTGATATGGCGAGGGACAGTTGAGGATCTAAAGAACTTCCATGCATGGCTGAATGGGAGAAAACAGTTTTTGAAATTCACCATCGAATACAGCAAACACAGGCTAGCATTTCTGGACCTATTGATTACGTCAACATCAGCTGGCTTACATTCAGAACTATACCGTAAGCCCATGTCCAGAAATTCCCTATTGAGCTATGGCAGCTGTCACCCGAAAGCACTGCGGGACAATTTGCCCTACGGGCAATTTCTGCGAATACAACGTAATTGTTCCACAAAATCTGCTTTTGAAAACCATACCAAGACTCTGGAAATGAACCTGGCAGAGAAAGGATATCCAAGACGGTTGATTCACAGGTCTAAGAAAAGGGCTTCCAATAATAACAGGGAGAGCCTGCTCGAACTTTGGCCTCCCAAGCCGAAGCAAGAGCGCATTACCTGTGTAAACACGTTCTGCACACAGTCTAATCAGATACAGAAAATCATTAGGAAGCACTGGGGTATTCTCAATACCGGAACAGATACACTCCCACAACCATTGTTCGCATTTAAACGGGGACAAAACATCAAGGATCGATTGGTCCATACAAGACCGAAGGCTAGCATTCCCCGGGCTGTGGGGACACTTTGGAATATGCCAGCCGTAACGGGCCACCATCCCTGTGGAAATTGTGCATCCTGCCCCCAAACAACAAAAACAACCAGTATTGACATTGGCACTAATCGTCCGTGGGAACAACGACGGTTCACTAATTGTAACAGTCAGAACCTTGTATATCTAATCACTTGCCCCTGCAATATGAAATATGTAGGGATGACTACGCGGAAGATAAAGGTGCGCATCTCTGAGCACAAGAGTTCAATTAGATGCTGCAAACAAGCGACTAGAATGACGAGTCACTTTTTAGAGGCGGGACATCAGCCCACCGACTTAAAGTGGACATTTATTGAACAGCCGCTCATTCCCCCCATGTGACTGATGTCAGTAAATTTCTGTTCAAAAGGGAGCAGAAATGGGTTTATAGATTAAATTCAGATAAGAACGGGCTCAATGAGGATATCCCATGGATGTCATTATGAAATATAACAAAGTCAGCCATCGAAGTTCAACATTCTGGGTGTATATCTCTACTGTCTGCACCCGGTCCAATGCCCTATTAAATCCTGCGAAACTATGATGTTCACTGACTGTTGGCATTATTGGAAGGTTCCACAAAGAAAACACTTCAGTGTACATTCTTGCACTATTACTTCCAGCAATGTCCTAATAATAAACAGCAGGAGAGTGTAGTTTCATCTGTGACCGGTTCTGTATTTATTTGATTACATCTAACATCTATCCAACAAAAAAAGACTATGAACAGATGATAAATATGATGATTAGGCAAGAGTGGTGTGGATGGGATCCGTGAAGTCTGACACTAGGATAAGATACTCTCACTACCATTCCCCGACCATATCTTCTGAATAACCTAATATCGTTACTGGCGAAAAACTATCTAATATGTGAAAACAACCATAGTTTTCGATGTTTTTGCACTCTAGATGCAGGAATTTGTACACTGCAGATTTGTAAAAATATTGTTCTATATTGCCTCACGACATATACCATCAGAAGGCTTGTTCAATGGGAGCACTATATAAAGTTTTTTTTTTAAAACAGTGATCATGCTGAACGTCACCAAGCAACGGTAGTATGGCAAGATAAACACCCGCCCCCTCTGCTAGCTTACTCTGGTGGCAGCAGACAGTAAGCAATGGATTGAGGTATGATATCGGGCACTGTGACTATATAATAGACAATATTATATACAACCGAGATATCTGTACGGGATTAAAAAAGAGTAGACTACATTACCCACAAGTCCTGTGAAGGCACAGTTGGGTGACGCTTCATACGCGTCCCAGACAGGACGCCCACACAGGAAAAGAATACAAAACGCCTGAGACTCCACCACGTCGGTACCTCCCCAAGACAGCCCAGAGGGACGTCTGGAGTACCGATGGGAAGGTGAGTACGGGCAGGAGAAGAGTTGGATATGTTGATATGTTGAAGGACTGTCTGTTGAAGCGCTGAGTGAATGCTATTATACAGAGTTGCGCTACGAGTAAGCAAAGTGAAGAACATGCTTGCATGAAATCATACTCGTGAGGACAGTAGTTAAAACAGGCGAGCAGGCAACGATTGTATGGCTCTGGTTCGGTTTGAATGAACTATGAGAGTTCCTTTATTACACGCTTGAGGTTCAGTATCTGATAGACTGCTGAAACCGGCCACCCCGATCCAATTGCACATTAATGTGAAAGCGGTTGGCCGTCGCAAAACGACATTGAGAAAGAATCACCTACACGTGTATTTACAGAGGCATGGTTTACGTGTGGTTACGAGTTCGGACGAGTACCCTGCACTAGTGTGTTGCCACAGCTGTTGTGTGAACCTGATAATGTATTTGTCCCTTATCAAAAATCCTATTTTTTCTTCATTTGTTTATTAGAGCGGTGCTTCCACTACCTGCGCTGTAGCCAGGTGAGGTGGAGCAGTCCTCTCCTGCCACAGAGGTGAGTGAGATTGTACATGGGTGTACATTTGAGTGTATGTGTGCCTATTGTGTAAAGGTATACATATTATTGATGTATGTTCACAATAGGAGCAGAGCCTCTTAAGGAATATGAGGCAACAAACACACTATGACTAATTGTCGTATGTTTTCTTTCTATGTATCTGTCTATGTGTTGTTCGGACGCACTATTTGGACCATGAAGTCAGGAGAAGGGTGATTCACATCACAATCAGGTGATAAATTACCTTTATATCTTTTTATACAATTATATAGCAGTAGCGTTAATGGTAACCCTGGGCGCACTACGCGAACTTCACGTAGCACTACGCGAGCTGCGTAGTAGCATGTTCGCACTGTGCAAGATGCGTTTTCAATGATTGCACAGTGCGGACAAGCATCCGGCACTGTGCAAGCATTGAAAACGGCATCTTGCACAGTGCGAGCTGTAGTTTTCTGCTGCTCGAGTAGATTATTACTCGAGCGGCAGCTTTCTCAACGCGAACAGGTAGTTTCTCATTGAGAGCGGTCGCGAGCATGCGCAACCACTCACAATGAGAAACCTGACCTCCTCGCGTTGAGAATCTCGCCGGGATGTCATTTTGCTTGCTCGCGGTCGCAAACATGACGTTCAGGACCGCGAACAAGCAAAAAGTGACCGCTGCACTACGCTACGCTGCACTACGCATGTTCGCACTGTGCTACGTGCAGCTAGCGTAGTGCGAAGTTGCGAAAACTTTGCAAACTCCGCGAGCGTAGCGTAGTGCTTCGCCCAGGGTTAGTTAATGGTCCTGATGAAGCAGCAGGATACCTTTTGGCTCCGTTTAGTCTGCAGAAACATGTTGACCTAACACACTCATTAGTAGTCATTTGTTTATACGACTATTTCACACTCTTTTTATGATTTGGGAGTGAAGAGGTGCATATTAAAGTTTCTCACCCCTTCACTATCCAATTTTACTTGTTGATACACTTTTTCACTCATTGTTTTTTTCACAATTTCTGCACTGCTATTCAGATGAAACCCAACACCCTTATATACCATATTAATCACTGGGACCCAAATGCTAGATCAGGCTTATACATCTGCCAATCCGCTGTGGGTATACACTCTTACCTTCATGGAATGAAGGATCCCAAATAATGAAGGGCGTTCTCGGTCGATGACTGATGGGAATTTTTTCACAAAGAATGAACACCCTAAGTGAGATCTCACTGGTCCATTTCATAAGTTGAGTTTATTCCTACTTTGCACACAGATACTTAGTTTGTAGTTCCCATGTTTTGACCCACTGCTACTTTTTTGGTGGTATAACTGTTATGGTAGGGGTAGTAGCATTGCTTGGTCGTTAAACATCCCCTAGGACCCTCCTCGCTCTTTTTGTGTTTATGGTCTGTTGAATTTAAACATCATTTAGGGCATGGATGGCATTGGATTGAATTGCAAAATGTGTTTTTTGGGGGTATTCCACTTTTTTGGTGTGTCTTAAATAAATGCCTTTGTTGGGTGTGTGTGTGGTGTGGTTTTTGCATAACTTTCCAACCTTTTTTAACCCTGTGGATTTTCATTTTTGTATTTTTGAATTAAAGCTGTGTTGTTTAGCATGCCTCCTTTGTCTAGCCTTATAGGCCTGCTTGAGTTAATTGTTTTCAAGGCCTCCTGCTCTTTGGTACACAAAGTAACCCTGTCCCCAGCAGTGTAGTGGTACTGCCCACATCCTCAGCAACAGCTCAGTGGCACCATAGTAAGAGTCAGGCTAAGACACCAAGGCAACAGAGTACCGCAATGAAAAAAAGTGTGTTGTTGAGCCTAACTGGGTTCAAGAAGTCACCTGTATCAGCTGCACCAGAAAGGAAAAAATCCAGCATACCATTGTCAGCATGCTTAGGTCGGATGGGCAGTACGAACGCAACCACCCAACGGCATGTTTGTATAAAGTGAAGCTGGCTATAATGTTAGAGCAGGACCTTCTCCCTTTTTAGGTCTCCTGGCGTTTAACAGCGCGTAAGCGCTGTGTCCGCCAGGAGATCTTTTGTCGCTGACTCTGCTTCCCAGGAGACAGCACCTGGCCGCGCGCATTTTCTCTCAGAGGAGGCGATTTGAGCGGGCCACGCGCACGCGAACGAGCGCTGTGGCCAGCTGCTGTCTCCTGGGAAGCTCCCACACGCATGCGCATTCACACAGACACACACACGAGCGCCCATGCACGCACGCACATACATACATACATACATAGATACAGAGACACACACTCTCCCATGCATACACACACACGAGTGCACCGAGGCCCCCCCCGCCGTCGCACACATACATACACACACGAGCATACACACACACACACACACACAAGTGCACCGAGACCCCCTCCCCCTCCTACCTCCTACAACTAAGTTGTCCGGTCCTGTTCTCTTCCGTGAAGTCCTTGGATTCCGCCGGTTTCTCCTCTCGTTGCCCGCTGCCCGTCTCTGCCGGTCTGTGATCCCACGCTGCTCCGCTCTCATATTCCTTCTCGTGACGTCTGCCGGATGGGAGCTCTTAGGGGAGGGGCAGTCCTATCAAGTCCGGCTCGGCGAGGGCTGCAATGTTCTCTATCGGCGGAATACGGCCCCAGCTGTCCGCCATGTTGAAATCCCGTGTCTCCTCACAGACCTCTTTTTGAAATCCAAATACCCATTTACTGGCTGATTTGTACAAAATATCGGCACTGCGGCTGCAATGCTTAATTTGATCCGGTGGTTTCCAGTGGGGTCACCTTTTCTTTTTTAGGTTACGTGAAAGCTTTGTTTGTCAAGCTGACATGGGCATATTCAGAACTTTTTCCAAACATTGGCCTTCAATACCATCCCAATTCTGCATTCCACTCATAAATAAGATTAACGGATGTATGGATTCTTCACTACTTTAAATGGGGCAGAGATTGTAGTTCGATGGATAGATTAAGGTGACTCCAGTGAAAACACTATTGCTATGGGTGGGGGGAGTATGTTATCTTTAAACCCATATTGCATGCTGCAGTTTGGTGGACTGATTTAGAGCACAGTATTTTTATTTGTGCAGTTCTATATAGCTTTAACTCGACCCGTAGGTACTGGAGCGCTTTAAATGAGCATCATCATTAAATATCACACAAGGACACATTCATGTTTTTAGGCACGGGGAGATTACGTGATTGGCCCAGAAACACAGGATGCTGAGTTGACGCCGAGACTCGAACTGGCTCCCCAGTTCCAACGTCGACAGCTCTGGTTGTTAGGCCACTACTGTAACATACAAACCGCCCCCGAGACTGGGAGGAGGGAGGAGTAGTGGGTGCAGAGTAGTGAGTGCAGAGTAGTGAGTAGTGAGTGCGGAGTAGTGAGTAGTGAGTGCAGAGTAGTGAGTGCAGAGTAGTGAGTGCAGAGTAGTGAGTGCAGAGTAGTGAGTAGTGAGTGCAGAGTAGTGAAAAGTGAGTGCAGAGTAGTGAGTGCAGAGTAGTGAGTAGTGAGTGCAGAGTAGTGAGTAGTGAGTGCAGAGTAGTGAGTGCAGAGTAGCGAGTAGTGAGTGCAGAGTAGTGAGTGCAGAGTAGTGAGTGCAGAGTAGTGAGTAGTGAGTGCAAAGTAGTGAGTGCAAAGTAGTGAGTAGTAAGTGCAGAGTAGTGAGTGCAGAGTAGTGAGTAGTGAGTGCAAAGTAGTGAGTAGTGAGTGCAGAGTAGTGAGTAGTGAGTGCAGAGTAGTGAGTAAGGAGTGCAGAGTAGTGAGTGCAGAGTAGTGAGTGCAGAGTAGTGAGTAGTGAGTGCAGAGTAGTGAGTGGTGAGTGCAGAGTAGTGAGTAGTGAGTGCAAAGTAGTGAGTGCAAAGTAGTGAGTAGTGAGTGCAGAGTAGTGAGTAGTGAGTGCAGAGTAGTGAGTGCAGAGTAGTGAGTGCAAAGTAGTGAGTAGTGAGTGCAGAGTAGTGAGTAGTGAGTGCAGAGTAGTGAGTAGTGAGTGCAGAGTAGTGAGTAGTGAGTGCAAAGTAGTGAGTGCAAAGTAGTGAGTAGTGAGTGCAGAGTAGTGAGTGCAGAGTAGTGAGTAGTGAGTGCAGAGTAGTGAGTGCAGAGTAGTGAGTGCAGAGTAGTGAGTGCAGAGTAGTGAGTGCAGAGTAGTGAGTAGGGAGTACAGAGTAGTGAGTGCAGAGTAGTGAGTAGTGAGTGCAGAGTAGTGAGTGCAGAGTAGTGAGTAGTGAGTGCAGAGTAGTGAGTAGTGAGTGCAAAGTAGTGAGTAGTGAGTGCAAAGTAGTGAGTGCAGAGTAGTGAGTAGTGAGTGCAGAGTAGTGAGTGCAAAGTAGTGAGTAGTGAGTGCAGAGTAGTGAGTAGTGAGTGCAAAGTAGTGAGTAGTGAGTGCAAAGTAGTGAGTGCAGAGTAGTGAGTAGTGAGTGCAAAGTAGTGAGTGCAAATTAGTGAGTAGTGCGTGCAAAGTAGTGAGTAGTGAGTGCAGAGTAGTGAGTAGTGAGTGCAGAGTAGTGAGTAGTGAGTGCAAAGTAGTGAGTGCAGAGTAGTGAGTAGTGAGTGCAGAGTAGTGAGTGCAAAGTAGTGAGTAGTGAGTGCAAAGTAGTGAGTGCAGAGTAGTGAGTAGTGAGTGCAAAGTAGTGAGTGCAGAGTAGTGAGTAGTGAGTGCAGAGTAGTGAGCAGTGAGTGCAGAGTAGTGAGTAGTGAGTGCAGAGTAGTGAGTAGTGAGTGCAAAGTAGTGAGTAGTGAGTGCAAAGTAGTGAGTGCAGAGTAGTGAGTGCAGAGTAGTGAGTGCAGAGTAGTGAGTGCAGAGTAGTGAGTGTAGAGTAGTAGTAGTGAGTGCAAAGTAGTGAGTAGTGAGTGCAAAGTAGTGAGTGCAGAGTAGTGAGTAGTGAGTGCAGAGTAGTGAGTAGTGAGTGCAGAGTAGTGAGTAGTGGGTGCAGAGTAGTGAGTAGTGGTTGCAAAGTAGTGAGTAGTGAGTGCAAAGTAGTGAGTGCAGAGTAGTGAGTAGTGAGTGCAAAGTAGTGAGTGCAAAGTAGTGAGTAGTGAGTGCAGAGTAGTGAGTAGTGAGTGCAGAGTAGTGAGTGCAGAGTAGTGAGTGCAGAGTAGTGAGTAGTGAGTGCAGAGTAGTGAGTGCAAAGTAGAGAGTAGTGAGTGCAGAGTAGTGAGTAGTGAGTGCAGAGTAGTGAGTAGTCAGTGCAAAGTAGTGAGTACAGAGTAGTGAGTAGTGAGTGCAAAGTAGTGAGTGCAAAGTAGTGAGTAGTGAGTGCAGAGTAGTGAGTGCAGAGTAGTGAGTAGTGAGTGCAGAGTAGTGAGTAGTGAGTGCAGAGTAGTGAGTAGTGAGTGCAAAGTAGTGAGTAGTGAGTGCAGAGTAGTGAGTAGTGAGTGCAGAGTAGTGAGTAGTGAGTGCAGAGTAGTGAGTGCAGAGTAGTGAGTGCAGAGTAGTGAGTAGTGAGTGCAAAGTAGTGAGTGCAAAGTAGTGAGTAGTGAGTGCAGAGTAGTGAGTAGTGAGTGCAGAGTAGTGAGTAGTGAGTGCAAAGTAGTGAGTAGTGAGTGCAGAGTAGTGAGTAGTGAGTGCAGAGTAGTGAGTAGTGAGTGCAGAGTAGTGAGTAGTGAGTGCAGAGTAGTGAGTGCAGAGTAGTGAGAGCAGAGTAGTGAGTGCAGAGTAGTGAGTAGTGAGTGCAGAGTAGTGAGTAGTGAGTGCAGAGTAGTGAGTAGTGAGTGCAGAGTAGTGAGTGCAAATTAGTGAGTAGTGAGTGCAAAGTAGTGAGTGCAGAGTAGTGAGTAGTGAGTGCAAAGTAGTGAGTGCAGAGTAGTGAGTAGTGAGTGCAGAGTAGTGAGTAGTGAGTGCAAAGTAGTGAGTAGTGAGTGCAAAGTAGTGAGTGCAGAGTAGTGAGTGCAGAGTAGTGAGTGCAGAGTAGTGAGTGCAGAGTAGTGAGTGCAGAGTAGTGAGTAGTGAGTGCAAAGTAGTGAGTAGTGAGTGCAAAGTAGTGAGTGCAGAGTAGTGAGTAGTGAGTGCAGAGTAGTGAGTAGTGGGTGCAGAGTAGTGAGTAGTGGGTGCAAAGTAGTGAGTAGTGAGTGCAAAGTAGTGAGTGCAGAGTAGTGAGTAGTGAGTGCAAAGTAGTGAGTGCAAAGTAGTGAGGAGTGAGTGCAGAGTAGTGAGTAGTGAGTGCAGAGTAGTGAGGGCAGAGTAGTGAGTGCAGAGTAGTGTGTAGTGAGTGCAGAGTAGTGAGTGCAAAGTAGTGAGTAGTGAGTGCAGAGTAGTGAGTAGTGAGTGCAGAGTAGTGAGTAGTCAGTGCAAAGTAGTGAGTGCAGAGTAGTGAGTAGTGAGTGCAAAGTAGTGAGTGCAAAGTAGTGAGTAGTGAGTGCAGAGTAGTGAGTGCAGAGTAGTGAGTAGTGAGTGCAGAGTAGTGAGTAGTGAGTGCAGAGTAGTGAGTAGTGAGTGCAAAGTAGTGAGTAGTGAGTGCAGAGTAGTGAGTAGTGAGTGCAGAGTAGTGAGTGCAGAGTAGTGAGTGCAGAGTAGTGAGTAGTGAGTGCAAAGTAGTGAGTGCAAAGTAGAGAGTAGTGAGTGCAGAGTAGTGAGTAGTGAGTGCAGAGTAGTGAGTAGTGAGTGCAAAGTAGTGAGTAGTGAGTGCAGAGTAGTGAGTAGTGAGTGCAGAGTAGTGAGTAGTGAGTGCAGAGTAGTGAGTAGTGAGTGCAGAGTAGTGAGTGCAGAGTAGTGAGTGCAGAGTAGTGAGTGCAGAGTAGTGAGTGCAAAGTAGTGAGTAGTGAGTGCAGCGTAGTGAGTAGTGAGTGCAGAGTAGTGAGTAGTGAGTGCAGAGTAGTGAGTAGTGAGAGCAAAGTAGTGAATAGTGAGAGCAAAGTAGTGAGTGCAGAGTAGTGAGTGCAGAGTAGTGAGTGCAGAGTAGTGAGTGCAGAGTAGTGAGTGCAGAGTAGCGAGTGCAGAGTAGTGAGTAGTGAGTGCAGAGTAGTGAGTGCAGAGTAGTGAGCTGCCTCAAGTGAAGTACTCTGGTACCCAAGGATGACTAGCAAACAATATTATTCACAACGTTGCTTACTATTCAGCAACATTTGACAGTTTGCAAATCATCTTTATACAACAATTCAGAGTTTGATAACAAATTAATGTAACACATTGTAATATACAATGCCAATAGCTCAAACTTTAATGCTGGGAGACCTACTGCATTGTAAATGCTTGTTCTTTTGTGGAAAGGGTGGGTTTCCTTGAATTTCTGACAGTCATCTGCCCAAAATGGAAGGTTCCCAGCCGGTCCTATTTCGCCAGAATTGCTGTTCCAGCACTACATCACGACGTGCTGGAATTGCTTGGACAAGCTTTACAGCAGAATGCTGTTCACAATATTCACCTGACAACAGACATGTGGACCAGTTGCCAAGCCGCTGATTACATGTGCATCACTGCATACTGGATCTCTTTTGTGGGGGTTAGAGGAAAGATATCTGAAACAGGTGTTGTTGAAACTGCTGAGATTTTTAATGATACTCGTTAACATGCAACTGTAGCCATGTTCGCCGTGGAGAAATCTCATATTGCTGCAAACATTTTGGAAGAGTTTAACAGCAAGGTCTTTCAATGGCTGCACCCAAGAGGGCTTAACATTGGTTTGTTGCCACGGATAATGGCAGTAATATAGTTAGGGCCATGCAGGATGGTAGCTATTTCAGGGTCCTGGGTTTGGCTCACTGCATTAACATTATTGTTCAAGACTTTCTGAAAAAAGAAGCCTGAGTCAGCAACTTACTGACCATCTGCAGAAGAATATGCACACATTTCAGCCATTCTTTTAAAGCCCGGAAGCAGCTGAGGATCATTCAACCTGAGCATAGAATGCCAGTCAAAGTACTCATCGAGGAGGGAACTCAAATTATGACATTCTTGATCGTCTGTTTGATCAGTACAGACCAATCAGTAAATATATCATGCAAAGAGGTGATGCAACTGTGAAAGGCATGACCATACAGATGGACCAATGGAGCCTAGTTAAATGCCTGACAGAGATGCTACTTCCTTATGAGCTCTTCACACATGAAGCCAGCAGTGAGGATTGTACTATGGGCCAAGCTCTCTCATTGTTGCACATGCTAGAGCAAATGCTGAAGGAGGTGTCTGAAACGTACACAGGTGTGGAGGAAACAAAATAATCATATGAGTTGGTGGAGAGCTTATCCCGTTGCTTAGCTGAAAATACAGGGGTGCAAACTCGCATTGTTTCAGAAAAACATTACATTTGTGCCACAATTCTGGATGCACGGTACAGATTAGCCCTGAACACGAAGACATGTATTCCTTTTTCAGAAGTGGATGTTGCCCAGTACAAAACTTGGATAGCTGTGGCAGCCAGTGACTTGGAAACTGAACGGCTGGTAATTAAAGGTCCACTATTCAAACCCACAACAAGTACTGCATCAGGGCATCTGGTGTCAAGTTCAACTTCAGAGCCTAAGGGCAGTGTGTCTGGCTCACAGCAGTCACCAACACTATCGACAATAGCAAGATTAGTATTTATAGCAAGGGCTTGTTAGGGCCAGTGCTGTTGCAAAGACAAAGGAGGCGCAGCAAAGAGGACCACACCTGAACATTGAGCGGATGGTCCAGGCCTATCTGGATGACCCAACAGAGGTCTACATTGATCAAAACCCATTGCTGTATTGGTATGGGAAAAGGAACCAATGGCCAGTGCTCAGCAGGCTGGCGATAAGCTATCTAGGAAAAATAAACTATGTAAAAAATCTCCATTAACTAACCCACCCCTCTCCCTAACCCCAACCAAAGTCCAACAAGAAAAAGTCCAATCAATGTCCGATGAAAAAAAGAAAACTCCAACGCCCAATTCCCACCCACCAAAAAAAGGAATAAAAAAGGGGCAATCCAACAGGGTCTTTCTTATCGGTGGGCTCTGAGACGCTTGTCCACCAAGACCTTTACCCGCTCCTCTAATCTTGCCATTCGAAGGAGCATGCATCAACAGGGGGGGCAGCAGTGTTGGATGAAGTAGTGCGGCGGCGGGTGGCTGCCTGACTGTGGTGCCGTACTACTGGAGGGGCCTGGTCCTGGCTGGGGACCGGGGCATTGGAGGAGGCTGCAGCTGCTGCCACCTCCTCCTCCTTCTCCGCCAGAATCACCAGTGATGGCTGCATGGCGATGATGGTTTGGTTTCCCAAGATGCCATGGTTGTGATGGTGGTAGTAGTAGACACTGGCAGTAGCATTTGCAAAAAAAGTATAGTACAGTACACAAGAAGACTGCCAAATAATAATAATAATGCTGATTAGCAAAGCTAAAGTAAAATAAAACATAATAGTGGTGGGGATAGCCTAGAACAATAAGTTACAAACTGTAGTTGTGTCGAGTCACTTGATACAAGCATAACCTTTAGTGCTCTGTAGGAGGATGATGAATCCAATCGATGCCGGCAATTCATTATGATGGTTTTGGTTGCGGTTCCTTTGGACAAAAAATTGACTTGCAAATATCCCTTGTGGTTTTCCATCTACACTTACAGGCCACCACAACCATGGCATCTTGGGAAACCAAACCATCATCGCCATGCAGCCATCACTGTTCCTAAGTTAAACATCAATCACAGGTAAGAGAAGAAGTTTGGGGGAGGTATAATTAATAATGGAAATTAATTAATTACTTAACACACCCTGGGCCTTGAGTCCTCCTGTTGCACAATGCGTAGACTAGGAGAAGAGACTGACAGTACTAGTAGGACAAGTCACTCAGCGAGGGGTACCACATCTATCTGTTTATGTATTACAAAATCAGCAGATTATTTAAATCAAAAACTGGCTGCGGCGCTGCAGCAGCAAGTAAACCGTGTGACGTAAAACAGTAACCCCCCACAAAACATTAACATTGTGTGTAAAGATTAAGTATAAATATAATGTAATCCCCTAGCAAAAATAAACTATGTAAAAAATCCCCATTAACTGACCCACCCCTCTCCCTAACCCCAACCAAAGTCCAACAAGAAAAAGTCAAATCAATGTCCGATGAAAAAAAGAAAACTCCAACGCCCAATTCCCACCCACCAAAAAAAGGAATAAAAAAGGGGCAATCCAACAGGGTCTTTCTTATCAGTGGGCTCTGAGTCGCTTGTCCACCAAGACCTTTACCTGCTCCTCTAATCTTGCCATTCGGAGGAGCATGCAGTGCTTGAATGTCCTACAAATGCATCAACAGGGGGGGCAGCAGTGTTGGATGAAGTAGTGCGGTGGCGGGTGGCTGCCTGACTGTGGTGCCGTACTACTGAAGGGGCCTGGTCCTGGCTGGGGACCGGGGCATTGGAGGAGGCTGCAGCTGCTGCCACCTCCTCCTCCTTCTCCGCCAGAATCACCAGCCGCCGGTATTCAGTTAGAATGGCCTCCAGCTTCCGGCGCCGGGCCATAGCTGCCAACTCCTTCCTGTCCAGTTTAGATTTTCCTTTGGAAGAAGTAGCTATATCAAGAAGAAAAAAAAGACTATTGTAACAATATACTCTCAGCAAATCAGTAAGACAAATTAGTTTGACACATAGTGGTTCAGAAGCACTAGCAAGCACAGTACATAACATTTGTGGTATGTTTCTATCCTGAGCCCTCCCACTTCCTCGGCCTCTAACATTTGTGGAAGTTTCAGGCATTATACTAGCACTATGGACACGAGTGCACTGTACACCAGTCTTCTCTCTTGTTTAGCGAAATTATGTAACCTTGGTGTAGCTGGCATGCCAGCTCAGTTAGCTTGCGCCCAAGACAAACATACTTGTGACGCAGACACACGTTAGCTATATTTAGTACTGTCTGGAGGTGGGGAAGCTGACTACACAATCATCGTATTTTTCTATTACGGGTGGCAACGGCCATACTCTTTTACATCAAGGGCAACTGCTCAATTTCACTTTCACCCTGCCTGACTACTACAAAAAGGCAGATGATATCTGATCCAAATGTTTATGTTTATGTTTATGTTTATGTTTATGTCGGTTTATATAGCGCCAAGTCACAGACAGAAATGATCATTGCTTATGTATGTAACGACATGAGGTAGTTTGTTTTGATTGATTGTGTAAACAATAAACATGCAGCCGATAGGCCACCCGTGGCAGGCTGACACATTCGAAAATAAATTAACATAGGTAGAGAGTGGGCCTCAGAGTCGGAGGGAGGTGCTTGATAACAACATACATACACAATACATATGCTGTGCTTGCAAACTAATGTGAATCAAGGGTGTATTCTGAAAATACAACTTTGTTCTATTCTCCTTGACTTTGCTACTCTGGTGTGGTTTATTTTACATTCTTTTCAAACTAAGACACTTCATCCAGTGACAGTCTCAACCCATGCTATCTATGATGAATACCATCCAGGCATCCATCCATATAAAGTAAACATGTCTCTCAATCTTCTTAATCTCTCAACAAACCTTAGTTTGTTTCACCAACAACAAACATTTATTCTTTTTTTTTTTAAACCACCACCCATGCATCCTTCCTTCCTTGCTTGCCTTGGCTTTGAAATAATACTGTAAAAGCATTGATATGGTTTCTTAGCCATAAGATACTTTAAAATAGATATATACATTGACTAACGTACTCAACTGGTGCTTCTAAATACGCCTACCCCGGTGTACCTGACCTAAGCCTAATACGTGGGAAGGAGTAAGTAAGTAGCAGTTTAAGTTAAGTTGGTTTTTGCCAAGAATCTGACTCAAGAATTCTCTCTAAGGTTTTAGTCAGTTCCGTACCTGGGTTAATAGAAAGCAGGAGGTCTTGTATCTCTCTCTCAGGACTCGATATCCCAGTAACCCGCAAAGGTATCTGGAAACACCGGAGCTGGATTTCTCGGCAGGAGAAAAGACAGTGTCTCTCTCAGTGCGTCAAAAGGGAGGGGCAGCGTCCGTGGGCTCTCGCATCAGCTGGGCTCTCGGGCAAGTAGATAGCTGCTCTGCTCCAAAACCACCACCGTGTGTTTGCTTAAGGCAGCGTTGGTATATTTATACCTGAAAGGTGCCGGGTTTGACGTAAGGTTGGAAATAAGACGTCAATAAAGATGTCACTAAGAACTGGCCGTTCTTACAGTGCTTCACAGGAGTTCTAGGACAAAATCAAAACAAAAGCAATGGGGATTTCCCAGGTTGCTGGAGGTTTGGTTTGTTTAGAGAACTCGTTGTGCTTTCTAGGAGTCCGGGGAAGTAGCCTTGCTTAATTTGACTGCATGGGCTACGACTAAATATGGATATGATTCCTTATGCCTTTATAGGGATATTATTTATTATAACCGTACAAGGGCATAAAATAGAAATATCGATTTAGGTTCTTAGATAAAAACACAATACCCACTCCACGATCTAATGTCCATCATTACTAAAACTAAGCAATAGTAAACATATAAAGGTGCATGTGTATTCCAACCCACCCCAAAATACATTTATTGCATTTGAAATGGTGTATACGAAATACACAAAAATGATTATTGGTACTGTAGTGGAGTAGTGTGGCTCACTGGTTAGAGGCGGCAGGCCGGAGAGCAGAAGTCGTCCCGGGACCAGGGTTCAATTCCCGACGCGGCAGGGTCGTGGACCTTGGTCAGCGGACTCGATAATTCTCGCTTCGGTGCTTACTCTAATCAGGGCTTCCACTCGGCAACTCTGGGCATTAGCTTGCCTAATCTCCACAACCGCCCCACCAATTCCGGGGATGCCTGGCTCCACCTTGGGGACTCCTAGCAAGGGACCATCCCACAGGGAAAGCCAGGACGGGTTCCCCAGAGTTATACAGCACCAGGAGACCTATGGACGGGTAGCAGTGCGCTTTACAAGCTCAAAAACATTTACAACAACATTTACGCTATTCAAGCAGTGTAATCATACAGTTAAAAGGATGCATATATATATTAGCTGAATGATTTGCGAAATTTACACATGAAATTGCTCTTAATACAGAAAAGAAGGTCGAGACTATTCCATCACATATAAAAACATTTGTTTGTAAATGTGCTAGAGGCTTAGGTAATATATTGTCTCTAGAGTTCCTAAAAATAGAAGCTCTGTTCTTTAAGAATAGTTCTACTTCAAGCAGAGTATATGTGCCAGAAAAAGGTAAATATTTTTGAATTGGGAAAAAAAAAATGTTGCTTTCAGGGAAGAAGACAAAAATAGTTCCAAATATTTTCAGTAGCTTTTGTTTATCAAAGCTGAAGGCCGAATTCAGAGTTCATGGAACGCTGTGTGCTCGTTGCTTAAAAAGTTATTCTTTCAGGGGAGAACATCATTTCAGATAGACTCGCAAAAAATTGGTTTACGGCTTCAGGTGAAAGTTCGACCAAGTTTGAAAATGCCGCAATAGTACAGTCGTGAGAATGATTGGTATCATCGATGTCAGGATCAGCAATGCTCACAGAAGGTCGTACCTGGGTGATGCTGCTTTCATCTCGTACTTCACTACCACCTAATCATAGTGGCGAAGTTTCAACGAATGCCGTCATCAGAATGGGTAGCCGCTGGGGATAACACAATGCATGAGCCGTTACAGGACTTAGCAAAGTATCTGTATCCAATGGTACTGCTGATGGTAGTGTAAGAAAGACGTCCAACTCGCATTCTTCTCCGCATAGCATACATCAAAGCACAGGTAAGATGCAATTCTGCCAGATGGGTCTGAATGAAAGAAACCAGGTCATATTCAAATCTCCTAGCCGGGCTAATCCAAGGAATTTAGTTGTGCGGTCCCGATAGCGTATAGCCAGGATCGTTTCTTCCATCGTTGCTGGAGTCTTGTCTGCGACTTGGCTTGCCATATCGGAGCAGAAGGATCAAAAATAAAATTCCTTCTACGAGACCCAAAAGAAGTGGGAGGCCACCAAAGACAGAATGGACAAAATTAGGAAAAATGTCCAGAACTGTTTCGAAGGGTGTTAACAGTCCCGAAACAATTGTCTTAAATATATGTGGGATACCACTGGTATCTGACATATTTAGAATTTGGCTTAGCATTTCTACGAAATGCACGGGGCAATTTGTTGATAAAAGGCTATGTATCTCTGCCGTTGTCCTTGCAACTTGCAGATCATACGTTTCTTTTGATGACGTTAAGGGCACAGTTGTCTGTAAAAGAACAGACTTTATTCTGCTTAAAGTATCAATTCGAATAGAAGAGATATTCAAAGAAGACCAAATTGTTGTCTCCGTATCTGGAGGGCTGTTTGGATACAATACTTGCATACAGCAAGTGACCATGGAACTCACGCTTACGAGATAGGCTTTCCCTGGCACCATGCCACAACAGCTGTGGTCGCCTATTAGAATATAACTCCCGTTAGAAAGCCGTCTAAAGAATGGCTCTATTTGTGTTGCAGGTGTGCCGTGTTGGTGACATGAAAGGTTATTTGAATTCCCCTCACAGGCCCCATGCAGATTAATACCTTGACACAGAAGTATACCGCTTAGTGATTGTTTACAATTGTCACCACTAAGAAATACATTCTGGTTATTTTCACTATAACATGTGTGTGTGTGTAAGGCAATTTCCATGATGACTTAATGTACCCTTTACCCAACCTTTCATACAGGCTCGCTGGTATATACTCTTGGCAGTATTTAAATTGGAAAGTTGTTATCGAAATTGTAATTATTCCGTGTATTATCCATTCAATGACAGGTCTTTCTGACATTGTAAATGGTAATCTCTCTAGTTTTTCAATGCTCAGAATCGTATAGTCTGCTCCTTTTTGTGCCAAACTGATTTGTGTATCAGTAAGGTTAAAGATAGAGAATAATAACGTTGTGTTGATTAAACGCCAGGGCACGTAGCCTGAACGCAGATTTTGCAACGTCCAGCCAAGCTGTACAATTGAACGTAATTGGGACTGACTGTGTTGTAACATTAGTAAGTCCTGCTCTATTATATCAATAGCAGATGATACAATACTGTCCAGTGAATATATCCTGGAGGACAGAGTCATTAACCCATTGTCCACAACAGAAAATGATTTTTCCAAATTAATACGATCAATTTCTCGTATTTTTTCTGCTGTTTCAATTTTCATTTCTTTCCAAGCTTCGTTGTAAGCAGCGTATATACCGGCCGCTATGAAACGTTTTTGACGCTGTTTGCGTGGTCCCATTATGTAATCACGCAAGCCAGCACCATCTTTAAGTAAAGTTAAGTGTTATTAATTTCAGCCAGTGTGGATTTCTGTAGCCATTCGAGGCAGAGTTTCCCTACACTGTATGTTGTAACTATCCCTGGATGTTGTCTCTGGGAGTATCTTGGGTCTGGCCTGGTCATTTTTAACCACTTTATTTTGTTCAGGAATCTATCTTGACAGTTATTTGTGTCTGTGGGCCAGATCAACCATTTTTCCAATCAGCATGTGTTCTGTTTTGGTTAAAAATATGGGATACGTCTATCTCCATGTCTGTAGTGCTATTATCATCAGGTATGGGCTTTGGAATAGACGGTTTGTTTAAGTCTTTAATTTTGGCTATGCCAAGACAGGTTGTCTGTTGAATGGTATCATTCAAGAATATAATTTGTTCTGGGATCATGTAGGCTCTACATAATGCTTCTAAACCTTGGACCTGCCAATCTTTGGTACCCCAGATGGTTTTTGTTTCAATGTTATTTTTCCAGAAATCAAAACCAAATGTGATCATTTTTTCATAAAATGTTTCCGAATAGATCAATTTAGTATTTGTCAGCATTGTTTTCACTCCTGTCTTATTTAACATTTTGAAATAAAACGTTTCTGCATCACTTGTGTTAAATCCTGAGAAGTACGGGAATTTCCTGTAAAATGTTTTTGAACAACCTTTTGGTGGAGTTGCACAATGTTCCCATTGATTATAATTAAAAACATTTCTAGGCTGAGCCGATTTATGCAAATAGTGATGTGCAAAGTGATTATAACAATACATTTCTTCATAATTTGATGAACCCTGTAAATAATCATGTTCTGTAAATTTTGCTGACATTACTAAATCTGACATCATATCATTAATACTTTCAAAGTCCCAATCATCAGAGAATGTACTTGGTTTTACAAAGTCACTTAATGAAACCTTGAACTGGTGTGGATATTTCAAGAGCTCGACCGGGCCATAGATTTCGTAATCCGTTTTGTCCCATGCTACCCCACCGGGTATTGGATTGGCTGTGACATTCACTGATGATAGTTCTCTTTTCTCGATGTGAGATGACTTGTGTGGCTTTAGCACCAAGTTGATGTTCTGACTTGCTGTGTCCATTGTACTGTATTTTCCCTCAATGAATTTTCCCAAACAAAGAACCATGATGAGCCAAAGCAGGAGGAAAAGTACACCTAACACAATCCAAAATTCAATCCATGGAGAAATCAGATAGGTTTTTTTTAAGTTGATGAAAGAGTTCAGTTACTTTGTCTTTAAAAGTTTTTGTTGTTGGCGATTCTTCCGGTTAGCTTGGATCTTCAGAAAAGTTATCGAAATTAATGAAGTAGCCAGATGCAGTTCTGTCAATTGTTGGAATTGCTTCCGGATTTTCATTTGCTTTTGCATTTTTTGATTCATTAGCATAGTCTGAGGCTACATCGTTGTAGACTGGTGTTTCTTGACGAACTGTTGCAATTTGGGTTTTAAGAGGCACAAGTTCCATGGCATTGTTGCATAGTCCTTTTTTATTCACTGCAGGTTTATCAAATGTGATTAGTCTCTCAGTTTGAACCTCTTGTATTGTAGCAAGTTTTGATACTCTGCTACTTCTTGGGAGTCCACTGCGCCTACTACTTATTATTGGCCACATGATTGTGGTTTTACCAGGTCGATGGATACAACTCTGTTCTCCTTTTTACCAGCAAGGGGCGGTAGTACAACTGATCTTGTTCCGCTGACAGCTAAGACAGGTACTGCTTTTCTGTAAGAAGGCCCAAATTCCTTCTTCACCGCGATCTTTTCTCTGACTAGATCCCCAATCTTTGGAATCCAGACAGACCTTGCTGGGACAGGTGGTTTATCTTCAGTGGCTGTTGGCTGCTGTTTTAACTTTACGTTGCTCAGGTCTTTTCTTGTTTCATTTAAGTCCTGTAAAATAGCCAAACGATCTTTGATATCAAAGCATTTTTCTTCTACCACTGAAGTCTGACTATCTAAGTCCTGAATATGCATTCTAGTCCCGAACAATAGTTCGTACGGACTGAAACCTTTTAGAGAATTTCTTGGCAGATTGTTAAGAGTACGTTGGACACTTGTTAAATGTTGGACCCACCCATCACCCGAACCTAATACCCTCGCCGTTATAGATTGCTTTATGTCCCGTTTTTTTCTTTCCACAATCCCATTTCCCTCAGGATGGAAGGTACAAGAGTACCACAATGCAATGCCCATGCTGGTCATGGCCTCTTTATAAGCTCGAGAGCTAAAAGCAGGACCCTGGTCAGAATGTAGCATGCCAATTGCGTATGTGCCGATAAAGACTCGCAAATCTTTTATAACAGTTCTGGCGTCAGTCCGAGCGTTGGTGTCTGCAATTTTAAGTGAATCTAGTCTTGAATGTTAATGGGATGCATTTCTGCGTATAGATAGCCTTATGCTTTCTAAAAGAAGGGTCCTGGCATTACTCCGGTCGGTTCACCACTGCGATCTCTGTTGCAGTTTGGACAGCCCATTGCAAATTTGTAGTTATGCAGGCTCATCCCCGGCCACCAGTATTCTGATTGTAATTCTTTCAGAGATTCCTTGATCTCCAGGTGCCTTAGACCTAATCCCATAAGTGCTTCTTGAATCAAGAAGATTCTCCTGTTCGTGTTTGGAATTACTCTATCCCCCACTCCAGGGATTCGAGCAAAAGGAACGGAGTTTGTATCGATTATGTATGTATAATTGAGTGGATAGTTCACAGGTAATGCTGCACAGTCGCCTTTTGAAGACGTTTTTACCGCCAGCATGGTTTTCCCGTCTATGTATTTTTCTGAACGCTTTTTTGTGGCTACGGAAGCCAGATTAGTTGCTTCCGCTGTGGCTGTGTCAGCCAATGAATTCCCTGCAGCGTGAACGCCATCACGCTGATGACTCAGTGTATGTATCACGTGAGTCTTTTGTAGTTCCTTCTGCAAAAGAACTACTTGTTCCCAAAGCGTTTTATGCTTGATTGTGCCACCTTTCGCATCTTTGAAACCGTTGTGAATCCAGTTCTGCAAGTCATTATTGTAAGACTGAACGCAGTAATATGAATCGCACACTATTAGTGTGGGGAATACGCGAGCGGTATTTTCAAGCGCCATCTTAAATGCTAGTAGTTCAGCTCGCTGAGCTGTACAGTCTCCTAGAGATTGCGTTTTAGTGACCAGTGGTCTAAATTTTCCTTCGTGCCAACGACCTTTAACAATCACGCACGCAGCACTGTAAGCTTGTTTACCCCCAACTGCGGGTTGTGCGGATCCGTCTGTATATATTATACAGTTGTAGTGTTCTAGAGGCAGAATCTCGGTCGGCAGCGGACATTCATATTCATATTGTAGAAATTCTTGTGTTTTCAAATTAGGATCAAATTCGTATACTACGTCTGTTGCAGCAAGAGAATTAACCCATTGTATCCATCTCAGATGTAGTGCTTTAGCATTTGGAATGCTTGCTTTTGTTACCGCTTCTAGGGCTGGTACTGGTGTAACGATTATTATTCGTTTACCTTGTGCTAGGGCTCTTTCTTTTGCTACAGCAGTCTGGACCGCAGTTAGATTTTTTTCAGTAGAACTGAATTTCATTTCAGCTTGTGTGTACAAGTGTGATTTGTAAGCTATTGGTACCGTTTCTCCCTCATTAGAGGTCAGGTACGTGAATCCGCATCTCCCTGGGATGACTCAGATTACAAGGTTGTGTATGTTTTCGAGTGTTTGTAATTTTGTTTTAGCTAACATGTCTGTTTGCAATGATCTCAAAATTTCTGTGTGTTTTTGAGTCCAATTGATTGGTTTGAAATCAGGTTTTATTAATTCATAGAGAGGTTTAACCCTTTCTGCATAATTTAGAATGTAAGTTCTTCCGAAATTCAGGAAACCTAGTATTGATTGTAAGTTCTTCAACGTTTTTGGTGCTTGGAGGACAACGCATTTCTCTAAGAAATTGTCCGCTAGGCTTTTGCCTTCACTTGATAATTCATATCCTAAAAACAGGACTGTTAGATGGGCAATTCGTGACTTTTTAAAGTTGAATTTGTAACCCTCTGCAGCAAACCAAGTATTATGGTGTTTACCCTTTTCAAGTGAGTATCCAAGTCATCATCTGTTAGATAGATGTCATCGACATATGATAATGCCTCATCATCATATATTTGTAGTAACTCTGTTACTCTTGCTGAGAATAATCCTGGGCTATTCTTGAATCCCTGTGGGAGTCAACAGAAATTTTAGTGTGACCCCATTATTGAGAAAGTGGTCTAATACCTGCTTTCAGGTGCAATGTTTTGACAAAAGAATCCATTAGAGATGTCTAATGTCGTATTTTTTGCGCACGATGTTATTCATTAGTGCTGTACTGTGTGAGTTTTGTACTGCAAATGTCTTGCAACATGAGTTTAGGTGTCTGTAGTCCAAAACTAGACGATATGAATCGTCTGGCTTGGAGACAGGAAACAAAGGATTGTTCATTTGTGAGGTGCATGTTTCAATCCCCCCCTGGTATTCAAGTTGATCTAAGATCTCCCTGACTTGTTTTTTAGCTTCTTGCTTAATTGGGTGCTGCCTATGTGCAGCTGGTTGACATTTTAACTGGATTTTGTGAGGAGGAGAGTCCTCATCCCATCCTACATGATTTTTATATAATGCAGGAGCTTGGGCTACTGCCCATTTTCTTGCATATGTATATTTTCTATGCATTGGAATATGATTTGAGAAGGCAGGCATAATCATTTCTTCGCCATGAGGGTACTCCCTGACAAACTCTGGTGGCCAGTCCTTCTCTGCTAAAAGGATGTCATAGCCTTTTGAAAGGTTATCCCAAAATAGACCCCCTTACTTTTCTAGTCTTATCTCCCTCTATACGTAATGTTATTTTGTATATTTTATGAGGTTTGCTAACCCCGGTATCTGCAGTTTCCACCTGAATGTATTCATTCGTGTCCACTGTCTCCAAATGATTCATTAGGATCTTGCGAGCTATGGTCACTTCTGCTGCGCTGTCTAGCATTGTCTGTGCCCACTCTCCGTTTTTCAGTTGTGTCCTCAGTATCCTCGGCATGTTTAATTATTTTAATACTGGCTACCTTCTTTCTTGGAAATTGTAATTTTTTATTTAGATGAGCAGGTTCCTTGTCTTTAGACTTGACGTGCTCTTCCCTGTGTTCTGACCGTCCTCTTCTTTCCGATTTCTGCGAGGAAGTCTGAAAAGATCGAGAGGGACGTGTATCAATATCTTGATATCTATCAGGTTTTTTCAAATTATCCCTATTTCTAACGTTGTATCTTTTCTCAGAGGGCTCCCTCTGGGGAGACTTGTGCCCTTGGTCCGGAGATCTTTCGCTCCGCCGAGGAGACCTTCCTCTGGACTGGAATCTTTTTTCTTTGGGAGTGGATTGTTTATTTCCATCCCAGCTCTTTTTTGGAGTGTTTAGATTATTTTTAATAAATATCTTTTCAGGATTTTCAGTTAGTTGGGGTTTTACTGGTTTCCCACCCAAACTATCTCTTCCTAGTTCTTCATAGGATTTTTCTATGATTCTGGCAAGTTCAAATGGTTGTTCTGCTATATCTGTTTCTTTCAATTTCTGGCGGATCACCACAGATGCTGCTTCTCCTTTTATGTTGGTTAATAATATAGCCGAGACCTGCTTGAAGTCTTTCAGTAGTTTCATACCCAGAGTTAAAGCAGGTTCTGGACCGTATTCATTTTGAATCTGTCTTAGTACATCTGGTATTACCGCCATGGACGGAACACCATGTGTTTTTGTGTAAATGGAAGCAAAGACTGTGCCCCAAGTGTCACAGTCCTCCACATTTGGTGCGATCCCCATTGGAAGACAGATAGTCAGAATTCTGTGTTTCTCAGTAGGGGTAGTATCAGGAAATACTGCCTCTATTTGAGTTATTTTTTGTGCTAACCAGAATGGAATTTGTTCCTGTTTTGCGGGTGTTTTACCAAGACATGATTGTATGTTCTGTGGTGTTATTTTGTTTGTGTTCCCCTGATGAGGAGTCAGCTGTGGAATGTTAATTGCTGGTTGGACTGTTGTAGTCCGCATTACATATTGGACTAATTGTCTATGTATTTTAATCAGTTGTTTTAGCTGGGCTAAAAGTTCTGGTACTGACATTTTATCAATGTCTGGATGTGGTGTGTAGCTGGCTAGAACCGGCCACATTGCTCCTGGTCTACCTAGTGGACCGAGCCTGGTGATATGATTGTTATGTTTTAGGGCGCCTTTAAACCCGAGCAGGTGCTCTTGGTAATTTAGTGGGATTTCCACCTCCTCGAAAGGGGTGTACTCTTCCGGAGGTTCCTATATTTTGTAATAGTGGAAGTCGTGTGTGACAGCATTTGCTGCTGGAAAGTTTATCCATGAATAAAATACCACTGTCTGCCGATATTCATGGGCCTCTATCACGAATATGACTATACCACCTAGTGATGTCAGTCCGTTTTCTATAAGTTTACTAGTTATAGTTCTTCTTATGTTGACCGGAATGAGTATAGCATTCGGGTCATTCTGTTGGAGAGTTGTGTCTTCCAACAACAGTTGAGATGCTGTAGCATCTCTTTCTTCGTCCCTGTCAGGCATTTTACTGACAGAAAGTCTTTTTAATATGCAGATCAAGTTTCAAGGAAACAAAGTACTAAGTTCCGGCGGATTCTAACCTTTTACCCACTCCAGACGTCTTTTGGAGTATTTACGGGAAAAAGGGTCTGTGTGAAAAAGCACGACTGAGTTACTCTAACCTCTTGCGTTAGATTTATCGCCTTACCAAACGTTGGGCGCCATGTAGTGTAGTTCCTATATTCCCAATAGGCTCTGCGCATTGGAATAATATATTCAGCAGTGTAGACGTAGGACTGAGGTCGAATAGGTCTCTACTGACCATATTAGACTTAAGTTTTGCCAGCTAGCTCAGAGGACACTAGAAACTTTTTCGAATAAACGAGGAGGAGTTTAACCTCCCTGGATAGACAAGAAGGGATTAGCTTCTGACAACCATATAACATGACAACTTTGCTCCCTCAGAATAAGAGTGTATCTCTAGAGTCGTGTGAAAACAATAGACAGCTATTTCACTCAGTCAAGTGTGCATACTTAGTTTCACCAGAGTGCAGAGAAAAGAGAGACGGCATTTTCAATAAAAGGTGTTATTTATTGAGCAGTTTTCTTTCTCATACAAGAGAAATGAATTGCCACAATTGCAATACTCATAGTAAAGTAAAGTGCATACAGTAAAAGGAGGAATAAGAAATAATACTGTAAAAGCATTGATATGGTTTCTTAGCCATAAGATACTTTAAAATAGATAAAATATATACATACATATATACATTGACTAACGTACTCAACTGGTGCTTCTAAATATGCCTACCCCGGTGTACCTGACCTAAGCCTAATACGTGGGAAGGAGTAAGTAAGTAGCAGTTTAAGTTAAGTTGGTTTTTGCCAAGAATCTGACTCAAGAATTCTCTCTAAGGTTTTAGTCAGTTCCGTACCTGGGTTAATAGAAAGCAGGAGGTCTTGTATCTCTCTCTCAGGACTCGATATCCCAGTAACCAGCGAAGGTATCTGGAAACACCGGAGCTGGATTTCTCGGCAGGAGAAAAGACAGTGTCTCTCTCAGTGCGTCAAAAGGGAGGGGCAGCGTCAGTGGGCACTCGCATCAGCTGGGCTCTCGGGCAAGTAGATAGCTGCTCTGCTCCAAAACCACCACCGTGTGTTTGCTTAAGGCAGCGTTGGTATATTTATACCTGAAAGGTGCCGGGTTTGACGTAAGGTTGGAAATAAGACGTCAATAAAGATGTCAGTAAGAACTGGCCCTTCTTACAGTGCTTCAGAGGAGTTCTAGGACGAAATCAAAACAAAAGCAATGGGGATTTCCCAGGTTGCTGGAGGTTTGGTTTGTTTAGAGAACTCATTGTGCTTTCTAGGAGTCCGGGGAAGTAGCCTTGCTTAATTTGACTGCATGGGCTACGACTAAATATGGATATGATTCCTTATGCCTTTATAGAGATATTATTTATTATAACCGTACAAGGGCATAAAATAGAAATATCGATTTAGGTTCCTAGAAAAAAACACAATAGTATGGCTCGTACACCGATCGTACAATGGGGGTACGGCTCGTACACCGATCGTACAATGGGGGTACGGCTCGTACACCGATCGTACAATGGGGGTACGGCTCGTACACCGATCGTACAATGGGGGTACGGCTCGTACACCGATCGTACAATGGGGGTACGGCTCATACACCGATCGTACAATGGGGGTATGGCTGGTACACCCCATGATCGCAGGGGTACGGTGCGTACCCCTGCGATCATGGGGGGTACGCACCATACCCGGGGGGGGCGTTCCATACCTGTTTAGGCGCGAACTCTGCTTTTACGGCTGTTTTCAGCTCCCGTAGAAAAAGGGTTGTACGGTGCGTACCCGACACGTATCATACTTGCTGGGTCGTAAAAACCAGTTGCAAACCGTACAGATGTCGCGTACAGCGGGTTCTGAGGGAGAATCGTACGGAGATTAGAGTCGTAAGGTGTCTTGTACGACTTGTACGGAGTATGGCTCCTGGTACGAATCGTACTTCGTCGTACGTACGGGACGTTTACAGGTACGATTCTTACGGGGAAAAAACGCTCCGTACGACAATTCGGAGCGCTTTTTACCGGATCGGAATCGACCCCTCAGTCTTCTCCATAAAACTTTCACAGCTAAGTTGAAGTCAGATAGAATAGGCAATTAGTCGCTCAACTCCTGCCGCTAATGCTATTGCTAACGCTAAGTAAAGGGTGTCTTCTTCAACCATCGTTGACAACAACTTAGTCTCTTTCAACAGTACAGTGTACACCCTTGCAGCGAGTGTAATGTCAATAAGCAAGGAATATACCTTACCACCACCAGCCACTGCTGCTAGCTCACCTCCTACAGCTGCCGTATCTTCTGCTCCCCCCTTACTGGCCGCGTCGCTTTCGCCGCTGGCCCCGGCACTGGTGGTCGGTACATCTAGAAAAAATATTACACATTTTTTAGACGCCCTATGCACCTCCCCCTATTTATTCTTTTTCACTAGCAAGATTGAAAAAAAATGAATACATAAATATACAACATACATCACTAGTACAAATCGGGTACTAGAGTAGAGTAGACTAGTAGTTTTAGTATGTCCTATCCTATCAAACAAATAGTAAAATATCTGGTTTGGCATTTTGTTGGTGGGAATTGTCAAAAAGCCTTAAGATTAAGAAGACTCGAAGAGGACAACCCAAAGGACTGGACTCAGTGGCTAGAGCTATTGGTGAATCTGAGTCTTAAACCCTTTTAAATAAAGAGTGGCCAACTGGGCCAGCTTAGCTACAGACAAAGTAATAGTAGTAGTACAGAGAGTCATAGCAGAGGCAGTTAGAGGCAGGGATAACAAGAATTTAGAAACAGATAGTCTAGATCGAAGAAGAATTGGTAAAAAATAGAATTAGGAAACGGAAATAATAGTTCGGAAACAATAAGGTGCAGTAAAAGTTAGGGAAATATATTTATTAATATTAACAACAGGAGGACTTACTGGGGCCAGCAGCAGATCCCTCGGTAGAGGACAGGTCCTGGCCGGCATCTTGTGCAGCTGCTCATACCGACTCCAACAACCCCGTCTTCTTGCCCCTGGATGCTCATCCTGAAATACATAAGAAAAAAGAGACAAACATTGATGATTGGTGTGAAACAAATAAAATATTTTTTAAAGCGCTCAAAAAAATTTATGAAAAAAACAATTGCAATAAAATTGAACTCTCTAATCTGGTCGACTAGTAGTATCGCGGGATTGGTGGACCGTCTAGTTATTATTTATGAACACTAATCCAGTGTTCCATTCTGATTCCAGAATACTAACTAGCCTATGTACCACCTGACCTAGCCCACCTATTCCAGATGGGCCGATTGTTCACTAAGTCTACATTTCCATTTATATTAGTCTTCAAAAATGCATAGATGGAGAACACATGCATACATTTTTGCATACACCAAATTGTTGGTTGGTTGCTGCTGATGTTCTGCTAGAGCTAATCCTATTACCACTCACTAAAAAACTACAAAAGGTTCTACTAAGGACTGGGGTAAGCAGCACTCAGCAGTACGTGAAATAACAGAGGATGCATCCCACAGACCACTATCTGTTAGTGACAGGAGGACAAAGGAACGACTAGAGTCTCTCTATTATTACCTAACTTAAGTTCTCTAAAGTAAACTCTTACATAATCAGTCCAAGCGAGTGCAAAGTTGCAAACAAGTAAGATTAGTAGCACCGAGCACCTTTGGCATAATAATCACAGAACATTTTTAAACGTAATTTACCTGCAATGTAAGCAGCAGCATTCTTGTTATTCAGAAAAAAATTATATTTGCCATATAATAATAAAGTCTGTCTTCGGTGGTGAGGGCTGTACAGTTGTCGATCGCTGGCTTCAGGGTGACGGGGGGGTTGGTGACGACGGTTCAGTGTGTTGGTTGTCTTAGTCCAAGTTGTCGTAGAGTATCTTGATTTTGTGGTGGAAAAAGGTGCTGAGTTTGTCGCAGAGGTCTTGTGAGGGAGGGATGTCGGTGGACTCGCTGGTGATTGGGCGAACTGCTTGATGATGTTGAACAGTTCTTTGCTGTTGTGTGCATGAGTGGAGATTCTGTCTTCAATCGCACATTACATCCAGTAGATGTTTGAGGAGTGTGCCATCCAACAGAAAAGGGGAATACCTGTTTGCACAGATCCACTGTAAACAATTTGGAATTGATTGTCTATTAATGTCTAAGAAAATATGATATAGCACACTGTTTCTTATATATGTAAGATTGTGATATCTGACTATCAGGATATGGAGGTTTCTTTGCTATTGTTTAGTTAAAAATCAGAAAGCAATGTTTGTGTTTTAAATATTTTCTTCTGTGTGATGTTGTTTTCAGGGAAAACGCTAGTGGACTGTGTTATCACCAATAAGGATATGGTAGATGATTTATTGGTTTTATGGAATGCTCTGAAGTTTAGCTTGAGGATTGATATTATTTATTATCCTTTGCATAAAAACAAACTATTTATAAAGGTGATACGCAACCAGAAAAAACTAGAAACTTAGAGAAGGAAATCTCATCAACTAGTTAATCAATGCTGCTGATGGAACTTCCAGAAGTCAAGCTGAATTAAGTTACTAGCAGGATATACAGGCAGGGAAATTTTGTTTTTAAACCAACTCACCTTCTTAGGAACCAGGGAATAAAACTGGTAGATTATTGTTATTTAGACTATACTAAGAACTTCAAGGAAAGAATGTTCCTTGACTCAGGTGATGTGTTTGTGACAAAAGACCAAAATAATATGGCATTTTCCCCCTAATACATCAAATCATATACTGTTTACTCAGTAACATCACCAGCAGAGATGGAGACATTTTTAAAAAAAATCTCAGACTCAACATTCGCCTTTCATACTTATTCAAGCACTTCACTATGCACACCTTCTTATTTCCTTGAAAAAAAGATCAAATATATCTGTGAACATGGTCTTTGTTCTCCTACAGATATAAAACAAACACTGTCTGATTGGTAACTTGTAGGTGTTAGATCCAATACTTTTACATCTGACAGTCTGCTGTAGAGCATCAAAGACAACAGCATTGCCAACTTCATAGACAATAACTTTTCATTTGGCTCCGATCTACTCAACACATCCAAAACAAATGTTAAGTTCCTCAGAAGGCTATATTTTAGCAATGACGGTTTCACCACTTGCCCACTTCTTATGAACCTACTTACCAAAACACTTTGCCCCACTGGATAAGCGTCCACCATAACATGACCAGCAGAAATTGTTGCTCGATACAAATTAAGGGTTTGGTGATCCAAACTTGCTTTAATGACCACCAAACAACTTATAACCTATACCACATCAGTTGAAATAGGACCTGCATTCCTTTTATACACCAACTTGACCATTTTCTACTTGCCAGTCCATATGCCTTTAGTGACCATAGCCCATGCTCCCTTAATGAAGCCTAAACTCTCTCGAAGTCCTAACACCTGACAGAATCCTATAAAAATGTCAAGGCCACCGACTGCAGCGGTATCCGCCAAACAACATATTGTGGTCCTATCCTTGAGGACCTATTAGCAGACCTGGAAATAACGGCAGCAGATGCACACTTGTGACCTCCAAAGAGGTGTCACAAACACCTGTGTTTCCCAACGCTTCCTGAGATAAACCAATACTCTTTGTATCATTGAAATCGTCTTGAAATGTTGATAAACAACCCAATCGATCAAACACCTTAATTCTATGACTGCCGTCAACCCTTTTTCCAGGAAAATTTTGTTTACAAATTTCTTCTTTAGACATAAAGGGACATCACCTGTATCTGTCAACTCACTCCTATCTTGTTCTGCCAAACTCTTCTACATGAATGATCTGGCCTTCCCCTTAGCTACAGTCACCTTTGCTCTCCTTTCTTCTCTTGCACCTTTTCCTCTGCTTCTTTGACAGTGGAGAAAGAAAGTGAACCAATGCTTGTTTTTACAGGATCTATACCCATACATGAAAGACACTCCTCAGGTAGTACCTTCTCTATGGCCAGGACACCAACTCCTCATTCACCTGGTCCCAATCAAAACCTTCTCATTGAAGTAAAGGTTTCCGCATGTGCTTTTGTGATTTCCAGATCACATTAAATGTACCCACATATTTAAATTTAGATGCGCTTTATGTAGGTCCACCAACTTCAAATGTACTTACACACAGATACCCTTTTATTTTTCAATTTAAATCACTGAATTGACATTCTGTAATAGACATACTGCTTTTTGAACCCACAGTCTCATCTTTGTGACATCCAAAACTGACTCCACCACGTATGACTCCTCTGTCATGTTAAGTATCTTTGTTAAAGGTCCTACATTATTTAAAAGATGATCTTGCCATTCTTTTGGGCTTTAATCCTGACCTTTTCTTGGGTGCTTTGCAACGTTACTCAAAAAAGTCAGAACCCATGCATCTAATTTAGGAGTAAAGCCTATCTTTTTTGTTAGTGATGGTTTGGGGCATTCCAAAATTTGTCATATTCTTTCTTCTTATGGTATCTGCCTTCTGATCCAGTTGTGGTAAATAAATAAATAATACCTCTATTTTTGACTAGATATACAATAACAGATAGCTCAATAAATAAGAGTCAAGATTTGAGGTAGTAGGAGTTTGCAGGTTTAATACAGCATAAAGGACAGGAACAGGACAGCCTGCACGGGAATAGGATGGCAGCGCTGCACGGGGCAGGGACAAAGGAAGGGTAACTTTTAATAACAGTGCACAAGTATATATACTTAAACAAAATACATGATGTTCAATACAATAGGCGTAGCAGTGGGCAGGGCCTGTAGCAGTCGCGAAAGATAAGGCAGAAAGTAGGTGTAACAAGAGGCGTGAACAGGGCGTATACATAGACATGTGATGTAAACGTAACGGAATATGTCACAAATGGGGCGGAAACATGGAGGGGGCTACCTAAGGAGCCGGGACCTCTAACCTAGTGGTGCGCGCAAGCTGGCAATGACGTGTTACTAGGGAGAAGCTGGGGGCTATGACTTCTGAGCTAGAAGGAGAGACGAAAGTCTGGAGAGTCAGAGCGACATGTACCTAAACACTATCTAGTATCTGATGTTTAGAGAACATGTTGATAGAATCCAAAAGTTATCAGGGCAAAGGCTAACAGACACTAAGACTGGTGCATGCATTATTCTACATGTAGTGTGTGTTGAGGAATATTAAATGACCATAAATACAGTATTTCTCTTACATGGAGACGTAAAGGCTAGACGATGACTGAAACTATTGATGCGATTCAGTAGCTTAGGAATGCAGAGAAGGAGGGCTGGACTGATAACTAGAATCATAACATACTCTTGACAGACTGGGAGGCAGAGCCAGGCCGAGCCGGGCACTGTGAGGCAGGAAGTAAGTGAAGGGTCAGGGATACAGGTGGGGGCTGTATCGCTCCTCGGAGAGGGTTCAGGAGACAGGAGCTGAATCTGAGTCCGGGCCCTTTTGAGGCCTAGAAACGGGGACTTTCAATGAAATAACGTGCACACTGAGAAACGTGGCAATGTAGCTTTACATAGGCCTAATACTCGTAGCTTTCACGAGAACTGGAAACTGGCATACTAGAGATGGACACAACTGTAATTGCGTCTTTAATCGATCATGGGGAATACATATGCATATTAATCATGCATATATAACATTACATGGGGAACACGTAGGGACACAGAACATGGCAAAATTTACTTTTCCACATTCCCTCCTTGTCACTACGTTTCCATCAGGAAACATCGATATTCATGATACCATCTATCATTTCATACAGTATCATTTGTTCGTCTCGAATTTTCTTGGAACGAGATCTAGGACGGGACTTGGGACTAGGAATACAAGAGGTAGCGCAAATGCCGCAAATCGCAGGGCCACATTGTATACAGAGGCAGCAACTGAATATGATCGCTACTGCAATACCTAGAAATGACAATACTTTCCATCCCCAGGCAGAAAGTATACTCCAAAACCAACCGGACCATGTCCAGGTGCCTGGATTCTGGTGTAACTGATGGGCAATTTTATGAAGTCTGGTTATAGCTGAATAAACAGACGGCGCGTTATTAGGAATGAAAATGCAGCAACTAGATCCGATGACTCTACATGCTCCTCCTCTATCGGCCAGTATGACGTCAAGAACGAGACGATTTTGGAGCACGACAAATCTCATAGCAGATTGCTCTTCGGTTAAGTTACCTAGAGCAGAGGCAGTCTCATTCACTACTGCCTCAAGGGTTCTGGTTAATCTACGGATTAACTTACTATTCTGGATAGGTCCTATAAAAAAGAAGAATCCTCTATTGAAATCTGTATACTGTTCTAGAGCAGTTTCAGTTTGATCGACAATCGGGGACTCGATCTCCCTTCTATGTCTAATGTGTACTAGATGTGTGTTTCTGTGATAATCGGACGGGGCTAGGAAAACTGGTGGTAGTAGGAAGGCAATGTAACAGGTTCCATCCCAATCGAGGGGCAGACGAACATATGCGGTCTGACCACAAACAAAATAAGAATGACGTGAAGCTTTGAAAATAGATTTCCCACTGTCACTATACTCGACAATAGTAGTACAATCACTATGTCCTACATGTACGGAACCATTATTTCGGACACATAATTCGCCTTTGACTGGTAATACTGAAATAGCAGGTAAGTCTGGAGTAGGATCAGACTGAACATTCAGAACCATGAAATTCGAAGAATAATTACCCAAATTATAAACTTCATTTTCTAGATCTAACCCTGTTCTGTGGGGAAGACCTTGCTTGTCTGGAAAACATGTACTGTTCAGAAGGGACATATCAGTTGAGGATGACGTTAACGTGGACCATGCTCCACATGAACCATTATGTGAAAACGGATAAGGAAAGAGTGGCAGAACTCCCTTCGGTGTCTGGAAAGGGGGGAGTCGACCACACACCCAACAATTAGTGGCATTGCTGGTCTGGTGTGAATAATGCAACATACGGATAAATGTATTGTTGCGCATAGCAAGACGATAGGATAGTTCGTGAGGAGGCAGATCACTAAATGTGTGCTCTACTGTAGCATTAGAAAACATATTTACATGAGAAATTGGAAAACATAAATGAAATGCATAACTCGTGCAGGTAACCATTAAGCTTAAAAACAATATAAAACTTAGAAAAACGATACATCGGATAGAGTTTTGACTAACTCTCTCACTATGGGGGTCTATCTCATACATGTCAGATACCTGTCTAACCGTTTCACCTAGGGGAGGACTTAGACAATTAAACTGGCTGACTTATTTTGCTAGACCGTAGCTTACTTTTATACTCCTGCTGCGGAGTTTTCTCTAACAGGGAGGGCTTGATATCAATGTCATTTGCGGGACAGTCCTTAAGAATAGTATCTTGGCAGTCTTTAAAATCTTGACATTCCTTGGAAATGTTCTTGGAAACAGTTTTTAGTCCGTGAAATTTTTTGACGTGTGACAGGTGCACCCACCCCTTCCTGCCTTCCAACTTGACGGCAGTACGGGTGGTCAGGAGGACTAACTTCGGTTCCTTCCAGCGAGGCTCCAGCGGACTTGAACGATCAAAATTGCGGACGAGGACCAGGGTGCCGGGAAGGATCTCGTGTGGCTTGACTTCAGTATTGTCGGGAAATGCAGCGGCAACCTGTGAACGACAAGAGTGTAGGGCAGACATCAAGGAAGCTAGGTAATCTGTCAGCATATTACTGGAAACATCGGTAATACTTCGGGGTCTAGGTGTACCCCACATATTCGGGGGGCGGCCGAATACGACCTCATAAGGGGACAGACCTGATCTGGAGTGTGCGACCATGCGCATATAAAACAAAGCGACTGGCAGGGCAACTAACCAGTCTACACCTTTTTCTTGACAGATTTTGGCATGCGGATTTTCAAGGTTTGATTATGTCTCTCTACGAGACCGGCTGCTTCTGGATGGCGTACACAATGGAACTTCCACTGGTACCCTAACAAAAGGGAAACGTGCTTCATTAGTTCAGATGAGAATGGCTGGCCGTTATCAGAATACACGACCCTAGGGAGTCCATAACGGGGGAAGAATTCACGAACCAACTGCTTGGCAGTGGTCGCGGCTGTGTAAGCTGGGACTGGATATGCTTCTTTCCACCTGGACAAAGCGCATACAACTACAAGGACATACTTGAAACCTCGACATCGCTCCATCTGAATATAATCCATCTGGAGGACTTCAAAAGGGTGGTCAGGAGGTTGGAATCCACCTTGTTCCACCGGGACACTTTTACCTGGATTGAACTGGCAACATATCATACAGGTACGGACTTTCTGCTTGGCTGCAGCTCGTAAATGCTTGTTAAACCAAATGTTCTGGATACTGTCTAACATGGCTTTTTCTCCTAAGTGTGCTGGACTATGTGCGGTATTGATAATGACTTGAACCATTGAGTCGGGGAGAAACCATGTGGCTTTTCCCCTCGTCAACCATCCCTGATCTGTCTGGACCCCTCCTTGTTCGGACCATTTCTTGATTTCCTCGGGAGTAGCATGTAACTGGATATCTATGACATCTTGAGTAGGGTCCTTAACTGTCATACAAGTAGTCTGTTCTAGAGTGGATGTCGGTGTCTTGTTAACTGGTATGTCTGGAGTCTGTGCTGTAAGCTTGGCTGTTCGATCTGCTAGATCATTACCTTGGGAAATAATGTCAGTAACTTTCGTATGTGCCTTGCACTTCATGATAGCGATAGATGTCGGTAAATGTATTGCATCTAACAGAGCTTGAATGAGGAGACCATGCTGAATCTTGGTTCCATGAGAAGTCATGAAACCTCTCTCCTGCCAGAGCACTCCGAAGTCGTGTACAACTCCGAATGCGTAGCGTGAATCTGTGTAAATATTAACTTTCAGGTTCTTGGCACGTATGCAGGCTTGTGTCAGGGCGACTAGCTCTGCTGCTTGAGCAGACAGGGTGTCAATACGGTGTGTTTCAATAACTTCAGTGTCAGTAGTCACTGCATACGCGGCTACTAGTTCTCCTGTACTCGTTCTCATACATGAACCATCCACATAAAGTGTCAGGTCGGGATCTGGTAACGGAATATCTGTCAGGTCTTGTCTTGGCTTAGTCATAGTGTTAATGACTTCCACACAGTCATGTGTGGCAGGATTTGAAGTAACTGATGGTAACAGGGTAGCAGGATTTAGAACGTTGCAGCGTCTGATTTCTATGTGTGGCTGGAACAGTGTCAGTTCATAACCTGTTAAACGTGCAATGGTCAAGTGCTGTGTCTGTGTTCGGTTTAAAAGAACTTCCACGGAGTGTGGAACTTGTACTGTCAAGGAGTGTCCTAATACTATAGAATCACTTTGTCTGATAGCTAGAGCTGTGGCTGCAACTGACTTGAGGCACGCAGGCAAAGCCTGGGCTACTGGATCTAATGTGCTCGAAAAATAAGCACAAGGCTTGTACTGTCCTGCTTGATCTTGTGTGAGAACAGATAATGCAGTACCATCACGTTCTGTGACAAAAAGTGTAAAAGACTTACTGTAGTTCGGTGTAGCTAGAACAGGTGCTTGGCATAAGGCTTTCTTTAATTCATTAAAACTAAGTGTATGTTCAGATGTCCAAGGGAGGACAGTCGATACGGCTGCCTCCTGTGTCGTTAACTGTATCAGTGGCTTGGCTAGAAATGCATACTGAGGAATCCATTGTCTGCAATAAGAAGTAAGGCCGATAAAAGCACGTACCTCCTCTGTGTCTTGGGCTGAGGGAGACTCGCTATTAACTGGATACGGTCGGGTGTCAACTGCCTACCCCACTTGGACAGTAAGTGGCCTAAGTAGATCACTTGCTGGACACAGAATTGAAGTTTTGAAGGGGACACCTTGTGCCCCATCTCGGCTAGGAAATACAGAACTGTGAGTGACGCTCGCTCGCAAGCACGTTCAGAACGGGCAGTGATCAGTAGATCATCGACATATTGGAGCAGGGCAGTGTCAGTTGGCATGTGAATATTGTCTAGTTGTCTCTTAAGTGATTGACTGTAAATACTAGGACTTTCTGTGAAACCTTGAGGAGCTCGTGTGAATTTATAGCTCCTTCCATTTAAACAGAATCCGAAAAGGTACTGGCTGTCTGGATGAATGGGGACACTGAAAAATGCATTCTTGAGGTCGATTACGGTAAAGAATATTGCCTCAGAATCAATGGCTGTCAATAGAGATGAGATATCTGGAACAACTGGGTACTGAGGAATGATACATTTATTGAGTTCTCGAAGGTCAATCACTAATCGATATACTGGGGGTGCATTTGGATCAGTACGTTTCATGACTGGAATGATAGGAGAATTACATACATTGGAGTCAGTTTCTACAACTACTCCTTGAGCCATAAGCTCGTCAATAATTTTAGATAAGGCTGCTACAGCCTCAGGTGGCAATCTGTACTGTCTGATTCGTGGTAACACTACACCTTGCTTGAGAGTCACACGATGGGGTGTGATTCTCATGAAACCAACATCAGTTGGACCTTGCGCCCATAGATGTTGCGGGACATTTGACAATCTCGGATCAAAATCTTGTAATACATAGTGACCCTTGAAGTCACGTAAAAACAAACGTATCCCCTCTGGGGAACAGCAAATAACTGCACCTAATTCTTTCAGTGTCTTAATACCTAACAAATTTTCTGGACATGACTTCGTAAGCAATAGATCAGTAGTTCGGGACAATGGACCTACTTCTAGAGTAACTGGCTTTGATATCTCGTTTACAATAGGCTTTCCTGAAAATCCAAGGGAAACATTTCTAGAGCCTGAGAGCGGAGCCCCTGGAACCTCGTCGTGACTAATGGTAGTCCTACTTGCCCCTGTATCAATCAGAAACTTTCTGTCTTTCCCTAATACTTGACTGTGAACATAGGGACCTTCTTGATCTACAGGAATCTCGATGAGAGGCAAGCCTACCTCCCTCTCTAGGCTGTTTCATGAATACGCTTGATACTCTGGATACTCGGATTGTGCATACTGGTACATCTGCTGTGTAACATGCTGCGTTGCAGCTATAGGCTGCGGTGCTGGAACTGTCTGTTGTGCATTCTGTGGCTGAGAAGTCTGTGAAACTTGTTCTTGTCTAGGCGGACGTGGTCTTTCTTTAGTTTTACCAGTGGCTATATTGTGTTTCAGAACTGCACACTCGTTTATAAAATGACCTGGTTGTTTACAATAATTGCATGTCCCTTTAACGGGAGCTGCAGGATGACTGGCTTGATTCTGACCCCTCTTCTGACTGTCTTGTGGAACAGATTGCGCAACTAGTACTTTCATTTTCGTGTCTTTCATACGTCTTCTCTCGTGTTCTTGCTCTTCTCTGATTCTATTCTGGTGATACTGGAGCATTTGGAGCATCTGGGACGGGGTACTAGCTTGCCAAGTACTTTCGACTTTCAAAACTCGATTTTTAACTTGTGGACTTGAATTCTCGACTAATTTAGTAACAAAAAGATGAGGGTATGACTCGCTACTCGTCTTCAAACCACTGTTTATTATAAAACATTTCTCAAATCTAGAATAAAAATCACTAGTATCTTCGTCTGGTTTCTGTTTACATGCTGAGATTGCATCCCAGTCTTCCTTTTTCGTGGCTAATAACCTAGGCAAAACTTGTATCAATAATTCTGGTAATTCTTTACATTTGTCTCCAAGACCGGTACCTGGTACACGTATCTTATCTTCAGCTTCTAGAGCTGTCCAATCGATCTTTTTCTCTCCCACCTCCCAATGTTTTTCCTTGAGTTTTTCGTATATGCCCGCAGGCAACAGGACTTTTAACATTTTAATAATATCTGGATACGTGTATTCTCCCATACGGAGCATGTCTTTTAATTCTCGGTGGAACCCTGCTGGATCTTTGTCGTGACAGGGAATTAATTTCTTCATCTCTAAGAGTTCCATCTTGGTAACTGGGGTGTAAACAAATACTCGTTGCATTTCACCACCCGCTGTCCTAACTGGGTGTACTTCTCGTAACGGATGCTGTCTATCTATATAAAACGGTTTACTTTCTGGAGGTGAGACATGAACAAAATGCGGATTTAGGAACGTTCTATATTTGTGGCGCTGTTCTAGAATGACACTAATTAAATCGGTGCCTAAACCTTTCCATCTATACTGGAGTAACTCGTTCAGGACATCATGTAACGGACCTGGATCAGAATGTTGACCCTCATACAGAGTAATGAGGTGCTGGATCATATACATACCCACCAGTCGCTGCTCGGCTGGGGGCAGTTTCAGAAACATTTGTGCCACTATTTCGTCTGGAAAAGTGGTAGAATCAGTAATCCATCGGACTGCTGATCGGGCTAGTTCTTGTTCATGCATGGTACTTAACTCACTATAACCGATTCGTGATTTCAGAATGTGATCGGTAGCTTGAAATACTTGTTCTAGGGAGCCTTGTTCTGGTGCTGGAGGATGAAACACTTTCTTGTGTTCTAGGCGTAAGTGTCGGTCTGGAAATCTAGATTTACCTACATACGCTATTCTGGCGGTATTCTCGTCCTCTACCTCTTCAGTAGAAGAGTCATTTTCTTTCTCGCTTCCTAGAGCTTCTTTGCGTTGTTCGTGTAACCTTATTATTTCTTTACGAATTTTCTTGTACATATTCTCTATACTATTGAGTGTCTTGTGCTTACCCTCGGCTATATTATCACTCCATCTTGTCAGAACTTTCATTTCGGTCGGATCTTTAGTCGGGGAATCTTGTTCCCTTATTAAACAATTGATCAGAAACTTTAACAGCATGAACTGGATCTCAGATTTTCTGTGAGACATGACTTCACCAATACTTTCTGGATCTTGTCCTGTACGAATGAAACGATACATTCTGTCTAGATCTTCTTTCATATTCGGTAGGGTGTCCAAATACTCGGTCACCCGTCTTACACGTAATGAATATATAACCATACTATCATCACCTGGGACCGGATCATAATGGCATTCGGTAAGAGCTCGTCTGATATCTGCAACAGACTGATGTTTGGGCGTGCGCTGTAACGCACGTTCATGTAACTCGACTGACGTTACACGTTTGTGTGGCGGCGGGGTTCCCGGAGGACCTCCTCCCGCGACCCCTAAACTGGAATCGTCGACTGATACTCTTCGTGCTGGCAGAGTGACCAGTGTAGCGGGTACTTGTAATGTAGGCTGGACCGGGGGTACCGTAACAGGTGCTGTAACAGGTGCCCCGGTGACTGGAGGAGCAGGATTTACATTATTTACAGGAGCTGGCGGAACAGGATTTGCATATTCTGGGACTGTGTCGTCCAAATAGGACGAGAGAAAAATATCAGCTGCGGTCGGTTTGTGACGTAGCTTGGTCGGAACTAAGGGTGGCGGAAAATTACTGGATGCCTCCGGGGTTGCTTTTGGCAAGCCCTCGGCAAGAAGAGGATACATACCCTTGATGAGGGCATTCCTCTGTCTGTCTGACTGTTCGGTTTTAACTCGTTCACCTATTTCGATTAATTCCCTTTCTTGGGCTCTTTCTAAGGATTCTCTACTTAATTCTGACTTTCTGATTTCTTTTTCGGTTCTTTTATGAGATTCTTTGCGCCATAACTCGATGGCATCTTTCTGTGACTGTCTGGCTTTCTTTTTCCATAATGCTTCTTCTACTCGCATGATGCACTCGGCATCCCATGTACCCGATACGGGCCATCTGTACTTTTCTTCTAACTGTTTGGTGTACTCCACCCACAAATCTAGATATAATATGGCACTTATGCCATGCTTTTGATACATAAAAGGACCTGGACTGTCCCTAGGCGGGACAGGAACTGCTTCTTCTAACAGACCTTTTCTAGTTCTTAACTGACGTAACTTTGAAAACAATGGCATGACTGGGCTGGAGTCTAGACACAATTACAATACACAATGAACACGATAATTACTGAAGGTACACCACTTTCATACCACGACATTGAAATACATGAATGACATTTAAAATAACAGTTCGGACAAAATACTACCTGGAATACTGGAAACAGAATACAGGAATTTCTCGAGAACAGAACGGACTAGAACAGAAACGAGATGCACTGCTAAAACAGTACGAAACTTACCGGTCTCATGAAGAGACACGTCAGGACCCGCATCCACCTAAGTGGACACTTCGTGTTGGATCTGTGTACCCAAACCCACGGACCAGAGACAATGCAATTGACCCTGTCTAGATACTACCCCAGCAACGGTACTCACCGGGCAGCAAGAACGGAAGGCCTCGGACTGGACTGGACTGCTACGACGACGGACGGACGAACTTCGGACTTCAGTTATAGGTGGGCCTCCGGATACCTCGGACCTTGGACTCTCGGCTTGGGCTCTGGTCGGGACTCGCCGCGTTCCTCCACCGCCTCGTCTGGACGCTGGACCGCAACCTCCGTCTCCTCCGTGGGCCTGAGGGATACTTGAAGCAGAAATATCTGCACGTGGCCGGTATGGTTCCGTCACGGCTGCAGAGGATCAGGGGGCTTGCGTGGCTTCACCGGCGCGTGGGGAAAGGGCAAGTCCCTGTTCGGGCGCCATTATGTGGTAAATAAATAAATAATACCTCTATTTTTGACTAGATATACAATAACAGATAGCTCAATAAATAAGAGTCAAGATTCGAGGTAGTAGGAGTTTGCAGGTTTAATACAGCATAAAGGACAGGAACAGGACAGCCTGCACGGGAATAGGATGGCAGCGCTGCACGGGGCAGGGACAAAGGAAGGGTAACTTTTAATAACAGTGCACAAGTATATATACTTAAACAAAATACATGATGTTCAATACAATAGGCGTAGCAGTGGGCAGGGCCTGTAGCAGTCGCGAAAGATAAGGCAGAAAGTAGGTGTAACAAGAGGCGTGAACAGGGCGTATACATAGACATGTGATGTAAACGTAACGAAATATGTCACAAATGGGGCGGAAACATGGAGGGGGCTACCTAAGGAGCCGGGACCTCTAACCTAGTGGTGCGCGCAAGCTGGCAATGACGTGTTACTAGGGAGAAGCTGGGGGCTATGACTTCTGAGCTAGAAGGAGAGACGAAAGTCTGGAGAGTCAGAGCGACATGTACCTAAACACTATCTAGTATCTGATGTTTAGAGAACATGTTGATAGAATCCAAAAGTTATCAGGGCAAAGGCTAACAGACACTAAGACTGGTGCATGCATTATTCTACATGTAGTGTGTGTTGAGGAATATTAAATGACCATAAATACAGTATTTCTCTTACATGGAGACGTAAAGGCTAGACGATGACTGAAACTATTGATGCGATTCAGTAGCTTAGGAATGCAGAGAAGGAGGGCTGGACTGATAACTAGAATCATAACATACTCTTGACAGACTGGGAGGCAGAGCCAGGCCGAGCCGGGCACTGTGAGGCAGGAAGTAAGTGAAGGGTCAGGGATACAGGTGGGGGCTGTATCGCTCCTCGGAGAGGGTTCAGGAGACAGGAGCTGAATCTGAGTCCGGGCCCTTTTGAGGCCTAGAAACGGGGACTTTCAATGAAATAACGTGCACACTGAGAAACGTGGCAATGTAGCTTTACATAGGCCTAATACTCGTAGCTTTCACGAGAACTGGAAACTGGCATACTAGAGATGGACACAACTGTAATTGCGTCTTTAATCGATCATGGGGAATACATATGCATATTAATCATGCATATATAACATTACATGGGGAACACGTAGGGACACAGAACATGGCAAAATTTACTTTTCCACACAGTGAGCCACATAAACCACACGATATGTCATGTCATGTCATGTCATGAACCAGCCCAGAGATAGAGGATGTTGTATTCAAAGAAAATAGATCGTACATATCCTTCCCCAATGGAACATCCAAGGTCTTTTCATTACCTTTGTCCTCCTCTTTTGAAATGACCTTCTTTCTTTTATTCTGCATTGTTCTTTGTCATTTTAAAAATCTAAAGCAGAACTTAAAACTACATCCCCACTGAGGATTTATCACAGGACACATACATGTGTTTTCACTTTCTGGTCATTTAGCAGACTTTTGGGGACCCACCCTACTCTTAGACATCTGCACCAAGCAAGTCATCAGTTGAGGATGACTTTACCTAAGAATTTTACAGAAATTTTCAAATTGTTTGTGTCCACTTATACTTTTAATATTTCATAGCATTCTGGTTAGGCATTAGAAACCTTTAAGTAAGCAATCTTGTTGCCTACTTCAAGCTTAAACCAGGAAAGGATGTCAAGTTGGAGTCTATTCACAAACTGCATTTTGAAATGTATTTAGTAGTACAATAGTAGAACCAGTACATACTACAAAATGCAGTTCACACGTGCGGAGTTCTACGCCTCCGCCCTCTCCTATCTTTTATGTGCAGGTATCTCTGCCCTGACTGCAGAAACCTCAGCACACGTAGGTATACATTTCAGTAGTAAAATGGCTGTAAAATGCAGAATACTTACTACTACACGAGAGGGATGAAGGGTGGAGTGATGAGGGGTTAAGGAGGAGAGCATGTAGCCTTAAGGCTAGAGCAGTCAACCTCGAAGCTAGGGAACCAGGTTCGAGTCTTGGCAACAATGCTCAACATCCTGTGATTCTGGGCAAATCACATATTCTCCCTGTGCCTAACAAAAATTGAAGATGTCCATCTTCTTGGGATCGAATTTCGATAAACATGCATTCTTGACCTAATATATCCAATGTAACCTCGTAATTATATAATCATGTAGTTAGAGTGCACTATGATCACTTAGTAACCGATGATTCACTTTTGACTTGTTTGCTCCTATTGATATAACCGGAGCCATTTTGTTTCGTTTCCCTATGTGCTAGTGCTGTTCCCCTGAAATCACGTGATTACGTTTGCTGCTCGAAACTATGACGGCAGCCAGGCCGCCTACTATAGTTGTTAGCCGGTAGCTCAAGGAAACCCAAGGTCACATCTGCCTTTCTTGTGGGATGCGCACATTCTAGCAGAGCCCGTTCCTGTACTCCCCGGGCTACAAATAGATAGGGAGGCACCTTACTGAACTGCCCCCGGAATAGCTTTGGCCTAGGCTACTAGCAAATCAATTGTGCCTTATATGGGTATTCCTCTTGGCATACTGACAAGTTGTATCTTTCCTTGTAGGGTGTCATCTTGAACACATGAAACGTATATATGCTTTGTATTTCGAACATGTAATCAGTCTCCTCTGCGCACCTCCGAGGGTCGTGTAGACTGAGGCTCCCCTGCCAGGGCTTGTACTTGATGAATAAACGATTGAACTTTCTCCATTGCCGACTGACTTATTATTACAGAATAAATGCATATGGGCTATTGGTAAGTGTAGCCCGCTAGAATAATTTTGCATCCTTCAGTTGGCGACTCCGCCGGGACTCCGCGATAGGGTCGTCCCCTCCTGTAAACAGGGGTGACGGGACAAGGAGGAGTTCTGGCCGAGTGGGTGGACGGAAAGAGGATCCTGATTTGAGACACCCGTTTGCGGTATGAAAACAAGTTGTTCCACTCTCGAGTCCAGTATCCCTCCCAGCTACTGAAGACCGTACGCCGGAGTCCTATGGGCTTAACCCGAGAGAAGAACAGACTGTGTCGATCTGTCTAGGTGTCGGCAGTGGAGAATTCACAATCGACCTGAGTACACCAGGTGAGTGATATTTGAGATTGAATTGGATAAGAATCACTCAGAGGAAGTGTTTCTTTTTGGATAACAGTTAACTGTTTTTGTTTGAAGGTGGCCGGGGAAGCCGGACCACGAGGGGATCTGCGTATCTACCGTTGCGGCGAAGGGGCTGCACGGGTAGAGACCCCACGGACTTGTTTGGTGAATAATTGAGATTACATCTGATGCCTTAGCAGAGTACGGCGTTGCTCGCTCGGCCGAATTCTCTCCGGGAAAGCCCTGGGAGCAACTGGGTAAGCAAGGGTTCTGGAGACGTGTCTAGGTGCCCGGCCCAACTAGAACAGGACCATGGGATGGCCTGTGAGAGAGTTCATGGTTCGCCTATCAGATGCTCTCAGAACAGTCTGACGACTGTTCCATTTGGTGAGATTTTGTTGGTCTGGAATTCTTTTGAATCGATTCCCCGAACAGGAGTCGACGGGCTCTGTTCGTATTTGAAGACGTCATTTGCATAGAATAAGTTCTGAGAGGTTTGCCTTGCACTGTTTTACAGCACTTTATTGTGACCATCGAATGAAGAGGTGTATGAGTGGATGATGCAAAGGACGCGTCCAAGTATGTGTGTGTTTTGAAATTTTGTGACTGAAGCTACGTGTAAGTATTCTCATAATGTCGTGTTTTAGCAAAATATGTTTTGGGTGTTGTTGTCGGAGAGGTACACGGCTTGAAGAAAGACAGCCTGCCCCTCCCGAGGGCAGCCCCAGTTTTGATATGTATGTCAAACATGGTTTACAGCCGATTTTATTCAATACTCTTTGGAACAAATATACAAAAGATAATTCGGATTTACAATGGCCTCTTACAGGGTCTTTTGATGAGAAAAAGATCAATTATATACAGAATAAATTATTTATGAAGAAAAGTCGTCAGCCAATGTTTGATTCCTTGAACTTATGGTTGAAGGAAGCAAAAAGACGACGGATCCGTGTAGAGAAGCTGGAGGAAGATCAAATCGGGTCAGACAGAAACACAGAAAGCAGTAGCGTATGATAAGGAAAAGGTGGAAAAGAATATTGAACGGATGGATAGGCAGTTTCGGTTGGAGACCGATAAAAGCTATGTGGCTAGACCAGAGACAGGAGATGAATTAGAAGAATTGCTGGAAGCCCGACGACCTCCCCCTTATGCCCCGCAAGGCTTGTATCCAGCCGTGCCTGTGGTACGAGTTGATCAAGCGGGAGCCGTTTCGGCCGCCCGACCACCGTCAGGGGTGGTTGCCACGGCCCCCGTTGCCAGATCGGGACCTGATGTTCCGGTTTCCCCTCCTTCTCTTCCACCAACTACCTCACCCTTAATATCCCTTCAGCCGGACGCGGCTGTCCCTTCTCCTTTGCACCCGGTGTTTCTCTCCCCTCCGACTCAGACTACTTTAGATCTTCGCAATGCAATTAGTCCGGGTGCCACGCCCAAACGACCGTTGTCTGACTTGAGTGATCAGCGAGCTTTCACTCGGTCATTGTTGGGGCAGGAGGAAAGGAGAGCTATTATAATTCAGGCATCTCAGTGGATGCGGAATCCTATTTATACTTTGGAAGATATTTGGAGTACTATGAAAGATTTTGAACCCGTTGCACAACAGCTGGCTCTAGAGAGCATGGTGATCCGATTGATCTCACTATGGGAACAGTGTTTTGAGGAAGGATTACCTCCTCAAATACTGCGTGACATCAGGGATCATGCTCATAAATTCCACCTCCAAATTGAGGAAGTATATCAGAATGTGACAACGCTTTTGCATTATCGGGAACGGATGCACCGAAAGAGTGCCGAATGGGGAGTGCAGCACCCTATGAGAGAGGTGCATCCTCTTTTCTTCCCGGAACTACCTGAAATAAAGGATAACGGGGGCAATGTCACGAGAGCGCGAGTGGACGCTAGACTTCAGGAACAATGGGTTTACACTCCTTGGAAACGAAGTGAGGTCCTTACGTTAAAAGCCCAGCTCCCTGACCCCCGTAAGAATCCTACAGCTTATTATAAGGAATTGGCCGAAGCCGCCAATTCCGCTATAATGACTATAGCTGATATCGAGCTATTTTTTGGTCTCCTGATTCCGGTGGATATTTGGAGACAGATACATGATACGGACCATGTCCCCGAGTTGGGAGGAACTTGGGATCAATTGAAAAATTGGGATAAGGAACGAAAGCCGGGTGAGAAACCCCAGGATGAAATATTAGCAGTACCAGATAAAATTGTTACATACATGAATACTCTTCTCCCTCCTAGGAAAGTAGATTGGGACAAATTGACAGCGTTTAAACAGAAGAAGGATGAAAGTGTGTCCGATTTCTTTACTCGGTTTGAGAACGTTTTTATAGATTTCAGTGGCCAGGACCTCTCTACAGAGGGAGGTATTCGATTATTTGTAAATAGATTTGTCACAAACTTACTCCCAGAGGTTATGACCCGTCTTCAATCAGCTGAAAGCACGTGGACTACGGCTGCACCCTCTGTTATCCTTAGCATGGCCCAATATTATGAACATCGAGAAAACAAGAGTAAGGAGAAATCAGGGAAAAAGACTAAGGGCCCGATGTAGGTAAATCTAATTTACCACTTCTAAAATACCGAATCATACCGATTCGGTATTCAAGAAGTGGTAAATTAGAGGGGGGGAAATGTAGGTAATTCTGATTCGGTAAATACCGAATCTGTAAGATTCGGTATTTACCGATTCTGTAAATACCGAATCGGTATCCCCCATTGATTCCTATGGGCCTTGAAGCCCATAGGAATCAATGTGGAATACCGTATCGGTATTTACCGATTCGGTAATTACCTATTCTTGCAAGGGTGCAGGGGGTGTCACTTTGACACCCTCTAGCACCCCAATTACAGGCTTGTGTGCCATGTGGCACACAGACATGCCCTAAGGGCATGTCTGTGTGTCACATGGCACAGGTGTGCATGCACAGATGTGCATGCACACCTGGATTCGGTATTTTACCACCCAATTGGATTGGGTGGTAAAATACCGACTCTTGAAGGCCTGTGGCACTCTTCAGAGTGCCACCTACATCTCTATTTACCGATTCTGTACATTTACCGATTCGGTATTTTACCGAATCGGTAAATGTACAGAATCAGTAAAATTACCGAATCTGTACTTATGTAGCCCCCTACATAAGAAAAACGTAATACCGGTCGGAAACGGCCGAATTCAGCCATTTCCGACCGGTATTAGGGCTCCTACATCGGGCCCTAAGGATCTAAAAACTAGGGTACTACTGCAGCAAGTCAGTAGAGGGAATAATTTAGGACGAGGAGTGCGAGGCTCATTTCAGAGAGGTCAAACGGCAGGAAGAGGTAGGGGAGGCCCTCCGAATATTGGGATAAACCAATGTTCTTATTGCAAAGAGGAAGGACATTGGAGAGTAGATTGCCCTCTGTTATTGACAAGGAACGGACCTAGTAGAGGACGAGGAAGAGGTCGAGGGAACATAGACCGAAATAGCATGAGAAGGGAGGAGTCACCGCATGAGGGTCCGCGTAAGAATTATTTTGATGACCCTCAGAACAGACAATACTACAATGAGACTTATCAGGATGACAGGTATAACGAGCAGAAATATGCATGAGACAGCCATGTACAGAGCGGGGGCCATATTACAGTACCAGTTGACCTTATGTACAAGGAGAACTGTTGGGTACATCAGGAAAGTTTTTAGTGGATACTGGGGCGATGAGTAGTTCAGTCGCTCATACACTGGTCCCAGGGGCAGCTCTGTCTGGCCAAAATAATGTATCAGTAGGATTTTCTGGAATACTGATAGTGAGCCCCGTTTCAAAACCTGTGCCTTTTATAATAGGTCCCATCTCCATGCACACCCCCTTCCTTCTGACTTCTAATTGTGGTGAAAACCTCTTAGGGTTAGACATTCTAAAAAGATTACATGCCCGCATTTATTGTTCCCCTGATGGTGTTTTCCTGACAATGCAGAAACCATCTGTGAAAGAGGCCCAATACTTTGCTCAAAATGAGACCTTGCCTCCTGAATTCTCCACCATTCCTCGGACACTGTGGGCAACAGGGGACACCGATGTAGGTCTGTTAAGAATAGCTCCTGTGTCAATAACACTGAAACCAAATGTACAGATGCCACGCATTCCCTAGTATAAGATTTCACCAGAAGGTGAACAGGCCTTGTTGCATATCATTCGTGACCTCATTGACAGGGGGGTGGTGGAAGAAACAGCTGCTAATGTTTGTAATAGTCCCATTTTGCCGATTCTGAAAAGGACACCAATTGATGGTGCCCCTGATTATAAGACTGCCTATCGCTTTGTGATTGACCTTCGAGCGGTCAATAAGATAATAGTCCCTCAATACCCAGTGGTGCCGGATATTACAACAATTCTTACAATGATTCCCCCTACGGCCCAATATTTTTCTGTAATAGATTTAAAGAACGCCTTCTTTAGCATTCCAATTCACCCTGATAGCAGAAATATCTTCGGACTCTCATTAGGAGGCCGAAGCTTTAGATTTACGCGTGCACCCCAAGGCTATACAGAAAGTCCCAGCATTTATAGCCAAGCTCTAAAGGCAGTCCTGGATGAATTAATTTTGCCTGCGGGTAACTCAATTATCCAATATGTGGACGATATTTTGGTGGCCTCCGATACAGAGGAAGGCTGCAAAGAAGCGACTGTGAAATTGTTACATCATTTGGCTGATAAAGGAAATAAAGTCTCCCTCTCTAAATTTCAATATTGTCGACAGGAAGTGACCTACCTTGGCCACTTACTGTCGAAAGCGGGGAGACGACTAACACCAGAACGAATATCTGTAATTACTAATATGTCTGTACCCCGTACTCAACGTGATGTCCGTGCTTTTCTTGGCATAACCTCTTACTGTCGCCAATGGATTCCTAACTATTCACTTCTCTCTAAACCCTTGTTGTATTTGACTACCAAAGATGTGCATGAACCCCTACCCTGGACGGATGAATGTCAAGAAGCCTTTGACTCTTTGAAATCTGCTTTGTGTTCTGCACCTGTCTTGGGTACCTCGGATTACCGGAAGCCTTTTTCACTTTATGTGCACGAGGTGGACGGTTGTTCCCTTTCAGTATTAACACAAGATTTTGGCGGGAAACAGAGACCCTGTGCTTTCTTTTCATCACTATTAGACATGGTTGCACAAGCCCTTCCCAGTTGTCTGAGGGCCACTGCGGCAGTAGCGGTGGCCATCCGGCAATCAGAAGGTATAGTTTTGAATACGGAACTCACAGTCTTGGTACCGCATTCTGTAAAATAGAACTAAGACTCAGCACCTTACAAGTGCTCGTTTAACAGGATACGAATTAACATTGTTTGCACCACACATTACAATTAAAATATGCGCTACATTGAATCCAGCAACATTATTGCCTCTCCCTTCCAATGCTAAAACAGATGATACCCATGATTGTATATTTAGAACAGAAGAAGAAACAAAAGGCCGTGTAGATCTTACCGACATCCATTTACCAGACCCCCAAGGGTTTTAAATTACCAGATGGTATGGCCACAGCTGCGTATGCCATTACGACCTTAAAAACGGTGGTGGAAACCACTAGGATTTCACATCACTCAGCCCAGGCAGCTGAACTAATAGCTTTGTTACGAGCCTGTGAGATCAGTAAAGGCTTAAGAGTAAATATTTACACAGACAGCCAGTACGCCTTCGGCGTTGCCCATAGTTTTGGGAGGCTGTGGAGGGAAAGGGGTTTCTTTACCAGGCATGGTCAGAAAATTCAACACGGTCCTTTAATTAATCGTTTGTTAAATGCCTTGTGTTGGAAATGGGACCCCCGGCTGGCCAGGGCTTGCGCCAAAGTCAGTCAGAGACCACCACTCCCAAGTCAGGGCAAGGGAGTTACACGCCAAGATAACCCCTGCTCACCCTCTAGGTAACGTGGCGCAAGCAGCAAGGCTAAACTTGGAGGCGATGTAAGTTAAGTATTTGCGCACGCACCCCAGCAACAACACCCAGGGCCCACCACAAAGGAAACTCCACACAAGGTTATATAAAAATAGCCTTTGTATTAGACCAAAACACATTAGATAAAAACACACACTTTACAATGTGCCAGAGGCACGGGCAGAATTTACAGGGGATATTTACAAGACAGGGCCACCTGGACCACTGTCAGGAATCAGCATTTTTAGAAGTAACAATACAATACTTGTAGGCCTAGAACTTAGAACATAGCCTATCAGATACGGACAGTACCTTCCGGACTGGTTGAGTGGGATAATGCGAGTGATCTCCTCAGTAGGCTTGAGCGGGCGGCCCAGCGAAGCGGCGCGACTCAGGGTAGAGCGGCGCGGCTCGAGGCTTGGACGGGCGGCCGGCACGGTACAAGCGTTTCTCTGGGGCGACCAATGTGTGCGGCTCAGAAGAGGAGGGGGAGGCAGGATGCGGGCGGCCCAGCGAAGCGGCGCGGCTCAGGGGAGAGCGGCGCTGCTCGAGGCTTGGACGGGCTGCCGTGCACGAGCTGCCGAGGGGAACGAGCGAGGCACACTTCAGCGAGGCCCCAGGGGCCCAGGGAGATCAGACAAGTCCCAGCAATTTGTCAGGGAAGGCACAATAGAGTCCACTGGTCCTGGGACTCTGGTCAGAGGGCGAGCTCAGTATCAAGCCCTTGGAATATCACTTAGAACATAACAGAACATCACTGTAACACAAAATAGGACATAAAGCACACAACCAGTACCCACTGGTAACTGGTAAGTCCCCCCTACGCAATCCTGACCACCCTAGGAACAGGTCACGCAGGGAACCAGGACCTTACTAGCACCACCTGCACTAGCAAGAACAACCACCTCAGTATCACAATACAAGTAGGGGCATAGACCTGGGGACAAAACACATGATGCAGAACCTACATTCAGCGGTGTAAGGAACACATGACGCATCGACACACGTTCAGCGGTGTAAGGAACAGGGCACATAATGTATCAACAACACATTCAGAGGTGCAGAACACAGGGTGCGCAAAACATACTACACATTGTACATTTCCTAACACCCAAAAGCAATAGGACATAGATCATAACAGCATCTAAACCTTTAGCGCAGAACTCACAAAGTTCAGGTTGCGCCACTGCACCAGAACCTAAACGTAGCAGCTGCCCACTACTTGCTGGGCAGCTGAGGGACAGAACAGGGGGGCCTAAACGCGGCAGCTGGCACTAAGTGCTGCGCAGCTGGGGAAAGGCCAGGGATGAAGGAGTGCGCCTCACTCCTAAAGTCCCGAGTACATGTCCCTAGGAAGCAAAATACCTAAACGGTGCAGCTGCCCACTAATTGCTGGGCAGCTGGAAAACAAATCTGCGACAGGGGCCCTCACCGGCCCCTCAGGACAAGGACTGCACCCAACTGAGCCCTCTGGCTCTAAAACATCCCTTGCCCGTCGTTGGAGCCCTCTAGGCTCTCAAACTAAGCAATGCCCCCTGAGCCTCCCAGGGCTCGTGGATAGGGTGGGGGTAGGCGGAGTCCCTCTCGGGGCTCTAACATCAATGCTGCCCCCGGGGTCGCTGGAGCGGCCCTCTGCCATCTGGGACCGCTCAATAGGGGAAAGAAAAACTGCCCCCGGAGCCTTTCATTAGGCTCAAGAGCAGGTAAGGCCCCCCCACGAGCCTTTCACTTAGAGGGGAGGGGCGGGCAATGGGCCCCGAAGCCCCCCCTCCCTTCATGGGCACTCACCGGTCTCGCGGCGGCTGGGGGGGAAGGAGAGCTCCCGCTCCTCGGGGCTCTCCTGTGCTGCGGGCTGGACTCCTTGGCCGGGGCTCCCTCCATTACATGGGAGCCCCGCAACACCGGCGCTGCACTTGGCTGGCTGCCCCGGGCTCTCCCCACCTCACGGGAGCCCCGGGCGGCCATCGCTCCGCCTCAATCCTCTTCCGGTCGGCGGCGGTGGGCAGCCAATCCCAGCGCGGCGGCGGGCGGGACTTCCTCCGGCAAACCGGAAGTCCCGCCCCGCGTAAGGCACCGTAGTGCCTGGCTTCCTGTTTTGCGGCGCTCGGGCCGCGGCGGTGAATCTCGGGGGTATTTACGAGGGGTGGCACCCTCGAGAGATTAAATAAGCACTCGAGCGAGGTAGGCACTCGCTGGGGGTCAGGGACCCCTTACAGAACGGGCAAATGCCGGGTGGGCACCGGCTTGAATGAACAGCGCTCCCAAGCGCTGTGGGCAGAAATATATCCTGAGCCCAAGCAGCAGCACGCCCCTGGCAAGATTCAAGTTGGGAACAAGAACATTTTTCAAGAGGTCACAGCCTCTTTTTACACAGACAAATCCTTTGTCTAAGGGTGCAGGGTGGGGGAGAAACCAGTCGCAGCTGGTTCTGGAGCACTCTTGATGGCCCAACCACCCATTTCATTCACTGGGGAGGCTAGGGTCGTTAGACACACCACAGGGGGGCGGAGCCAGCATTGTGTGGGGAAAACCCAGCCCATCCAGGACACAGGTACACTCCTCCCACACATCACTCATGCTAATCTCACACTCACCACCGGGCAGACCCATCCAGACTTCCTGGAGCCTGGCATGCCAGCCAGCTCCAGCCAATCACGCTCCAGCACCCTCTCTGCACACACACATCAATGTCCAGAAGTAGCACTTCCCTTCTAGACACATACATGCCGCATACACCATCTCGCAGCATTCACTCTCACGAGTTCACACATACTAAACTCGAGCCTGCACTCCCCACGCATCAGGAACTACCAGGGACCCATACATTCCCCATGCATTCCTATGGGAGGGCAGGCCTATCTCACTCCACGCACTCAAGGAGCGCACGCACTTTACACTGCGCCAGTGTCAAAGTGCGCAATGACCAGAAATCACTACACTTCAAGGCAAAAAGTTCAGGGGTGAACCTGCCACAAGGCCCAAGTCCAACACCTTGACATTACCAGAAAAAGTTGCCATCATTAAATGCAGTGCTCATCAGAGAATTATTGATTCTACGGAAAAGGGAAATGCTTATGCTGATTCGGTAGCTAAAGAAACAGCGCAAACTAAGATGACTCCCATGTTCCCCAGTGCTTCAGCCCGGTGGGTGGCGGAAACATCCGTGTTTGACAGTACCATTGAAAGTGTGAAAGAGTTGCAGAAAGAGGCTACCCCAGATGAGACACAGAGATGGGAACGGGAAGTGGGACAACTGGATAAGAATGAATGTTGGATAGATCGAACTGAGAAACAGCGTTGGTTACTACCTAATGCATTGGTATATGCTGTAGTGACCATGGCTCATGGTCCAGCACACAAAAGGTATTAGTGCAGTACTAGATCCAGTCTGGAATAACCCAAATATTTCTAAAACTGCAGTACATGTGGTTAAGTATTGCCCTGTGTGTTTGCGTTACAATTCAGGAGGTAGAGAATCTGTCCTGAGGGGAAATTTTGCACCGCCATCTCTGCCATTTGAAGTTTTACAAATTGATTACATACAGATGGAGAGAGTGAACAATTTGAAATATGTACTGGTGGTGGTTTGTGCTTTCAGTAAATGGGTTGAAGCCTACCCCACCAAAGAGGCCACTGCAGTCGCAACTGCTAAAGCTTTGATTAAAGAATATTTCCCCCGATATTGCTTGCCCCGGATTATCTGGTCTGATAATGGAACACACTTTAATGCCTCACTGGTTCAGAGTGTTTGTGACGGTCTGCAAATTAGGCAGAAATTTCATGCAGCCAGACATCCTCAGTCAGCCGGTCTGGTTGAAAAATACAATGGCATATTGAAATTGAAAATGGCCAAGATTTGTGCTAGTACAGGATTAAAATGGCCCGATGCCCTCCCTTTAGCATTACTGTCTCTGAGAACAACACCACACACAAGAACGGGGTTATCACCCTATGAAGTAATCTTTGGCCGACCGGCCGATGTGTGGGGAGTCCCTAGGCCCAGATCCTTAAGAGATATTGATTATCCTTTGATGACAGACTACTTGTATGCTTTGACTAAAGATCTGCGTTCTATTAATCAACAGGTATCCGAGACATTGCGGCCGCTACCAGAGGGTCCAGGACATCGATTGGAACCAGGCCAGTGGGTCCTGGTGAGGAACTATCAACGGAAATCGAGTTTGGAACAGAAAATGTTCTGAGCCCTACCAGATCATACTCGCTACGAGGTCGCTGTGAAGGTGCATGGACGCAAACACTGGATCCATGCTAGCCACCTGAAGCTCCTCCCGCTCCCTCTGCCCTTTGATTTACAAAACCGCGAAGGAATTCCCAGCCAGGAAGGAGAGTCGCTGCAGAGCTTTGTACCTTTTTCGGAAGCCCGAGAGGAAGGGCAGCCGAGTGAAGCGTTGCCCTCAGGCGACGGGGCGGCGGCTCAAACAGCGGAGGCCATTATCTCTGGTGTATCACAGGGGTCGAATGCAACTGATGCCCCTGCGCCTAAGTTGTTTTCTGACCAGGAGCAACCTGGTCGCTGTAACTAAGACCTGCGGCCCCAAAAACAGCGCAGTACCCCAGTCTCTCGTGGAAGAAATTAGGGAAAGACTTAATTTGAGAAATATCGGATAGATACACTGGGGTACTGAGCGAGACACTGGACTGAACCCGTTGAGAGCTTGGAACACTGTGTTAAGTAGCTCTGTTCAGAAAGAAGGACTAAGTTGGGGGCTGCGGTTGTTCTCCCAGACGAAGGAAGTTTTTTTTTTTCACTTAATGGATGACAAGAGTCTGCCTGTGAGGCTCTAGAACGGACACAGGGAAGAAGATCCCCTCTGGTGGCGTGCGTGCTTTGTGGATACAAAGATAGTTTTTGGACTTATAGAGAGGGACCGAGTTAGATTTGGACTTATAGAGAGTATGTTTCCTTTTGCTCGATTTGCAATGGAGGATGAAAGGCCACTAGCCCCTCGGCGATATGTGGTTAATATGCATTTATTTTCCGGATGTTCCACCAGAGTAAAGGTGGCATTCGTTGCTTTCTTTGTTATCATTACAATAATTATATTTAGAGTTTCAGCACCCAGTACAGAAGCTGTTAGGAACTACTGTTGCCCCGGAAGAGCATCTCTTCTATTCTTTGCCCCCTCACAAGGCCAGACACAGAAAAACTTATATGAAAAATGCTTTTATTGAAATGTTGCACCAGACATACAGCACCACGAATAAGACGAACTGTTGGGTATGTGGGTTACTTCCTTCAGTAATGCACCAGCACGAACTGTTTATCTCCTTACCGATGTCTTATTTAGCTAGTTGTGAAGACTGGTTCCAATTGTTATCTTTGATGTATTCACATTATGTAGCTGAACCAAAAATATATACTGAAAAAGATTATGAAGCCATCCTGAAGTACATAGAAAAACATCAAGGATTTGATGCAGCAGGAAACGAGGGAGAGGGCTCTTTGGACCCCAATGCTTGTATGAACGTATATACAGATTAAAAGAATGTTACATGGTTAATGGAGGAAATGCAGGATTTTGAACTTTTTAATGACACTATGTACTTCCAGCATTTTAAAGAAAGAAATGTTACGAATGACAAAGCCTTGCCGATCCCCATCATTAATATTCCCTCTCCCTTCTGCATACAGGGAAGAGGTCATGTTAAGGTAGGAAAGAGCAGATGCAATTACACCTGCACTTTACAGGTATATAGTACCCCACCTATGATAACCCCATCAGATGTCTATTTCGTCTGCGGTGAGAATGTATACACATGGCTTCCCCGGGGATGGGCAGGAAGTTGCTATCGCTCATTTCTCTACCCTCCTGTGTATATTGCTCCGCCCGACTATCACCAAACTCATCAGTTAGTTCAGAAAGGGGTAGTGGTTAGCCGAAACGTTAGGAGCTATGACACCGACAGTACTGACCAAACAGATACCTCCCTGCAGCAATTCGAAGATTTTGCTAAGGGTCTCACCCCCTCCTGGGGACCCTTATTCAATAGCCGCAGTATAAGACGCCTGTCCCGAATAGTTGAGAACGTGGTCCAGACCACTACTGGGATCTTAACTAATATCACTGTAGAGCTTGCAGCGATGAGGCTTGTTTCGCTCCAGAACCGGATGGTTCTTGACGTCATCCTTGCAGATAGGGGAGGAGCCTGTCGTGTGATCGGCAGCTCTTGCTGTGTGTTTATTCCAGATTCAGCCCCTACCATTCATCTTCCTATACAGAAACTACATCGATTAGCAAGCGAAGCACATGTGGATAACGGCACCTGGTCCCTTAGCAGTTGGTTTTGGGGCCTTTTAGCTACCTGGGGTTTGAAGATATTCATAGTGCTGGCTGGAGCTTTTGGAGTAATATTTACGTGTTGCCTGTGTCTCCAGTGTGGCCCGGCTTGCTGCTTGTTTTGTGCAACCAGGATAACATCTGCTTTGAACTTTTCTCGACAAGTCAAGGTTGAGAAGCAGATGATCCAAAAGGAGGTGTCAGACCTCATGCAGATCGATGAAGGGGTTTTTTGTAGAATGAATCTAGGTGTATTGGCTATAGTAGGCCAAAAGGGCCGTCTGTTGGGATCGAATTTCAATAGACATGCATTATTGGCCTAATATATCCAATGTAACCTCGTAATTATATAATCGTGTAGTTAGAGTGCACTATGATCACTTAGTAACCGATGATTCACTTTTGACTTGTTTGCTCCTATTGATATAACCGGAGTCATTTTGTTTCGTTTCCCTTTGTGCTAGTGCTGTTTCCCTGAAATCACGTGATTACGTTTCCTGCTCGAAACTATGACGGCAGCCAGGCCGTCTACTATAGTTGTTAGCCGGTAGCTCAAGGAAACCCAAGGTCACATCTGCCTTTCTTGTGGGATGCGCACATTCTAGCAGAGCCCGTTCCTGTACTCCCCGGGCTACAGATAGATAGGGAGGCACCTTACTGACCTGCCCCCGGAATAGCTTAGGCCTAGGCTACTAGCAAATCAATTGTGCCTTATATGGGTATTCCTCTTGGCATACACAAGTTGTATCTTTCCTTGTAGGGTGTCATCTTGAACAAATGAAACGTATATATGCTTTGTATTTCAAACATGTAATCAGTCTCCTCTGCGCACCTCCGAGGGTCGTGTAGACTGAGGCTCCCCTGCCAGGGCTTGTACTTGATGAATAAACGATTGAACTTTCTCCATTGACGACTGACTTATTATTACAGAATAAATGCATATGGGCTATTAGTAAGTGTAGCCCGCTAGAATAATTTTGAATCCTTCAATCTCTAATGAAACTAGTGCTCATGTAAAATGCTTGGATACCTGATATTTTTTAGTCAAGTTTGTGCTATATAAAACTCAAAAAAGGGGGGAGTTATGGAAGGGTTTGGAAGGCACATGCAAAATACACACAAGTGTAGAGCCCTTCCTATTCACAAACTGCCCTTCTGTAGTTACTACTGGTATAAAGGACCCACACCAAAGGTAAATGAGTTCAGCTCAGAGCTGGAATAAATCCAACACCACCCATGGCCATTCACAGATCCTAACACACCCTCTCATAAAATGCAGCAGACGAAGGGATTTAAATTAAAACACCACGGAAACTAATATTAAATTATTTTAAAGTGCTTAAAATTAATTTAAATGTTATTTTGTCTTATTTTTTTCCAGAGGAAATAAAAGATAATTAATAATATACTTTACAATAATGTATTACCTGTTTTAAAATAAAACATAATGTAACATTCTATTTATTCAAAATAAACAGGTTACTGATAATTAAACCTATACATCACATGTAATAATTATGGATGCACAATAAAAATATATTTATTTATTTTAGGTGGTATTTTATTTTTAAAATAAACTTATTAAAAATAATGTTATTTTAAATGTAACACTTTCAGTTTCAATAAATATTTCACCCAAAATATTTTTTCTAAATTGTTTAAACTGTATTAAATTTCCCCCATGGTCTGCCTAACACATCGTAAAATTAGGCTTCACACCCAGAATTCAGGCAGTGTAAATAACTTTACACAAATGGTGAATAGCCCAAATTAGTATAAAGTTACTTAAAAGTGTTAGAGTAAACTTGCACGTGTAGATTTACTTGCATTCGATTTTACCTTTAAACATAGGCCCTAACAGGCAAATGCATCAAAGCAATTTGCCATCGCAAACGGTGCGAATCGCAAAAATCGTCCGTTTGCGATCGAAAAATTCGCTTTTGCGGTGCATGAAATAGCTAGCCACTCGCACTTTAAAAATTCGCAATTATTTGCGAGTTTTGGAATTGCGATTGCAAATGCAATGCAAGAACCACTTGAGAATAGCGAGTTCACTAATAGGGGGCGCAAATTACCATGAAGTTGAACTTCATGGTAATTTGCAAAAACTTTGAAAAATTCACTTTTGTGCATTTGTCAAAGTTTCATGTTGCCTTAGGGTATGTGTGTGTGCAACATATATGCACAGATCAATTTCAGGGGTGCAACAGGGTGTCTTTTTGACACCCCTGCACCCTGAAATTGCAAGCGCAATTTGCGAGGACCCATCCCTTATTTGCGACTCGCAATTCCTTAATTTGCGCAATTAAGGACTCACAAAATCCTACCTTGATGCTTGTGCCTGTAAGTGTATAAACAACACACCTATAACCTCATTCAATATGAACCTAAAATTTCTAGCAAAGATTCACTGGCATTCAATATAGTACCCACAACAAGACAGTTGAAGCCTACCCTGGGCGGGCTCACAAAGTCAGACTGTTGCAGCCTGACTGAGGGTGATAAACACAGTAAGGCAGATGCAGCCCATCCATGGGCTGATGCCCATGGATGCCAGTTGCTGTCCTGAACCAGCTGATACACATGGTAATTTAGACGCAGCCTGAGGGGAGACACTGGGAGAATCTCTGCAGAAGAGGTCACTCCTGGTTTCCCTCTCTCAAGCAATCTGTGTTGTCTGGGTGTTTCTCTGACCAAGAATATGCAGGACTTCTGTTGAACAGTGCCTCCTCCTGCAGGTTCAATCAAAATATGTCCTGTTGAATCACAAGATTTGTTGACCTACGTAAAAAAAAATCAGTGTTTAGTCATTAAAGTTGTGCATATATATTTATTTTCAAAGGAACGTGACCCGGTTCCCCAAGCCAGTATTGGCTCCATCAACCCCAACAACCAGGGCCAAAAAACATATAATGTGGGGAGATGGGTGCATGCCCCCCTTCCCTGAGCCTCTAGAGGTCCTGGGGACCCCATCCTCTGGGGTTGAGAACATTGATATTAGGGGAGGGGGAACTTGCCCAAGCCCAAATGGGCCCCGGAAATCCCATCCCTGAGGCCAAAGACTAATTATAGGTGAGGGGTTTGCGAGACCACCCTGCCTAACCCTTAAGAGGCCTGGGGACCCTAACCATCGTGGCCAAAACATTTATATTAGGGGAGGGGGCACGCAGCCCTCCACTGTGATCCCAAATGGAGGCCAGGGGCCAAAGTCTAATTATAGGGGAGGAGGGAACATGGCTCCGCCTCTGCAAGCCTTAAGAAGCCATGTGGACCCAATCCCTTGTCTCCTGGGGCCAAAAACATTTGTATTAGTAAGGGGAGAAACGCACCCCCCTCCCTGAGCCTTAAGAGGTCCTAGGGACCCCATTCTCCAGGGCCAAAAACATTTGTATTAGGGAAGGCGGGCATGCAGCCCCCCGTTCCTAAATCCTAATGTGCCCTGGAGACCTCATCACCGAGCCCATAATTTAATTATAGGGAAGGGGTCATGTGGTCCCCCTCCCTGAGCCATAAGAGGCTCCACAGATCCCATTGGTCGGTACCTTTTCCATTCTAAGTGGGTGCTCCAGTGCCCACCTAGGAGAACCCGCAAAACATAACACTAGGGGCTGTGGATGGAGCCCCAGGGCCCAGCTGGCTCCCACATGAGAGCCAGCTTTGCTCGCGATCAGCAGAAGCAGCTGCTTCTGCTTCTTTCAGCTGGGTAGGAGGAATCAGAGTTTACATGCCCACAGGAAAATAGAAGTGTCCTCCAACCCAGTTGGAGTAATTTTTAAAGTTCCAGCCGGGTCTCAGCACATTTCTTTCCTTGCCAGCACTCCTGCAGGCAGGAAAACCACTGTGTCCTAGGGTGGGCTCCCTTTGACACAGGTAAAGAGTCAGACATGGGGGATGGGGTACCAGGGCCTTGTAATGCTCAGGGAGGGGTTTGTGCACCCCTTCACCTCTAGTTATAGTTTGTTCTCAGGAAATGGGGTCCCCGGGGCCCATTTGGGCTGGGATATGGGGGCCTTGTGCCACCTCCCCTAAAAGAAAAGTGTTTGGCTCCAGGTGATGGAAAACCTGGGGCAGCTACAGGCTCGGTGCGGGGGGGCGCCCATGACCCTCCCCAACTAATATATTTCTGCACCAGGTTATGAGGTACCCAGGGCTTCTTAAAGCTTGGAAGGATTGCCAAGAGGCCCCTTCCCATTTTCTATTGATGTTACCCCGAGAGAAGGTGGCCCAGGGCACATCTGTGGCTTGAGAAGGGGGCAACATGCCCTCCTCCAAATACAATATATAATAAAACTTTGACAGGCGTTACTTTTTTTTGTTTTTAATACTTGTAGTCCCACAGGAGTCCTGTGTAGACTGCAGGATTCTATCAGGATAGTGACTTTTTTAAATTATTATTTTGGCCCAGGGGAGGTCCCTGTGGAACTCCACATAGGGTCTAGGGTGCAAGGTATCCCTACCCAACCCCCTTATATATTTTTTGTTATTACACACAGAGCAGGATATTAAGTTCCCGAGTCCTGTAATGGCTGCCTGCAATATTTGTCCTCATGCTAATCAGAACCTTGCTCCTACAGGAGTAAGATGGTCCAAGGGTAATAAAAGCCCCCAGGCCAATCAGAACACTCTACTTTAAAAATCTGGGTGGGAGCCAAAACTACTGAACGAATTTACACCAAATCACAAAAAGCACACTTTCTGCACCAAAATCTAGCTTCCTGCCAAATTTGTTGTAATTCCATTCAGCAGATTTTGTGGTAGTGCTTCTTAAAAATGTCTATAAAAAATTCATGGTGATTTTGTGTTTGAGGGCCCCCTTTTTTCTAGGTCACCCCCTGATGAATCACCCCAAAACTATTGAGGAAGAAGCTGAGGTGGATGAATTTTTTTGGGAAAGTTTTGGGAAGATTTGTCAAACTGTACCAAAGTTATTAATGGCTTAGAGACCCCATCCCCTCTGGCCTTACGTGGGTGCCCTGCCTCTGCGGCACTGCCAAGCATATAACAAGTTTCCTCACTGCTACAGTTTTCGTTGCCGTGAGGCCACAATGAAAACTGTGGCGGTAAGGAAACAATGGGGAACCTACAGGGTCCCCTGTTGCCACAGGGCCAAGGGGTGCCGGTAGAGGGCATATGTTGTGCCACCCTATGTGCAGTCACCCGATTTCCTGCATGGCATGGACTTTACAGTTCCTGCCATGCAGGAACGGGCTTTGGCGTTCCCATTGCAGTGCCTTTTTAATAGGCACTGCCGTAGGAACGCCAAAGGAACGCCCCACAAGACCATGAGATTACTCGTAATCTGGCAAGCAGCTGGCGGTCCAGGTTAGCGGTCCAGGACTGCCAAACTCATAATCAGGCCCCTAGTCTCCTGTCCTGAAATTATTTTAAAAAGGTATATAGGAGCAAGGTAGGGATACCCTGACTCCCTAGGCCCTATGGGGGAGGACCCAGAGGGATCCCCGTGAAGCTAAAAAAAGGAAAAGAACAGCTACAAATGCCGCAAACCTGCAAGATTGGGGAAAAAATGGTGGCAGGGCTGCATTTATTTATTATAAGTCCTGGGAAACCAACCCCTGGGCCAGAAAAAAGTTTTATGAGGAGGGTAGACGCATGGCCCCCCTTTCTGAGCTGTAAGAGGCCCGGGGAGCCTACCCCCAGGGCCTATCTTATTATTTATGAGGAGGGGGCCATGCGGACCCCTTCTTGTGCTTCGAGAGGCCCCGGGGAGCCCACCTCGGACCCAACATTGTATTTTATGGGGATTTACCAAATCAGCTGTTTTCCTACCTCACCAGAGCTCACATAAACCCCAGTGCTAACTAAAGTATTTGAACCCACATCATCCAATTGTGTGTTTATTAATTTATTTACATCTTTTTATTTATAACATGCAGGTAGTCAAAAAACTGCATCTAGGCAACAAAACAAAACCTTAAGTGGGTCCTCCATAAAACCTGAGAGAAAAGAAGAGAATTCATTGCCTTTGTAAATTAGGTGAGATGAAGACATGGTGCGCGTGCAGATAATAATTCAGACTCAGATACTCTGACAGGCCAAAAGGCACCCTCTGCTGTTACCACCCTAGTAAATTGACTCCTTTTGATTTGTTTAGACATGGCTCTGAGATATGTGAACATTGGCAGTGATAGGGAGCCCTTGCTGACCTTTCATCTTTGTTCTGTGGACAGATATTCAGCCAACATGTAGAAACACTCCTGTATTCTTGTCAAGACTTTACTTGTGTTGATACCGGGTCTTCTGAACACATCTCTCCCCATGCATCAAATACGTTTTTGTTGGAGGATAGAATGCGGAATCTAGTACATGATGAATTAGCAATTTCACCCTGCCTAACCAGGGCGTGTTCTAGACATGGATCAAACATGAACAGCTCCACACTCTGGGGCAGATTTACAAGAAACCGAAGCATCTCTGCATTACAGCAGAGATGTGTCAGATTCCCTGGGCTTGCATGCAAAACCCCTGCGCCATCATGGATGATTCATATTTACATACAGCGCACCATGACACAAGGGTTTACAGATGTGTCTGAAATTCTGACGCATCCGTTGGCACAAAAGTCATGCATTGTTGGAGTTGCGTCGCAACCACGATGCAACTCCAGCAATGCATGGGGAGGCCTATACGTATTGTGCTGCATCACTCCTTACACCTGCTCCAAGCAGGCGTAAGGTTTTGACGCAGTGGCGTCCTAGATGTGGTGCAGCGGAATCTTGTAGATTTCCCTGCGTCACTTCTACGAGGCTTTCCCGCTTAGGAATTCCCACCCTGCATACATTATACCTGACGCAGGTATAATGTGGCGCAGGGCTTTACAACGTGATGCATCTCCCTAGATGTGGCACATTGTTTACACCGTGGCTGCATCACAAAAAGTGACGGACGGCGGAGCAAAGGAGTTGCAAGGGGCTTGTAAATCTGACACTCTGTATTCTCTGCTCCTCTGTTTTCTCTTCCAAGTGTCCTGCACTTCTTCCCTCTCCTCTACATGTAGGTGGCTCCCCCATATGTTTTTTCTTGGTTGCTGTCTTAAGCTAATAAGGCAAGGTGACGTTGATAGCTCCTCATACTCTAGATTTCGCATTCTGATTTCCCTATCTTCCAACAAAAAGTGCCAAGAAGGTGTGACTAGGGTAGAGCCAATAACAGGGTCAGTTTGTAATTAATTGTCCTGTATCAATGAAACGAATGAAAAACATATTTACATGTGATTTTTGCATAGCGCTGTATGGTTACTTCGCAGCGCTAATACAAACGAAAATGCCTTAGACTTATGCCAAAATTGTGAATTTTTTTCCTAGGTGAACTGAAACATTCTGCACCCCGTCTTTAAAAACATCAATTTCGCGTGCGTTTTGCGTAGATGGGGTTGACAAAAGGTTCTGCAATATTCTTCCTAATTACAATTATTTAATCATGTTTTTGTAAACCCAATCCGTACGTGTTTTAATCTGGTGATAAGAGAGATGAATCAAGTTTCGGAATTTATTCAGCGTTGCTAATTGAAGTCATTCCTCGCAGGTCTGGGAAGCACTAAACCACTGGACTGTTACAGTGGAAATTAGTAATTTGAAAAGGGGATTCGTGAACTTTGGAAAGAAAACATTACCCGTCAATGACGGCGGCGGCGATGTCTCCCTGCACAGGCTAAATAAAGGAGATTGATGAAGGTGAAGTAAAGTCAAAGCAGATTTCATGGGCCTTGTAGCGCGCGCCTTGTTTTCGTATGAAATTAGCAGCCCCATTTGAAGCCTCGCTGCTGGAGATTTATTGCCACGCAAATTGCACGCATGAGCGCCACTGTCTCCCCACACGACGCGTCTTACCTGCAAAAGCCCGCGTGCTGCTGCTGCACAGACAGCTTGCTCATTTCTAAGCTTTAAGCAAAGGAAGACACCAAGTTAAGGGTGCATCTTTGCACAGTGTAAACCTTTGGAAATGTTTCTACATATTTGTATTATGTACGAATTATCCATGATATTTATATGTGGAAACTTGACTATCAGCAAGGCCGGTCTCGGTCTCTAGATTTCTGTGTCAACACAATTTTTCCATTAAGTCATATTTTATAATAGTTATTTTATCAGTACTAGGAACACAGAGTCAGCTCGTCCTTATGGACGTCAGTTGGGGGCTCGCTTTCCATTTTTTTGTCAATGTTTTATTACACTAATAGTGAATAATCAATTAGTGACTATTAGTATGATAAAAAAAAATAGTAAAATTAGCTGGAATATTGGTATATGTACTTGATATCGCGCATGATTCACTCCCGAAGGAGTATCTCGGTGCTGGCGCTGAGCAAGCAGGTAGAAACTGTCAGGAACAACCATGTTTTGAGCATCTTCCTGAAATTCATACAATTGAGGCAGGTGCAAATATGTACAGGAAGGTCGTTCCAATGATGAGCAGCCAGATATGAGAAAGCTCTACCCCCAAATCTGGCAAAACGAATACGTGGAACATGCAGAAAGGCTTTATCAGAAGATCTTAACTGTCTGAAAGGCAAGTAATAACTCAGTTTTGAACGGAGATACACGGTCTGAGACTGATAAAGGCACTTATGAGTCAAGCAACAGAGCTTGAAGATTGCCCTTTTTTATGGGCAGCCAGTGTCATTTTTTTTTAATGTGAGAGCTGAAGATGACCGAGTGGTAAAATTGCAATTAAACCGGGCAGCAGTGTTCTGAACGACCTGTTGTTTATCCAGCAAGGTGTCATTTGCTGCAACTAACAACGCATTTCCATAGTCCAGGCGACTAATGACAAGTGACTGGACCAGGGTTTTCTTAGAGGTGGGAGGTAGCCAGGGAAAAGGGAAATATGACCCTCACGCTACAGTAAGTTTAAAATAATTTTAAATATTTGCTTAAATTGCCATTTGACTATTTGTATTCATCGCTTATATTCTGTATTATTTATATTGGCTTTATCCTTGCACTTCTTTGTTGTTTTTCTCTTTTTTGAAAACTCAATAAAAACTCATTTAACAAAAAAAAAATCGATGCGATTAGCTTTCTTGCAGGTAACAGTCTGTTTATGTAACAGAGTGTGTGTAATTATATATTGATACATTTTATATAGTGCAAACTTTATCCGAAGGTGTCAGAGCGCTTTACAAGTGCCCAGTAACATTAACAGTAACTTAAGGACATCAGAGTACATGGATTACATACAAGATACAAAATAGATACATGCTTCTAAACACAAAAAAGTAGTTATAATCTGCCAATATTGGTGGGAAGTGAGCACAAAGAGTATTGGCAGGAAGTGAGCGCAAAGAATATAGAAATAGCATGATGATATTATATAGCATAGCATTATGATATACAAAGCTAACAGTATGTACAGAAAGTGGATCTACATACATGGCCATCTGGGACTGTGCCTCTCATGCACACATTATTTAGGTTGTGTTAGACACACATTACAATAGACCCTCGAGAAGGAGTAGACTTCAGCCGCTTTTGTGCCCTTAATGAGAGAAAGAACCTCCAAAATGTCTGTCTGTTGCTGGATAGATGGTTCGTAGTCCTACCACAGTTTCTCTTAGTTGGGGTATGTCCAGGCTGGTGTGGGCAGGGAGGGAGAGAGACTGTGTGAACAAAGATGTCAGGCGCCATTCAGTGGTACAGTCCGCTTACGCTGTCAGCGATGGCAGGATCTCCCATAAACGGTGTAGGGGGCCAAGGGCGATGGCAGGATCTCCCATAAACGGTGTAGGGGGCCAAGGGCCTCCTCCCCTGTGGTGCAAGAGTGGCAAAGGCACCTTTGTGCTGTGGTGCCCCTGGTTGACGCCTAGAGCCATCCAAAGAGAGGCAGGGGTGTCCGGTGTCAGCAAGCTCCCCAGCAGCCACGGGTCCAACCGGGGGCCGTGGATGCTGTTGCAGTCAGGACAAGCATGGCACGGCCACCTGGAGCAACTGGATAAACCCCAACTCACAGTGTTTGGGTGGAGCAACTCCCGATCAAGAGGAGCCCAGTATGGTGGCACCACAGTGGTTTCCTCCATTCAGGAAGCCCTCTCGCAGCAGCGATGTAGAGTTCCTGGTGGCGCTGGAGCAGTGAAGCAGGATGCGGGCCTCCCCTGTATATGTGAATGGGCGTGTGTGTTTAAGCAAGTGTGTCAGTGAAAGTAAAGGTCAAATGGCGTGTGTTGTCACTTCCGCTACCCCAGGAATTTTGGTTAATTGGCATTCATGGCTGTTAAACCTGGCATCTTTTGATGTGTTTCGCCTGTCTTTTTGCTCTCTGGCCTCCTGTTTTGATGGGGTACTGGACTTTGTTTTTGCTGGTTTGGTGTCTCTGCACACTTTTTAACTACTATTTAGTGATAAGGTGCAAGTGCTCCTACTGTACATTGTGTTATGATTGGTTTTCCATGATTGGTATATTTGATTTACTAGTACATTCCTAGTACAGTGCATTGCGTATGCCCAGGGCGTGTAAATCAGATGCTACTAGTGGAACTGCAGCACTGGTTGTACCAAACTCACACATAACCTTTTAGAGATGTCTCAGACCTGCCACGGCAGTTTCTATATGCAGTTGTAATTGCCATGTCAACCTAGCAAGTGCACCCACTTGCCAGGCTGTAACCTTCCCTTTTCTAACATATCAGTAACCCCTAAGTTAGGGCCAAGGTAGCTCCATGGGCAGGGTACAGTGTATGTAAAAGGTAGGACATGTAGTAGTCTGTTTTACATGTCCTGATAGTAAAATAATGTGCATTTCATTTTTAGGTCTCGCCTCGAGACATTTAGAAAGTGGCTTTTAAAAGTGCCACCAGAGAATTTTGCTGGCCTACAGTTTGCGGTCATTAGCTTGTGCATGTGCACAGCTGCCATCTGTGTTTTTATAGCAGTAATCAGGCTCCTCTGCTTACACTACGACCCTCCCTTTTCCCCCTCCCTCCTGGTCAGCTTCATTTGTGTCTTCCAGCTGGGTATCATGCTCCTCTGCTCGCACTCCCCCTCCCTTCTCCCCCTCCTCTTCATCAGTTTCATTTGTGACTTCTATCACTGTGAATGCTCCTGCTTCCACTATGCACACACACTATCTTCTAGCTGTGAATCATGCTCCTCTGCTCGCACTCCCCCTCCCTTCTCCCCTCCTCAGTTTCATTTGTGTCTTCTATCACTGTGAATTCTCCTGCTTCCACCAGGCACACACACCATCAGTCGTCAGTGCACACTTTCACCAGGCCCACTCACCACCAGCCATCAGTGCACGCTTCCATCGGGCACACACAACACCAGCCATCAGTGCATGCTTCCACCAGGCACACACACCACCAGCCGTCCGTGCATGATTCCACCAGGCACACACATCACCAGCCATCAGTGCATGCTTTCACCGGGCACACACACCACCAGCCGCCAGTGCACACTTCCACCAGGCACACACACCGCCTGCCGCCAGTGCACACTTCCCCCAGGCACACACACCACTAGCCATCAGTGCACGCTTCCACCAGGCACACACACCATCAGCCGTCAGAGCACGCTTCCACCAGGCACACACAGGACCAGCCGTTAGTGCACGCTTCCACCGGGCACACACACCACCAGATGTCGGTGGACTCTTTCACCAGGCACACACACCACCAGCCAACAGTGCACGCTTTCACTGGGCACACACATCACCAGCTGTTAGTGCACGCTTTCACCAGGGCACAAACAACACCAGTAGTCAGTGCACGCTTCCATCAGGCTCACACACCACCAGCCATCAGTGCACACTTCCACCAGGCACACACACCACCAGCTGTCCCTGCATGCTTCCACCAGGCACACACACCACCAGCCATCAGTGCACGCTTCCACCATGCACACACAAAACCTGCCATCAGTGCACACTTTCACGGGGCACACACATCACCAGCCGTCAGTGCACACTTCCACCAGGCACACACACCACCAGCCATCAGTATACGCTTCCACTAGGCACACAAACCACCTGACGTCAGTGCACGCTTCCACCAGGCACACACCACCAGCCGTCAGTGCACGCTTCCACCGGGCACACACACCACCAGCCATCAGTGCAGGCTTTCACCAGGCACACAGCACCAGCCATCAGTGCACGCTTTCACCGGGCACACACACCACCAGCCGTCAGTGCACGTTTACACTAGGCACACACCCCACCAGCCGTCAGTGCACGCTTCCACCAGGTACACACCACCAGCTGTCAGTGCATGCTTCCACCAGGCACACACAACACCAGCCATCAGTGCAAGCTTCAACCAGGCACACACACACCACCAGCCGTCAGTGCATGCTTCCACAAGGCTTACACACCACCAGCCATCAGTGCATGCTTCCACCAGGCACACACACCATCAACCAGCAGTGCATGCTTCCATCAGGCACACACACCACCAGCCATCAGTGCACGCTTCCAACAGGCGCACATACCACCAGCCATCAGTGCACACTTTCACCAAGCACACACACTACCAGCCCTCACACACTACCAGCCGTCGGTGTACACTTTCACCAGGCACACACACACCACTAGCCATTGGTGCACGCTTTCACCAGACACACGCACCACCAGCCATCAGTGCAAGCTTCCACCAGGCGCACACACCACCAGCCATCAGTGCACGCTTGCACCAGGCACACACACCACCAGCCATCAGTGCATGCTTCCACCAGGTACACACACCACCAGCCATCAATGCACACTTTCACCAGGCGCACACACTAGCAGCCGTCACACACTACCAGCCATCGGTGCACGCTACCATCAGGCACACACACACCACCAGCCATTGGTGTACGCTTTCAACAGACACACGCACCACCAGCCGTCAGTGCATGCTTTCACCAGTGTCAGGATCCATCCTTCTTCCCTTGGTAATCATTACCAAAAACGATCGTGCAAGCGCACACACCCATGCTGGAAAACTTCGTTGCGGCTGCTGTTGGCAGAATTGCAGCGCGCAGCCATCTTGAAAATGCAGCGAAGGTTCCGTTCTCGATGGAGGTCAGCAGTCTAGCTGATCTCCTCAGTCCACGAGAGTGTTTCCCCTTTGCGCATGCGCGCACTGAGAGCGGCGCACTTCAACTGACAGAATTCACGGAGAGAGCGTTTCCCTCACGCTCTCTGTCACAGAACAAGAGAAACCCCTTGAACTTTTATCGTTTTGGCAGCAGTATCTTAGTTATGAGGGAAGTAAGAATTATGCGCTTTGGTTAAATAGAAAAGGCGCATTTTAATAACCTTTTTTCCCCTCAGGAATATCGTCCTGGCTTATTAACCCTTGTGGAGTCTTCGTGTCCAGAGTCTTGTGAGAAGGAGCAGACAGAGTCGGGTGTCTTCAGTCTAGAGAAGCCCCGTTGTAGCCAAGTAAGAGTATTTGTGTTGAAGTAACGTCGCAGATATCAATTCGGAGGTGTTCGAGTCCTGTGATGTGTAAGCAAATGAATTGCACCTCAAGCCTAAGAGAACTTTCAATGAACTGATTGTTTAGTACTAAGGACTAGAGACTAAATTCATTCAGAGAGTCCTTTCTTGAGAATTAATGAAAAAACTTGTGGCAACAGACATTCTATGAGAAACCAACTGGAGTAGAATCTTCAAGAAATCTTTGAACTATTTTAGCTAATCTACATTCTGTGGATTAGAGACTTTCTTTGGATAAAAGATTGAACCAAGAATACAAGAGAAGCTTGAAAGCTCATCTCCTAAGAGTATCTTCAAATGAATCAGATGGTCAACCAATGACAGACAAAGCACATTAGAGCGTAGCTAGCTTCCTAGTGCACATTGGTAAGACACAATTCCCGCTTAAGGAAACACATAGGAAAGATAGCCTTTTTAGACCAAGAGGTTAACCACTGTTTATTCCTTTCTAGAGCGAGAATTGCCAAATTGACCAGAGGCAGGCTCAGTGCCAGAAGAGAAGCAGTCTCTCTTGTTTTGTCTTCCACTTCCCCTTTCCCTTCCCCGGGCTAATTCTCTGGACTGAAACTTATCAAGACAGTCTTTGGAGTTTGGTCGGTGGGGGTATTGGGGCAAGAGCATCTGTTCCTGAGGGGACCGCTTCAACGTATCCTTTTTCTGACAACCAGGCACATGCACCACTAGACGTCTGTGCATGATTCCACCAGGCACACCACCACCAGCCATCAGTGCACGCTTTCACCGGGCACACACACCACCAGCTGTCAGTGCACGCTTCCACCAGGCACACACACCACCAGCCGACAGCGCACGCTTCCCCCAGGCACACATACCACCAGCTGTCAGTGCACGCTTCCACCAGGCACACACACCACCAGCCCTCAGTGCACGCGTCCACCAGGCACACACACCATCAGCCGTCAGTGCACGCTTCCAACAGGCACACACAGCACCAGCCATCAGTGCACGCTTCCACCGGGCACAGACACCTCCAGACGTCAGTGCACGCTTTCACCAGGTACACACACACCACCAGCCATCAGTGCACGCTTTCACTGGGCACATACACCACCAGCAGTCAGTGCATGCTTCCACCAGGCACACACACACCACCAGACGTCAGTGTACGCTTCCATCAGGCACACACACCACCAGCTGTCAGTGCACACTTCCACCAGGCACACACACCACCAGCTGTCCCTGCATGCTTCCACCAGGCACACACACCACCAGCCATCAGTGCACACTTCCACCAGGCACATACACTACCAGCCATCAGTGCACGCTTCCACCATGCACACACACCACCTGCCATCAGTGCACACTTTCACCAGGCACACACATCACCAGCCGTCAGTGCACGCTTCCACCAGGCACACACACCACCAGCCATCAGTATACGCTTCCACTAGGCACACACACCACCAATTGCTGTCAGTGCATGTTTCCACCATGCACACACACCACCAGCCATCACTGCACGCTTCCACCGTGCACACACACCACCAGCCATCAGTGCACGCTTTCACCAAGCACACACACCACCAGCCGTCAGTGCACGCTTTCACCGGTCACACACACCACCAGCATTCAGTGCACGTTTCCACTAGGAACACACACCACCAGTCATCAGTGCACGCTTCCACCAGGTACACACAATCAGCTGTCAGTGCACGCTTCCACCAGACACACACACCACCAGCCATCAGTGCATGCTTCAACCAGGCACACACACCACCAGCCATCAGTGCACGCTTCCACCAGGCACACACACCACCAGCCAACAGTGCACACTTTCACCAGGCGCACACACTACCAGCCGTCGGTGCACGCTTCCACTAGGCACACACACCACCAGCCGTTGGTGCACGCTTTCACCAGACACACGCACCACCAGCCATCGGTGCATGCTTCCACCAGGCACACACACCACCAGCCATCATTGCACGCTTCCACGAGGCACACACACACCAGCCGTCAGTGCACACTTTCACCAGGCACACACACTACCAGCCGTCACACACTACCAGCCGTCGATGCATGCTTCCACCAGGCACACACCATCAGCCGTCAGTGCACGCTTTCACCAGGCACACACACACCACCAGACGACAGTGCAAGCTTACACCGGGCACACACAACACCAGCCGTCAGTGCACGCTTTCACCAGGCACACACCACCAGCCATCAGTGCACGCTTCCACCAGGCACACACACCACCAGCTGTCAGTGCACGCTTCCACCAGGCACACACACCACCAGCCATCAGTGCATGCTTCAACCAGGCACACACACCACCAGCCGTCAGTGCATGCGTCCACAAGGCTTACACACCACCAGCCGTCACTGTACGCTTCCACCAGGCACACACCCCACCAGCCATCAGTGCACGCTTCCATCAGGCACACACACCACCAGCCATAAGTGCACGCTTCCACCAGGCACACACACCACCAGCCATCAGTGCACACTTTCACCAGGCGCACACACTACCAGCCGTCGGTGCACGCTTCCACTAGGCACACACACACCACCAGCCGTTGGTGCACGCTTTCACCAGACACACGCACCACCAGCCATCAGTGCATGCTTCCACCAGGCACACACACCACCAGCCATCATTGCACGCTTCCACCAGGCACACACACACCAGCCGTCAGTGCACACTTTCACCAGGCACACACACTACCAGCCGTCACACACTACCAGCCGTCGATGCATGCTTCCACCAGGCACACACCATCAGCCGTCAGTGCACGCTTTCACCAGGCACACACACACCACCAGACGACAGTGCAAGCTTACACCGGGCACACACAACACCAGCCGTCAGTGCACGCTTTCACCAGGCACACACCACCAGCCATCAGTGCACGCTTCCACCAGGCACACACACCACCAGCTGTCAGTGCACGCTTCCACCAGGCACACACACCACCAGCCATCAGTGCACGCTTCTACCAGCACACACACCACCAGCCATCAGTGCACACTTTCACCAGGCACACACACCACCAACCATCCGTGCAAGCTTTCACCGGGCACACACACCACCAGCCGTCAGTGTACGTTTCCACCAGGCATACACACCACAAGCCGTAAGGGCACACTTCCACCAGGTACACACCACCAGGTGTCAGTTCACGCTTCCACCAGGCACACACACCACTGGCGGTCAGTGCATGCTTCCACAAGGCTTACACACCACCAGCCGTCAGTGCAGGCATCCACCAGGCACACACACCACCAGCCATCAGTGCACGCTTGCACCAGGCACACACACCACCAGCAATCAGTGCACGCTTCCACCAGGCACACACACCACCAGCCATCAGTGCACACTTTCACCAGACACACACACTACCAGCCGTCACACACTACCAGCCGTCAGTGCACGCTTCTACCAGGCACACACACACCACCAGCCATTGGTGCATGCTTTCACCGGACACACACACCACCAGCCATCAGTGCATGCTTTCACTAGGCATACGCACCACTAGACATCAGTGCACGCTTTAACCAGGCACACACACCACCAGCGGTCAGTGCACGCTTCCACCAGGCACACACACCACCAGCCATCAGTGCACGCTTTCACCAGGCACACACATACCACCACCGTTGGTGCAAGCTTTCACCGGACAAATGCACCACCAGCCGTCAGTGCACGGTTTCACCAGGCACACACACCACCAGACGTCAGTGCACGCTTCCATCAGGCACAAACACCACCAGCCGTCAGTGCACACTTCCACAAAGCACACACACCACCAGCTGTCCCTGCATGCTTCCACCAGGCACACACACCACCAGCCATCAGTGCACGTTTCACTGGGCACACACACCACCAGCCATCAGTGCATGCTTCCACCAGGCACACACACCACCAGCCGTCAGTGCACGCTTTCACCATGCACACACACCACCTGCCATAAATGCACGCTTTCACTGGGCACACACATCACCAGCCGTCAGTGCAAGCTTCCACCAGGCACACACACCACAGCCATCAGTATACGCTTCCACCAGTCACACACACCACCAGCCATCAGTACACACTTCCACCAGGCACACACACCCCCAGCCGTCAGTGCACGCTTCCACCAGCACACACACCAGCAGTCATCAGTGTATGCTTTCACCAGGCATACACACACCCAGCCATCAGTGCACGCTTTCACCAGACACACACACCACTAGCCGTCAGTGCACTTTTCCACCAGGCACACACACCACCAGCCATCAGTGCACGCTTCCACCAAGCACACACACCACCAGCTATCAGTGCACGCTTCCACCAGGCACACACACCACCAGCCGTCAGTGCATGCTTCAACCAGGCACACACACCACCAGCCGTAAGTGCACGCTTCCACAAGGCTTACACACCACCAGCCATCAGTGCACGCTTCCACCAGGCACACACACCACCAGCCATCAGTGCACGCTTCCACCAGGCACACACACCACCAGCCATCAGGGCACACTTTCACCAGGCAAACACACTACCAGCCATCACACACTACTAGCCGTCGGTGCACGCTTCCACCAGGCACACACACACCACCAGCCATTGGTGCACGCTGTCACTGGACACCCGCACCACCATCCATCAGTGCATGCTTTCACCAGGCACACGCACCTCTAGACGTCAGTGCACGCTTCCACCAGGCACACGCACCACCAGCCGCCAGTGCACGCTTTCACCAGGCACACACACCACCAGCCATCAGTGCACGCTTTCACTGGGCACACACACCACCAGCAGTCAGTGCACACTTCCACGAGGCACTGTCGCAGGGATTCCGTTGTCATACAGAACTGTGCATAAAGACTTGGAACCTCAGTGAATTAGGGTGTGGCAAAACTCACCTTAGTACCCAAAATCCCTTACCATACTAGCTACAGTGTCTCATTGAATATTACAAACTCCCAATGTTTAGACAAACCAGAACATGGCACACACACACCACCACTCATTGGTGTACGCTTTCAACAGACACACGCACCACCAGCCATCAGTGCATGCTTTCACCAGGCACATGCACCACTAGACGTCTGTGCATGATTCCACCAGGCACACACATCACAAGCCATCAGTGCACGATTTCACCGGGCACACACACCACCAGCTGTCAGTGCACGCTTCCACCAGGCACACACACCACCAGCCGACAGCGCACGTTTCCCCCTGGCACACATACCACCAGCCGTCAGTGCACGCTTCCACCAGGCACACACACCACCAGCCGTCAGTGCATGCGCCCACCAGGCACACACACCATCACCCGTCAGTGCACGCTTCCAACAGGCACACACACACCACCAGACGTCAGTGTACGCTTCCATCAGGCACACACACCACCAGCTGTCAGTGCACACTTCCACCAGGCACACACACCACCAGCTGTCCCTGCATGCTTCCACCAGGCACACACACCACCAGCCGTCAGTGCACGCTTCCACCAGGCACATACACCACCAGCCATCAGTGCACGCTTCCACCATGCACACACACCACCTGCCATCAGTGCACACTTTCACCAGGCACACACATCACCAGCCGTCGGTGCACGTTTCCACCAGGCACACACACCACCAGCTGTCAGTATACGCTTCCACTAGGCACACACACCACCAATTGCCGTCAGTGCATGTTTCCACCATGCACACACACCACCAGCCATCACTGCATGCTTCCACCGTGCACACACACCACCAGCCATCAGTGCACGCTTTCACCAGGCACACACACCACCAGCCGTCAGTGCACGCTTTCACCGGTCACACACACCACTATCATTCAGTGCACGTTTCCACTAGGAACACACACCACCAGTCGTCAGTGCACGCTTCCACCAGGTACACACCACCAGCTGTCAGTGCACGCTTCCACCAGGCACACACACCACCAGCCATCAGTGCATGCTTCAACCAGGCACACACACCACCAGCCGTCAGTGCATGCGTCCACAAGGCTTACACACCACCAGCCGTCACTGTACGCTTCCACCAGGCACACACACCACCAGCCATCAGTGCACGCTTCCTTCAGGCACACACACCACCAGCCATCAGTGCACACTTTCACCAGGCACACACACTACCAGCTGTCGGTGCACGCTTCCACCAGGCACACACACCACAGCCATCAGTATACGCTTCCACCAGTCACACACACCACCAGCCATCAGTGCACACTTCCACCAGGCGCACACACCCCCAGCCGTCAGTGCACGCTTCCACTAGCCCACACACCACCAGCCGTAAGTGCACGCTTCCACAAGGCTTACACACCACCAGCCATCAGTGCACGCTTCCACCAGGCACACACACCACCAGCCATCAGTGCACGCTTCCACCAGGCACACACACCACCAGCCATCAGGGCACACTTTCACCAGGCAAACACACTACCAGCCATCACACACTACTAGCCGTCGGTGCACGCTTCCACCAGGCACACACACACCACCAGCCATTGGTGCACGCTGTCACTGGACACCCGCACCACCATCCATCAGTGCATGCTTTCACCAGGCACACGCACCTCTAGACGTCAGTGCACGCTTCCACCAGGCACACGCACCACCAGCCGCCAGTGCACGCTTTCACCAGGCACACACACCACGAGCCATCAGTGCACGCTTTCACTGGGCACACACACCACCAGCAGTCAGTGCACACTTCCACGAGGCACTGTCGCAGGGATTCCGTTGTCATACAGAACTGTGCATAAAGACTTGGAACCTCAGTGAATTAGGGTGTGGCAAAACTCACCTTAGTACCCAAAATCCCTTACCATACTAGCTACAGTGTCTCATTGAATATTACAAACTCCCAATGTTTAGACAAACCAGAACATGGCACACACACACCACCACTCATTGGTGTACGCTTTCAACAGACACACGCACCACCAGCCATCAGTGCATGCTTTCACCAGGCACATGCACCACTAGACGTCTGTGCATGATTCCACCAGGCACACACATCACAAGCCATCAGTGCACGATTTCACCGGGCACACACACCACCAGCTGTCAGTGCACGCTTCCACCAGGCACACACACCACCAGCCGACAGCGCACGTTTCCCCCCGGCACACATACCACCAGCCGTCAGTGCACGCTTCCACCAGGCACACACACCACCAGCCGTCAGTGCATGCGCCCACCAGGCACACACACCATCACCCGTCAGTGCACGCTTCCAACAGGCACACACACACCACCAGACGTCAGTGTACGCTTCCATCAGGCACACACACCACCAGCTGTCAGTGCACACTTCCACCAGGCACACACACCACCAGCTGTCCCTGCATGCTTCCACCAGGCACACACACCACCAGCCGTCAGTGCACGCTTCCACCAGGCACATACACCACCAGCCATCAGTGCACGCTTCCACCATGCACACACACCACCTGCCATCAGTGCACACTTTCACCAGGCACACACATCACCAGCCGTCGGTGCACGTTTCCACCAGGCACACACACCACCAGCTGTCAGTATACGCTTCCACTAGGCACACACACCACCAATTGCCGTCAGTGCATGTTTCCACCATGCACACACACCACCAGCCATCACTGCATGCTTCCACCGTGCACACACACCACCAGCCATCAGTGCACGCTTTCACCAGGCACACACACCACCAGCCGTCAGTGCACGCTTTCACCGGTCACACACATCACTATCATTCAGTGCACGTTTCCACTAGGAACACACACCACCAGTCGTCAGTGCACGCTTCCACCAGGTACACACCACCAGCTGTCAGTGCACGCTTCCACCAGGCACACACACCACCAGCCATCAGTGCATGCTTCAACCAGGCACACACACCACCAGCCGTCAGTGCATGCGTCCACAAGGCTTACACACCACCAGCCGTCACTGTACGCTTCCACCAGGCACACACACCACCAGCCATCAGTGCACGCTTCCTTCAGGCACACACACCACCAGCCATCAGTGCACACTTTCACCAGGCACACACACTACCAGCTGTCGGTGCACGCTTCCACCAGGCACACACACCACAGCCATCAGTATACGCTTCCACCAGTCACACACACCACCAGCCATCAGTGCACACTTCCACCAGGCGCACACACCCCCAGCCGTCAGTGCACGCTTCCACTAGCCCACACACCAGCAGCCATCAGTGTATGCTTTCAACAGGCATACACACCCCCAGCCATCAGTGCACGCTTTCACCGGGCACACACACCACCAGCCGTCAGTGCACTTTTCCACCAGGCACACACACCTCCAGCCATCAGTGCACGCTTCCACAAGGCTTACACACCACCAGCCATCAGTGCACGCTTCTACCAGGCACACACACCACCAGCCATCAGTGCACGCTTCCACCAGGCACACACACCACCAGCCATCAGGGCACACTTTCACCAGGCAAACACAATACCAGCCATCACACACTACCAGCCGTCGGTGCATGCTTCCACCAGGCACACACACACCACCAGCCATTGGTGCACGCTGTCACTGGACACACGCACCACCAGCCATCAGTGCATGCTTTCGCCAGGCACACGCACCACTAGACGTCAGTGCACGCTTCCACCAGGCACACCCACCACCCGCCGCCAGTGCACGCTTTCACCAGGCACACACACCACCAGCCATCAGTGCACGCTTTCACTGGGCACACACACCACCAGCCGTCAGTGCACACTTCCACGAGGCACTGTCACAGGGTTTCCGTTCTCATGCAGAACTGTGCATAAAGACTTGGAACCTCAGTGAATTAGGGTGTGCCAAAACTCACCTTAGTATCCAAAATCCCCTACCAGACTAGCTACAGTGTCTCATTGATTATTACAAACTCCCAATGTTTAGACAAACCAGAACATGGCACACACACACCACCAGTCATTGGTGTACGCTTTCAACAGACACACGCACCACCAGCCATCAGTGCATGCTTTCACCAGGCACATGCACCACTAGACGTCTGTGCATGATTCCACCAGGCACACACACCACCAGCCATCAGTGCACGCTTTCACCGGGCACACACACCACCAGCTGTCAGTGCACGCTTCCACCAGGCACACACACCACCAGCCGACAGCGCATGTTTCCCCCGGCACACATACCACCAGCCGTCAGTGCACGCTTCCACCAGGCACACACACCACCAGCCGTCAGTGCATGCGCCCACCAGGCACACACACCATCAGCCGTCAGTGCACGCTTCCAACAGGCACACACAGCACCAGCCATCAGTGCACGCTTCCACCGGGCACTGACACCATCAGACGTCAGTGCACGCTTTCACCAGGCACACACACACCACCAGCCATCAGTGCACGCTTTCACTGGGCACATACACCACCAGCAGTCAGTGCATGCTTCCACCAGGCACACACACACCACCAGACGTCAGTGTACGCTTCCATCAGGCACACACACCACCAGCTGTCAGTGCACACTTCCACCAGGCGCACACACCCCCAGCTGTCAGTGTACGCTTCCACCAGCCCACACACCAGCAGCCATCAGTGTATGCTTTCACCAGGCATACACACCCCCAGCCATCAGTGCACGCTTTCACCGGGCACACACACCACCAGCCGTCAGTGCACTTTTCCACCAGGCACACACACCACCAGCCATCAGTGCACGCTTCCACCAGGCACACACACCACCAGCTATCAGTGCACGCTTCCACCAGGCACACACACCACCAGCCGTCAGTGCATGCTTCAACCAGGCACACACACCACCAGCCGTAAGTGCACGCTTCCACAAGGCTTACACACCACCAGCCATCAGTGCACGCTTCCACCAGGCACACACACCACCAGCCATCAGTGCACGCTTCCACCAGGCACACACACCACCAGCCATCAGGGCAGACTTTCACCAGGCAAACACACTACCAGCCATCACACACTACCAGCCGTCGGTGCATGCTTCCACCAGGCACACACACATCACCAGCCATTGGTGCACGCTGTCACTGGACACACGCACCACCAGCCATCAGTGCATGCTTTCGCCAGGCACACGCACCACTAGACGTCAGTGCACGCTTCCACCAGGCACACGCACCACCAGCCGCCAGTGCACGCTTTCACCAGGCACACACACCACCAGCCATCAGTGCACGCTTTCACTGGGCACACACACCACCAGCCGTCAGTGCACACTTCCACGAGGCACTGTCGCAGGGTTTCCGTTCTCATGCAGAACTGTGCATAAAGACTTGGAACCTCAGTGAATTAGGGTGTGCCAAAACTCACCTTAGTACCCAAAATCCCCTACCAGACTAGCTACAGTGTCTCATTGATTATTACAAACTCCCAATGTTTAGACAAACCAGAACATGGCACACACACACCACCAGTCATTGGTGTACGCTTTCAACAGACACACGCACCACCAGCCATCAGTGCATGCTTTCACCAGGCACATGCACTACTAGACGTCTGTGCATGATTCCACCAGGCACACACACCACCAGCCATCAGTGCACGCTTTCACCGGGCACACACACCACCAGCTGTCAGTGCACGCTTCCACCAGGCACACACACCACCAGCCGACAGCGCACGTTTCCCCCCGGCACACATACCACCAGCCGTCAGTGGACGCTTCCACCAGGCACACACACCACCAGCCGTCAGTGCATGCGCCCACCAGGCACACACACCATCAGCCGTCAGTGCACGCTTCCAACAGGCACACACAGCACCAGCCATCAGTGCACGCTTCCACCGGGCACTGACACCACCAGACGTCAGTGCACGCTTTCACCAGGCACACACACACCACCAGCCATCAGTGCACGCTTTCACTGGGCACATACACCACCAGCAGTCAGTGCATGCTTCCACCAGGCACACACACACCACCAGACGTCAGTGTACGCTTCCATCAGGCACACACACCACCAGCTGTCAGTGCACACTACCACCAGGCACACACACCACCAGCTGTCCCTGCATGCTTCCACCAGGCACACACACCACCAGCCGTCAGTGCACGCTTCCACCAGGCACATACACCACCAGCCATCAGTGCACGCTTCCACCATGCACACACACCACCTGCCATCAGTGCACACTTTCACCAGGCACACACATCACCAGCCGTCGGTGCACGTTTCCACCAGGCACACACACCACCAGCCGTCAGTATACGCTTCCACTAGGCACACACACCACCAATTGCCGTCAGTGCATGTTTCCACCATGCACACACACCACCAGCCATCACTGCACGCTTCCACCATGCACACACACCACCAGCCATCAGTGCACGCTTTCACCAGGCACACACACCACCAGCCGTCAGTGCACGCTTTCACCGGTCACACACACCACCAGCATTCAGTGCACGGTTCCACTAGGAACACACACCACCAGTCGTCAGTGCACGCTTCCACCAGGTACACACCACCAGCTGTCAGTGCACGCTTCCACCAAGCACACACACCACCAGCCATCAGTGCATGCTTCAACCAGGCACACACACCACCAGCCGTCAGTGCATGCGTCCACAAGGCTTACACACCACCAGCCGTCACTGTACGCTTCCACCAGGCACACACACCACCAGCCATCAGTGCACGCTTCCATCAGGCACACACACCACCAGCCATCAGTGCACACTTTCACCAGGCACACACACTACCAGCCCTCGGTGCACGCTTCCACCAGGCACACACACACCACCAGCCGTTGGTGCACGCTTTCACCAGACACACGCACCACCAGCCATCAGTGCATGCTTCCACCAGGCACACACACACCAGCCGTCAGTGCACACTTTCACCAGGCACACACACTACCAGCCGTCACACACTACCAGCCATCGATGCATGCTTCCACCAGGCACACACCATCAGCCGTCAGTGCACGCTTTCACCAGGCACACACACACCACCAGACGACAGTGCAGGCTTACTCCGGGCACACACAACACCAGCCGTCAGTGCATGCTTTCACCAGGCACACACCACCAGCCATCAGTGCATGCTTCCACCAGGCACACACACCACCAGCTGTCAGTGCACGCTTCCACCAGGCACACACACAACCAGCCGTCAGTGCACGCTTCTACCAGCACACAGACCACCAGCCATCAGTGCACGCTTTCACCAGGCACACACACCACCAACCATCAGTGAAAGCTTTCACCGGGCACACACACCACCAGCCGTCAGTGCACGTTTCCACCAGGCATACACACCACAAGCCGTAAGGGCACGCTTCCACCAGGTACACACCACCAGGTGTCAGTGCACGCTTCCACCAGGCACACACACCACCGGCGGTCAGTGCATGCTTCCACAAGGCTTACACACCACCAGCCGTCAGTGCAGGCTTCCACCAGGCACACACACCACCAGCCATCAGTGCACGCTTGCACCAGGTACACACACCACCAGCAATCAGTGCACGCTTCCACCAGGCACACACACCACCAGCCATCAGTGCACACTTTCACCAGACACACACACTACCAGCCGTCACACACTACCAGCCAACAGTGCACGCCTCTACCAGGCACACACACACCACCAGCCATTGATGCATGCTTTCACCGGACACACACACCACCAGCCATCAGTGCATGCTTTCACTAGGCATACGCACCACTAGACATCAGTGCATGCTTCCACCAGGCACACACACCACCAGCCATCAGTGCATGCTTCCACCAGGCACACACACCACCAGCCGTCAGTGCACGCTTCCACCATGCACACACACCACCTGCCATCAATGCACGCTTTCACCGGGCACACACATCACCAGCCGTCAGTGCAAGCTTCCACCAGGCACACACACCACAGCCATCAGTATACGCTTCCACCAGGCACACACACCACCAGCCATCAGTGCACACTTCCACCAGGCACACACACCCCCAGCCGTCAGTGCACGCTTCCACTAGCACACACACCAGCAGCCATCAGTGTATGCTTTCACCAGGCATACACACCCCCAGCCATCAGTGCACGCTTTCACCGGGCACACACACCACCAGCTGGCAGTGCACGTTTCCACCAGGCACACACACCACCAGCCATCAGTGCACGCTTCCACCAGGCACACACACCACCAGCTATCAGTGCACGCTTCCACCAGGCACACACACCACCAGCCGTCAGTGCATGCTTCAACCAGGCACACACACCACCAGTCGTAAGTGCACGCTTCCACAAGGCTTACACAACACCAGCCATCAGTGCACGCTTCCACCAGGCACACACACCACCAGCCATCAGTGCACGCTTCCACCAGGCACACACACCACCAGCCATCAGGGCACACTTTCACCAGGGAAAAACACTAGCAGCCATCACACACTACCAGCCGTCGGTGCACGCTTCCACCAGGCACACACACACCACCAGCCATTGGTGCATGCTGTCACTGGACACACGCACCATCAGCCATCAGTGCATGCTTTCACCAGGCACACGCACCACTAGACGTCAGTGCACGCTTCCACCAGGCACACGCACCACCAGCCGCCAGTGCATGCTTCCACCAGGCACACCCACCACCAGCCATCCCTGCATGCTTTCACCAGGCACACACACCACCAGCCATCAGTGCACGCTTTCACTGGGCACACACACCACCAGCCGTCAGTGCACACTTCCACGAGGCACTGTCGCAGGGATTCCGTTCTCATACAGAACTGTGCATAAAGACTTGGAACCTCAGTGAATTAGGGTGTGCCAAAACTCACCTTAGTACCCCAAATCCCCTACCAGACTAGCTACAGTGTCTCATTGATTATTACAAACTCCCAATGTTTAGACAAACCAGAACATGGACTTAGAATCAATCAATCAATCAGGAGTTTGTTAAAGCGCGACTACTCACCCGTAAGGGTCTCAAGGCGCTAGGGGTGGGGGGGGTTGGGGGGGGTGCAGGTTCCATTCCATCAAGGAGGGGGTCTGTCGAAGAGCCAGGTTTTGAGGTTTCTTGCGAAGATGGGGAGCGATGTTGTCTGTCTGAGGTGGAGCGGAAGGGTGTTCCATGCTTTGGCCGCGAGGAAGGAGAAGGAGCGGCCTCCCGATCTGGTCTTTCTGGTGCGGGGGACCACAGCGTAGGAAAGCTGGGCTGATCGTAGGGTCCTTTGGGGTTGTGGAATTTGAGTCGACTGTTCAGGTATGCTGGTCCGGTGCCGTGGAGGGCCTTGTGTGCGTGGGTGAGCATCTTAAAGGTGATTCTCGCCTCGACGGGGAGCCAGTGGAGTGTGCGCAGGTGCTGGGAGATGTGGCAGTGTTTTGGCAGGTTGAGGACCAGTCTTGCGGCGGCGTTCTGGATGTTCTGTAGCTTGCGGATGAGGTTTTTGTTTATTCCGGCATAGAGTGCGTTGCCGTAGTCGAGTCTGCTGGTGACCAGGGCGTGAGTGACTGTCTTTCGGTGTTCGAGGGGGATCCATTTGAAGGTCTTACGAAGGAGGCGGAGGGTGTGGAAGCAGGAAGATGAGACAGAGTTGATCTGGCGGTCCATTTTGAGCTCGGAGTCCAGGATGATTCCCAGGTTGCGTGCGTGGTCTGTGGGGGTTGGCGGGTTTCCGAGGGCGGTGGGCCACCAGGTGTCACTCCAGGCGTCGGGGTTTGGGCCCATGATGAGTACTTCTGTTTTGTTGGTGTTTAGTTGTAGGCAGCTGTTTTTCATCCATTTGGCGACGGCTTCCATGCCTTCTCGAAAGTTGCGTCTGGCGGTGTTGGGCTCGTTGGATAGGGAGAGGATGAGCTGGGTGTCGTCTGCATATGACACGATGTTGAGTCCGTAGGTTCTGACGATGGGGGCAAGTGGAGCCATGTAGACGTTGAAGAGCGTCGGGCTGAGGGAGGAGCCCTGGGGGACTCCGCAGGTGATAGGTGTGGGGTCCGAGAGGAAAGGGGGGAGTCTGACACGCTGCGTCCTGCTGGAGAGGAAGGAGCAGATCCAGTCGAGGGCCTTGTCCTGGATTCCTGCATCGTAGAGTCTGCGTATTAGGGTGCGGTGGGAGACTGTGTCGAACGCCGCTGATAGGTCGAGGAGGATGAGGGCTACTGTTTCTCCTTTGTCCAGTAAGGTGCGGATGTCGTCTGTTGCGGCGAGGAGGGCGGTTTCCGTACTGTGGTTTTTTCTGAAGCCGGATTGGGAGGAGTCGAGGATGTTGTGTTCTTCAATGAATGTGGCGAGTTGGCTGTTGATGGATTTCTCGATGACTTTCGCTGGGAACGGGAGCAGGGAGATGGGTCTGTAGTTTTTGAGGTCGGTGGGGTCCGCTGAGGGTTTCTTTAGGAGGGGGTTGACCTCGGCGTGTTTCCAGTCGTCGGGGAATGAGGCGGTCGCCAGGGAGCAGTTGATGGTTTGGCGGAGCATGGGTGCGATGGTGTTGGCGGCTCTGTTGAAGATGTGGTGGGGGCAGGGGTCCGTGGGGGCCCCTGAGTGGATTGACTTCATTGTCTTCAGTGTGTCTTCGGTGGTGAGGGCTGTCCAGTCATCAATCACTGGTTTCCGGGTGTCGGGGGTGGTTGGTGAGGGTTCAGTGTGTTGGTAGTCTTCGTCGAAGTTGTCGTAGATGCTCTTGATTTTGTGGTGGAAAAAGATGCTGAGTTTGTCGCAGAGGTCTTGTGAGGGAGGGATGTCGGTAGACTCGCTGGTGGGTTGGGCGAACTCCTTGATGATGCTGAAGAGTTCCTTGCTGTTGTGTGCGTGGGTGGAGATTCTGTCTTCAATCGCTTTTTTCCTCGTTTCTCTGATGAGTTGATGGTGGGCGTTGGTGGCGGCTCTGAAGTTGTTGTGGGCTTCTGTGGATTTGGTGTTTCTCCAGGCCTTTTCGAGGCGGCGGCATGTGCGCCTGGACTCTCGAAGTTCGGTGGTAAACCATCTGGCTTTCTTGGCATGGGTATTGTTGTTTTTCTTGAGGGGGGCTATGGTGTTGGTGCTGTCCGAGATCCATCTATGCAGGGTTCGGGCTGCGGTGTTGGGGTCGTCGTTTTCCGCGATGGTTGGGGTGGAGTTGTTGAGTGAGGAGGTGAGCTGGTCATCGGTGATTTTGGTCCAGTTTCTTTGTGGAAGCAGGTGCTGGTGTCTGTGGATGGTGGGTGTTCTGAAGGTGAAGTGGACGCAACGATGGTCGGTCCATGGGAGTTCGGTGGTGTGGCTGAAGGTGATGGAGTTTCCTGTAGTGAAGAGGGGGTCGAGGGTGTGTCCTGCTGAGTGCGTGGGCTCGGTCACGATCTGGCGGAGTCCAATGTTGTGGAGGTTGTCCAGGAGGGATGTGGTGTTGGGGTCCAGTTGATTGTCGAGGTGGAAGTTGAGGTCTCCCAGCAGGGTGTAGTTGGTGGATGCGATGGCCTGCGGGGAGATAATGTCGTAATGGAGTTGGCGAAGGGTCCGCGGGGTCCAGGGGGTCGGTAGATGAGGGTTCCTCGGAGGGCGGCGGTGGGGCTGGCCAGTATCTTGAAGTGAAGGTGTTCCATCAGTTCTGTGGACTCGTCAGGGAGTGTGCTCAGGCGGAGGCTGGATTTGTGGACGATGGCGATTCCTCCTCCTGGGTGGATGGGGCGGTCCTTCCTGGAGATCTTGTATCCTTGGGGGATGGCGATGGCGATGTCCGGTCCTGAGGTGGTGTTGGTCCAGGTTTCGGTGAAGAATGCTACGTCTGGGGTTGTGCTGTCGAGGAGGTCCCAGATTTCTGTGGCGTGTTTGTGGAGGGATCGGACGTTGAGGAGGATGCATTGTAGGGTCTTCGGTTCGGTTGTGTTCTTGTGGGCGGGTTGTGCTGGATCCGTGTTCTTGGCGGTGCTGCAGGTGTGCCGGCAGCGGTGACAGCTGAAGGGTCCATGGGTGTCGGCTGGTGATGCTAGTTTGCAGTTGTTGTTGCAGCCTGGGTTGAGTGCGTGGAGTGCTGCTGGGTCGTAGCGTTGGCGGGGCGGAGGTCCAGGGTTCCTGATGCTGGTCGCGGACGGGTCGCAGACGGGCGCAGACGTGCTTGCCTTTGACGCACCTTCGGTGCACCAGCGGCGCGCCCGCAGCCCGCGCCCGCAGCCCGCGGCCGCGCAGCGGCCGCGCAGTGGCCGCCATTAAGTAGGGGTCGGGGAGGGCTGGACAGCTGGGAGGCGGGAGCGGGGAGGGGAGCTGGATTGGGCCGGTCGTGCTGGGGGGGGAGGGGCCGCGGGGGCAGCAGCGGCGGGGAAAGGTAAAGGGAGGAAAGAAGGGATAAAGAAAAAAGGGAAAATAAGCAGAAATAAGGCACAAAAGAGCAGAGATGCAGAAAAGAGCAGAAAGGAGAAAGATAGAAAGGGTAAAAAAACGAGTGAAAACGTGTGAAGGAGCAGAGGGAGAGAAAGGGAAAATGGGCAAAAATAAGGCACAGAAGAGCAGAGGTGCAGGAAGGTGAAAGATAGAAAGGGAAAAAAACGAGTGAAAACGAGTGAAGGAGCAGAGGGAGAGAAAGGGAAATGGGCAGAAATAAGGCGCAAAAGAGCAGAGGTGCAGAAAGGTGAAAGATAGAAAGGGGAGAAAAAGGAGCGAAGGAGCAGAAAGAAAGAAAGGAGACAGAGGTCCACTGGACCACCAGGGATGAGGCGCAGGGAAACCTGCGGGTGGAGGAGGGCCTCGATCACCAACACTCAAGAGTGCAGGGGCAGGGGCACCTCACTTAATGGTGGAGCTGCGAGGGTGGGAGAGCAATTTCACTGACAATGAGTCAGTGGTCTTGCTCGCCTGTCCCCGCAGTGTCCGCCATTAAGTAGGGGTCGGGGAGGGCTGGACAGCTGGGAGGCAGGAGCGGGGAGGGGAGCTGGATTGGGCCGGTCGTGCTGGGGGGGAGGGGCCACGGGGGCAGCAGCGGCGGGGAAAGGTAAAGGGAGGAAAGAAGGGATAAAGAAGAAAGGGAAAATAAGCAGAAATAAGGCACAAAAGAGCAGAGATGCAGAAAAGAGCAAAAAGGAGAAATATAGAAAGGGTAAAAAAACGAGTGAAAACGTGTGAAGGAGCAGAGGGAGAGAAAGGGAAAATGGGCAAAAATAAGGCACAGAAGAGCAGAGGTGCAGGAAGGTGAAAGATAGAAAGGGAAAAAAACGAGTGAAAACGAGTGAAGGAGCAGAGGGAGAGAAAGGGAAATGGGCAGAAATAAGGCGCAAAAGAGCAGAGGTGCAGAAAGGTGAAAGATAGAAAGGGGAGAAAAAGGAGCGAAGGAGCAGAAAGAAAGAAAGGAGACAGAGGTCCACTGGACCACCAGGGATGAGGCGCAGGGAAACCTGCGGGTGGAGGAGGGCCTCGATCACCAACACTCAAGAGTGCAGGGGCACCTCACTTAATGGTGGAGCTGCGAGGGTGGGAGAGCAATTTCACTGACAATGAGTCAGTGGTCTTGCTCCCACCTCAGGTAACGTGGAATACGTGAACACTCTTTCATTATACAATCATTTCAATCCAGAACAAGGAGTAAATGAGGACGCGTGCACATTTGAAATGTTTATTTTCTAATGCAGTGTTCTCAAGCGCAGTATCTAAGCTAATACAAGCAAGCATATTATAAGAAACAAAGTAATCAGCATAGTTACTAGTCCATAGAATACAAAGGGTGAAAGCATGTTAAAATGCTAGAGGGAAGAAGGCTACAAAACACCTAATTCTCACCCTCCCTTGCTAGTATATTATATTATATCTAAGAAGGTCTCTTTGGGTTTTAGCAGGGAGGCCACATACCTCAGATCCTAGTGGTAAGGGATCATATCATCTTCCACCAGCTCTCTGCATGCGAAGCACCATCAAGTGTGGGTGTATGCTCTGTGCAATGCAATATAAAACGTGCCTAAAGCCAGAATTTGGCCGCAGCTGCACGTATGTTATGTCTAGAAACGTGCGAAGATCAGACCTCATAACAACCACTGTGTCGAGATATCATTGAAGGCTTCAGCACTCACTGTACAGACACAGCTCACCAAGCAAAGCTGATATCAGAGCAATAATATACTATTCTTGTGTGAAGCAATTCTACTAGGCTCAAAGCTAAAGTAACAATTATGTGTCGTGTGCAGAAGCAGCAGAAAGGTAAAATGGCATTTAAACTCCTAATAAGCTCATGCTAACTTAACACTGTGTGTAGGCAAAGCATATCTATATGACACCCTCCCTTGATCAGAGCACTGATCAGATAAGATAAGATAAGGGGCACATATTTGAAATTCAGAGTTCAAGAATGATAGTCAGTTCAAATTTGAGTAAGTGAGAAGAAAAAAAAATGTTGTCACTCAAAAAACCAAAATCTCATAATCATGACAGTTTAATGTTCGCTGGAATCAAACTCAATAGGTCTGGGGCTCAAAAAAGTATTCCATAGCTCCTAAGAAAAAATAAAAAAAATGTTCAATGTCAATAAAGGCATCGACAGACCTCAGCCTAGCACTGAATATGCAAAATAAGCAGCAACACCTTCCAAAAGGAAGTCACTGTTCTCATCCGAAAATAATTCAGCCATCCAATTCAATAGTGGGAAAGAACATGCATGCTCTTCAATTACCGGAGCCTCTAGCACCATCAGAGGGCAACTCGGTGGGTTTTCAATGAAACTGTGTGCCAAGAAATCTTGCGCCGCTGCGAATATATTCCAACGACCCAGCATTCCATGCATCGCTGCAAAGGCCATAATCCCTCCGTCAGAACAAAGCAATTCATGAGCAACTAAGGGGCTCATGAGCTGGTTATAATCCACATCGGGAGACACCGTATTGCAGAGACACAAATCCAAGGCCCAGTCAAAATCGCAACTCAGGCAATGAAAGACAAGCTGGACACATGTAAAATAGGAAAATCGAAACGATAATCCATAAGCTGTACTTCAGGTGGCGAGTGACAGCGCACCATAGTTTTCAAGCATCCTGTTGCGAAACAGTGCCAGCCGCGACAGCTCGTCTTGGAACACAGGATGTGCATCCATTTTGAATAAAACAAAACAGCAAAAGAACGCCTGCAGCTAGCGCCAGTAAAACGGGAAATTCACCAAATAGGCTGGAAAAAATCGAATGGAAGAAAGCAGGAATGACCCCAAATATATGTTGAAATGAAGTCACAAGACCGCTGCTAACTACTTTAAAAAAGTGCACCAGCCCCGTTGTGGCGGATGCATTGAAGATTGTGTGAATCGGTTCACCGAAATGCGTTGGTAGGCCAGTATTTAATAAAGCATGCACCTCTGTGCTGGTGTTAGCTACGTGAAGGACAAATGTTTCACGAGCAGATGTGAGGGCAACTTCTTTTTGGGACAATAGAGCTCTTATGCGACTCATCTTATTGAACTCTGCTTTCAAGGTCGGAATCCTCGGTCAGATGGAAACATCCAGTTTCCCATGCGTGGGTGGATACATCACATTTTTAAAGCAAACCACACGCTCACTGACGGTAATGACATAAGCAATGCCTTTTATTAACCCACAGCAATCCCCATTATTTAATAGTAAATAACTCCCATTTGCCAGTAATGTGAATTTGGGAACGATAGCGGGCACAGGGCTACCTTTCAAAACACAGGCTAAATTAGGCATGTTTTGATTACAAGAGCCGTGTAATTGGATATGTCTACACATTAATGAGTGATCTGGTGTTTCAGTGCATTCTTCACCTTTCAGATAAACTTCCTTGCCCTCCCTAAGGCATCTGTATGTAAAAGGAAGCGACCAGGCTTCATGGAGATAGGAGCTAGCAAGAGGCTCATATCTATCAATGGCAAAATACTTCATACAATTTTTAAATTCAAAAAGAGCAATCGGTAGAGTTATTAATCCGTGGATAAGCCACGTTGCAGTAGTGGCCTCCGCCACAGAAAATGGTAAAGATTCCAAACGTTCAATATGTATCAAATGTAAAAGAAGCATCCTTCATTGAAAGTAAATGTTGCTTATCAGTTAAATTAAACGGGGCAAATAGAGAAGATGTATTCATGTAATGCCATGGAACCTTCCCTGCCTTGAGTGTCTGCAGGGTCCAAGCAAACTGCATAACAGAACGCAATTGATTTTGACCATGGTAAGAAAGTTTGTTAATGCTATTATCTACCACTGCAAGCACTTTTTCTAAATTAGCCTGATCTATAGCCCTATGGCGGGTAGACGCCTCAATCTGGGATGTTTTCCAGAGTTCGTTATAAACAGCATATATCCATCTTTTAGATCTACCTCTAGCCGGGCCTTTTATGAAATCATTCAGATCAACATCATCAGTCAGTTTTGATAAATGCAGTTTAACTGACGCCAAGGTAGAATGTTTTAGCCAATTCTGACATAATTTGCCTACTGGATAGGTTGTCACAGAATGGTCACTCTCAAAACGGGGATCGACTCTGACCTGTGAAAAGCCTTCTGCGAAACCCAGAAAACAATGTTGGCATGAGTCAGCACTTTTGTGCCAGAGCAACCAGCCATTGGGATCCAAAATGGATATGTTAAAGGACGAATTTAGTAACAGAGTTTGCAACTCTCTAATCGAACATTTTGTAGTATTACTCCAACCTGAATATTCTTCCAAATCAGGGAACGAAGGAGTATTTAATTTTTTAGAAGTAGCCAATCCAAAGCATGTTGTCTGTGAAATGGTAGAATTCAAAAACAACATATGATTCAGGATGAGACATGCACGGTGCAAAGCCTCAGTGCCTTGTACCTGCCAACTTTTAGAACCCCAAACAGATTTATGGTCAACTGTTTCCTTCCACAACTCGTAGCCTCCAACAGCTAGCTGGTCCAGAAAGGACTTCGAGTACAATAATTTAGTATCAGTAAGTCTAACCTTGGACATGCACTTTTCTGTCATTTTAACATAAAATTATGTGGGATTGGACTGATTAAAATCAGTAAAATAAGTGTACTTTTTCAAAAAGGTACTCAAACTACCTTGTATAGGAGCTGGACAATGTTCCCATTGTGTATAAATCACCATAATTAGCAGATTCTAAATACAAATCTTCAGCATCAAGAGCAGCATAATATTTCAAATCAGAAAACAATGCTTCTACGGCCTGAACATCCCAATCATCAGCACGTATGTCTTGTTTAACTACATCTCCCATGTTAACTCTAAGCACATTAGGGACATTGATAACCTCAGTGGGGCCATGTATTTGAAATTTAACAGCATCCCATACAATCCCATCCAGGACAGGCCAAGCAGTGATGTTCACAAAAGCCAAGTCTCTCTTCAATCTGTGTGCAGTATGTGAGGAGGAATGGGGTGCCAATGTTCCATTGAGATGTCGAATGCATGTTCTCTCTTCGACATAGTGTCCATTGATGATTCGGAAAAAATAAAACACAAAACCAATTGACATAAAAAGGTAAATCGAAAAAAGCACCAGCCATATACATGTCCAAGGGGGAATCAATTTTTTTTAAAAATAATCTTGTATAGACTGTAATCCGTGAAGGCTTTCCTGATGTGTGCGAAACAGTGTCAAATGAAAATCTGGATTCTGTGGCCAAACGAGTTTGTAAATCAGGCATCGATAAGTCAGTTGGGTTAGTGTAGTCAGTTTCATCAAGTTGAGTACCAGGTAATGTACTCAATAAAGGACTAGAAATCGCAGGCATCTCGAGGGCCACCTCAGGCTCAGGATTCAAAGCAGTGGCCAATCTAGAATTTCTCACAATCAAAGGACATGAGACTGCTGGTGTCATACTAAGAAGAATCGTCCACTCGCTGTATCTTGACATTGTCAATGGAGATATACCTGTTTTCTTTACGACCTGGAAGTGGTGGTAAAATGACTGTTCTTGTGCCCTTCACACCAACCACCGGAACTGGAGCTCGATAAGAGGGACCAAATTCTTTCTTGTTTTCGATCTTCTCCCGAACCAATTCTACAACTTGGGGTAGCCAGCCAACTACCGGGATCTGCAACGCATCATCCGAAGTGGAGGGCAAATGTTCCTTTGCAAGACTGTCTCTTGTCTCTTGTAGAGTCTGTAAAACATTGCAATGTTCATCTACGTCAAAGGAGGCAGCAACAGCCACCGAGTCTAGACCGTCAAGGTCCGGTACATACATCTTGATACCAAAGAGCATTATTTACATTCAGGCCCGTATAGAGATGAAAACTTGACTTGGACCCCCAACAAAGTCATGGCATCCTTATCCTTAGAGGCGAAAGCAGGACCCTGATCCGAATGGAAGGTACCACAGGCAAAAATCCTTACAAAGACACGCAAATCTCTAATGACAGTCCGAGAATCAGGGCTGCGGTGAGGCCAGACCCATACAAAGCGTGTGCATGAATCAACTGCCACTAAGATGTACTTATATGCAGTATCAGAAGAAAAAGGACCGCAGTGATCTAAATAAACACACCCAAGTGGTTTATTAGAAATGAACAACTGTGTTTGGGGCGGACGCGCAGCAGTTGAAGGCTTAATCTGCTGGCAAATGTCACATTGAAGGACATAATCACGCGTCTGTTTGTACAGTCCCCGCCACCAAAAACGCTGCTGTAACTGAGCCACAGTGGCTGAAACACCTGCATGCGCAGACGCAACCCCTTCATGGGCCGCTGTGATCAATGTATGTCTGCGATCCGAGTTGGGAATCAATCTCTCCCCAACGCCAGGTATTTTCACGTAAGGAACCTTATCGGGACTTAAGTGGTATGAATACTTAGAAGGGAAACCCTTAGGATATTTACTTCCCTTCTCAGTCGCAGCCACAGCTGCCAAGATATCATCATCAATCTTATTTTTGGACTGTGTAACTGCTGCAACTAAATATGTCGATGCTGTTGATTTTGCTGCTCATTGGCAAGCGAATTGCCAACAGCGTGGACTCCGACGCACTGATGACCAAGAGTATGAATTACAACCACGAGTAGCAACTGCTCTTTAAGCTCAGCCACTCAGACCCAGATCATCTTATGTTTTATTGTGCTACCCTTTGAATCACAAAAATCATTCTGAATCCAAAAGAACAAGTTTTCATTGTAAGACTGGACACAGTAGTAAGAATCACGTACAATAAGAGTCGTCACACTAGGATCAGCGTACTCCAACGCAAGCATCAGAGCACGAAGCTCTGCCAATTGTGCAGTGCAGTCCCCTAGAGTCTGCGTGTGCACGACCCTGGACTTGAACTCATCGTTCACCATGGCACCTACCACAATGACGCAAGCGGAAACGTATGCGTGTTTAGACCCATGCGCAACCTGCGCCGAACCATCAGTGTATATGATGCAATGGAAATCCTCCAAAAGCCGCATAGCCAAAGGTGCAGGATGAACGAATTCATATTGCAAAAACTCCTGCGACTGTAAGGAGGCATCAAAAATAAACGTGACATCCGGAGAAGTCAATGATGCTGCCCATTGCATCCATCGAGGGTGCAAAGCTTTAGAATTTGATACACTGGCTTTTGTAACTGCTTCTAATGCAGGAAACGGGGTTACCACCAACATGCGTTTTCCCAATGACAGGGCACGTTCCTTAAGAATCGCCATCTGTACTGCCGTTAAAACTTTCTCCACAGAGGAAAATAGCATTTCAGCCGAAGTGTACAAGTGTGACTTGTAGGCAATAGTTACTGTGTCTCCTTTGTTAAAAGTAAGGTAAGCGAAACCCACCGCCCCAGGGATGATTCTTATCACCAGGTTGGGTGGTTATCACGAGTCAGTAAGATTTAGATTCGAGCAGATCAGCCTGCAAAGATTGCAGAATGGCTGAGTGTTCAGACAGCCAGCATGATTTGGTAAAAGTAGGTTGTACTTGTATCAAAGCATACAAAGGCTTGATACACTGGGCATATTCAGGAATGTATGTCCTCCCGAAATTCAAAAATCACAGCAAAGACTGTAATTTTTTCAGAGTTGTCGGAGCGCGCAGTTGTGCACCTTTCTCCAAGAAGTGAGGAGCTAATCCTCGACCTTCATTGTTGAGCTCGTAGCCCAGGAACAACACTGTGTACTCTGCAATGTGCGATTTTGCAAAGTTGAATTTGTAACCGAAGTCTGCAAAGCTACAAATTAAGCGGTCAACTCGACACAGATGCTCCCAAAGTTCATCATCCGTGAGATAGATATCATCCACATACAAACAAGCATCTGGGTCTACTCTCTCCAAGAGAGAGACTATGCGGGCAGCAAACACTCCAGGACTATTCTTATAGTCCATTGGTAAACGTTTGAACTGTTTTTGGACGCAGCCGCATGTAAAACTGGTCCATTGGGAACTTAGACCATCCAAATGGTGGGCATAAAAACCGTTGGATATGTCAAGTGTGGTTTTAAACCGCTTACGTACAAGACAATCCACTAAGTCAGAGCCGGGAGTATTCTGTACTGCACAGGTATGGCAATGCGAGTTCAAATGCCGGTAATCCAATACCAAACAATATGATCCGCCAGGCTTCGTCACAGGAAAAAGAGGGTTATTCATCGGTGACACACATGTTTCAATAACTCCTTGATATTCCAATTGATCAAGGATTTCCGCAACGGAAGCCTTAGCTTCGCGTCTAATGTGATATTGAGGTAGAGGCTGTGGCAAAGACTGTAAAGGAATCTTGTGGTGTAGGGAAAATGTATCCCAACCACAGTGCGTACAGTACAGAGCCGGCGCAAGGGCTTTAGCCCACTCTTCTGCAAAATTCAGCGCATGCTCCTTCGAGACAGTGTGCGCAAAACTAGGGAGGATTACCTCCTCCCCTCTTGGAGCTGCGAGCACAAAAGGTGGGGGCCAGTCAGCCTCCGTTAGGAAAATGTCATAGGTGGTGGTAAGATTTTCCCAAAATACCCCTTTTATGGTACATTGTATGTCACCTTCAATGAACAGGACTATTTCATAAAGTCTATCAGGGGGAGCTACTCTAGTGTCAGCTGTCTCCACAACAACATAACGGTCAGTCACTGTCACCTTCTGTAGTGGACGCAGGGCCTCTCGCACTATGGTAATCTCCGCCGCCCTGTCCAGCAAGGTCAGAGCCCATGTCTGATTCCGAAGCTGCGTTCTCACTATCTGTTGCATATCTCGCTGTTAATGCGGCGACATTCTTTTTCTGAAACTGGGGTCTTTTCGGTGTAGATTCGTCCTGCTTGCCTTTACCGTCTTTCTGGCGGGGCTGGTCGCGTCCCTGCTGGCCACCCCGACCCCTGCCTCCACCACCGTTCGCTGAGGCCGATGAGTCCTGAAAAGAACGAGGAGAGCGTTGATCAGAAACCTGAAAATTATCAGGTGATTTTATCGTCGCGTGATCACGCAAGTCATAAATACGTTCTGGGGGCGCAGGCAATGGAGATGCAGGACGAGATTCCTGTCTCTGCTGTTGTTGTTTACCCTGTTTTTGTTTTTTCGACCAATTTTGTTTTTTGGTCTTGGGCTGTTTGTCAGTTTCAGACTTCTGCCCACGCTGTTGCGGCCCACGGACTTGTAAGCCGCCACAATAATTCTTGCTAACTGTCGGGGTTTCTCGACATCGGGAATCGCCTGCAAAGCATTGGACACCTAAAAGTTCACCGCATCTCCCTTGACATTTGCAAGAATGAGATCGGAAACTACATCAAAGGAGCCACATAGGCGCATATCCAATTCAACCGCAGCCTCAGGTCCATGCTCATCCTGAACACGTTTAAGGACCGTCGGCAGGACAGTCATAGACGGAGCGCCGTAGCACCTCGCATATACTGCCGCAAATGTCTTACCCCATGTCTCACAGTCACCAATTTCTGGGGTCAAGTCTTTTGGCATGCTAATTGTCAGAATCCTGTGTTTTTCACAGGAGTCATGTTAGGAAATACTGCTTCCAGCTGGTCAATCTTTTTGGCAAACCAGAAAGGAAAATCATCCTTATCCTGGGGGCGCTTGCCCATCACAGCGTTGACCATTACAGGACTAAGCTTCATTCCGCCCTGTCCGGCAGGAAGCGCCGCACCACCTGGGGCCCCGCCCGGGAGATTACGTGTTATGTATTGCACTAACGACCTAATCACGCTATTTGCGACTACATGTAGTCGTCTTAACTCAACAACGGTACACGCCCCGTGCTGAGGTTGAGGTGTAAATCCAGCCAAAACAGGTCAAGTCGCACCCGGAATGGACAAAGGACCTAACCTCAGAGCTGTCAAAGAGTGGGGTAGGGCGCCATCAAACTAAATGCGTGCTGCCAAGCATCAATAGGAACTTCCTGTGCCCTATATGGAGTATATTCCTGTGGCACAGCAGTGGGAGTGTACGTGTCGAACACAGTAGTATTTGCGTTCACAGCCGGGAAGGTCACCCACGAGTAGAACATTTCGTAAGGGTAAGCCACTTCTGCACTCACCACCACTATTAAAGCCTAGCCATCCACGGGAACATTATAAGTCTGCAAATGATTGCGCACCGCAATGCGACTATGTTGCGGAATGTTCACCACGGCCATAGTGACACAGAAAGAAAGAGGTACAAATTAAACTCTGTAGCACAACTGGGTAGTAATTCAAGGAAACCGTTTTGAAAGAATCAAGCTTGAACAGACCTATGTAAATATAGGAAGGTTTGTCCGACACCACCGTTAACCGGAAACACTAGTGAAGGGGTTAAGGACTGAATATTGCACTACTCAAGTGTCATGTAAAAAGACCACCAACGATTGGGCGCCATGTCGCAGGGATTCCGTTCTCGAACAGAACTGTGCATAGAGACTTGGAACCTCAATGAATTAGGGTGTGCCAAAATTCACCTTAGTACCCAAAATCCTCGACCAGACTAGCTACAGTGTCTAATTGGTTATTTCAAACTCCCAATGTTTAGACAAACCAGAACATGGACTTAGAATACCTAAGGTAACGTGGAACGCATGAACACTCTTTCGTTATACAATCATTTCAATCCAGAACAAGGAGTAAATGAGGACGCGTTCACATTTGAATTGTTTATTTTCTAATGCAGTGTTCCCAAGCGCAGTATCTTAGCTAATACAAGCAAACATATTATAAGAAACAAAGTAATCAGCATAGTTACTAGTCCATAGAATACAAAGTATGAAAGCATGTTAAAATGCTAGAGGGAAGAAGGCTACAAGACACCTAATTCTCACCCTCCCTTGCTAGTATATTATATTATATCTAGAGCTCCCGGTTTTCAGTTTAAACGGATATATACATATAAATACAGACGGAAAACATTATTTCAATTGTCTGTATTTATAAATAGACACAGAAAAATACTGACAAACCGGCGATGAGTCTCTCGTGACTGAGGTTCACAAGGGCTGCAGAAAGACATTTGAAACCGTTGCCCGATTCTCCTGCACCCTATTCTCCCATCTAAATCACCCTAAGCATTCCCCTGGTGCGTGAGACTGATTTGTTCCCAGGGAGCCTTCACAGCTCTGACAGCAGCAGGCCAGGAGCGCTTATCGATTTTTTTGAAGGCATTCTCTCGGCTGTTCAGACTTGAATGAAATGGCTCTTTCTCCGGACTCGGTGCCTATGTGGATGCTAGATAGGAAAAGGAGGGGTAAGTGGGGAGGGGACCCCAGGACACTAAAATCACAGCGTGGGCGTTGCCCTTCACAGTGTCTGGCATAGTTCAAATAATGGAAAAAAGTCTAGTGATATCATGCCCCAATCTATGGCAAGCAAAATAATACTTTGGAGCACAGCCTTGAAAACAGTTTCTAGGTGTATTTCCTTAATAGTGCACCATAATACGAAAAGTCAAGAGAAGAGAAATATTCCCCCTCTTCTCGAGATGTACATGCGGATTGCGCTATATTGAAAGTACAATTTGCCCTCTAAAAAGGCGCATATTGGAACATCTAAGGGCAATCCACAATAAAGACATGTCATATGCAATCTCCAAACATCTTCATTTGCAGCGTAAAACAAACTAGGAAGACATTCGCTATTTTGGTATTGCAACTGTACCTGCAAATGAGAGAGGTGGCAACCGCACTCTCAATTTGAGAAAATTGGAATTGCGTCTTATCATTCGATTCAAAACAAAGACCCCGTATGGATTAAACGGTGATGAAGAAATGCATGTTCATCTGTAAATCTATTGTAATTTCTGGACATTAACAAATGGGTTATAAAGGTTATTTTTATAACGGGATTAACAATATCTGTTGAGGGTACTATACCTCTAAACAAACCGTTGAAAACCGAAGCTCTAAGGTACTATACCGAGAGCACAAGGAAATTAATGATGACTTGATAAATGTTATGTTAACTTCAAACTGCTATACATATTAATACAAAGAAACTGTTAAAACCGTGAACCAACCTGTCGAAATTGTCGAAATTACATACATGCTACCTGTTGATAAAGTTGAATCGAAAGAGAGAGAAAAAAACACTGATTTACTTTGTAAAATACAAAGACCAGAATGCTTTCCTCTGGTGTTTTAACTAACACTATAAAGGGTGAAATGAAAGAAGGACTCACGATACCGTGAAAAAGAACATCTCTTGTTCGAAACGTTGGTGGGTGATGGTGGCGGTTTCTATCGTGCTTGAATAAATAAGCTTCAAGAAAAAGTTCCTGTGTTCGGGAGTGCGATTTTTTAACAGGTTGCTGGACAATATATATATATATATATATATATATATTATATATATATATATATATATATATATATATATATATATATATATACATATACCTATGACAACCGAGTTCAACCGTGCATGGTCTAATTAAAATATATGTGGAAAAATACTAGCTGCACCGTCTTCTTTTGCTTGCAACAGAAATAAATGTGGATAAATACAAAAAAAATGACCCAAAAAATTATTATGGATAAATACAGACAGAAATGTAAAAAAAAAAAATACCATAAAACCAGGAGCCCTAATTATATCTAAGAAGGTCTCTTTGGGTTTTAGCAGGGCGGCCATATACCTCAGATCCTAGTGGTAAGGGATCACATCATCTTCCACCAGCTCTCTGCATGCGAAGCACCATCAAGTGTGTGTGTATGCTCTGTGCACTGCAATATAAAACGCACCTAAAGCCAGAATTTGGCTGCAGCTGCATGTATGTTATGTCTAGAAACGTGCGAAGATCACACCTCATAACAACCACTGTGTCGAGATATCCTTGAAGGCTTCAGCACTCACTGTACAGACACAGCTCACCAAGCAAAGCTGATATCGGAGCAATAACATATTATTCTCGTGTGAAGCAAATCATTCTACTAGGCTCAAAGCTAAAGTAACAATTATGTGTCGTGTGCAGAAGGAGCAGAAAGATAAAATGGCATTTAAACTCCTAATAAGCTCATGCTAACTTAACACAGTGTGTAGGCAAAGCATATCTATATGACAGCACACACACGACCAGCCGTCAGTGCACGCTACCACCAGCGATCAGTGCATGCTTTCACCAGGCCCATGCACCACTAGATGTCAGTGCGCGCACCCACTAGGCACACACACCACCAGTCGTCAGTGCAGGCTTCCACCAGGCACACACACCACCAGCCATCCCTGCACGCTTCCACCAGGCACACACCACCAGCCGTCAGTGCACGCTTTCACTGGACACACACACCACCAGCCGTCAGTGCACTCTTCCACCAGGCACACACACCACCAGCCATCAGTGCACGCTTCAACTAGTCACACACACCACCAGCCATCAGTGTACACTTTCACCTGGCACACACTCCACCAGCCATCAGTGCACACTTCCAGCAGGCACACACAACACCTGCCGTCAGTGCACGCTTTCACCAGGCACACACGCCACCAGCCATCAGTGCATGCTACCACCGGGCACACACACCACCAGCCGTCAGGGAACGCTTTCACCAGGCACACACACAACCAGCCATCAGTGCACGCTTTCACTGGGCACACACACCACCAGCCGTCAGTGCACGCTTTCACTGGGCACACACCACCAGCCGTCAGTGCACGCTTCCACCAGGCACACACACCACCAGCTGTCAGTGCACAGTTTCACCAGGCACACACACTACCAGCCATCACACACTACTAGCCATAACACACTACAAGCCAGCGGTGCATGCTTCCACCAGGCACACACCACCAGCTGTCAGTGCACGCTTACACCAGGCACACACACCATGAGCCATCAGTGTACTCTTCCACCAGGCACAAACAACAACAGCCATCAGTGCACAATTTCACCATGCACACACACTACCAGCCGTCACACACTACAAGCCGTCGGTGCACACTTCCACCAGGCACACACCACCAACCGTCAGTGCACGCTTCCACTAGGCACACACACCACAAGCCATCAGTGCACAGTTTCACCAACCGTCAGTGCACGCTTCCACTAGGCACACACACCACAAGCCATCAGTGCAAAGTTTCAACAAGCCCACACACTATCAGCCATCCCACACTACCAGCTGTCGGTGCATGCTTCCACCAGGCACACACCACCAGCCATCAGTGCATGCTTTCACCAGGCACACACACACCACTAGCCATCGGCGCACGCTTACACCGGGCACACACAACACCAGCCGTCAGTGCATGCTTTCACCAGGCACACACACACCACTAGCCGTCGGTGCACGCTTACACCAGGCACACACAACACCAGCCGTCAGTGCATGCTTTCACCAGGCACACACCACCGGCCATCAGTGCACGCTTCCACAAGGCACCCACACACCACCAGTCATCAGTGCACTCTTTCACCAGGCACTCACCACCAGCTGTCAGTGCACGCTTTCACCAGGCACACAAACCACCAGCTGTCAGTGCACACTTTCACCGGGCACACACACCACCAGCCGTCAGTGCACGCTTCCACCAGGCACACACACCACCAGCCGTCAGTACACAGTTTCACCAGGCACACACACTACTAGCCATTACACAGTACCAGCCATCACACACTACCAGCCGTCGCTGCATGCTTCCACCAGACACACACCACCACACGTCAGTGCACGCTTTCAGCAGGCACACACACATTACCAGCCGTCGGTGCACGCTTTCACCGGGCACACACCACCAGTCTTCAGTGCACACTTACACCAGGCACACACACCACCAGCCGTCAGTTCACTCTTCCACCAGGCACACACACCACCAGCCATCAGTGCACGCTTCTACCAGGCACACATACCACCAGCCATCAGTGCACGCTTCCACCAGGCACACACACCAATAGCCGTCAGTGCACGCTTTCACAGGGCACACACATCACCAGCGGTCACTGCATGCTTCCACCAGGCACACACACCACCATCCGTCAGTGCCCGCTTCCACCAGGCACACACACCACCTGCCGTCAGTGCACGCTTCCACCAGGCACACACACCACCAGCCGTCAGTGTACACTTTCACCAGGCACTCACCACCAGCGGTCAGTGCACACTTTCACCAGGCACACACACCACCAGCTGTCAGTGCATGCTTTCACCGGGCACACACACCACCAGCCATCAGTGCACGCTTCCACCAGGCAGACACACCACCAGCCATCAGTACACAGATTCACCAGGCACACACAGTATCAGCCATCACACAGTACCAGCCATCACATCCTACCAGCTGTCGGTGCATGCGTCCACCAGACACACACCACCAGATGTCAGTGCACGCTTTCAGCAGGCACACACACATTACCAGCCATCGGTGCATGCTTTCACCAGGCACACAACCACCAGTCTTCAGTACACACTTACACAAGGCACACACACCACCAGCCGGCAGTTCACTCTTTCACCAGGCACACACACCACCAGCCGTCAGTGCACACTTCCACCAGGCACACATACCACCAGCCATCAGTGCACGCTTCCACCAGGCACACACACCACCAGCCTTCAGTGCACACTTTCACAAGGCACACACACTACCAGCTGTCACACACTACCAGCCGTCGGTGCATGCTTCCACCAGGCACACACCACCAGCCGTCAGTGCACACTTCCACCAGGCACACACACCACCAGCCGTCAGTGCATGATTCCACCAGGCATACACACCACCAGCTGTCAGTGCATGTTTTCACCGGCCACACACACCACAGGCCGTTAGTGCACGCTTTCACTGGGCACACACACCACCAGCGTCAGTGCATGCTTTCACTGGGCAAACACACCACCAGCTGTCAATGCACACTTCTACCAGCCGTCACACACTACCAGCCATCGGAGCATACTTCCACCAGGCACACACACCACCATCCGTTCGTGCAGGGTTCCACTAGGCACACACACCACTAACCGTCAGTGCACACTTTCACCGGGCACACAGACCATCAGCCATCAGTGCACGCTTTCACCAGGCACACACACCATCAGCCATCAGTGCACGCTTTAACCGGGCACACACACCACCAGCCGTCAGTGCACGCTTCCACCAGGCACACACCCCATGAGCATTCAGTAGACGCTTCCACCAGGCACACACACCATCAGCTGTCAGTGCATGCTTTCACCAGGCACACACACCACCAGCTGTAAGTGCACATTTTCACTGGGCACACACACCACCAGCTGTCAGTGCACACTTCCAGCAGGCACACACACCATCAGCCATCAGTGCACGCTTCCACCAGGCACACACACCACCATCCGTCAGTGCACGCTTCCACCAGGTACACACACCACCAGCCGACCATGCACGCTTCCACCAGGCACACACACCACCAGCCGTCAGTGCACGCTTCCACCAGTCACACACACCACCAGCCGTCAGTGCAGACTTTTACCAGGCACACATACCACCAGCCATCAGTGCACACCTCCACCAGATACACACACCACCAGCCTTCAGTGCACGCTTCCACCGGGCACACACCACCAGCCATCAGTGCACACTTTCACCAGGCACACACACACCACCAGCCGTCATTGCACGCTACCACGAGGCACACACACTACCAGCCCACAGTGCACGCTTCCAACACACACACACACCACCTGCCGTCAGTGCACCCTTGCACCAGGCACACACACCACCAGCTGTCAGTGCACGCTTTCACCGGGCACACACACCACCATCCGTCAGTGCACGCTTCCACCAGGCACACACCCCACCAGCATTCAGTGCACGCTTCCACCAGGCACACACAACACCAGCCGTCAGTGCATGCTACCACCAGGCACACACACCACCAGCCGTCAGTGCACATTTTCACTGCGCACCCACACCACCAGCCGTCAGTGTATGCTTCCAGCAGGCACACACACCACCAGCCATCAGTGCACGCTTCCACCAGGCACACACACCACCATCCGTCAGTGCACGTTTCCACCAGGCACACACACCACAAGCAGTCCATGCACACTTCCAGCAGGCACACACACCACCAGCCGTCAGTGCACGCTTTCACCGGGCACACACACCACCAGCCACCTGTGCACGCTTCCACCAGGCATACACACCACCAGCCATCAGTGGACGCTTTCAACAGGCACACACACCACCAGCCATCAGTGCACACTTTCACCGGGCACACACACCACCAGCAGTCAGTGCACGCTTCCACCAGGCACACACACCACCAGCCATCAGTGCACGCTTTCACCAGGGACACACACCACCAGCCATCAGTGAACGCCTCCACCAGGCACACACACCACCAGCCTTCAGTGCACACTTCCACCGGGCACGCACCACCAGCCATCAGCGCACACTTTCACCAGGCACACACACACCACCAGCCGTCATTGCACGCTACCACGAGGCACACACACTACCAGCCCTCAGTGCACTTTTCCAACACACACACGACCTGCCGTCAGTACACGCTTGCACCAGGCACACTCACCACCAGCCATCAGTGCACGCTTCCACCAGGCACACACACCACCAGCCATCAGTGCACGCCTCCACCAGGGACACACACCACCAGCCTTCAGTGCACGCTTCCACCGGGCACACACCACCAGCCATCAGTGCACACTTTCACCGGGCACACACACACCACCAGCCGTCATTGCACGCTACCACGAGGCACACACACTACCAGCCCACAGTGCACGCTTCCAACACACACACACACCACCTGCCGTCAGTGCACCCTTGCACCAGGCACACACACCACCAGCTGTCAGTGCACGCTTTCACCGGGCACACACACCACCATCTGTCAGTGCACGCTTCCACCAGGCACACACCTCACCAGCATTCAGTGCATGCTTCCACCAGGCACACACACCACCAGCCATCAGTGCATGCTACCACCAGGCACACACACCATCAGCTGTCAGTGCATGCTTTCCACAGGCACACACACCACCAGCCGTCAGTGCACATTTTCACTGCGCACCCACACCACCAGCCGTCAGTGTACGCTTCCAGCAGGCACACACACCACCAGCCATCAGTGCACGCTTCCACCAGGCACACACACCACCATCCATCAGTGCACGCTTCCACCAGGCACACACACCACAAGCAGTCCATGCACACTTCCAGCAGGCAAACACACCACCAGCCGTCAGTGCACGCTTTCACCGGGCACACACACCACCAGCCATCTGTGCACGCTTCCACCAGGCACACACACCACCAGCCATCAGTGGACGCTTTCAACAGGCACACACACCACCAGCCATCAGTGCACACTTTCACCGGGCACACACACCACCAGCAGTCAGTGCGGGCTTCCACCAGGCACACACACCACCTGCCATCAGTGCACGCTTTCACCAGGGACACACACCACCATCCAGCAGTGAACGCCTACACCAGGCACACACACCACCAGCCTTCAGTGCACGCTTCCACCGGGCACGCACCACCAGCCATCAGTGCACACTTTCACCAGGCACACACACACCACCAGCCGTCATTGCACGCTACCACGAGGCACACACACTACCAGCCCTCAGTGCACTTTTCCAACACACACACCACCAGCCGTCAGTGCATGCTACCACCAGCCGTCACACACCACCAGCCGTCAGTGCACATTTTCACTGTGCACCCACACCACCAGCCGTCAGTGTACGCTTCCAGCAGGCACACACACCACCAGCCATCAGTGCACGCTTCCACCAGGCACACACACCACCATCCGTCAGTGCACGCTTCCACCAGGCACACACACCACAAGCAGTCCATGCACACTTCCAGCAGGCACACACACCACCAGCCGTCAGTGCACGCTTTCACCGGGCACACACACCACCAGCCATCTGTGCACGCTTCCACCAGGCACACACACCACCAGCCATCAGTGGACGCTTTCAACAGGCACACACACCACCAGCCATCAGTGCACACTTTCACCAGGCACACACACCACCAGCAGTCAGTGCACGCTTCCACCAGGCACACACACCACCAGCCATCAGTGCACGCTTTCACCAGGGACACACACCACCAGCCATCAGTGAACGCCTCCACCAGGCACACACACCACCAGCCTTCAGTGCACGCTTCCACCGGGCACGCACCACCAGCCATCAGTGCACACTTTCACCAGGGACACACACACCACCAGCCGTCATTGCACGCTACCACGAGGCACACACACTACCAGCCCTCAGTGCACTTTTCCAACACACACACCACCTGCCGTCAGTGCACGCTTGCACCAGGCACACTCACCACCAGCCATCAGTGCACGCTTCCACCAGGCACACACACCACCAGCCATCAGTGCACGCCTCCACCAGGCACACACACCACCAGCCTTCAGTGCAAGCTTCCACCGGGCACACACAACCAGCCATCAGTACACACTTTCACCGGGCACACACACACACCACCAGCCGTCATTGCACGCTACCACGAGGCACACACACTACCAGCCCACAGTGCACGCTTCCAACACACACACACACCACCTGCCGTCAGTGCACCCTTGCACCAGGCACACACACCACCAGCTGTCAGTGCACGCTTTCACCGGGCACACACACCACCATCCGTCAGTGCACGCTTCCACCAGGCACACACCCCACCAGCATTCAGTGCATGCTTCCACCAGGCACACACACCACCAGCCGTCAGTGCATGCTACCACCAGGCACACACACCATCAGCTGTCAGTGCATGCTTTCCACAGGCACACACACCACCAGCCGTCAGTGCACATTTTCACTGCGCACCCACACCACCAGCTGTCAGTGTCCGCTTCCAGCAGGCACACACACCACCAGCCATCAGTGCACGCTTCCACCAGGCACACACACCACCATCCGTCAGTGCACGCTTCCACCAGGCACACACACCACAAGCAGTCCATGCACACTTCCAGCAGGCACACACACCCCCAGCCGTCAGTGCACGCTTTCACCGGGCACACACACCACCAGCCATCTGTGCACGCTTCCACCAGGCACACACACCACCAGCCATCAGTGGACGCTTTCAACAGGCACACACACCACCAGCCATCAGTGCACACTTTCACCGGGCACACACACCACCAGCAGTCAGTGCATGCTTCCACCAGGCACACACACCACCAGCCATCAGTGCACGCTTTCACCAGGGACACACACCACCAGCCATCAGTGAACGCCTCCACCAGGCACACACACCACCAGCCATCAGTGCACGCTTCCACCGGGCACGCACCACCAGCCATCAGTGCACACTTTCACCAGGCACACACACACCACCAGCCGTCATTGCACGCTACCACGATTCACACACACTACCAGCCCTCAGTGCACTTTTCCAACACACACACCACCTGCCGTCAGTGCACGCTTGCACCAGGCACACTCACCACCAGCCATCAGTGCACGCTTCCACCAGGCACACACACCACCAGCCATCAGTGCACGCCTCCACCAGGCACACACACCACCAGCCTTCAGTGCACGCTTCCACCGGGCACACACCACCAGCCATCAGTGCACACTTTCACCAGGCACACACACACCACCAGCCGTCATTGCACAGTTTCATCAGGCACACACACTACTAGCCATTACACAGTACCAGCCATCACACACTACCAGCCGTCGGTGCATGCTTCCACCAGGCACACACACCACCAGACGTCAGTGCACGCTTCCACCAGGCGCACACACCACCAGCCGTCAGTGCACGCTTCCACCAGGCACACACACCACCAGCTATCCCTGCATGCTTCCACTAGGCCCACACACCATCAGCCGTCAGTGCACGCTTTCACCGGGCACACACACCACCAGCCATCAGTGCACGCTTCCACCGGGCACACACACCACCTGCCGTCAGTGCATGCTTTCACAGGGCACACACATCACCAGCTGTCAGTGCATGCTTCCACCAGGCACACACACCACCAGCCCTCATTGCCCGCTTCCACCAGGCACACACACCACCTGCCATCAGTGCACGCTTCCACAAGGCACCCACACACCACCAGTCATCAGTGCACTCTTTCACCAGGCACTCACCACCAGCTGTCAGTGCACGCTTTCACCAGGCACACAAACCACCAGCTGTCAGTGCACACTTTCACCGGGCACACACACCACCAGCCGTCAGTGCACGCTTCCACCAGGCACACACACCATCAGCCATCAGTACACAGATTCACCAGGCACACACAGTATCAGCCATCACACAGTACCAGCCATCACACCCTACCAGCCGTCGGTGCATGCGTCCACCAGACACACACCACCAGACGTCAGTGCACGCTTTCAGCAGGCACACACACATTACCAGCCATCGGTGCATGCTTTCACCAGGCACACAACCACCAGTCTTCAGTACACACTTACACAAGGCACACTCATCACCAGCCGGCAGTTCACTCTTTCACCAGGCACACACACCACCAGCCGTCTGTGCACACTTCCACCAGGCACACATACCACCAGCCATCAGTGCACGCTTCCACCAGGCACACACACCACCAGCCTTCAGTGCACACTTTCACAAGGCACACACACTACCAGCTGTCACACACTACCAGCCGTCGGTGCATGCTTCCACCAGGCACACACCACCAGCCGTCAGTGCACACTTCCACCAGGCACACACACCACCAGCCGTCAGTGCATGATTCCACCAGGCATACACACCACCAGCTGTCAGTGCATGTTTTCACCGGCCACACACACCACAGGCCGTTAGTGCACGCTTTCACTGGGCACACACACCACCAGCGTCAGTGCATGCTTTCACTGGGGAAACACACCACCAGCTGTCAGTGCACACTTCTACCAGCCGTCACACACTACCAGCCGTCGGTGCATGCTTCCACCAGGCACACACACCACCATCCGTTCGTGCAGGGTTCCACTAGGCACACACACCACCAACCGTCAGTGCACGCTTTCACCGGGCACACAGACCATCAGCCATCAGTGCACGCTTTTACCAGGCACACAGCCCACCAGCCATCTGTGCACGCTTCCACCAGGCACACACACCATCAGCCATCAGTGCACGCTTTAACCGGGCACACACACCACCAGCCGTCAGTGCACGCTTCCACCAGGCACACACCCCATGAGCATTCAGTACACGCTTCCACCAGGCACACACACCATCAGCTGTCAGTGCATGCTTTCACCAGGCACACACACCACCAGCTGTAAGTGCACATTTTCACTGGGCACACACACCACCAGCCGTCAGTGCACGCTTCCAGCAGGCACACACACCACCAGCCATCAGTGCATGCTTCCACCAGGCACACACACCACCATCCGTCAGTGCACGCTTCCACCAGGCACACACACCACCAGCCGTCCATGCACGCTTCCACCAGGCACACACATCACCAGCCGTCAGTGCACGCTTCCACCAGTCACACACACCACCAGCCGGCAGTGCACACTTTTACCAGGCACACACACCACCAGCCATCAGTGCACACCTCCACCAGATACACACACCACCAGCCTTCAGTGCACGCTTCCACCGGGCACACACCACCAGCCATCAGTGCACACTTTCACCAGGCACACACACACCACCAGCCGTCATTGCACGCTACCACGAGGCACACACACTACGAGCCCGCAGTGCATGCTTCCAACACACACACACACCACCTGCCATCAGTGCACGCTTGCACCAGGCACACACACCACCAGCTGTCAGTGCACGCTTTCACCGGGCACACATACCACCATCCGTCAGTGCACACTTCCACCAGGCACACACACCACCAGCCGTCAGTGCATGCTACCACCAGGCACACACACCATCAGCTGTCAGTGCATGCTTTCCACAGGCACACACACCACCAGCCGTCAGTGCACATTTTCAATGGGCACACACACCACCAGCCGTCAGTGTACGCTTCCAGCAGGCACACACACCACCAGCCATCAGTGCACGCTTCCACCAGGCACACACACCACCATCCGTCAGTGCACGCTTCCGCCAGGCACACACACCACAAGCAGTCCATGCACACTTCCAGCAGGCACACACACCACCAGCTGTCAGTGCACGCTTTCACCGGGCACACACACCACCAGCCATCTGTGCACGCTTCCACCAGGCACACACACCACCAGCCATCAGTGGACGCTTTCAATAGGCACACACACCACCAGCCATCAGTGCACACTTTCACCGGGCACACACACCACGAGCAGTCAGTGCACGCTTCCACCAGGCACACACACCACCAGCCATCAGTGCACGCTTTCACCAGGGACACACACCACCAGCCATCAGTAAACGCCTCCACCAGGCACACACACCACCAGCCTTCAGTGCACGCTTCCACCGGGCACGCACCACTAGCCATCAGTGCACACTTTCACCAGGCACACACACACCACCAGTCGTCATTGCACGCTACCACGAGGCACACACACTACCAGCCCTCAGTGCACTTTTCCAACACACACACCACCTGCCGTCAGTGCACGCTTGCACCAGGCACACTCACCACCAGCCATCAGTGCACGCTTTCACCAGGCACACACACCACCAGCCATCAGTGCACGCCTCCACCAGGCACACACACCACCAGCCTTCCGTGCACGCTTCCACCGGGCACACACCACCAGCCATCAGTGCACACTTTCACCAGGCACACACACACCACCAGCTGTCATTGCACGCTACCACGAGGCACACACACTACCAGCCCACAGTGCACTTTTCCAACACACACACACACACCACCTGCCGTCAGTGCACGCTTTTACCAGGTACACTCACCACCAGCCGTCAGTGCACGCTTCCACCAGTCACACACACCACCAGCCGTCAGTGCACGCTTCCAGCAGGCACACACACCACCATCTGTCAGTGCCTGCTTCCACCAGTCACACACACCACCAGCCGTCAGTGCACGCTTTTACTGGACACACACACCACCAGCTGTCAGTGCTTGCTTTCACCAGGCACACACACCACTGGCCATCAGTGCAGCAGGCAGGCTCTTCTCAGAGTTTCCTGGTAAATATATGTTTGATGCCTGGGAGGGAGTGGGTCGAGTTTCCTTAAACCATGCTGGGTATGCAGGTGCAGTGCATGAACTCCTGTGTGAGTGAGTTATGCTGCCTAGGGCTCGCTCACTCCAGGCAGCAGGGCTGTACCAGGCTTTTTCTCATTTGCAAAGTTCGGCGCATAGCTAGGCAGCCCCCACACCCCCGGGAATGACTGCTTCCTACAACCAGAATGGAAACAACATTCAGAGCAATGAAAACAAGTTCATTTGATGCAAAGAACTGTTAACAAAAACCACGTCCAGCTATTGTGAATCTGGCAACTTAAACAAAACAGCAACAAAAAACAAACAAGCATTGGTATAGCCAATAGGTCTCGCTTTTTGGACCCTATAAGTATTTGGTTATGCAGCAGAATATCCTTGGTGCAACAACACCAACTGTTGCATGGCTAAGTACTTATAAGGTTCCAAATGCGAGACCTATTGGCTATGCCAGTGCTTGTTCATTATTGAAAAGCTGTCTGACCCATAAGTTAACATGGGAGCTGCTTTGTACTTTCTTACAAGTGTAACTTTTCATTAGGATAAGATCATAAAATGGAGTTTAGGCTGACTGAGCTCAGAATTTAATAACACATATTTTAGTAAAGGTGGTTTCTTAATTGTGTGTTTAAAAATTGCACTTTTAAAAAATGTATATTTTCTCACGTAACCATTCTGTGTGCCTCCACTTGTTTGTGTATTCACCAGCTGGTTTTGGAGTGACAGGAGCTGGGGATGTGCATTCGCACAAAGCATTTACAAGGGAGGTTCAGCTGTGTCATGCCTTCCTTGGGTGACTCATAGCCAGGCTGAATAGATCTTATCTGCATTTAGAGTGGTGGGAGAAGTTTTCACTAGCACCTGAATAGGCTGTGTCTGCTCTGTACAATGCTGTGTTCACCTCCTGTAGTGAAGCTGGACCAGGGATGACAGCACTGTTTTACACTGAACTCAGAGATTTTCCGCCTAAAACCTCTATGGGAAAAATAATATAAATATTGGGGTGCTGACCCCAGAACTATAGAAATCTTTTGGACTAAGGACCTGCCAAGAAGAAGAGATAGAAAAGCAGTGAGGAGGAATTTCCACTTTGCCGTGTGCTTTGCTGTGTTGGCCTGCAGTGGCTGCTTCTGTCTTGGGCAGTGAAAGGACATGACTGGACATTTTGCAACTTATTTTCCTGAGTTTATCCAAGGGTTTGAGGTAGAACTTGCCCCCTGTTTAAGAAGTCTCAGGAACAACAAAGACTTTAAGATCATCTGGTACCAACACTGGGAACTGTGTTTTTTTTGCTGCAACAGAAGAAAAAGCAACCTGACTCTGTCAACAATGCCGCTGCCGGCTCCGTGACTTGTTGGCACTGCTAAGAGCACTGGCCCGCTTCGTACCGCAACCTTGGTCTCACCGATGATGCCACCCAATACCACCACCGAGATGCTGCATGCACCGTGATCTGAGGGCATCACTCTTTACACCATCTCGTTTCACATCACCAGCCTTGTTATCCCCGATGCCGCTGCTCCATGCTGACTTCGACTCCTCTGCCTACACTGTGGCCCATCCCACACCATAGCCTTGGCCAAACGATGCCAGTGACATTAACTCAAGATTGTATACCGATGGCAGTGCTTCAGCAATGACAGCGCCGCTGCTTGCACAGTAACCTGTCACCACTGCGCCGAGCACCGCCCAACTTCACACCACAGCCCTGGTCTCACCGATGCCCCTGGATGCCGTCACCGAGCTGCTACCTGCAACGCGGCCTGAGAGCACCACAAGCCACACCACTCCATTTCACACCGCAGCCCGACACATTGCCTCTGAGATAAACCTGACTGCTCGTGCCAAGTTTCCAAGGGGGTGAGTAGAGGTTATTTTAGAAGTGTAATCCCCCTTATCCTGACTAGAAGGAAGGGTCTCTACCTGGACAGGGTACAAACCTGCCAACCAGAGACCCTCATTGGGCAACGTAATGGAATGGGTCAGAGGGTTTAATTTCACTTTATGTTGTCTGTGTTCAGGAACCTGCAGCTGAAAATATAATGGTTTTCATCTGCTCTTGTGGACAAAACAACTCCTGTGGACACAGCAAAGTGGTCAGCAAAATCTTGGAACATTTTCAGATAAACACATCTATGGGGCTAATTCCGAACGGGTGTCATGAACCTCTTGCAGTAATGGGTCCAGTAATTCAAGGTCCTAGATGTTATTCCTTATTGTGGGCCTGATAACTGGTGATTATCGGATGGTAGTATTGCAAGTAGCAATACTGCACCCAGGATTACCACTTGCTTTTCTAGTCACAAGTTCCACCTGCTCAGAACAGGTGGAATATGTGAAGAGGAAAGGTCTATAAATTCAAGACAAACATGCAATGGATGGCCAAGTAATACTGGGTCCTCCATTTATTTCCCATTCCAGGCCACATGCTTGAAATGGCTGGTAATATCACTCAGTACCAGACATACCAATGCTCGCTTTAGCCCCTAGTTTTACTAGTCAACTTGTAATAAAGCCTAACATCTTACATGATCCATATAATTTGCACTGGACAATGTGAACTCTGTACTACAATATGGATGAATTTGAGCTACGGTCTAATTACCAAAAGCAAAATTACTCAATTTGTAACATTACCAGCAAAAGTATTGTCCTCAATAATTCATGTACTCAACTGTTACTGGTTTTCAGGTCGAGACAGCTCGCACTTGCAGTAAAAATAAGTGTTCACAGTTGCAGTATTTCTGAGTAAGAATGCATCATCAACTGCATGTTTTGCAGAGTCCAATAAAACAAGTTTCCAGCTCAAAGGGATTAATAGTTACTAATAACCCTGCACAGGCTGCACAAGAGCACAAGAAACTGCAAAAGTATGCCGGTCACCTTTCTGGCACCAATTAAAATATTCAAGCATTGAAGCAGTGACTTTCTTCGCAGATGGGGTTATTATCCACCAACTCATGGTACTGAATGAGGGTTTTCGTCATCAGCAAGAAGTGAAAATTGTACATATTTGATTGTAAGAAGCAGTAAGAATAATTGCTTATTTGTAATCAAAAAGTTTTGTTTCAACATTCATGCAATATTTATTTATCCCAGAGACACTAACCGTGCCCTGAGAGGGAGAAAAAAACTGTCAGCTCCCTCAATCACCTGAAATAGGTACACCAAGCCCTGGTCTGGTCAGTGAGCGACATTTATTTCCCTAGTTCATACACTCATCTGTTTCCTACCCTCTTCTTTTTCTGATGCAAGCCCTTCTCTATGGATGGTTTCTGCCAAACCTCCAAGAGGTGACGACTGTAACAAAGCAGAGTCAGATGGCAGGCCGAGTGTGAATGAGATGTGTCCAGCCTTTGTTGCAGGAGCTTCTAGGTAGGAGCAGGTCTAATATGAAACTGTGGGAGGAGCAGGATGAAGTGGCCGGTTCGCCTGGAGTTCATCCAGAAGTCACATGAGGTGCAGCCAGTTTAGGTATTGTTGGCCGTTTACTGGTTGAGAGCACGTAAATATCACCTATAGAATTAAGCATTACTAATGAAAGAAGCTGCCTTGGGCTTCAGACATAAGGCACGCAGACATTTGGTGCTGGAAAAGTGAAAACATGAGGCATAGTCAGATACTTTCCATTTAATGAATCATGTAAAACCATGCACAATTAATTCATGGTTGACTTAAATGTGTTTAGTTTAGACTTGACCTAACTATAGAATGTATATTTAATTTGCAAAACGTATTTTGAACTTGTAAAGTAGCATATATTTGTACTGGATTTACACACATTTTAAAGTGTACCGAAGTTGAAATACAGCTCGTGATTTAGTTTTTGCTTTGGGAGCTCTAGCACTGTCCTTGAAATAAGAGTGGAATGTCTGCCTTTCCTTTTTGCCGTGAAAGAAAGAATCTTCTTACAATTTAATGCTTCTAACTTGCTTTTATCAGTATTCAGGTACTTAAACAAAGCCTCATTCATTTTTTTTTTTACATTTTTTTATTGTCAAAACAAAAGTAAAGTATAAAGCCAATTTATAAAAACTGAATCATAATCACGAGCGTAGTCATAATAATCAAATCTTTTGCATTACATTAGAGAAAAAGAAAGAAAAAGACAGAAAGCAATCAATGACATAGTTGCGTACATTTTCCTTGTACCAGATAGCAAAGTAAGTGAGCAATACATTTATACATACATTCACAGTATTATAATTTGCCTTTTAAAAAAAAAAAAAACAATGATCCCCAAATCAAATTAAATTTACGCATGGGTTGAACACCCTTCGATCTAGCTAATGCTTCCTCCATATTGTGTATTTGCCTGGCTAAAACCCACCAGTCCGTTGCTGTATGAGCTTTTGGCGATATCCAAACCCGTGCTATTGTCAATCTTGCACAAACAAGCAAAATAGTTAAAAGATCTTCCTTATCAGATCTCTGATCCTTTCCCCCATCAGTATTTCCATGACCGTTAGTGGTATTTTAATCCCCAATTTTTGCAGCAAAATTTGTTCCACCTTCTGTCAAAATAGAGAGAGTTCTGGGCATGTGACAAACATATGCTGTTTGTCTGCCGCATATAATTCGCACCTGGGGCATTTTGTCCTATCGTTAGCCTGATTGTTGAGTGACCATTTTGCTATCGATCCGGTGTATAATATAATAAACAGATTGTGCCTCATTCATTTCATAGCTAGAGTAACTACAAAGCACACATTTTCATCTAATTATTGTAAAATGTATTTCCTGTTTCCACCCTAAATAATAAGTTCAAGTTGGAGTAAATCATTTCTGTTTAGTTGAAATAAAAGCTTCTTTAGTAGGAAATTGGGAGGTGAAGTCCTTTAGAGTCAAATTCAAATGTGTTACAAGAATTCGCCTGATTGATGACATGAGCAGACAGCTGAGGGATGTTGATGTCTTTCTGCACTTCAATTGGATGGAGGATGAAGACCAATACCATATGTTTTGAAACATTTTGCTGAACTACTTACTGTTCTTAACTGAGATGTGGAGGCTCTCTTTCTAGCCAGATTTTTGCAGAGAAAGGAGGTGGTGAGGGCAGACTCTGGGGGAGAGAGCAGACAGGCTCAGACAGAGCTGAATGAGAGGGGAGAGATTCAGCTGTAAGGGAACGAGGGTAGATTTAGATGCAAGCTTCTTTGCTAAAAACCCCAAACGTTATGCTTTGACTAACTGGCTTTGCCAAGACTTATTTGCTGTATGCATTATTTCTCTTTATGGGAGATTTTGAAATTATTAATTATTGTTTTAGCTTCATGCTAACCTCACTCTTGCTTATATTTCTTGAACTCTTTATGAGTTCTTACTGACGTAAATGATGCCTCAATTTCTTAGAATAGGGATTCCTTCTTTTATGGAATGCGCTGTATGCAATTTATGATATGCTCTGTATAGATTCTATTTTCTATTATCAATTCTGTAACATGATTGATATCTGACTAATGAATGATGAGTCAGAGAAACGTACGTTTTGATTGGAAAATAAATCTCTTTAAAACTACTCAAACTACTCACGACTCTCATTATTAACTAAAATATTTATTTGAATTTGATATGCTCATGTTTATGTAGCTGTCCTCTTGGTCATAACACAGTGGAAAAGATCCATGGCCTTGAGCGGAAATAAGGGTAATTGCGCTTTTGCAAGGAGAGATTACCATAAGATTTCCACTCCAACACTAATGAGTAAGCCTTAATTAAAAGGCTGCCAGGCTGCATGGTATCTTGAGTCTTGGGGCTTTGGTGCTCTGGTGATGTCAAAGGGCTAGAAGTGACAGGGTATGTTTCCACTTATCCATGGGGTCTCTTCTCCATTTTGGCAGACTTTTAAGATAGTGGGTTGAGCTGGGACTGCAGCAGATTTTATAGAGTCAGTATAGTGTCCATTCTGGAGGGTGGCAAGACACTTCACATGGATGCATAAGCGGGACCTTTCTCGAGCTTACCCATTATTCTTCTCTTCTCTGCAGATTTCATAGGGAAGCAGGTGTGCAAGAGTGGGTCTCTACTCGCACTTCTGGCTGTTCAGTAAATTGCTCAACACTGGGAAGGTAGAGCCAGGATGAATTGTACAGCTGCCTGGCTGCTCCATGAGGCTTTCTACTTTCCAGGCCTAAAGTGAGTAGTTTACTGGGTGGTCGAGAAGATCAGAGTGGCTGAGGTGCCATCAATATGCCGAAGAAGAGCATGGTAGTTGGGTGGACTGGAGACTGTGAAATTTGGTAGGACCTTCAAGAGATTGTGGAGCAGACATTACCTACTGATTCTCCATTTCTTCTTCCGCTACTTTTATTGGAGCAATTGTGGAGCTGCAGCTGACAGGATTGTAGCTCGCGTCTTCTCGGCACAGCTGTGCTAATCCCTGCTTTTGTTCAGCCTAGGTTGTCTTTTTTTACTTCTCGACGACCTCTCTTTTTGTTAGATGTCAGTAGCTGGTCACTCATGGGCTAGGGCAGGGTGGGTGAGTGGGTAACCAGGTTAGCAGCAAGGCGTTTTCAATAGGATGCCCACCTCACTCCATGTCATGAAGTATCAAGGGGCTGTTTCCAGTCCTAAGCTTTCATTTAACAACTAATTCATTCTGGATATTGTAGTCATTTTGCTTCCTTTCAAGTAAATCAACTAATACACCTGAATGCAATGATTTGCACATTAAAAACCCAAGACTAGAAACAATATCTCTAGTGTCATAGAGTGATGTTACCATTTACAGGACTCAAACAGAACAGTGTGGGGGCCATGCAAATCCGTAGCACTGGGTGATTTTCCACATATTTATGGGTCGGCCACAGGGCCCGCCAAGTATAGGAATTTCTTGCCCAGTTCATCAGTGACATGCGGGCTCTGACCTGCCTCATCACCAATGTAATGCTGTGAGTGACCTGCAAAAGGAAGACATCCACACATCCACATTGTGCTGAGAGACTGCTGATGCTAACATTGCCTACTGCCCAGCCCAATACAGAAGTTGCCGTCGGTGCCTTGTGGCTGCTGCTCACCACCATTCATTGCCGCTCTCCGTCACTTGCCACTGTCACTTGCCACTGCCACTTGCCGCCCCGTACTGGTTTGGTCTGGGGGCTCAGAGTGTTACATATCATATTGTGCCCACATTGACACTCGCATGTGGAACCCTTCACCCTCCTGCCGCATCAAGGCTCCAGAGCATGTACATGTGGCTTCCTGAGCATGAGCCAGGTCCTGTTGTCTGCTTCACCGTCCCATACCTTCCCATGCAGACCAGATTGCCTAGAGGCACAGAAGTCAAGGAGAAAGGAAGATTATGGCTGAGGAAACAATGCTGCTCCTGTACCTTTGCGATTCGAGACAGGTGAGAAGAGTGAGAGATGAGAGCAGAGGTGTGCAGCCGACAGTGTTCTTTTGGACATTGGAACTTGTTCATTGCATTCGGCATCCCAACCTTTCAGGGTCAACTTAAAGTAATAATTGTTCAGTGAGCAGTGGGAGCATTTAAAACATCAGAAATGTTTTAGGTCTCAGGGGTGTAGGAAGAGTCTTTGGTGCGCTTTCTACCGGGCGTAGAGCTGGCAGAGCGCAGAAGCAGCCCACCTAGGTCAGTGATGCAGCTTGCTCTCCGCTGTGTGCTCCCACACTCCCGGCCTGTCTTCTTAAACCATTCTAGAACAAAAGGCCACCGCACTTTCTCAGTGAGTCAAGATGACTGCCCGGAGACTTCGCTCTGGCAGATTGAGCCCCATGAGAGCCCATAAAAAGACAAAATCCAACCCTCTCAGAAATAATGTGGCGCATTTAAATCTAGCGAAGCACTCAAACTTCTCCTTCTTCCAGAAAGAGAATGTTGCGCATTATGTCATGCATGGTGACAAAAGCCCTAATTCAGAAGCTCTCACCACTCCTGCAGCAGCAAGGTCAAATTTAAATCTCACTCCTTCTTCCATTCAGCTTTCAATTGCCACAGGTTTGGCAAACTCAGCATCTGGAGAGGCCGATAATCTTCATAACGAGGATTTTACTCCACATGATGCGGATATTAATATGAGAACCTGTGCACCAAAAGTGATTAGCTCCCCTAGGACCCCATCTGACCTATCACAGGCAACTGGTTTAATCCTATTTAGTTGTATGCCGTCAGAGCAATCATCAGTAGTTCTAAAGACTCTAGTGACACCTGACTTAGAAATGCTTGGGAATCTGTCATGTTTCCTCTCTGGTCAATATGTGCATGTTTTCGAATCTGTCAAATGTACGGAAAGAATCTTGTCATACATTTTAGCACTTCTAGAAAAATCTATGAGCAATTCTGATCACATCCAAGATGTCTTATTGGTAATCCTGAAAGTGCTGATGGGTCCAAAGAATGAGGGGGTGTTCCCCAATCAGTTGCTGCAAATAGCAACAAATGAGGCATGTGGAAAGCTGGGTCTTATTGATCATGGACCACAAGTTGGGGCTCTAAGCATCAGGAGACTGATGGCTCAATCCAACCACCCCTATCATTCAATCAGGGGATACAAGCTGGTAAACCTCAAGTTATGTTGATTTTGGTTTCCTGCAAGAAGAAGCAGAATGTAGAAAGTCCCATTTTTTCATTAATGTTAATGTTAATGTTATGGGTGTCTTATATAGCACTCGGCTACTCCAAAGAGTGTCCCGGCGCTTTCCAACCCACAGCAGACTTCAGAGGGCAAGGCAGAAAAATAGAGAAGAAGCAAGCGGATCACTGTCCATAGAGCCACGTCTTCAGACCCTAAAGGCCAGCAAGTTCGGAGTACAATGGAGCGACAGAGGGAGGGTGTTCCAAAGCTGGGAAGCCAGACGTTTAAACGAGCGTCCCCCTACCCTTGCTTTCCTAACAGCAGGGACAATGGCAAGACCAAGAGATTCCGATCTAAGGGATCTAAGGGATCTAGTTGGTTTGTAGAAAGCAAGACGTTTCTGAATATATTCAGCTCCCATAGCATGGAGTGCCTTATGCGCCAGCGTAAGTGTTTTAAAAACAATCCGCTTCCAAATAGGGAGCCAGTGTAGGGAGTGTTGGAGATCCGAAGCTCTCGCTCGACGAGGTAGGCCAAAAATTGCCCGTGCCGCCGAGTTTTGGACCACCTGAAGTTTTTGTAGTAGATAGTCCGGAAGACCTAAGTATAAAACATTTGAGTAGTCCAGCCTAGAACAAATTAGAGCCTGGACCGTAGTCTTCCTATGCGCAAGCGAGAGCAGGGGAAGGAACTTGCGTAACATTTTGAGGAGCCCATAGCAAGTGCCAGTCAGTCCAAGGATCTGGGACTTAAGCGATAGGCTATTGTCAATTTTGACCCCCAAGTTCTTAGCAGCCAAAGAGGAGGACGCAGGAGGGAACATGTTCACAGGCCACCAATCCCGCCAGCTCGGGTCGGCCTGACATCCGAAGAAAAGCACCTCTGATTTATCGGGGTTGCACTTGAGGCTGTTTCGTTGAAACCATTCGAAAACAGCCCCAAGACACCCACAGATGCTCTCTCCATCGAACTCAGCCCCCTTACCACAAGTGAAAAGGAGCTGGGTGTCATCGGCGTATGACACGATCTGAGCCCCAAAGGACTCCGCCAGCACCGCCAAAGGGGTCATAAAGATATTAAAGAGAGTCGGGCTCAGCACCGACCCCTGCGGGTCTCCGACCACAAAGGCGGCACTTCGGCTGAGTATGGGGGGGCCCAGACCACCAGCTAAATAAGATCTAAACCAGCTCAACCGTCCCTCTCAGACCGATCTCATGGAGTCTGCTGAGGAGACCCTCATGAGGGACGGTGTCGAAAGCCGCCGACAGGTCTAGCATTATCAACATGGCCCTTCCCCCTGCGTCCAGCACTTCCTTGATGGCCTCATTGACCTCCAAGAGTGCCGTCTCGGTACTTAGATTGGATCGAAAGCCCGACTGGGTGGGGTGCAGCAAGCTATGGGTTTCAAGAAAAGTGGAGAGCACAGTATGAACATGCTTTTCCACTATCTTTGCGAGAGCAGTCAGGAGGGAAATCGGCCTATAATTGGCATGGATCTCGGGGTCAAGGCCAGACTTTTTCAGGAGTGGGACGACCATCGCCTGTTTCCAAACCAAAGGGACTACACCACTAGTCAGTGACAAATTCAGAATGGGATTAATCAGCTGGTTCAGAACCTCCGCTGTCCTAGCCAGAAAACTAGCAGGGCAGGGGTCAGAAGGAGAGCCTGACTTGAGTTTGAACAGGAGGTCCTGAGAGATAGAATCAGAGAGAGATGGAAAATCAGACAGAAAGGGTCCAGGTCCAGCTGTCACATTCAGCTGGTCCCTCGGGATGGTAACAACACTAGGGCCAGAAAAAGAGAAAGAGTCTTGAATCCGCTTAATTTTAGGGGTGAAAAAGCTAGCTAACGAGATCACCCATGGCTCAGAGAACTCATAATGCGATGCATTGGCCTTAGGGGTTATAAACTCCTTCACAATAGTGAAGATTTCCCTGCAGGAACTTGAAGCAGTCTCAATTCTTGCAGAGAAAAAGTTCTTCTTTTCGGCCAAAATGTCCGCATGATAAACCTTGATAGTAGCCCTATAAGCAGCCTTGGCCCCAGGATCATACTGCTGGCGCCAGAGCCTCTCTGCTACCTTGCAATTGCGCCGGGACAGTGCAAGAGCCTCCGTGAACCAAGGTGCGGAGGTCCGCCTTGCAGTTGTCCGGGGCGCAATCGGTGGAGCTAGTTCATCTAACCGCTCCACTAGCCACTTCTGTAGCAAATCAAGATCCTTCTCAAGGTCTCCTGATAGAGGGCAGGGATGCTCCAAGCAGGCCTGAGCCAAACTCTCAGGAGTCACCCGATGGTATGCCCGACTAGTATGCCTAGGATGATTGGAAGTTGCACAGGGGGATTTACTGGTGCCCTGAATCTGAAAGCTAATCAGAAAGTGGTCCGACCAGAGGACAGGAACGGGACTGGCCATAACAAGAGGAATGGTGGAAAAAACTTGATCAAGAGTGTGACCTTTGTTATGAGTCGGAACAGACAGATAGGGAATAAGGTCCAGGGGGGCGGTGACATCATTGATTTTAATCTTATCACCGTCCAACCCAGCTTCCATATGTATGTTAAAATCCCCAAGCACAATACAGTGCTCTGTCTTTAGACAGAGTGCCGTAATAAGCACCTGCAGCTCCTCATAGAAGGACCCTCGCTGACCTGGTGGTCTGTAGACCAGGAGCCCGGAAAAGGATTGATGGGAAGATAGGGCAATAGAGAAAGCCAAAGACTCGCAGCCAGAAATGGGCTCCATAGGGATAATCACACATGTGGCCGATCTCTGGACCACAATCGCCACCCCTCCACCCCTCCCTATCGGTCTATCGTGTCTAAAAATCACATAATCAGGAGGGATCGCAGTCGCAATGTCAGGGTTGGAGGACTCTCCTAGCCACGTTTCGGTGAGCATAAGACAAACTGGTTTTTCAACAGTTAACAGCTCAAAAATATCAAGAGCATGTCTGCTCAAAGAGCGAGTATTAAGTAAAAGGAACTTATAGTTGGCAATAGTCTTGGGGCTGAAGGCCCCGAGCGCCGGAGAATTGCCTGGAAGCCATCCACACCCTGGACACCGGCGTTTACCTCTGCACCGCCCAGGAAAGACTACATGACACGCGGCCCTACCTTTCCTAAGTGTGAGGAGATCAGACGCCGAATAACAGAGCCTAAACCCAATAACTCCTGCCGCGCCGGCCGCCTCCGTGACGCGGACGGCCGCAGATGGGCAGGACTCCGTCGCAGGTCCGGCGCGTCCGCTGTACGCGTCCGCTGCGCGGAGTCATAGCCGTCCTTTTTAAGCGCTACTAGAGCGCGTCACCCGCCTGGCCCACACCCAATATGGCCGCCAAAAACCGGGAACCAGCCCTCGGCGTCAATACTCGTCCGAGAGCAGTCCGGAGGCAAAGGGAGGGGGGAAAGGGACACAAAGCGCAAGGGAGCGCAAAGGAAGTCTCTAATGCTTATTAGATCAAGCGTTAAAACACACGAAGTTAAAAATGCATGAAAAATGCTAAATGGCACAAAGTAAAGGAGAGAGACCTCCCGGCTTCCGCCTCAGGAGGGGAAAGTTGCTACTATTGGTTATCACTCGAGCAGGCTCACTATTCCCTTTTTAAGCGCTGCTAGAGAAATCTCTTCAACTTGTGCTCTCCAAGCCCTGCAGTTTCCAGCTCCCTGGTGTTGGCCTCCTCTTCCAAGTTTGAGGCCTTTCCTTTTAGGCTATAACAAGCTCAGCTGACTTTATGGAATCTGGTCAGCCTAAAGGAAAGGAGCATGTGACAAAAGAACAAACGGAGCATCTCTAAGAAAAGTGCAAGAAAACTTCACTTTCAAGATGCTAGCAACATTGGTGTCTTTACTGCAACGGCTACAGTGGGGAAACCTGCTAATTCTCTTAGTAACACGAGTATCGTATGACTCACTGGGGGCCTCACTGCAAAGTTGAATCCATGTCCCACTGAAAACACTCTGGCTAATAGAGAAAATGAGCACCTAAAAAAGATTTATTATCCACTAACCCTGTGTCTACTGATCTGAATCTCAGGGCTGAATCCTTTTGTGTTGCACCAAAGGAAACCATGAGCCCTACATAGTCTTGTGGAAACAAACTTTCATCCTCCTTTATCCCTATAGATACTTTTTGTTTGGATTTTGTGGTTTAATTTGATTCTAATTTACTTCTGAATAGTTATTTCTTATTAACTTGTTTTGCAGAGAAAATTTGAATATGATACAAAGTAGTGCCATCTCTCTTGTAGCCCTAATGCATTTGCTGCCGATACTGAAAATAAGGGTTTGGATCCAATCTAAAATTGTAAACTTGATTCTTCAAAATAGTGACTTCCTCCATCGTAGGGGGACTGATGTAATCCCTGTACTTAGGGAAAATAAAAACTCCATACAGCAACACGACCCTTGAAACCAACAATTTCTGAGTATCATCACGTGCCCTTAAAAGAACTATCTGCTAAGAAATTAAAAACACTCGCAGGTCTCCATAGTGAATGGAGGGCGATCTATAAGGTATCATGAGTCAGGGGTGCCTAAGCCCCCTCCCACCACAGCAGAGGATGAGTGTATGAAATATAATAGGCTAGCTGGTACACTGAATGGTGCCGGTGCATTGGGCCCTTTATCTAAGCCTTTTAATTAGCAATAATATAAAAGAAAAGTGGTTTCCTGAAATGCAGCCGGTCTAATGAATACTCCAAGGAAAATTGAATTTTTAAATAGCTTAAACGCTGACGATCTGCATCCAGGAAACCTGGTCCTCCTTGGATTTTCTGTGTGATGGCTATTTTGTATTGAGTTGTAATGCTATCCCATCCAAGAAAGGGCACATCCAGGGAGAAATTGCTATTCTGTTAAGTAATTACATAAATTGGGAATACAATAGTTTTAAGTCCCCTCTAATCTTTTTCAAGTTCTAAAAATCGTCTCAAAAGTAGGTGAGAGTGTGAGAGACCCCTCGTTAGTGGTGAATGCTTATATTCCCCCAGTCAAAAGATATAAACATGTGCTTTGCAATCTTTTCTCCTTCATTTCTAAAATGATGAATAACAAGGGTGAACGCCAAGTCCTGTTAGCTGGAGACTTATGACCTGATTTAGATCTTGGCAGGACTCCTATCATCCCTTCGTGGCGGCAATTACAAGTACAAGCTGACAGAGTCCTGCTCACTGTATTTAGATGTGGGCTGGCTGAGCCGCCGTTTGCATCAACAGACTGACTTCCGTCGCATAAGCGGCGCTCCTCCGTCAACTTAGCGGACTCATCTGATGGCTAATAGGATTACTTCGCCATCAGGATGGTGAGTTTGTGCAAAGCCTATTTAGATTTCCCCATTGTGTTGGCGTTGTTCTAGCGGCGGATTCCTGGAGGAGGGAGTCCCTGGTGGAATGGAGACTGTTAAGTACTACTTATTAATGTGACACTGGACATACACGTTGTGTTTGCTCCAAAGATATATGTAGGTAATGTGTTATGTGCCATGTTTTGTACATATAGCACAGCACACAAACACACTATTTTATGTACACCCACAGGCACCACAGGCACAACACTCACAACCACATTCATTTGAGTGTCAACAGAGGTTTGTTCATTTTACCTTGAAAAGTGGTAAAATGAACTCTACTTCATTACACATAAGAAAAAAATTGCATGTAAGAGCCATGTAAAAGTACACGAGGCCAAAGCACATGTTAACACACAATTCATAGTAAGACAAGTGAAAAAAAGCTTACCTTTGATCCAGGTGACAATGCAGTTGATTAACGTTGTGGTAAAGTAGTGGCAACAAAGGAAGGACAGGAAAAATGGGGTTCAAGATGGAAACGGAAGTAGAAAATGGAACAAAAGCTAAATTCCTACCTCTTTGCCTTCTATTCTGCCAACCCAAATTTGAAGTTGTCCCCGCCACAGTTTCCTCGACAGAAAGCCACAACGTGATTGGCCCCGCAGTAATCTTGGCTGGACTCCCTGCGACAGCCACTTTTGCCCATGACTCCATTGATGCAGGAGGAAAATTCTAGCGGAGAAGGCGGCACTCGGATGAACTATCATACATAAACCCAACAACAGCTAAATGTAGCGGGTGGACCGCCAATTAGGCAGGCGGTGAAACCGCCAGAAAAGTGACAGTGGGATGAGATCTGCCAAGATCTAAGGGTCCGATTACGATGGCGGTGAATCCGCGACCGCCGGGCCGGCAGTGAGGCCCGCCAGAGCGGCGGTCGCGGATTCACCACCATCACCCTTACAATTCCCACTGCCATATTAGGATGGCGGTGGGAAGGGAAAAGGTACCGCAGCGGACGGAAAGACCGTCCGCCGTGGTCCCACAAGGCGGGCCTGTTCCGCCCGCTTTGTGGGACCAGGTACAGGGGGTTAATGGAGGTGGTGCCGTGCAGGCACCGCCCTGGGTATTTGGATGCCTGTCTTTTGCGGCGGAGTTTCCGCCACAAAAAGACAGTCGAAAAATGCCTTTGGGGGCCCGTTGTGGGCCCCCAGGGAGGTGGGGGGGTGGGGTGCTGCATGTGTGGTGTACCTATGGTACCCCCCTACATTTGCATGTACAAGGTGGCAGGCACCGCACGGTGCCTGCCACGTTGTACATTCAAATGTGAAACATGTATTTTTACATTGTGGCTGGTGCTGCCACCCCCACAAAGTAAACATACAGGATGCGCCCGCCAGTGTGGCGGGCGCATCCTAATTTGTTTTGCGGGACCGCCGCACCTATGGCGGGCGGTCTCTTTTGCACCTAGTCCACCCGCCATCGTAATCGGCCCCTAAATCAGGCCCTTAAATTGCAAAGTCTCCAACCACTCTATCCATTTATTTTAAGATGTGGAGAAAGAAGCAGCATTTCCCATACCTGTATTCTTGGCGGCGAACTTGAGAACTGATAAAAGAGGACATGTACTTCTTGGTCATTTAAGAAAGAATAAATGCGTGACTGCAAATGGAAAATGTAACCAAGTCTCTCCTGCTCAATATATCCATAAATTCTTGCAGGGATGCTCTATCATTTATTACCTTAATGCTTTCTACTTTATTTTCCACCTTTTAACTGACTTGAAAATTGTGGATTCTCCACTTAGTGATTATAGACTCCTTTTCTTCTCTCTAGAAATTTGTTTGCGCCCTGTAGGGTCATGGAAAATTGATGGACCCACTACAAAATTTGTGTAGAATTCCGGCAGGATGCAGTGGTCCCACTCTAAAATCTCTAATTTAAAAGAGCTGTTGAAGAGGGACATATATGATTTAGGCCTTTGTATGCAGACATATTAAATTTTTTCTCCCACTTTATGAAGCAGATTGTAAAGGATGATTGCCTAATGTATTCCAATCCTTTATAAACCATTATGTCATCCACTTCTTTCCTTGCATAAGGAAATTAATAGATTGATTCAAATGCTGTTTGTTTCCTTCTAAAAGGAAAAAGGCAGACTTATATCTCTATTGAAAAGGACAAGAAGTTGACTGAAGGGTGGCATAAGAAAGCAGAACATTGATCGTAGGTGGGTTGACTTGAGAGAAGCGGCATATGAGGGAGAGGTGTGGCTCACGAGCCAGAGTGACTGACTCCGCAGCTCAGGGGTCACGGTTCAATCGCCAGATGCAGCTCAGATCAGCATCATGTGACACCGGGCAATAGCTCACTTAATTTCCCTGACAGCATCCTGAAACCCTTAAGGGGGTGATATGTTTGTGCTTTACAAATAGGAATTACAATATAAGAAAAAGGCTAGAAGATTCTGGGAGATCATTGTCGATTGTTGTGGATCTAGAGTGAGGTCTTATCCCTCCGGCATACCTGGGGACGCATGCATAGGTTTAATTTCAATACTATATTTAGGAAACCCGGCAGTTAAAATTCAAATTGATAAAATGCCTGCTGGCTCAGAGTTGGTAACGGCTAGCTATGGCCCTTCTTCAGTGGGTTTAATTGAGTCGTCGATCCGCACAATGCGATCTTCTGGTGCAGTGGGGCTTGATGAAGTACCAATATCAGTTATCAAAAAGGACACCACTCTCTAGGCAACAATTCTTTTTCTGGTCTTCGCATATTGTTTTTTTAATGGTACCGTCACCCCTTTGCGGACCTGAAGTGTCATCATTCCACAGTATAAAAAGGGTGATAGAAACTCGTGGCCCTGAAGTGTCATCATTCCACAGTATGAAAAGGGTGATAGAAACCCGCCTGCTAATTATCGCCAAATTGCCTAGTTAGATGCAGTTGGCAAGACCTTCACCATGTGTTTACTAGATCAACTTAATACCTGGGTAGAGAGCAATGGGATCATTCCATTAGAACAAACAGCTTTAGGAAAAACCATGGTACCTTAGATAACATCTCCGCCCTGCGGCTTATCAATGAAAAGTAAGCAACCATCCGGGGCTCCCTATCCTATGCGGCATTTATTGACTCTTTCACATAAAGTCGATCGACCAACCCTGGGGAAAAAGTTACTCAATCTCGGCATACCTGGAACCCTGCTGCATTTAATTATTGCTCTGCATTCCTCAACCTGGTGTAAAGTCTTGTTGGGTGGAGATCAAGGATTATCCATGGATTTCCTGACAGAAAATGGTCGGAACTAGGAATGTTTACATGCTCCATTGTTATTTTTATTGTACATATACAATTTACCCAGCTTCCTCTCGAAAGGTCTGGGCTTTCCATCAAGTATGTGGGGTCATTCTATAACTTGACAACTTTACGCAGATGACATTGTAATTCTTGATCTTATCCCCAAAGTTCTAAATAGCTGTTTAGGGGTATTACAACAGTATGCAGACCTGCATCATTTGAAGATTGATACCTCAAAAAACAAAACGTTATGTGTTCACGGAAAGGAAGCATGTATAAATGGTAATTTTGCGTGGCACTAGGGTTCTCAAAAATTGGAAAGGATTAGATCATATTGTTTCTTAGGATAAATTATGTCCAGTGTTAAAAGTTAGGCTGAAAACCGTCAACATTATCGGCGCCCTCTTGCTCTCCTTAAACCTTTTGTGCGCGTAAAACAGCCGCCATTTTGGACACCATGGCTTCCCTGCTCTCGCCGAGAGCCAGCGCGTCTCTCTCTCTCTCTCCTAACTTCACTGGCAACCCCCCTGCTTGCACCTGCCTTGAGTCATAAACCCCTCTTCGGCGCTGCTCTGCCCCAGGCCCTCATCCTGTTCCCAGCGCGACACCTCCCTGCTTCCCCGTCATGACCTCCGGCCCTTTTGATGCAAACCCCTTTTCCCCGTGTGCCCGTTTGTCTTCCCCGTTCCCAGGCCGACACCTAGCTCTGCCGATACCAACCTCTTGCCCCTCCCCATACAATAGGAAGCTTCCCTCCTCAAAGGACCCCCGAGATGATCAAAGCCCCCCCCCATCCCACGAGATCCGATCGAAACCCGCACACTCCGTGAATCGGCGGAATACCCAGCTGCGCGATGATCATCACCTGTTGTGAACGGGGCGGGGACTTCCACTGTAGCCTTGCATGGGAACGGGCTGGGAAGGGGGGATTCTGAGGATGTCTTTCCGTACATCAAAGTATCAACGAGAATGTGTTACATGTAATAAAGAGATAAACTTGTGTATAAGAGGCCAGGCCTCAGGGATGCAGTTAGAGCACCTCAGAACGATACCTTCTGTCCGTTTCGTTGTGTTCTCCTCCGGAGAGAATAAAAAAACCTTGTTTCCTGCCTTCCAGTCTCCAGCGCCTGCCTCTCCAATAGTTTAACTTCTTTGTGGGTTCAAGAGGCGACATCGCCGGGCAATAATTAAGGATCTTATATTCTGGTTGGTAGTGCCCCCCCAGTTTGTAGTTTTCCACAATTGGCGCCCAACGTGGGGCCCATCAGCGACCCATGGATCCAGTGGGAGAGGTCCTGACGACAAAGTGAACGACTGCAACGATCGGGAACGCGTCTGTCCGATAGACCCTCGTCTGACAGCCGATCATCCGAACTTCACTGGTTCCGAACAGACCTCTCTCGAGTGATCTACGGTCCTGACTGGGAACCATCAGGAGTGCCGCGAGGATAACGAAGAAGAGAGGACGATCGGGCGCTGGATTCGGAAGTCAGGAAACTGTCCATGCGGTCCGGGTAAGGTCGTGTTACCACGACAAATTGCGAAAAAATTGCTTGATTGCTTGTTTGTTAAATACTAGTATTGCTCTTTTTGTTTATTTGGAGATTCACTGTCTGCAAACGGAGAAACAACAGGCTCTCTCTTTGCAAGCAGTGGAGGATAGGTAGGGCAGACAACCGTGCTTATTTTTCTCCCCCACTCAATAATCACCTGAAACTGAGCTGTTGTTCACAAACTATTGTTTCCTGGAGATTCCCTGTCTGCAAACAGGGAAGAGACCACCCTTTTTGCAGATAGTGAAAAAGGTAGGTAACGCAGATCTTTGCGGACCTACTCATTCTCCCCATTGTTATTTATCGGTCTTTTGTTATCTTGATCTATGAGGGATTCACTGTCTGCAAACGGAGAAACAAAGGTCTCTCTCTTTGCAAGCAGTGGAGGATAGGTAGGGTAGCAGCCGTGCTTATTTTTTTTCTCCCCCACCCTATAATTGCTTGAAACTGAACTGTTGTTCGCAAAATTATTGTTTCCTGGAGATTCCCTGTCTGCAAACAGGGAAGAGACCACCCTTTTTGCAGATAGTGAAAAAGGTAGGTAACGCAGATCTTTGCGGACCTACTCATTCTCCCCATTGTTATTTGTTGGTCTTTGGTTATTGTGATCCATGAGGTATTCACTGCCTGCAAACAACGTAGAATAGAAATATTCTGTCTAGTCTTTGCACCTAGTGATAAGATAGGCAGTGCTGACTTTTTAGTCCCTCGTTACGAGCCGTCATGTCTGTCTTCTCCCCACTGATTAGTAGCCTGTTTAGCCCGGACCGCTTATTAGAGATGGACCATCCAGCCCCACTGGAAGGCACCCCTAATAAGGACATGTTCATGAAGCATGGATTGACCGCTATTGCCTATAGTAAACTATGGCATAAATATACAAAACAGGGTCAAGAAAGTCAATGGCCCCTGATAGGATCCTTCGATGATGATAAAATAAAAACGCTAGAAACTGCCCTAGGTAATAACAAGACAACACCTACTATGCTTGATAGCTTCGGCATGTGGCGAAAAGAAACTGAACAGCGTAAAAAGAAAACTGAGAGTAGGTTGGAAAAAGAGCTGCAAAAAGCAGCCCACCTAGCTGCTCAGAAACTAAAAAAGGAGATAGAGGAAAGAGAGAAAGCTAAACAGAAACTAGAAAGGGAAACGCCAAGCCAGTGTCCGGTTAGAACCCCCTCCATGCTCTACCCTGATTTACCCTCGAAACGACAAGCCAATGAGGACCTGCTGTTAGGTCCCCCTATCATCTACATGCCCCCTCCATATGCCCCTTCTCAACCCTTGGCGCAGCACGCGCCACCCCCAGGTACAAACGAAGGTACCGCCACAGCGTCGGCCCCAATGGCCTCTGTGCCAGCCGAACCCCTTGTATTAAAACCCGCATCAACAACAACGTTAAACGAGCATGAGACTCGAGGGGCTGGCCTTGCAAGAACAAACAGGCTAGACAAAGATGAGCGAGCGGGGATCGACAAAATAGCAAGGACACTGGTAGAAAGGAAGGATGATGAAGAGTACATCACAGATATGTTCAGCTCGTATACAGGGAGTCACAGACGACATTTTACCGTACGACTGTGTTATCATGTCTTGAATGCATACGAGGACCGATATCGAGACAAAGGTCCCGAGAGCCTAAGGACTCTGTACCGGAAGGTCGATATCGGGGATGAGGGCGAGTGTGATGTGTCGGACCTCCTTACGCGTACGCTTGAGGTTTTCCGCCACCTCACTGAACGAAAGCCGGGAGCTAAATCCGCGGCCCCCGTAGTGACCGAACCACCAACCGAGCAATCTAACACCATGATGCCGATACGTGAGGCTGCCCCTTACTGGGTTCCCCCTCGAGGTACAGGGACTCACGATGATGCAAACAACCAAGATGCAAAGGGAAGGGTAGTATACAACTGGGTCTACCAGCCATGGGACCGGCAAGAGATACTGACATTCCGGAAATCTCTACCCGACCTACGTAAAAACCCCACTGCCTTCTATACTGAATTGGGTACAGCCCTGGGTTCAACTATCATGACCCTGGCTGACATCGACTTGTTCTTCGGGTTATGTCTACCAGCTGATGTGTGGAAGCAAATCCGGAAAGTCGACCACCTTGAGCTGTTCGGACATACCTGGCCACAACTCGATGACTTGGACAAACAACGGGGACCAGGACAAAAGCCGTTGAAATCCATTCTAGACCTCCCAGATAAAATTGTAGAGAAATTAAAAACCCTAATCCCAGAAAAGAAAGTGGACTGGTCGATAGTAACAGCCTGTCGCCAAAAACCCCAGGAGGATGTATCGGAATACTTCTCCCGGTTTGAAACGGTGTTCTCCGATTACAGCGGCCAGGACATGACCACTGCAACCGGACACCATCTGTTCGTCCAGAATTATGTTAAGGGCCTATCATTGGACATCTCCCAGAAACTACAGGCCAGCGAGAGTAGTTGGGCAGCCTCCAAACCTACAGCGATTCTCCAAATGGCCCAATATTATGAGCATCAGAAAAATGAAAACGATAGGGCGACAGAGAAAAAGAAGAAAGACTTAAAAGAGAGGGTGATGATTGCCAAACTGCAAGGGGTGACTATAGGACGAGACCAATACCGGGGAAACTACCAGACAAACGTCCCTAAGACTGCATTTCCCCAGGACCGCACTCTGACTCCCTACAGTGGACGCACAGACCTTAGAGATGACCAGTGCGCTTTCTGCAAAGGGACTGGCCATTGGAAATCCCAGTGCCCAGTTCTCCTGGAAATGATCAGGAACAGAGACCCCAGGGATGTAGCAAACGGACCGAGACCTAAGGGACCACAACGAGGGCCCCCAAATGACGCGACTAATGACAGATCAAGCAGACCGAATACGTTCGATCGACCCAGACAGAACCAATATCAACAATCTGACTATGACTACACTCACACCTTTGCATAGGACAGCCAAGGGCGAGGGAGGGATCCAGTCGAGCTCTATGTTGACCAGCAGGGCCCTTATGTCACTGCTAAGGTCCTGGGTACCAAGTCTCCATTTCTGGTAGACACTGGCGCAACACGTAGTGCGTTATCTAAACGACTGATTCCAAGGGCACCCTTGTCTGGCTCACTCATAACATCGACAGGTTTCGATGGAACGCCCTCCACCAACCCTTTGTCTGCCCCGATTCTCTTTGACGTAGAAAACAACACCACCGACACCACGTTCTTGCTTTCCTCCAATAGCCCTGACGCCATTATGGGACTTGACTTACTGAAACACTTCCGAGCGACGATTAGGTGTTCTCAAGATGGAGTTCGAGTGTTTCTTTACGACAACCCCGTTCTGCTTAAACATTGTTCCCCCCGACACATGTTTTCCATCACCGACGTCGACGCGTCCCTGCTTGACACCCTACCTCCGTATCTGTGGGCCAAAGCGGATTCGGACGTAGGGCGTATGTTAATTGACCCAGTGCACATTACTGTCCGACCAGACGCAACACTCCCAAAACTCCCACAATATCGGATATCGCCAGAGGGCGAGAAGGCATTGGTAATGATTATCCAGTCACTGATAGACGCAGGAGTGGTAGAGGAAGTGGTTAGCAACGTTTGCAACAGCCCTATCTTGCCCATTATCAAGAAGCAGGGAGAGGGAGATGAGAAAGCATACCGTTTCATCATCGACCTCCGAGAGATCAACAAAGTGGTGGTACCCCAGTACCCTGTGGTCTCAGACATCACCACCATCCTGACCTTGATTCCATCCACTGCCACCACCTTTTCCGTCATCGACCTCAAGAACGCATTCTTCTCCATCCCCATCCACCCAGACAGCCGATATCTCTTCGGCTTTACCCTAAAATCCCGCTCATATAGGTTTTGCCGAGCCCCTCAAGGCTACACGGAGAGCCCTAGCATCTACAGCCAGGCCCTCAAAAGGCAACTAGACCAAGTCCGGTTACCCGACGGGGTGGTGTTGGTACAATATGTCGATGACATCCTTTTGGCAGCCGACACCACCCCTCTAGCGGTTACCGCCACCATTCAACTCTTGCACTTCCTTGCGGAAAATGGCCACAAGGTCTCCAAGAAGAAGTTGCAATTCTGCCTACCCCAGGTCACTTACCTAGGCCACCTTCTGTCCAAAGATGGAAGGAAACTCACCCCTGATCGAATCCAGACCATTCTAGACACCCCTGTCCCTAAAACCCAGAAGCAGGTTCGCTCCCTATTAGGCCTCACCTCCTTCTGCCGACAATGGTTGCCAAACTTCAGCCTCGTTGTAAAACCACTGCTCTCTCTCCTAAACAAAGACGTCCCTTTCCCACTCCCTTGGACTCCTGAGTGTCAAACCTCCTTCACAGAACTACGAGATGCCCTTTGCTCAGCCCCTGTCCTGGGTACCCCTGATTACAGAAAGCCCTTCTCCCTTTACACTCACGAAAGGGAGGGGTGCGCTTTATCTGTCCTGACCCAGGCCATCGGTCCTAAGCAACGACCGTGCGCTTACTTCTCTGCCACTCTTGACCCTGTCGCCAGAGCCTTGCCTGCCTGCCTTCGAGCTGTAGCTGCTGCTGCAGTCTCTATCCGACAGAGTGAGGGGATTGTACTCTCGAATTCCCTCACGGTACTGGTACCCCATGCAGTCGACACCCTCCTGAACCAAACCAAGACGCAACATCTGACGAGTGCACGACTGACTGGATACGAACTAACCTTGCTTGCCCCCCATATCACCCTGAAAAGATGCACCACACTGAACCCAGCAACTCTGTTACCCTTGCCAGAGAACGACCCCAATGTGCACCCCGTACATGACTGCGTGACTCTTACGGACGAACAGACCAGGAGTAGGGTCGATCTCAGAGACACAGCTTTCCCTGACCCCGACGGGGAGTTGTGGGTGGACGGTTCTTGCATCAAACTCTCCGATGGTACCACTTCCGCTGCCTATGCAGTCACCACGGCTCGAACTGTAGTAGAAACAGCCCGCATCACCCAGCGATCTGCCCAGGCAGCGGAACTGATTGCTTTGACGAGAGCCTGCATCCTGGCAACAGGAACCACGGCGAACATTTACACCGACAGCCAGTATGCCTTCGGGGTGGTTCACCATTTTGGGCTCCTCTGGAGGGAGAGAGGATACTTGACCTCACACGGCACACCCATTCTGCACGGGGATTTAGTCTCCGCCTTAATCGAAGCTGTCCTCCTCCCCAACAAACTTGCCGTTATCAAATGCCAGGCACACAAGAAGGTGACAGACATTATTGGACAGGGAAATGCACTAGCCGACATCACCGCCCGAACGACAGCTGAAAATAGAACGACAACACGTATGTACGTGACCAGGTCACAAGCAGAAAACTGGACTGACGCCAAGGACACAATTAGAGACATACAAACGGCTAGCACACAACACGAATTGACTGAATGGGCACGGGTGGGATTGAAAGACGATGAAGGCTGCTGGCGGACAAAAGACACGAACAGATGGTTGCTACCTGATTCATACTTGATTCCCATATTAACCATGGCACACTCCCCTGCCCACATAGGATCAGCCCCCATGATCGAACTTGTCTCCAGGGTTTGGCACAATGACAAGATCCCAGATTCCGCCAAACGCCTGGTCCAACAATGCTTAATATGCCTGCAACACAACCCCGGGAAGGGAACTGTAGTACCCCGGGGGGGATTTGGGGTCCCAAACCACCCATTTGAAGTCCTGCAGATGGACTACATCCAGCTAGACAGATGCCAAGGCCTGAAATATGTACTTGTCGTGGTGTGCGCATTTAGCAAATGGGTGGAAGCATATCCAACCCGTGACAACACCGCTATGGCCACTGCAAAGGTCCTGTTAAAGGAGTTTTTCCCCCGTTATGGCCTCTGTCGTGTTTTATGGAGTGATAATGGCCCCCACTTTGTAGCCAACGTTATCCAGCTCATCCTAAATGGGCTGGGTATCAAACAGAAATTCCACGCAGTCTTCCACCCTCAATCTGCTGGGCTTGTCGAACGACACAACGCCACACTAAAGCTTAAACTGGCCAAAATAGTGGCTACGACGGGCCTGAAATGGCCAGACGCCCTCCCATTGGCATTGCTATTGATGCGCTCTACCCCCACCCGACATCACTTAACCCCTTATGAAGTTGTCTTCGGTCGACCCATGAGCGTCTGGTCTGCCCCGAAACCAACGTCCATTCATGACGTTCCGGATGTCCTAATGTCTGATTATCTGTACAAATTGACTGAAACTTTGTCTGTCCTTCATCAGCAGGTGCAGCAGGCCATCCCCGATGCTTCCAGGGGTCCGGGTCACGCCATCCAGCCGGGGGACTTCGTGCTGATCCGAAACTTTCAGCGATCAAAGAGTTTGGAACCCCGGTGGACGGGCCCCTGGCAAGTGCTGATCACCACTCGGACCGCACTTCGAGTGGAGGGGAAGAAACACTGGCTGCACGCTCATCACTGCAAAAAGGTCTCTCCAGCCCTGGCCACGACAGACACCCAAGAAGAGCTCCTGAACCAGGACCGACCATCGTTGAACTGCTACCCTGATACAGAGACACTTGAACTTTCAAAACATCCTGACCCCACTGTGCCATCTCAAGAAGGGTATTTCCTGCGTCGAAAGGAGGGAGCTTCAGCTAAGTAGGCCACGGACTAGGTTAAAGGATCTCAGAACGGTGACCCAAACTACCAAGGGTTACCTGGAGAGAGGCTGAAACTAAGTCTGTGGTCCTGCCCACTACCGAGCACCTTGAAGACGAAGATGATGGAAGCGCCAGATAAGAAGATGATGGAAGCACCAAACAAGAAGCCGACTGAGACAACAGGAAATACCCACTACAGAAATCCGAGAACAGACAGACTCCATAGCTCAAAGACAATTGCACTCTTCATCGTAATCCTCCTCTGTTTTCTCCTCATGACTACGCTCTGGATTATGGAAGAACACGCACCTGCTCACGAAACATTCCTTACCACTGCTCAGCCTACCACCATGAAGGAACATTATCTAATTTCGCTCTCTCCTCAACTAAGAGAGAGACGAAAGGAGTTTTGGAACAACTCTTTCGTGCAGCTACTTCACCAGCACAATCTTGCCACCAACGCCACCAACTGCTGGATCTGTGGGTTGCTACCCCATGCCACTGGACATTCAATACCATTCATCCCTTCACCCTTCTCCGTCCACGGCTCCTGCCTTGCCTGGCTGATCCTCCTGCAAGAGAGCTATACGGGAAATGCCACCTCCAGCAGAGCTGCAGCACATTCTTCTCATGGGGCCGGGCGAAACAAGACAAAGACACACTTCTGCCCGCTGACCCCCAGCGACTCAATCCAAATGGACATTCCGGCCAAAGAACGAATCGAAATGCAGGTGTTCAACAATCCAACCAGACCCACCTTCTCCTATCTGCGGAAACGAACGGCTGCCACTCTGACTGTGGCCCTGACGGTCATCAACGTCACAGGCCACATGTGTGTAGAAGGACTTGGGACACAGCTGGTGGGTCACAGCACTTGCCGCTTTACCAGAACTTTGGACTCCACGGATCCACCTTCCTTTGTGTCATCCCCAAACATGTATTTCATCTGTGGCACGAAGGCCTACACCTGGCTCCCCAAAGGCTGGGGGGGCACTTGCTACATCTCCTTCGTCCTTCCTCCAACTTATGTGGCCCCAGCGAATCACCACAGACAAAAACGAGCCAAAGACGTTGAGCAAGCCGACTCAACAGGGGCACAGTTCCTCGATGCTATGAAAGGACTCGTCCCCCTCTGGGGCCCGATGGCAAACAGCCGTGCCATCCGACATTTGACTCAGGCAGTCGAGACAACCATGAACATCACAGCGGGCATCTTTGCCAACAACACTGCCGAGCTCCAAGCGGTCCGTTTGGTGGCTCTTCAGAACCGCCTCGTTCTAGATGTGGTTCTGGCGGACCGTGGAGGAGCATGCCGCATTATTGGGGCCAGCTGTTGTACATACATACCGGACAACTCACCCTCAGTGTACAAAGCCATCGAACATCTTCACAGACTCTCTTCGGAAGTTCACCAAGAGCAAGAAGAATGGTCGCTTGGTGGTTGGTTCTGGGACACCGTCAAAAGCTGGGGCTGGAGACTGCTCACCATTATCCTGATTCCCGTAGTTGTAATATGTGGCCTATGCTTAGGAATTCAATGTTTGCCACCTATGTGTTCTTTATGTGCGAGTTGTATTTTTCCCAAAACTGTGGACATTGGAAGCGAACATATGAGGGCATTATATGATACCGAAGTTAGGAATCTGATGAAAATTGACATTGAGTAAGCAAGTTGGCTAGATATGTTGAAAAGGGAGGACTGTTAAAAGTTAGGCTGAAAACCGTCAACATTATCGGCGCCCTCTTGCTCTCCTTAAACCTTTTGTGCGCGTAAAACAGCCGCCATTTTGGACACCATGGCTTCCCTGCTCTCGCCGAGAGCCAGCGCGTCTCTCTCTCTCTCTCCTAACTTCGCTGGCAACCCCCCTGCTTGCACCTGCCTTGAGTCATAAACCCCTCTTCGGCGCTGCTCTGCCCCAGGCCCTCATCCTGTTCCCAGCGCGACACCTCCCTGCTTCCCCGTCATGACCTCCGGCCCTTTTGATGCAAACCCCTTTTCCCCGTGTGCCCGTTTGTCTTCCCCGTTCCCAGGCCGACACCTAGCTCTGCCGATACCAACCTCTTGCCCCTCCCCATACAATAGGAAGCTTCCCTCCTCAAAGGACCCCCGAGATGATCAAAGCCCCCCCCCATCCCACGAGATCCGATCGAAACCCGCACACTCCGTGAATCGGCGGAATACCCAGCTGCGCGATGATCATCACCTGTTGTGAACGGGGCGGGGACTTCCACTGTAGCCTTGCATGGGAACGGGCTGGGAAGGGGGGATTCTGAGGATGTCTTTCCGTACATCAAAGTATCAACGAGAATGTGTTACATGTAATAAAGAGATAAACTTGTGTATAAGAGGCCAGGCCTCAGGGATGCAGTTAGAGCACCTCAGAACGATACCTTCTGTCCGTTTCGTTGTGTTCTCCTCCGGAGAGAATAAAAAAACCTTGTTTCCTGCCTTCCAGTCTCCAGCGCCTGCCTCTCCAATAGTTTAACTTCTTTGTGGGTTCAAGAGGCGACATCGCCGGGCAATAATTAAGGATCTTATATTCTGGTTGGTAGTGCCCCCCCAGTTTGTAGTTTTCCACACCAGTACCTTTTGCAATTCAGATCATATCTCAAACAATGTTGGTAAAGCGCAGGCACAGGTCAGGGGTTCAGTGCATTTTCTAATGTTGTACGTAGGAGAAGTTTTTCCCACCTCCTTTCTGTATTACAAGCTAAGATGCTTTACTGTATGCGGTGGAATTAACAGATGTGGGAAGATGGCGTTTTCTAGATAAGACTGAAGGTCAAATTTTAAGATTATCCTCATGTTATAATTTAGTGACTATCGCTGCCCTAAAACTGGAACTTGGGATTAAAAGTTCATTTGCACAAAGCTTGGTGGGAGTGGTACAGTGGGTTTTTAGCCTGTTGAGAAGTGATGCTGCCTCTCTAAGGCACTTCATATGTAAGGAAAATGTTGTCTTGATGAAAGAAAAGTCTTTGTTTTTTAGAAATTTTAAGTATGCACTTGACTAACTTGAGTTAGATCAAAATGTGGAATCTTCTCTATCGCCAACCCAATTAAAGGCCTGCCTAAAACAAGCTTCATTAAATTTAAGTCATTGTCTTGAATACCATATCTTACTGTAAAAAAGGAGGTATGAAGTATTAATGAATTCTGCTACTATGAAAAGTGTGCACCCCTACATGGCATGGAATTTGAAATGTGGAATTAGGTGCTTTTGGTTTTTAAAAAGATTGGATATACTTTTGTTAAATGTTTTAATATCTAAATGGCATGGTTCCTCAAACGTACGTAACCTGTGTCAATATGGTACCCTAGACTTGAAACATGTCTTATTTGTCTGTCCTGCCTTATTATGTTGTCACAAGTTGTTGAGACCTCTTTTCTTAAAATTTTCTGTGTGACCATCAGCTGAGGCCTTGCACATGTTATGCAGTCCCCCAAATGAAATGTTTTGTACCCAAGTTTTTAACTTTTTTAATTCGTTTTAAATTTATACTGAGAATTTTAGTTTGAACTTAGGTCTTTTGATCTACTATTTCGATTGTTTGGAAGAAGGTAAGTAACCTAATTTGCTTGTATGACTTTCTGTTTTTTTTTTGTTTTATGCGGCCCTCCTAGGAGTTCCAAAGCATGAAATAAAGATCCTGATCATTACATTCAAACACAGAGACCCTTACAAATGTACCTGGAAATGCATGTTTGAACTCCTACAAGGAGTAGGAGCCTAAAGACAGGTGAATAAAGTGCTAAAACATTACAAGCTCCTCCAAAGAGGCACATCTAACCCTTCAGACCTGCCGCCAGGTCTTCAAAAGATGTTGGCCACATAACAGGTCTCTTCCCCAGCCCCAAAGAGTCACAGCAAACCATCAGCCTTCTACATCTGGCAGTGCTGATTGGAAGCCTCAGTACCCCACATCACCAAAGGCTCCATCCCACAGAAGAAGTAACGCCATCTTATGTGGTCAACTCTCATCCAAAGGGACATCTGGCAAGAAATCCAGGTTGCTTTGCTGGGAGTAGAGATGAAGCTAGGAACAGGAGTTGGGACACCAGTGAGATGCAGTTAGGGCCTTAGGCAGAAGATGTTATGTGCTAAAAAAAAGCCTCAAACGCTGCTAGCTTCTGCGCCTGTGCACATCCGTGTGTGTGTTTGCACACAAGGCACTGCTATGCCTGTTGCCCATGTTCAGTAAAATGAAACCCTTTGTATGATGGTGATAATTCCTTACAACTTGAGGGCATTCACAGCATTTTGCTGATCTCTAGAAAATTCTGGCACTGACATAATAATGGCTAGTCCTTAGCATCTTGTGGCTATACATGCTAATCCCGGCAGAATGGTGGTAATTCTTATGGCATCCATGATATGATGTGTCAATCTCAGTCGTAAGGTCGGCCCTGGCATAATGTTGATAATGCCTGGCATGTCCAGGGCATTCATGGTATGATGGTGTCTATCTCTGTCCTAATGCTGGACCTGACACAATGGTGGTCATTTCTGTTACATTGTGGTATCTTTGGCACCAATGTGCCCACTGAAGGCAGGGTGCTAGCCCAAGGCAGGTGGTTATTTTGGCAATATATCATAATGTTTGCCATGGCATTAAAGTGATAGTTTGTGGCCAATAATATACACCCCTAGCAAACGTGGGCCCAAACCTGGTATAATATGTCCATTGACATTATTGTGGTAATCTATGAGCAGTTCTGAGAATGCATGGCAAGAAGATGCCTGCCCTGGTTCAAATGTATTGATTCCTGGTATATTGTGGGAAGCAATGACATTATGGTGTCAATTTTCAAATGCAAATAATTTTAAGTACATTAAAGTTCACTAAGGCTCAGGGAAATTAGGAATTACTGCAACTGAAAACACATAATATGCACGCTAATGTGCTACGTAGACAACCCTTTTCATAAAACCCAAACGAAAACATATTTGCAGAAACAATTGGGAAAAGCCAGCTGGTTTGTTCTTCCTGCTTTATTTCTGGTAGTGCCCAATTCAGCAATTTAACATTGGTTATTGTTCCGTTTTTGTAATAAAACCACCAAATTCAAGAACATAATAAAATAAATCATTCATTGGCCCAGCATAGCATATAAAACATAGTGCAAAAACTATGCAAACCTATCCAATAGTAACAAGCATTTGCAATGCAATAGGTCTCGCATTTATGAGAGTTTAAGCTATTGGCAATGCAATAGCTTAAACTCTCGCAAATGTAAGACACATTGCAATGCACATTACTAGCTCCCATGCGGCGCTTTCACATTCATGGAGGCCATGCCACTTTCTTTAGACAAGCTGCGTCTAAAGAAAGTGGTGTGGCCTACAGTGAAAAGTGAAACTGCGACATGGGGCGCTTAGACAAAAAAGGCATCTGTTTGTCAAGTTGACACATTTATTTTTTAATAGCCCCCATGCCACGCTTTCACTTTAATAACAGCCGCGCACCTTACTTTAGACGCGGCTTGTCTAAAGAAAAGGGCAACGACATTCATGAATGTGAAAGCGCCACATGGGTGCTAGTAAACAAACAAAAAAAAGAAAGAAAATAAGTAAGTGCCGCTGCTGTTCTTAAAGCGGACCGCTCTGCTAAAAGAAGAAATAAATAAACGCGGCCGCTATGGTTAAGGCGGATTGCCATTAATAAATAAAATAAAAGCGGGCAGCATGCTGCGACGTAGTGGGTGGTATAGGGGCAAATCATTAAACAAAATAGTGCTCAGCAGATCGTGTAACAAGACACTTAAAAGGTCCAGATGTTATGGGAGGTAACAAATGCATACAAGGAAGTACCAAGGAGGGACAAACAAGCCTAATAACAACTCGGAAGCCAGTGTTTACAAAGGACAATGATACAAGCCAATTAAATATATGGGCGGGGAGTGGGTGGGGCTTCAAAGCCATACTCCAATACTGCATGCCTCGCAGCAGCGAATGCGCTGCCCAAACTTGACCTAATAAAAAAAGAGCAGGGAAAAAGAAGAGGAATGCAACTAGACATTCAAATGTGAAATTTCTGACTAACCTCGAACGGCCTGCCCACTCTCAAAAGAATCCCAGGGCGAAGGAAAGGCAGGATAGCGATTGTAAAGTCCTCCAACACCCTAACTGCATTTAATCTGTCCACCAATCCCCATTTCAGGCCCTTAGACACACACCTATCACAAAAGATATAGTGAACCAAGAAGAGGATTACACTGTGACCAGCATTCCAATGAGATCATCATTGATTTGGAAAAAGAACCCTGAGTGTCATGCTTATCAGGCTTGTCATCTTCTTCATGGTTCGGCATACCTTTTGTGATTAAAATTTAAGACCTACCCTCGATACAATAATCAAACCAAATCAGTAATAGTTGGGAAGTATTCCTATTTCGTGGCAAGTGAACTGGTCTAGAGGACGTTTGCTTTGGGAAATTTTGTAAAAGAAGCTTTATTGAAAAGTAGAACATGTATGTATAAGGAAGCATTGTTACAGTGGATTTTTATTGTGAATAATTTTTATTTAATTGTACTTTGTATGCATTTAAATGTAGTAATCTGATAAATCAATCATTTGCCTTTATTCACTTTGGAATGCCTAAGCAGAGTTTACATTCTGCTGCCTTTTAAGTTGAGATCACTATATCACATGTAGTATACTGCATAGCAAAAATATCATGCCCACTACATTGACTGACACTATACATGAGGAGATAAGAATTAATCAATGAAAGTATTGTTGTGAATCTATCTAGGACCCTAATTAGATATCCCCGATTCATGCCCTTATGTGGTTATAACAAAACATATCCTTATAAAGGCATAAGAATCATGTCCATATTTAGTCATAGCCCATTCAGTACAAATACGGCAAGACTACTCCCATAGACTCCTAGAAAGCACAACGTGTTCTTTAAACAAACCAAGCCTCCAGCAGCCCGGGAATTCCCCCTGCTTTTGTTTTGATTTGCACAATAACTCCTGGAGTCCAGAAAGAACTGTTAGTTCTTAGTGACGTCTTATGTCCAACCTTACGTCAAACACGGCACCTTTCAGGTATAAATATACCAACGTTGCCTTAAGCAAACACACGGTGGTTTGGAACAGAGCGGCTATCTACTTGCCCGATGCCCAGCTGATGCGAGTGCTGAAGGAAGCCGACCCTCCCATTTGACGCACTGAGAGAGACGCTGTCTTTTCTCCTGCCGAGAAATCCAGCTCCGGTGTTTCCAGTCACCCTTGCGGGTTGCTGGGAGATCGAGTCCTGAGACACGAGATACAAGACCTCCTTCATTCAATTACCAAGGTATGGAGCTGACTAAATCCTTAAGAGAATTCTTGATTCAGATTCTTGGCAAAAAAAAACCCAAAAAAACCTGCAATTTACTTACTCCTTTCCACGTATTAGGCTTAGGTCAGGTACACCGGGGTAGGCGTATATTAGAAGCACCAGTTGAGTACGTTAGTCAATGTTTTTATGTATGTATATATTTTATCCGTTTTAAAGTATCATATGGCTAAGAAACCATATCAATGCTTTTACAGTATTATTTCATAATACTCCTTTTACTGTACGCACTTTACTTCATGATAAGTATTGCAATTGTGGCAACTCATTTCTCTTGCATGAGAAAGAGGACTGCTCAATAAATAACACCTTTTATTTAAAACGCCCGTCTCTCTATTTCTCTGCACACTGGTGAAACTAAGTATGCACGATTGACTGAGTGAAATAGTTGTCTATTGTTTTCACACGACTCTAGAAATATACTCTTTATTCTGAGGGAGCAAAGTTGTCATGTTTATGTGGTTGTCAGAAACTAATCCCTTCTTGTCTATTCAGGGAAGTTAACTCATCCTTGTTTACTCGAGAAAGTTTCTAGGGACCTCTGAGCTAGCTGGCAAACCTAATTAAGTCTAACATAGTCAGTAGAGACCTAGATGACCTCAGTCCTACGTCTAAACTGCTGTTTATGTTATTCCAATGCGCAGAGCCTATTGGGAATATAGGAACTACACTACAGTATATGTGGAGTTAAGAGTAGTAAATATATACTTACCTTTACAATGTAGCACTAGGTGACGTGGTGGATACAATATTTTTGAAAATTTAAATTGACGACCTCAAAACGGTGACATAAACTATGTTTTAACTGCTTTAATGTGGTGGACGACAGTGGCTGCCTGTAAAATGCAGCAGGGGTGAAGTGGGCACGTACACATGCACACTCTCTTTCACACACTTACTCACACCCAGCACATACAGATGCAGCCATTCAAAATATTCACACACAAACAAACATTCATACATATACACATGCATCCATGCACCCAACATTACAATAAAAACCTTACTGGGCTGTATCTCAGGTGGCAGGAGGGAAGCCTCTGTTCTGAAGGAATGGCGGAAAACAAGATCACCCCACCTGCTCTTATTGGCTGACTTCGTCAAAGGGGCAGGGGTGGCATGCCCAGGCATCGGGCCTTGCCCCCACACCATATGTGCCACAATAGCCTACCTGTTCCTACAGTGAAAGAGTGAAGGAGGGGCAGATGGGGCAGGAGGCAGAAACGCCACTAAACACCAGGTATTTTATGTTTAAAAAAAAGAAAGGGGCGGGGCGGGCCACCCAAGCATCAGGCCTGACCCCTATTCCTAAGGGCCCACAGTTTTTCTGGCCTCCCCCGAGGGGCAGCTTGGGGGATTGACCTAAATCTTCCTACTAGGAGGCAGAGAGCCCAGTAAACTCAGGAAATTGGGTAGAGGTCTGGTGCAACGACCAGGGCCACTGACTCCGGTGTGCTGGCCGACTGTTCGATCCCCAATGCCGGAGGCAGATCAGCTCAGCATCATGTGACACTGGGCAATGGCTTACTTAATCTCCTTGACGGCCCCCAGCGCCTTGAGACCCTTATGGGTGATTAATTCGCGATTTACAAATTCCGGGTGGGCTACCTGCTTCGTGATGTGGCTCCACCCTATAATGCCCACAAGGGTCTTTCTGCCTCACACAGGGTGGAAGATTGGAGAATTTACCCCCAATCTACACACTTTGGCGCAGAAAGTCCATTGGATGGCAGTTTTGTTCCAAAAAAAAAAAAAAAACAAAAGAAACGGAAAGAAATGAGATGGGGTGGTGCCGCACCCACACCCCCAAAGCCCCAAGAGTAGTTCTGTGTCTTTGGGGACTAAAGCATCTCCATTTACATGACAACTGAGATTAAAATTTGATTCTTTTGGTTATAGTTTTGACATATGGGCAGGATTGAGATGGGGTTCATCTCAATTTCCACTAACTTGCCATGGTCAATCGCTGCATTAATCGGGTTCAGGGTCATCCGGCTGAAGAACCAGATTAACCCACTTACTGGGTCTCGGCAGCGGGGGAACCGCCCAAGCCTTCCATACCCTTCATACGTAGTAAAAGGAGACACTGGAGCCTTCGTCTGCAGGAGGAACCCAGATTTACTCAAATAGCCCGGGCTATGGAACAGAGTCCCAAGCTCATCAGAAACAAGACAGAGGAGGCTGCTGCTTTACTCCGCAGCTTAAACGCCTTTTATACTTTTTCATCTCAGTTATTTAGCTGTTACTTCATTGTTCAATCAGTGCAGTGTTTGTAGTTGATAACCAGATCCAGACGACGTTTGTAGATGGTGACCTAGTCAAGGCTTGGTACACAAATCATTGTTCACTCAGCTTGATCAAGGCTCAGTCTTTCAGGTCATTGTTTAATCACCTTGATCAAAGCCCGGTCTTTCAGGTCATTGTTTAATCACCCTGATCAAGGCCCAGCAGTCAGACCATTGTCCAGATAACCTTATCACGGTGTCAAGGATGTTTACGAGGCTGGGAGCAGGAGATGGAAAACAAATCATTTACACAGGGTGTGAGTGTCTCATGGCTTTCTGTTAAACTACAAGAACAGGGGGGTTGGGTGTGCAACAGTTCCTGGGCAGAAATACAGGCTGCAAAATGGCTGTTGTTGTGTTAGTTAGATTTTCCTCAGGCATCAGCAGAAACGACCAGGTAGGTTGTGTGGAAGTGTTTGACATGAGATGGCAATGAAAAAGCATGGAGTCTCGGTAAAAATGATGCCGATCAGAAGAACACTTTTCCTCAGACCCTCCTTTTGCCATTGAGTGGCAAATACTTTAAGAAATGTCAATGTTCATAAGGCCATCGGTTTCTTGTTGGAGCATCATCATCATATTGGCACTGTGAATGTTAGAGGGTGGAGGCTTGACGGTCTGGACACACATTGTACAGAGCACTGGCAGACATTGAAAGCACAAACAGCAGGATACCAGGATAGTTACTCCCAAGACAAGGAAGATGAGGATCCTCCACCCCTACTGGGAAAGGAGGCCCGAGATCCAGCCTGTGAGGGACCAGTTGCCTTCATCCAGTGAATTTCAGAAGAAAGGTGATACAGACGTTGGATGGCATCGTACACTGTAGGTGCGTTGTCTGGGATGTACACGCAGCAGCTAGAGTCGATCAATTTACACACACCACCACGATCAGCAAGGATGACATCTAGGACCATTCTGTTCTGGAGCATTATGAGGCATTCCGCATGCAGCCCTGCAGTGATGTTGGAGAGGGTATCAGCTGTTACTGTGATGGTGGCTTCAAGGACCCTGGTCAGTCCTCGTACAGCCCGACTGTTGGCTATGGGGCCCCACAAAAGAAGGAAACGTTTAAAGAAGTCCCCGGCCTGTTGTATCCTCAGCTGATATGACGCCCCTACGTGAGCGGCGCAGAGTGCCCTTCATTGACAGGTGATAACATCCATGGGTAGAATACATTGGTGGAAGAAGGAAGGCCAGAGCAGTTACGGGGGAGCCAAGTGTAGACGACAGTGCCACAGATGAAATAGGTGTTGGGGGATGCCTCCAGCTTCAGAGGAGATGTGGAGTTTAAAGCTTTTGTGATATCACACGTACTGGTACCAACTTTCTTAGTCCCTAGGCCATGAATGCAGACATGGCCTTGCACATTTATGACATTCACATTGTCTCGTTCATCAGGCAGTATCTTTTTTGTGCGGAATCTGGAAAATGTTTGTCGATTAGTTGAGTTGAATACTACCATCTCACTGAATTCATCTGGTGATAGTAGCATTGTGGATGAGCTGGTCGGGCAAAAAGGAGCATTGACTTGGCCAGACCTGTTCCGCCAGAAGTCATCCCGAAATGTTCCAAGGGCAGAATTGGCAGTACCACTGACAGTGTAGGCCTCCTGTATCAACATCCACCATGCAAGAGAAAACCCAGAGATGGAAAAGGGGTAGGGAAAGAATGGGACACGGTGTATCATGGAATGCGGCATCAGTCCACAAACCCAGCAGTTGGGAGTGTTCATGATCAGCTGGTGATGATGCAACATTTGGATGAAGGTGTTGAAGAATTCTGCACGGCGGGGTAATTCGTGGGCTGGTAGCGTGAAATACTGGTGTTCTGCAGGAGTCGGGGTAGGAGTTGGTGAGGTAACAGGATGGTAGATTAGCAACAGCCAACCAAGGATAGACAGGAGGAGGGAGACAAACAGCGTCACCACGGTGGCCATGAAGCATTTACTATGTCGGAGACTGACATCTAGTTTCTGTAGTCCGGTGTTTTGGACGGCTGTCATTGTGCTAAGCCAGGGACCTCTAGTGGCTGTCTGTGATTGGTGGTTGCTTCACTGGGCGCAGGTGCCAAGGGCCCTATGGCGTACCTTAGTCTGACACACCAGCACTACTCTCAGCCAGGGAAGATCACAGCCCTACAGCCTATAGGCACTTCGCGAAGTCAAGGGCAAGCGTTCCCTCGGGGGGCAAGTTGTATAGGTCGGAAGTAGGGACAGTATGGTCGGGAAACAATTGTTCTTGGTGTTGAGCAGAGTTAAGGGAGGGTTCCACCCTACCTTTCACTATGATGTCACTCTCTGCTTCCGTGGATGTAGAATGCAGTCTGGCATCGCTGAATGGGATAAACGTCGGGACTGTTTCTGTTTCTGAGTCTCCTTGTCCTTCCCTCACCCACTGATCATAGGGGAGGGGCAGAGGCACACGCCTGAAGTGCGACGAATGCACCCAATTCTTCCGACATTCTACTTTCACTGCGGTGCGGGTGGGCAGTAATACCTGACGGGGCTGTGTCCAGCAGGGGCTCGAGGCTCTTAGTCCGTTGAAAATTTTTCACCAAGACCCAATCCCCAGGTTGGATGACGTGTCCTGGGCCCTCGCTTTTGTCAGGTATGGCCTCATGCACCTGGTGATAAAGGGTACAAAAGGTATTATTCAAAATGTACAGATAATCAGTTAATACAGGGTATTTAACGTCAGACAGTTTCTTAGGCCGCGGGACACCCTATACATTGGCAGGCCTCCCGAACACAATTTCATGGGGGGATAGCCCTATTCTGGTGTGGGCCGTTGTTCTTGTGGACAGTAGGGCTAAGGCCAGAGCATCAACCCAAATGACACCTGTCTCAGCTACTATTTTGGCCATTTTAGTTTTTTGGGTTGCCATTGTGCACCTCCACTAGACCTGCTGACTGGGGGTGGTTAGCTGCATGAAATTTTTGTTTTATACCCAATGCTGTACAGACATATTCCATAATTTGAGCCGTAAAGTGGGTCCCATTGTCACTCCAGACCAAGCAGGGCAAACCGAATCGTGGGAGGTACTCTTTTAATAGCACTTTGGCGGTAGTGAAAGCGGTGCAGTCTTAGACGGGGTAGGCCTCCACTCATCGGCTGAAGGTACAGACCACCACTAGGACATATTTCAAATTGTTACATCAGTCCATCTGGATGTAATCCATTTAGAGGACTTCAAAAGGGAAGGTAGGAGAAGAGAATACTCCCTTAAGAGTAACTGTGCCTTTTCCTGGGTTATACATTAGGCAAATCATGCATGTTTTTTTTGTTGGTTTTTTTTGGTCCTCATCTCATCTTTCAAGCCTCTGCGGGTCTTACGAAGCCGCTCTTGCGATCTGTGGCCCTTCCGGCTTACCGCACTCGCTTGGGTCGTCCGACAGATCCCTTTTTGTGAGGGAACTTGGTGTAATCATTAGACCAATTATATTCATCTTAAATTTTGGCCCCAACTCACAAAAGGATGCCAGATGTTTAATGGCTTATCTTCTGCGCTCTCATAATCCAGACGGGCCATGGCAAATAAGGCCTTGAGCTAGTCCTCCCTTTTTGGTGGTAGGGGATCTTTCCGCTTCTTACAGATTTCCCTCCGGGCCAAAAAATACCAGTGACATGTTGATATCAATATTGGTGTTAAAAATTCTCGATAGTGTCGCCCACCTCTGTCCAAAATGTTGCCAGTTCTGGACACTCTAAGAAGACATGTAGGTCATTAGCTAGGTGTAGCAGACATCTTGGGCATTTGGGGGGTGGCTCTGGGGCAAACTTGGCGATCTTTGCGGGAGTATAGTAAAGTCTGTTGATGACGAAGAAGTGTTTTTTTTTCAAACAGGCAGGTTTGACATATTTATACAAGACATTTAATGAGGGCTCATATAAGGACTCTATTATTTACCCAAGGGGAGTCCACACCACTGCTAAAGGGGGGACCTCAAGATCTTCAACTTCCATCAAGTTGTTATACCAGACTGATTTCCTTCTTAATTGAGAGGGTGGATTGCCACAGCCCTTCAATCTCCCCATTCCCTCTAACTTCCCCCTTTTCTGCGTCATACCATGACACCAACTGTAGGTATTTGAATCTAGAGAACCCTGGCCCAATCTTTGCTCTTAGGTATTCCCATGGGTGTATCCCCCCAGAGTCTACTAGCTCAGCCCAAGTAGTGATGCCCGCCCTTCTTAGAGGCAACGCCAAACTGTCTCTGAGGCATCCTGGTGTTCCCGGTGCATCCCAAACTGGGGCATGGTCCGAATAATACCCTATGCCCCAGCAACATCTAAGCCTATACCATAGCTCCAAGGCCTCCCTCAAAACCTTCAGACGTACCCACTTAAAAAATTTGGGAGATCCAAACTTATATAAAAATGCCTCACCGCCTCCTCCTCCTTCCGCTCTCGCCATTTCTCCTAACAGCCTGCCCCAAGCTGACTCCTCTGGTTTGACAAGTAGCATCCGGATGCTTTTAAACTGGAATGCTGCTGCATATAGCCTAACATCAGGAAGGGCTAGCCCGCCTTTCTTTAATCTGCGTCTGAGTTTTTTCCATGCCAATCGGACCCCATTATCTCCCCACACAAAGCTCCCAATCTTGCTCTGCACCTTACTTAGGCTTTTTTTCATGTAGGTTAATGGTATAGAGGAAAATAAGTAAGACAGCTTAGGAAGAATGACCATCTTTACCAAATTGGTTTTTCCATAAATGGTTAAGGGAAGGTTCCTCCATCTACTGAAGAGGCTTTCTATTTCTTTATTGACTCTGTTGAGATTAATCTGAGGTATTTTTTCCAAATCCTTGACAATATTGATCCCCAGATATCTCAGCTCTGCGCTGACCCTTCCTGTCCACTCCAACTTCCAGCACATCACCTCTATCTTTGTTTTATTAACTAAATACCCAGATAGGGATCCAAATTCCCCCATAAGCTCCCCTACCCTCGGAATCACCGCCTCAGGGTCACTCGTGTACAGTATTAGATCATTGGAATAGAGGGCTATTTTAGAACTATATCGTTCAGATCTGAAGGGATGAATTAAATCGTCCAATCGCATCGCCTGTGCCAGTGGTTCCATATATGGATTAAATAAAAGTGCGAGATGGGACAGCCCTGACTGGTCTCTCTCTGGATATTGAAGCTCGATGTTAGTAGCCCATTTAGAAGGATTCGGGCGGAGGCACCCTGGTAACAGTTCTGCAAGGTTTGGATAAAGATGGATCGAACCCCATTGCCTTCAGACCCTCCCAAAGGTACACCCAACAGACTCTATCAAAAGCCTTGGCCGCGTCTAAAGCGACTACGGCCAAGGGTTCAGTCTTCTGAATGGCCAGATCTATATTGCCTTTTAAGAGCTGCGTCTGCTCCTGAATATGTCTTCCTGCAACAAATCCTTTCTCATCCGAGTGTATCAACTTCGGAATCAATTTTGCCAATCTCCCTGCCAATATGCCCATAAAGATCTTATAATCGGCATTCAGCAGGGAGATTGGACAGTAGGAGTCCGCCTTTTTAATTTCCTTACCGGGTTTTAAAATCAAAACGATTGTTGCCTCCTTCCAAGACTTGGGCACCCTTCCGGTTGGACAGTAGACTGAGTTAAAGGTAACTCCAATTGCAGTTATCAACTCCTCTGCGAGGAGTTTATAAATTTCACTTGGAAGTGAGTCCGAGCCTGCAGCTTTTTTATTCTTAGATTTTCTGATTTGATCGGCTATCTCCTCTAAAGTAAAGGGAGCAACTAATTCATTCCTACTTTCTTCCGACAGGGAGGGGAGATGTTTATTACTCAGAAATGGCAAATCATGCATGTTTTAACCATCTTGTCAGCATATGCTGGTATCTTAGAGTTGTACCATGTAGGTTCCAACAGTTTACATATCCCTTTTGCACTGATGTGAGCAGGACCATGGGCCATCGTAACTACTGGTAGCACGTGACTGTCAGGTAACATCCATTGTCTTTCCATAGTCGTGCGGACCCAACAACCATCAATTCCCTCCTTTGCTAATTACTCCTTCCACACCCTTAGTTCCTCAGGAGTCGTATGGGACTGAATATCAATCACACTCTGTACGATGTTTTCAACCATGCCCTCGTCTGCCACCCACCTAGCGGGACCTCCCACATACATTCCTTCCCTTTTCCTAAGAGCTGTTTGTCTGGCCATCTGATCAGCCAAGGCATTGCCTTTCCCAACATCATCTGTCACTTTCTTATGGACCTTATATTTTATAATGGCCACCTTTCTGGGGAGTATCAGGGAGTCTAACAATCGGTGTATTAGGGGGCAATGTTGAATCTTGGTCCCATGGGAAGTAAGGAAATTCCTTTCTTTCCATAACCTCCCGAAGTTGTTTGCCACCCCGAAGGAATATTGGCTGACAGTATAAATATTTACCGTCATCCCTTTGCTTAACTCACAGGCTCTAGTGAGGGCCACTAATTCCGCCGCTTGAGCAGAGCACTATAGAATCTGAGCTGTTTCTACTATTCGCCCTAATGTCATGAGGGCGTAGGCGGCTGGTGTGTTACCATCTGACCCTCTGAGACATGATCTGTCCACATACAGTGTACCTTCTGGTTCTGCTATCGGAGTATCTTGAAAGTTAACCAGTCCCTTCGTCTCCTCCTCTGTCCTTAATATGCAGTTATGTGGGTCTAAGTGGGCATCCTGAGTATCCAGTGGGAGTAATGTGGCGGGGTTTAGTACAGTGCATCTTTTGATGTTAATGTGGCTGGAAAAGAGTGTCAGTTCATATCCTGTGAGTCGTTCGCTAGTGAGTTACTGTGTCTTGGTGTTATTAAGGAGGGTATCAACAGAATGGGGGACCATCAGAGTCAGGGGGGAGTTCATGACGATCCCCGCACTCTGACAGACCATGAGGGCAGCGGTCGCCCGTAGGCATCCTGGGAGAGCCCTTGCAACAGGATCTAAGGAGGCTGAAAAATAAGCACACGGCCGATGGTGACCTCCGAACATCTGGTTCAAGACAGCGCATGCACAGCCGTCTGTCTCATGTACAAAAAGAAAAAATTGTTTGTTATAATCAGGAGTACCGAGGACTGGAGCAGTACACAGAGCCTTTTTAAATCTTGGAAAGCCTGTGCATGCTCTCTAGTCCATGGAAAGAAACTGTCTGATATGTCTTTAGTGGTGAGGGCAAGAAGAGGGTTGACCATGGCCAAAAAATTCGAAATCCACTGTCTACAGTATGAGGTTAGGCCTATGAAGGCTTGCACCTGCTTTTGTGTTCGTAGGGCCGTCATAACATTGATAATGGCTACACGATCAGCGGTGAGCAGCCTTCCCTCCTTCGAGAGGAGATGACCTAAATAGGTCACTTTCTTTGACAAAACTGAAGCTTTTTCAAAGAGACTTTGTGATTATGGAGGGCAAGGTGGCGTAACAAACAGAGAGGGCTCGACTATAGATACTGGGGCTCTCTCTGAAACCTTGAGGGGGGCGCGGCAGAATCTAAAGCTCCGCCCACCAAGGAAGAAACCAAAAAAATGTCTGCTGTCAGGATGTATAGGAATGCTGAAAAAAGCATTCTTCAGGTCTATGACAGGAAGTGCCCATCGTTAAGAGGGCTGTAATGTCGGGGACAACAGGATATTGGGAGATTGTTATTTTGTTAAGGGCTCTCAGGTCAATCACAAATCTGTATATTTTAGGGGAGAGAGCATCTCCATTGGTCTTTTTAAGAACGGGAATAATGGGACTGTTACAGATATTGCCACGTGTATCCTCCACTACGCCTTTGTCCATTAATTCAGATATTATTGTTAAAAGGGTCATTTCTGCTTCCGTGGGCAGTCGATACTGCCGGAAGCAGGGGAGAAGTGCACCTGGCTGAATGCGTACCACATGAGGGGATATGTTGAGACACCCTATATCGGTGTCTGATGATGCCCAGAGGGAGGAAGGTAAAGACTGCAACTCTGGTGGGAGGGGACATGATAGATACATAAAGGAAGCTTCGGTGGGGGAAATTGTTAGGGTTACAACTTGGGGACTACATGATATGGTCGCATACAGAGCTTTCATTAAATCCATGGCTAGCAAGTTTTCACTGCAACCTGTAGTAAGGACCACAGGAGCGTCAACATGTGCAGGGCCAATATCGAGAGGAAGGGGTTCAGAGACAGGGCTGGTCACATTCGTAGACATTCATATTGCCAGAAAGGGGTGCCTCCGGGACTGACAGTCGTGCAATAGAAGACCTGGTGGCCCCAGTATCCAAAAGAAAATTCTGATCATTCTGCACAACTGACGTTTGAACATACGGGCCCCTTTGATTCACTGGAATTTGCACTCTGGTAATACCCCTTTCCTGGCTGTCCTATGCTTCGTAGGACCCTGTCTCATCAACTACATCATAATCATCATTGTAATAAGTGCGTGTTGCTTCGTACCCATCAAACCTATTGGCAGAGCGCTGCCGGATGGGAGCGTCATCCCTGGGCCTGCGTTCTTTATCCTATGGATGGGGCAGGCCAAGGTCCCTAGTCGGCCTCCCCTCTCTGGGAGCGCGAGGCCGAGTCTTCCCAGTTCGGATGTTTTCAGCTAATACAGGACACTCATCTATCCAATGGCCGTACCCCTTACAGTAAGCACTCTGATCTGTTTGGAGGGCTCCCGTATGTTGAGGGCTGGAGGGGGTAGACTGGCGTGCCCTCAGAGGGGGTTGGGGTTGAGGTCTGAAATTCCCGCGGGCATCGGGACCTCGGGGAGGGTAAGCCTGCTGCCGAAGTGCCCTAGCCTTAAGATCCCTAACCTTCTTACTTTCCTTGTCTGTATCTTCATTTCCCTATTTTCGTGATATTGTGCCATAGCCAAGATACCAATCATAGTTTGGGCAGACCACGTACTTTCAACTTTCTTAAGCCTGTCGGAAATCTCAGGAAGCATGTTGCTGACAAATTTATCGACAAACACTGGGCCAGACCCTGGGGTCCGGGGATCCAAACCACTATGTCCTTTGTATTCTGTCTCAAAACGGGTAAAGAAGTCAGCCACATTCTCATCTTTTCACTGCCGTTTATTTTATCCCAGTTAATGACAGTTTCGTCAAAAGTGTTTTCATAAACGTCATTATTTTACCGGGCTAAATCAGGATGGCAGCTTCTGGTTTAGTCCCTCCTACTCTTTCTTCTTCCATTGCCTCTAGATCAGCCCATTTACCTCCCAACGCTACTTCATGGTCAGTATGTCGAATTTTGTCCCAAATTTCAGTGGGGACAACTGTACCAAAATGTAAGTCTATATCCTCAAGAACGAGAGTACCTGCAGATATAATCTGACCTAATTCTCTGTAAAAGGCAGCCGGATTCTTCCGGGGATCTGGTAATTGTCCTTTTAACTGCATTATTTCTGACCTTTTCCAAGGGACATGAACCCAAAGCCTGCGCCAGTGTGCCTCAACAGCCCCATGGCCATTATTTTAGGCATCGGTAAGTGCGTTAACAAAGACAGGGGCCGCTTCTCTCATTGGCATAGCCGTTTCTAGAGGGTTGTTGGAAAAAGCGGTCATATCACGGTAAGCCATTAAAGCAGACATAGCGCCAAACATCCCCTCTCCCTGAACATTGTGTTGGACAGGCCGCATGTTCGAGCTGTCCCCCCTCCCCGCAATGGGACCAGGACCCTGGCTCTCCCTGCATCCCCAGCCAGAGTCCACAAACGACCACCCGAAGTACCCTGCAATCCCTCCACTACAAGACACCAGCTCCGGACCCAGCTGGCCCGGGTCACCATCTACCCCACGACATCGACCCGGCCGCCATCTTGGGGCACTGCAGCACGAGGCCGCGTGGCCTCAACTCGACCCTAACCCCGGGCCCGGCCGGCCCCGACATCGAGGCCCCACCATCCTCCCAGGAGGCAGAGTGACCACTTGGCGAGTCAATGGGAGAAGGAATCGTCAACGGCTCTCCCCCGCCAGGTGTCGATCACCCCAGGCCGCCTGGGCGCTGGCTCCACCCCCCTGCTGGGTGTCTGGACTCCCTCATCCCGGACCTCCCGGCCCCCAGGCGCGAGGGTCCGGACATCAAAGGGGACCAGACCTATAACTGGGGCAGGACCAGACCAGGAAGGCAGTTGTATCCTGGAGTCGAGAGACCCGAGAAGAACTCATCCGTGACTTGGCCTGCTGGCGCTGCCGCGGCCCTCTGCCTCGTGAAACCATCGTCTTGGCCTGCTGGCGCTGCCGCGGCCCTCTGCCTCGTGAAACCATCATCTTGGCCTGCTGGCGCTGCCGCGGCCCTCTGCCTCGTGAAACCATCGTCTAGGCCTGCTGGCGCTGCCGCGGCCCTCTGCCTCGTGAAACCATCGTCTTGGCCTGCTGGCGCTGCCGCGGCCCTCTGCCTCGTGAAACCATCGTCTTGGCCTGCTGGCGCTGCCGCGGCCCTCTGCTTTATGAGACTATCACCTTGGCCTGCTGGCGCTGCCGCGGCCCGATCCACAGACCCTCCAGCTCGAGGATTGTGAGCTCGCCCCTTACCAATACCTGTACCGATCCGGTACCAAGACTGTCCCGCTACCCCCTTTCCCTACAGAGACTAGAAGTGAGAGGACCCCCGGGTCCAAGATATCCTGTATCGCTGATATCCTTGCCTTAAGAACCTTATATAAAGCCTTGAACTCGACTTGGTGTGGTGCCTGTTTGTGGGGAGGGAGGTAACTTGTCTGTACGATCGCCGGAGACGGTCCCCCTCGGGGATCTCTCCCTCGGTATCCGGCCGACCCTCAGGGTCCCCGTCTAACATTGGTGGCCAGCGACGGGATCCGAACCTACGCATAATCGTACAGAAAGTCACTCGCCCCACCACACACAACAACCATGTCAATAGAGAGCGGAACAACGGAAAAATTTCAGATGGAAAAATTGGAAGACTACAACCACCGGGAACTGAAGCAATATTGCATAGAACTTGGACTTCCAACCACAGGTCTTAGCACAAAGGAAGACTTCAAACGAGCCCTAGAAGCTTGGGCGGAAACGGGTACGGCCGTACCCCGAACACAAACAACCGAGACGAGCCCCGCACCAACTAAAGAAAGAGCGGATCTCTCCCTGGAAGAGATCCGAGAAAGAGAAAAAACCAGACTCCACGAATTAGAACTTGCCCGACTTCGCTTGGATGGGGAACTCAAGCTGGCAGAACAAAAAATAACCCTGGAACACTTACGGCTCAGGGAAGAGCGGGAAGACAAGCAAAGACAGAGGGAGCTAGAGGAAAAGAGACTAGAGTACGAACATGAGCGCAATCTCAAAGCACTGGAGATCCAGAAACAGAATAAAGACCTCGGGCTCCCCGAACGACCGACCCCATCTGCCTCGACCGAACCCAAGGTTCACATCCCCAAAGATGTCATCCGGGAATACCACAAGAACGATGATATCCAGCAGTGGTTTAAAGCCTATGAGGTGGCAATGACCTCCCACCGGATTCCCCGAAGCGATTGGGGAGCCGGATTATGGGGGAGGTTTGTCAACGAAGGGCGGGACGCCCTGCTGCAACTCCCGGACCAACTGATGACCTCCTACGACCACATGAAGGCCGCCCTCCTCACTCGATACGGGCTCACACCTGAGATGTACCGCCAACGGTTCCGCGACTGCAAACGGATTCCGGGTACAACTTGGGTGGAGTACGTGAACTTTTTTAGCCGAGCCTTCGAGGGGTGGATCAAGGGCAACAAAGTAACCACCTACGAACAACTCTTTGACCTTATCGTATGGGAACACCTGTCGAACAACTGCTTCGTGGAGCTCCGGCAACACCTCCTGGACAGCAAGCTAACCGACCCTCGACAACTCGCCGCCGAAGCCGACCGGTGGGAAAGCACCCGAGTTGGCCGGAGCGCACCCAGCGAAGTATCCAGATCGTATCGCCCCCGAGGGGGAGGAGGAAGTCAGGGTCGGGGGAGAGACCCCGGCCCCTCGTCACCCCCCAGAAACCCCTCGACCCCGGTTGGCCGGGGAAGCCCTGCCGTCCGGGCCGGTTTCCGGGCCAACATTACGTGCCACAGGTGCCAGCGACCCGGCCACTACGCCAGTGATCCCAACTGCCCAAAGAATCCGAACACTACTCCCCGCCAAGTTGCAGCGGCGGCCCTAGGGGAAGAAATAATCCCGGAAGACCAAGAGGAGTACGAGACCGATCCCTCTGAATGGGCACCCGCCGCCATGGCACTGGTCTGCTTAGGGGAGAGAGACATGATTCCGCGGGCCCCCCTTCCCGCCAACACACAGAAGTACGGTCAATGGGTCAACATCAATGGCCGCCGGGCGGAAGCCCTCCGCGACACCGGGGCCAGTGTAACGGCGGTCCGACGCCACCTCGTCACTCCAGACCAAATCTTGCCGAACATTCTTTGCCCTGTTCGATCAGCCGACAACTCCGAAAGCCTATGCCACATGGCCTACGTCCCCTTCGAGTGGGGAGGAGTAACAGGGATGTTAAAAGTAACTGTCCGCGATGATGCCCCCGTGGACTGCCTCCTAGGAAACGACCTTGAAAGCTCTCCCTGGGCAGCTGTCGAACGGAGGGAGCACCTGGGGATGCTTGGCCTCCCCGAATGGGTCTGCGTCACGACCCGGTCCATGACCGCCCGCGCGGTCCCCAGCCCAGAAGAGCCCGAGTGGCCAGAACCTCCTCCCGCGCTCATCCCAGAGGAGGCCGCCCCAGAAGCCATTCCCTTGACCCAAACCGAAGAAGGACCCGACCAGCTTCGGGACGTCCCTGACCTGGCACAATGGCGGCAGGGGGGAGGCCCCACGCAGGAACAATTCCGGGCCGAGCAAAAAACCTGTCCTTCTCTCGAAGGACTCCGGCAGCAAGCCCTGGCCCAGAGCACCGGGGATACCTCGGGGGCCCACTGGATCTACTGGGACCAAGACCTGCTCTACAGCGAGCAGAAAATTGCAGAACTAGGGGCCAGTCGGGTGCTGGTGGTGCCCCTTCGCTTCCGAGACTTTCTCCTGAACTTAGCCCACGATGTCCCCCTTGCCGGACACCTGGGGCAGGATAAAACCTACGACCGCCTGGTGACCCATTTTTTCTGGCCCCACATGCGGAAGGATGTCACCAACCACTGCAAGGCCTGCCCCACCTGCCAGGCCAGCGGAAAAAGTGGCCGAAAAATCAAAGCACCATTACAACCCTTTCCTGTCGTCACCACCCCGTTTGAACGAGTGGGAATAGACATTGTGGGGCCCCTCGACCCTCGAACAGCCCAAGGACACCGGTTCATCCTGGTCCTTGTAGACCACGCCACCCGCTATCCCGAGGCCATCCCTCTTCGGACTGTGACGGCCCCCGTGGTGGGCCGGGCCCTGATGGGGATCTTCTCCCGGGTGGGGTTCCCCCGGGAGGTCGTCAGTGACAGGGGCACGAACTTTATCTCCAGATATATGAAGTCCCTCTGGCAGCAATGCGGGGTCACCTACAAATTCACGACCCCCTATCACCCGCAAGGAAACGGACTGGTCGAGAGATTCAACCGCACCCTCAAGGGGATGATTATGGGTCTAGAAGAACCCCTTCGACGCCAGTGGGACGTACTGCTGCCATGCCTCCTGTTTGCCTATCGGGAGGTCCCGCAGAAATCCCTCGGCTTCAGCCCCTTTGAACTACTGTACGGACACCCCGTCCGGGGCCCCCTCAGCCTAGTCAAGGAAGGTTGGGAGCAGCCTCCCCAGAAAACTCCCCCGGACATCTACCGGTATCTCCTGGCTCTCCGCAACCAGACCCGGCGGTTCCGAGACACCGCCAAAGCCAACCTCGAGGCCAGTCAGGAGGACATGAAGAGGTGGTACGATCAGCACACGTCCTCCATTGAGTTCGAACCTGGACAACAGGTCTGGGTGATGTCCCCGGTTGAGCCCTGTGCCCTCCAAGACAGATGGTCCGGGCCCTTCAAGGTAATCGAACGCAAGGGGCCCGTCACCTATTTAATCGACATGGAGACTGCCCGGAACCCCCTACGGGTCCTCCATGCCAACAGGCTCAAACCCCATTTTGTGCGATCCGAACTCAGCCTCCTGATGGCTACCGATACTGGGACAGAAGAAGACTCCGAACCCCTTCCGGACTTACTGAGGGCCCTCGAGCAGGATGGCTCAGTGGAAGGGGTCCAGCTCTCCGAGGCCCTGTCCCCGGAGCAACGCCAAGACTGCCAAACGCTCCTGAGGCAGTTCGCCTCCCTGTTCTCCCTCACCCCCGGAGTCACCCCCTGGTGCCTCCACGATGTGGACACCGGGGACAGCCCTCCTATTCGACACCGAGCATACCGCGTACCAGACCGGGTACGAGCCTGCATCCAGACCGAGGTGTCCAAGATGCTGACCCTAGGAGTGATCGAACCCTCAGACAGTCCCTGGGCGAGCCCAGTCGTCCTGGTTCCCAAGGCAGCTGCCCCGGGCGTTGCCCCTGAGCTCCGGTTCTGCGTGGACTATCGAGGGCTGAATGCAGTTACCCGGACCGACGCTCATCCCATCCCCCGGGCAGACGAGCTAATTGACCGGATGGGGGCCGCCCGCTACCTGAGCATCTTCGACCTAACAGCGGGCTACTGGCAGATCGGCCTCACCCCTAGGGCCCAAGAACGATCCGCCTTCTCTACCCCAGACGGGCACTACCACTTTAAAGTCATGCCCTTCGGCATGAAAAACGCCCCGGCAACGTTCCAACGGCTGGTAAACCAGGTACTGGCGGGCCTGGAAGACTTCAGCGCCGCCTACCTGGACGACATTGCGGTGTACAGCCACCAGTGGACCGACCACCTCCGCCACCTGCGGGAGGTTCTACACGCCCTCCAGCAAGCCGGGCTCACCATCAAGGCCAGCAAGTGCCAGGTTGGCCAAGGGTCCGTGACCTACCTGGGACACCAAGTGGGAAGCGGGCTGGTGGCCCCTCTCCAACTCAAGATTGCTGCCATCCAGGCCTGGCAACCCCCTACGAGCCAAACGGAGGTCCGGGCCTTCCTGGGGCTCACCGGATACTACCGGCGGTTCGTGAAGGACTATGGCAGCATCGTGGGGCCCCTCACAGAGCTCACCTCCAAAAAGAGCCCCAAAACCGTCAACTGGACCCCGGACTGCCAATCAGCCTTCGAGAAGCTAAAGACCGCCATGTGCACGGCCCCCGTGCTCCAGGCTCCCAACTACAGCCGGGAATTCATTGTGCAGACGGACGCCTCCGATCATGGTGTGGGGGCTGTCCTCTCCCAACTCAACGCCGAAGGGGTCGACCATCCGGTGGTCTTCATCAGCAGACGCCTCTTGCCCCGAGAACAGCGCTGGAGCACCATTGAGAGGGAGGCCTTCGCCGTAGTCTGGGCACTCAAGAAGCTCCGGCCATACCTCTTCGGCACCCACTTCCGGGTGCAAACAGACCACCGACCCCTGCAATGGCTGATGCAAATGCGGGGGGAGAACCCGAAGCTGTTGCGCTGGTCCATCTCCCTGCAGGGGATGGACTTCACGGTGGAACATCGTCCAGGCCAGGACCACGCCAACGCCGACGGCCTGTCATGCTTTTTCCGCCTCAGCGAGGAGAGTCCCCAGGAAGATGGCTGACTCTCCCCGCCTTCAGCTGGGGGGGACGCATGTTGGACAGGCCGCATGTTCGAGCTGTCCCCCCTCCCCGCAATGGGACCAGGACCCTGGCTCTCCCTGCATCCCCAGCCAGAGTCCACAAACGACCACCCGAAGTACCCTGCAATCCCTCCACTACAAGACACCAGCTCCGGACCCAGCTGGCCCGGGTCACCATCTACCCCACGACATCGACCCGGCCGCCATCTTGGGGCACTGCAGCACGAGGCCGCGTGGCCTCAACTCGACCCTAACCCCGGGCCCGGCCGGCCCCGACATCGAGGCCCCACCATCCTCCCAGGAGGCAGAGTGACCACTTGGCGAGTCAATGGGAGAAGGAATCGTCAACGGCTCTCCCCCGCCAGGTGTCGATCACCCCAGGCCGCCTGGGCGCTGGCTCCACCCCCCTGCTGGGTGTCTGGACTCCCTCATCCCGGACCTCCCGGCCCCCAGGCGCGAGGGTCCGGACATCAAAGGGGACCAGACCTATAACTGGGGCAGGACCAGACCAGGAAGGCAGTTGTATCCTGGAGTCGAGAGACCCGAGAAGAACTCATCCGTGACTTGGCCTGCTGGCGCTGCCGCGGCCCTCTGCCTCGTGAAACCATCATCTTGGCCTGCTGGCGCTGCCGCGGCCCTCTGCCTCGTGAAACCATCGTCTTGGCCTGCTGGCGCTGCCGCGGCCCTCTGCCTCGTGAAACCATCGTCTTGGCCTGCTGGCGCTGCAGCGGCCCTCTGCCTCGTGAAACCATCGTCTTGGCCTGCTGGCGCTGCCGCGGCCCTCTGCTTTATGAGACTATCACCTTGGCCTGCTGGCGCTGCCGCGGCCCGATCCACAGACCCTCCAGCTCGAGGATTGTGAGCTCGCCCCTTACCAATACCTGTACCGATCCGGTACCAAGACTGTCCCGCTACCCCCTTTCCCTACAGAGACTAGAAGTGAGAGGACCCCCGGGTCCAAGATATCCTGTATCGCTGATATCCTTGCCTTAAGAACCTTATATAAAGCCTTGAACTCGACTTGGTGTGGTGCCTGTTTGTGGGGAGGGAGGTAACTTGTCTGTACGATCGCCGGAGACGGTCCCCCTCGGGGATCTCTCCCTCGGTATCCGGCCGACCCTCAGGGTCCCCGTCTAACACATTGCCTCTTTTTATTTGCGACCTAAGGTCTATTAATCCGGTGGGTATCTGCATAAGCGCATTCTCAAATCTTTGCATGACCAGGGTACACAGGTATTCAGCCCAGGTGGTCTGTTCCATAATCGTCCACTGGGAAAAGGTGGACCATATTTCTTTAAAGGTATAAATATTCCCATTATTTATCCAACATTCACACTGTTGCCTCTGTAGGTCATTTTCTCGTAGGGACGAAAAGCTGACTGCATAGCGCAAGGAGACTAGTCGGGGGGAATTCAACAATTTATATTAATCCTGCTTAACTGTAGACCACGGGGAAGTAGGAAAAGGGCATGTAGGGATAAAGCCGCAGGGGTTGGGCAGATGGAGACTTTTTGTCATTCCCGTAGCGAGTACAGGGTTAGCAGGCGGTGTCATAGGAAAAATTGGGACAGTTGGTGTCACAGGGAGAACAGTAAGAGGGGCAGTGGGGGCAGGAGTGGGCTGTGGCGGGGGACATGCGGGGTGTGAGGCGTCAGGGCAGGGTACATTGGGGCATATGCAGGAGGGCTTTCTAGCATGGTATCAAGCAAGGAATCACCTTCTTCTCCCCCTTCCATAGGGCCCTTTCCTTTCGCCTCAAGAGCTGGATAGCATTTTTGTCCCAGGCCCCATGCTCCCTATCGGCTATTTCTACTGATTTTGTCATTTGATTTTGTACATTTTCCCTGGTGTGGTCGGCCATTGACATACGTTCTTGTTTTCTTTCTTGAGCCTTCTGCTTTCTAGCTCTCTGCTCTATCTCTTTCCTCCAAAATCGGACAGATTCAAACATAGACGGGTGCGTTCTTCTTTTCATTAATTGTTCCTCTAAGTTGGCGAGAACTTGGGAATTTAATTCCGTGTTACTTTGTTTCGTATATTTTACCCAGAATGAGGAAAGAATTATGGCAGAAGGGCCATGTTTAACATACATCGTATGGCCAGGGGTCTCTTCTGGACAAGCCGCCTTCAGCTGGGAGTCCTGCGTACACATACAACAACATAATCTCTTGAACTTACTATTGACTGGCATGCTTGAAAACAGATAACAGACACCAGCGGGTTTTAAAACTCACCTCACTTGCTTGGCTTTTGCAAAAGTCAATAACAACAGAATCATACAGAACAGACACCAGCGGGTTTTAAAAACTCACCTCGCTTGCTTGGCTTTGGCAAAAGTCAATAACAGCTTGGCTTTTGCGAAAGTCAATAACAGAATTATACAGACTTGGTGGGTGATCAGTCCACCCTTACCTTACAGGGGTAGTTCTCATCTGCAGACGTAGGGCTGTGTCTTGCTCCAGAAATTATTTTCTAGGGGACTCCAGCGAGAACACAATCATGTGGCCCAAACTGGGTGGGGAGGAACAGCGGGCGAGTCGTTCAGCTTACCGGATTGCAAGAATCCCTCGGGTAGGGTACCTCCGTCGGAGCCTCTCTGTGCACCTCCTCACATCCACCGGGCCTGACCTTCGTGCTTGTGGAGTTCCTGTTCGGGCGCCATTTGAAGAACTGGATTAACCCACTTACTGGGTCTCGACGGCAGGGGAACCGCCCAAACCTTCCATTCCCTTCATACGTAGTAAAACGAGACACAGGAGCCTTCATCTGCAGGAGGAACCCAGATTTATTCAAATAGCCCAGGCTCTGAAACAGAGTCCCAAGCTTGCCAGAAACAAAACAGAGGAGGCTGCTGCTTTACTCCACAGCTTACAAGCCTTTTATGCTTTTTCATTCTGGTCTTTTGGCTGTTCGTTCATTGTTCAATCAGGGCAGTGTTTGCAGTTGATAACCAGATCCAGACGACGTTTTTAGATGGTGAACTGGTCAAGGCTTGGTACATAAATCATTGTTCACTCGGCTTGATCAAGGCTCTGTCTTTCAGGTCATTGTTCACTCAGCCTGATCAAAGCCCGGTCTTTCAGGTCATTGTTTAATCACCCTGATCAAGGCCCAGCAGTCAGACCATTGTCCAGATAACCTGATCACGGTGTCAAGGATGTTTACCAGGCTGGGAGCAGGAGATGGAAAACAAATCATTTACACAGGGTGTGAGTGTCTCACGGCTTTCTGTTGAATTGCAAGAACAGGGGGCAGAAATGCAGGCTGCAAGATGGCTGTTATTGTGTTAGTTAGATTTTCCTCAGGCATCAGCAGAAGCGACCAGGTGGGTCGTGTGGAAGTGTTTGACACGAGATGGCAATGAAAAAGCAATGGAGTCTCGGTACAAATGATGCCGATCAGAAGAACACTTTTCCTCAATTCCGAGTTACATAGTTCCTGGAGCAAACAGCTCACAGGGTCGTGTGAGAGCAGGAGAGACTGTGAGAATCACCTCAAGCTGGTTTTAGGTGATAAGGAAAAAACAGATGGTGGCCATATCTGAAAATTACAGAAATCTGATCCAATACAGAGCCTAGTGCACGTTTCAGTAAATGCGCACCGAAGGAAAAATGCAAAGGAAAAGTTGAAGAACCTGGGGGAGAGAAGCAGGCGGAAGAGTTTTCTGCACAGATCATGATCTGGTTGGCTGAGTTCCAGCTGGTGAATCGAACCCGCCTGCAGGCCAGCGCTAGCAAGAGCCAGTCCACGGCTTGTAGGTCTCTCCTCCGTGGACTGCCAATACTGCATTGCTTGACTATTTTTCTTCTTTTTTTTTTTTGCTAGGGCATCGTTTCAGGTTCAGATATATCAATCATCACCTTCCACAACACCATATATATTCATCAGTCATTGGTAACAAACTTGGCAACAAGTGCGCAAGCTATCCCATTGACCTTTTACCTTTGAAGGGAAAAGGTCATGTTAGTCAAATACATACAGTAAATAACTACATTTACTCCACCTGTCTTCATCCGGCTTCTCCTCTCCCTTGTCGCCAACCGGTTCCTGGGTTAAAGAAAAAATGGTCCGTGCAGTGCAGCTAGGTCACGGAGGAGGCTGTGGATCATCTATCTGCACACCAGTGTTGATGCCTCCTTCTTCCTTACTACCAGGCGGTTTCGCGAAAACAGAAGAACATTTTTAAAACAGCTCAGGAGCCTCCAGCAGCCCTGGATGCCACCTAGTGCATGTGTCCCTGGGAACAAACCAAACATCACAGAGTCGGCAGTGATGCATGAATTAGGTATTCAGGCCCTCATCTCCATGCCTAGGGCCTTCAGCAGGTCCTGTGTGTACGTGCACTTCCAGAAGAGATGGTATGTCATCTCATCCACGGTGCACCCTCTCGGGCAGGACTTGTATCGGTTGAGTCCTCTTGCGTGCATGAAGGCTCTCACATGAAAGTCCTCCTTGGATGGCCATCCAGGCGATGTCTTTATGCTGGTTTGTCAGGAGCTTGAATGTGATGTTTCCCCACACGTGGTCCGCTGTGGCAGAGAGTAGGGTGCCGATCGGTTTACTGATGTCCGTTGCTTTTATCTGGCATTGGACAAGCTTCGGGGTCTTTTGTTTTTTTCTCTCTACTGTTCATGTGTGTCCTCACCCCCATTGGCCAGTGCTTAAAACAGAGGTTTTTACGTGGGGTCCGGTATGCTGCACAGTTACACCTGTAAGCCCTCTCTATTTCTCAATGTGGTTAACACATTCACTTTGGTTCATTTGTAATGCAGTCATATTTATACGCTCTTCACCTTCCATTCTTTATCACTCATCACGCTGCATCATTAGCACAATAAAACCAAATTGATTGGCTTTGACAACATATTTGTTAAACTTGCAACCAACTCAGAAGTCCTCATTAGGTCTGTTCTACCGACAGCTTAAGCTGTCTGTTGGCCAGACCTATTGTTTCCAACACACATAGAGTAGGCTTTAAATCAAATTCTTACTCATGACTGCATGACTTTTTTGTTACCTCAAGTATCTCCTCTTGATTTGATGATTTTCCTCCCTATTCATGTGTTTGTGCTGCCCTAAAGCATTTCGGTCTCACAGTACTCTGATTGGTTGATATGTACCCCTCCACTGCTGATGCTGCTTGCTTTCATGGCGCTACCTTTTTCTTTCACTTTACGCCCTTCATGGAGTGTATGTGTTTTCTTGCTCTGTCTTCATTGTGATGCTTTTCCCTTCATTTACCCCTCTCTCTCACTTTCTGTGTTGGTTCCCCCACACCGCCCAGCTCATTCTTTGAATCCTATACCTCACCCCATTCCCCTGTAGGTTTACTCTCACTTTATTTTTTTTAATTCTTGACCCCTGCCACGTTATCACCAGGCATCCATCTTAAAATGTCTTCTGAAAGTTTCAAGAATGCTGTCCACAACTGTACATATGAATGCTTGGCTGCACCCGGGAATGAAATTTTACTATTTTAACTAACTGAGTCAAAGATGGCTGCTGTGGATGCAGACACATTCACTACATCTTTCAGCAACATTTGTTAACACATTACAAATGAATTCAAATATGGCTGCCTTGGGTGCACACGTATCAAAGGCAGCCATATTTAATGCGTTTGTAATAATTTAATATATCACATTCCATGATGGACATTGCAGATGTGTGCACATTCACAGGGTGTATTTATTCCTGCAAACAAATAGCAAAGCCAACATTTTGCACTGGCAAGACATATTTGCTTTGCCAATGCGTATTCATTTTTGCCATTTGTTAATGCTAGAATTATGCCGGAGAGAAGCTGAAATAGTCTGTGGCTTTAAGACCTCAGAGAGCTTCTTGTAGCTTGTTAACTGACCACAGACAATTTTCCCTGACTAGTCACTGACTCTTCCGGGGTGCAAGCCTACCTCAAATATTTTCTTTTTTTTTAAAGGGGCAGATTTACAAGCCCCTTGCGTCATTTTTGCACGCCCGTTGCGTCACTTTTTGTGAGGCAACGATGGTGTAAAAATACGGCCCATTTACAACATGAGGTATCTAGGGAGATGCGTCACGTTGTATAGCCCTGCGTTACATTATACCCGAGTCAGGTATAATGTATGCAGGGTGGGCATTCCCACTTAAAATAGCCTTGTGGAAGTGACACGGTGATATCTACAAGATTTCACTGCGCCATTTCTAGGATGCCACTGCATCAAACCCTTAAGCCTTCTTCAAGCAGGCGTAAGGAGTGATGCAGTGGTGTGAAAATAGGCCTCTCCATGCATTGCGGGAGCTGCGGCGTGCTTGCGACACAACTCCAGCTGTGTGTGACTTTTGAGTTAACATCTGTCAATCCTTGCACGACGGTGCGCTGTATTGGAAATACAGTGCATCCATGGTGGTGCAAGGGTTTCTCAGGATGGGGCAAGATTTACGAGAAACTGACGCATCTGTAGAGATGCGTCACTTTCCCTGCACCTTCATACGAAACCCTTGCACCACCATGGATGCGCCGTATTTACAATACGCCGCACCATGGCGCAAGGATTGACAGATGCGTCAGAAATTCAGACCCACCTGTTGGCCCGAAAGTGATGCATTACTAGAGTTGCTCATGAACGAGACGCAGCTCCAGCAATGTACCACAACAGATAGGTGAGTCCCATTCAAAAAGCCCTGAATCATTCCTTACACCAGGTCTGAGCAGGCGTAGGGATTTTGACGCAGTGAAGGCATAGAGTGATGCAGTGAAATGTTGTAAATTTGACCACATCAGTTCTACATGGCTTTTTGCGTGGGAATGTCCACCTTGTATACATTATACCTGACACAGGTATAATGTAACACAGGGCTTTACAAAGTGACGCATTTCCATAGATGTGTCACATTGCAATTGGCCAAACGTGGTGCATGGGTTACGCCGTCGCTGCGTTACAAAAAGAGATGCAATGGCTGCGCAAAAGTGTTTCATGGGGCTTGTAAATCTGCCCCAAACTTTTTAAACACTTTCACTGAATATAAAGGAAACTTTGTAAAACGAAGCTCTGGTATCCTGTGCAAATAATAGGATGGATAAAATGTGTCGAGCAAGAGAAGGTTAACGCTATCAATTCATTACTCGAAATATGCGGCCTGTCATGACTAATACAATCATATATCAGCAAAGTGTCTCCTAGAGCTTAAGCCTGGTCTGTCCAAAAGAAGTGTAGGCATTTGTGATAGAACTTTCAGAGCAGTCAGGGGAGGGCAACACCCCGGCACCCCCTTGTTAATCACATCCGTGCAGGAATTGAAACCGTATGTTAGAGCCATGGTGGTCCCGCAAAATATAAGCTCATAAAGGATTCTTTTTTTTATTTTAATGTAACATCATCATTCAGGTCTTTGAATGGGCAATCATAACTTCTCTATCTCGCGGGCTGACAGAGTGCTTTTTCACGAAGGGAAATTTGATGAACCAGTGAAATGTAACATACTTCTACCTGATAAATGCGAGGCCTATGAACTTTGAACCCGCTCCGGCCTTTGTTGCTAGTGACCTCGTTTCAGTGATTTATTCTCTTTTAATGGCTGTATTAGCGGGAGGTAGCAAATACTGTAGATTCGTAAGTGCACAAACACACTGGTGAGATTACCAAGGAACCGCCATTGCCTAGGCTGCAAAGTTTGTTTTGAAAATATTTCCAGGCAAATCTCAATTCTAGGCATCGATAGTTTGGTGCTACAAATACTGAACGGGTTTTTTCTATACATCATGGTGCTAACTAATGTGTAAGTAAGTGCCTATCCGGGGAGGCACAAACACAGTTCATGACGTTTAAAATGTAGTTGATGATCCTTAAAAGTAAGTATAAAAAATGTTCTTTCTTATCTATGTAACACAAAACCCATGTGTACAAAATGAATGGGAAAATGACATGAAAACGAGCAAGCCAATGTGGAAAATCCAATATCCAGTGGGTCTGCTCACTCTCAGTAAGAGATTTAGGGAATCCATGGCATTGGTTCATTTTCTGAAAATACATTGAGGTATATTTTTAGAAGTGTTTTGTTTCAAAAGAGCATTAATGATTTCCAGTTTACAGAGATATGCCAGTTCAAGGGACTAATAGAATCTATTCCGACACATAGCTCACGGGTTAGAATCCATAAGGTGATAAAATGAGTGGCATTTAGATTTGTAACAATAAATATCTACTGTCTGTGCCAAGATGCCACTCTGTGACAATGTGCTATGGACACACCTGTGTTATATTTGGATTTTCCTCACAAAAAGCACAGAACCACAAAACGCTGTTAATTGTCAGGGAATATTCAGCTGCGCTTAGTTTAACCCAGCTTTACTCTTTTTCCACTAGGACCCTCAATCAGCAGTTGTTCAGCATTTCATGGTAACACCACGATGTTGGTAATTGTTTTGCCACAGCCAGTGATAGTGAAAGTGCCATGAATTTTTAAATAAGTAATACATGACATATAAACCCATTGGTCTTATTCACAAAGGTAAGTTTGCAGGTGTAGTTCTCCTCACATGTAGATCCACACACCTATCGTAGATCTCCTTATGGATATCAATTATAATTTAATTTGCAGATTTACACCTAGATGTGGACTGACAAGTCTCCACCCTCTCAAATTACGTGTTTGAAATCATATAGCACAAATCTATCTGCAAAGCAATGGATCGTTGTACATTAGATGACGGGTGGCAGACTATAGTGGATCATGTACATAAAGTGGGTAATACACATTTTGCACACAATTAGGCACAGGGAGAATAAAGATTCGATTACGAGCTTGGCGGTGCAGGAGCCCGCTTCCTCATCGCCAAACCCGTGGTCAGGCCACCACCAATATTACAAGTTTCCTCATGTCTTGCAGGCTGTGTTTGGTGCCACGGCGGTGGCTCTGAAAATAGGCAATGGGAATGCCAAAAACAGTTCTTACACGGCATGGACTATCAAGTCCATGCCATGCAGGAACTGGGGTGCATGTAACTGAGGGACACATGGTGTGCACCCCTGCATGTATCCCCATGCACATGAGCAATAGGGGGCCTTGTAGGTCCCCCTTTGTTTCAGGACCACCAGCTTTTTCAGGGAGCAAAGACCACCATGACACCACAGGAGGTCCTGAAACTCATAATATGCTTGGTGGGGTGGCAGTTGCTTCACCAGCATATTACTCAGGCCCTGACCTCCATGCCAATGCCAGGGAATTGTGGTTCTCTGGCGGTGGTGCCGTTGCAAAATCGGTCCAACCGCCTAACTTATAATCGGCCCTAAGTGATTTCCTCAGAATTATAGGGCATAACATTTTATTTTTGTTACTCCATCATCTGCTGCATAATCTGCAGATTGTATGTGACAAATGTGGTAAATCTATAATTATGCCAAAATAGCAGCATCCACATAAACTCATAGTACCATTGGCCCTGGCTATGCAATAGAACGCAATGACCCACCGGAAGATATAAGGGCCTAACCTACTAGAGATAAATTTTCTATTTCTGACCTGGCTAGAGGGGTGCTGCAAAGTGGTGACCTGGAATTCCCTTCAAAGTTTTGCAAAGCATTACTGTTTGGAATTAGATGTCAGGCACAAAAGCCACTTTGTTCGCTCAGCCCTTCAAAATTTTTGGGTATAACCAGCCATGTGGTCCGGTATTGCTTGGAGAATCTTTTTAAAAGGTGAGGGATCAACAAGTAGAAGTATCAATCAGAAGAAAAAGTTACTTTACGAGGATGTCTTCTGGAGTGTTTGATCCTTCGACAAGTGCTGGGTCACCATCTTCTCTCACTTGGGAGTATCATACCACCCACACTCCAGGAGATGCTGTTCTGTCAACAAAGGGTGATTTAAAGCCTCTGCCTTGTCCCCTGAAGTCCTATGCAGAGGTGTCAACTCCTTCATAAACGCATTACTGTTTATCAGTCTTCTTTCCTACTTCATATGAAAGATCTTTCCACTAACGAAAGTAGACGAGTAGGCAGTGAATAACCCACTGTTGGCAGTTCTTCAGAAAATTAGAGAAGCTGAGCTGGCCAGTGGCCTCCTATAATTCAATGGTATTTATGAAGTCAAATTAAAACATGCATTTGCAACACCATTAGGTCTCGTCTATGCAAGAAATATTGTCTTTGCAAATGTGTTTTAGTCATGCTGTCTCTGCTCTATACAGGGGCGGCTCCTCAATGTGGCAGAGGTGAGTTGCCCCACTGCTTTCTCGCAGTGCGAGAAGCAGAAACATAAAAGGATATTATGAATACCATTTTATGTTTCTGCTTCTCACACTGTGAGAAAGCAGAATAGTTTGGTTGGGGGCCGGCGGGTAGGCTGTACTGCTCTAGGCAGGGAAGGAGGGCTTGCACACTCTGAGGGCGCTGACTGTTTGGTCGGCTCCAGGGCTGACCAAACCAGTCATACGCCCTCTGCATTTTCTCCATGTAGGCTGCACGCAGCCTACATGGAGAAAATGGCCTCCCCATAGACGCCTGTGTGATCGGCATCCCAACCAATCACATTGCTGCCATTGCAGTGTTGTGATTGGCTTAGGGGAGGTAAGGGAGGCTGCCTGGGCTGCTTCCTGTGAGGAGCAGAGAGGACGCGGGACCGGACCGGGCCGGTGAAGGTTAGTTAACTTTTTGTTTTTAAAACAAAATTAAACCACCCCTCCCTGCGTGACCCCATTCCAGAGCGGCCCCGCCACCCGCGAGTTATGCCGTCCATGACTGACTCTATATTTCACCTAATACCTCTCGCAATACATCTTCTACCTCCACTCTCTCACTCATCCCTCATCTACTGACTCATGACTCATCTACTACTATGATCTCCAAAATAATCCTTTCTACACTCTTTCCTTCTCTATCCCTCCTTGGATCACCCCAAAACTCATTTTAATACTATGATCTCCCAAACAACTCATCTAAATTCTTCCCTCATTTAAACTCATTTAAATTCTTCTATCACTTATCGCTCTTTTGATTCATCCCAAAACTCATTTTACAACTATGATCTCCCTAATCCATTTCTAGAGATGCTTTCCTCCTCCATCTCTCCTTATACTCCTCCCAAACCTCATCTTACTACTATTATCTCCTAATAAACACTTTCTAGACTCTTCCCTTTTCTATCCCCCATTATCCTTTTCAATCCAACTATCAGACTCACATGTCCACCACTCAAATTAACTCAAATTTCACTATACTAATTCTTTTTGGGTTCTGGAGTAGCATGCTACTCGCCAAAAAGCCCTTTGGCTCCTCATCAGGGGTAGTAAGCGCTATATAAATGCAATTACAATACAAAATAGAAAGTAATAGGGAATTTTAGGAAAATCTATTTCAAACTAGCTGTACCCGGCCACGCGTTGCTGTGGCTCAGTCTGGTTAAATGGAAGAGAAAGAAAAGAGTAAGCGCACGTTTATAATATGTTTAATTTCACAATGCTTGTGGGTATACAATATGTTTTTGTGACTATTGTCTCTATGCATCCCTTGTAGTTGTTGCGCAGCAAGCAAATCAATAGGGTCTGTTCGGCCTTTCGATTAAAAACATGCGCGTATTGTATACATGCGTATTCTATTCCAACGCTGTGTATATATAAACACGCGCTTATGATGCAAAGTGAACTAACTCCTACCCCTCCCTCCAACCACTTCCCGTCTGCCATCCTGACACCAACTGTCCATCCTAATATATGTATACTATTGTCTCTATGTGTCCTTTTTTAATGTTGCAAAGTGAACCAACTCCTCCCCCCTCATTCCACCCACTTCCCGGTCAGCCATCCTGACACCAACTGTCCATCCAAATATATGTAGACTATTGTCTCTAAGCGTCCCTTGTAGTTGTTGCGCAGCAACCAAATCGATAGGGTCTGTTCGGCCTTTCGATTAAAAACACGCGCGTATTGGACACGCGCATATTCGAATCCAACGTTGTGTATATATAAACACGCGCTAATGTTGCAAAGTGAACCAACTCCTCCCCCCTCTCTCCACCCACTTACCGGTCTACCATCCTGACACCAACTGTCCATCCTAATATATGTAGACTATTGTCTCTATGCGTCCTTTCTTAATGTTGCAAAGTGAACCAACTCCTTCCCCTCCCTCCACCCACTTCCCGGTCTCCCATCCTAACACCAACTGTCCATCCTAATATATGTAGACTATTGTCTCTATGCGTCCCTTGTAGTTGTTGCGCAGCCACCAAATCAATAGGGTATGTTCGGCCTTTCGATTAAAAACACGTGCGTATTGGACAAGCGCGTATTAGAATCCAACGTTGTGTATATATAAACATGTGCTAAATCGAATCCAACGTTGTGTCAAAATTCCAAAGCAATCTGTGAAGAACTTTCGGAGATTTAAGATTTTGAACAAACGAACATTGACATTTTTATGTGTCTGTTCGGGCTTTCGATTCAAAACACGCGCGTATTATACACGTGCGTATTGGAATCCAACGTTGTGTATATAAAAACACGTGCATATTCGAATCCAACGTTGTGTCAAAATTTCAAAGCAATCAGTGAAGAATTTTCGGAGATTTGCGATTTTGAACAAATGAACATTTACATTTTTATTTATATAGATTTAAAAAACAATTACAGTACAATGTTAATTGAAAGTTGCTATGTTATTTTATCTGTAGTTTAATTTTAAAAAACAAAACAATTTGATTTATAATGCATTTTATTAAAATGTTATGTATATTTAAAATAACATTTAAACTGAAGGTTTGTGAATTGTATTTTGGATCATGTAGAGTAACTTTTTGTGACTAGGCCAGGGTCGTCTCCCCCTTTGGAGCGGAGGAACGTTGCTCCAATTAGATGCCCCCAAACCCATAGATGAGAAATAAAATGGCACTTCATCATTACCATTTTATTCTTCATTCTGACATCCTGCCATCCTGAATGAGCATCAGGATGGAGGCGGGCTGCTGCTGAACGAGAAGTGCAGGGACTGGGAGGAGGGTGGGCTGTGTGTGCACTTTTCAAAGTGTGCATGTCTTTTTGTCCGGCTGGCCATCTTGCGAAGGCCAGCCAGACATGTACACCTTGAAACCTCTAACCTAGCTGTCTTAAAACAGCTGAGTTAGAGCAACTGCAGGCCTCCATAGCACTGTGGAGTGCCGAGACAGGCCGCTCCCTCCAATCAGGGTGCTGCTCTCATGCTAGTGAGAGCAGCACCCTGATTGGTCAAGGTAGTTTCATGGTGGCCGGGCTGCAGCGCGACAAGGTTCAAAGCAGGATGTTCCGTTGTTAGGTATGTTTTAAAAAATATATATTTTATGTCAATATTTATGCACGCACCTCCGTTTAATTATTTTTTTATTTGAGGGCCTGTCTGCCCTTTCAATTGATGCCTGTTGCCACTGGACTAGGCCCCCATCTTTTCACCTGTTTTTCTACATTTTAAAGCACAGAGTTTGTACCGCCTCCTGGCTGACTTTAATAGCCATGTATTTCCCATTCTTACAAATGTTGGTATTGCTGTTTCATAAAGTAATACCACTTTTCTCTAGATTAAAAAACATTAAAAAATGTTAATTTGTGGATCACCACTGTCCACAGGTTTAACTTGACTCTATCCATCTACAATAAACTAATTTTATCGTGAGTGTATTTCTACCTATGTTCATATTCCTGATGTTCTCATTCTGTACTCAAGTGCACATTCTTGCTTGCTTCTTGCTTGAGTGTACAGCTGCTTCTGTACACATTGCTAATACTACGACCCTCATGAGGAGTATACGAATTTATCATTCCTGATAAATACTCTTAGCTGGGAAGCAGTATTTATCAAGCCCAATAAACAACTCCTATCACATGTTTTCCCCACCCAAATGGGGAACTTAGGGGCCTATTATGATTGCGTTTTTCCGCATCCTCCGGGCCGGCGGAAGCCACCGCCGGCCCGGAGGATGCGGAAAAATCGCAGCGGACCCACCAAAGACCCACCGCCACATTAGGATGGCTGGTGGGTCCTGGTTTCCGTCCGCAGCTTTTCTGCCGCGGTTGGCTTACAACCGCGGCGGAAAAGCTCTAATATGGTGGCGCTGTCTCTCAGACACCGTCCGCCATATTAGGAAGGGCTTTAAAAAATGCTTTTCCACGGCGGGTTTTCCGCCGTGGAAAAGCATGTGTAACTTCACTGCGGGGGCCCGTTGCGGGCCCCCTAGGAGAAGGGGGGTGGGGGTGCACATGGGGGGTACCTATGGTACCCCCCTGCATTTGTATGCAGAAATCGGCAGGCACCGCAGGGTGCCTGCCGCTTTCTGCATACAAATGCAATGTGTGCATTTTTACCATTGCGGCGGAAGCAGCTTGAAGCCGCACCCGCCGCAATGGTAAAAATAGAGGATGTGACCGCCAGGGTGGCGGTCACATCCTAATTGCACAGGAGGGAACTCCGCAGGCAATGCGGAGGTTCCCTCCTGCTCTATGGTGGCGGACGGACTCAGGTCCGTCCGCCATCATAATCGGGCCCTAAATGTGGATATCTGCCCTTTCTTCCCCAGACTACACATTTTCAGTAGTTTTTTGGTCATTTTCTATTTGTTAGATTTTGGCAGTTTTACCCTGCTGAAATGTAATCCAATTCTCCTGAAAACCTATAATTGTGGGACGCAAACAGGTGTTTGCGCAGGGGCGATAATTTACTGGTCTACTCGTAATGATGATCTTAATATACATCTACTCATATCCACCTTCCTCCTCAAAAGTACACCTCTGCTCCAGTTTATATTGCTTAACTTTGCATTCCTCCAGTTAAGTGTCTCTCTGCTAATGTTTCTCCCGTCTAGCACAACTCTGCTCATCTACAGATTCCTCCTACTTAATGTAACTTCATTCATGCCGAAATTCCTACTCCTAAATCTACTTCTGCTTATGTCTGCAGTCCTACTAAGTGTCCTTTTGGTCGCATTCATGTTCATTCCTCTCTGTCTGCTAAGTGTATCTCTTGTTGTGTTCGCACCCCTGGCGTCATTACAAACAGCAAGCAGCCAACTAAAATGGAGCAGAAAAAAGCCATTTGTTCTACATGTGCCTTTCCCTAGGTAGAAAATGGCAATAATGTATGAGATAGGCATGGTATGAAAGACAGAGAGTAGCCAGCTGCTGTTCATAGAAATAATACAGTCGACCTGATTACAAGTTGGCGGTTAATTCCGTCCTGTGCATAACAGCTTGTTTACGTATGGGACGAATTACGAGTTTGGTTTTATTCTACACATCCAACAGTAATAGGCTGCGCTAAATAATGTAACATTTGTTACACTTCGGCTGGTCAAAACTGGCAGAATTTAACAGAATTTTACTTATAAGCCCCTATTACCACAGAAACGTCACTTTCATCAACGTTCCAGTGACGAAAGGGGCGTCACCTAATTGGATTAACACCGCCTTGTAAATAAGGCACCCTTTCATGCTGAACTTAGCGTGAAAGGTTTGGGCAATAGGTCTCGTGGTGGGTGTTCCACCTAAACACCCATTGATTTTTACTCTGCCCCCTATTTACAAAAGTGGCGTAAACAGGAGACACGCCAAAATTAAGACCAGGGAAAACCTGGTCTTAACATGGTGAAACGAGAAGAAATGCTTTATTTCTCCTCGTTTTTTTGCTGTTTCTTTCTGTGCTGCAACAGCAAAACGCCATGAATGATTTTTTATGTGAAGGAAGGAGCACTTCCCTGCACATAAACAATCATTTAAAACATGACGATTCGCAACTTCCATGTTTGCTGCCCAATGCAGCACACATAGAAGTTACAAATCGCCATTCTAGATTGGTTATGTGCTGGAAGGTACCCCACGTTCCTGCACATAAACAATCATTCCCTCAACGCAGGAACCACTATAGTGCAAGGATGCCTGCATGGCGCTAAGCAGCTGAGTTTAGGGAAAATGCTGGGATGTACTGTATTGTTGTAAATAGGGTGCATTCCTGCATTTTCGTGATGGTGGAGTGTGGCGTTAGCTATTTTGGCTTAACGCCGCTCTCCGACATTCTTTGCGTTAAACACCAAAATCCACAGGTTATTCCCCATAAACTCATAATAAATGTTATTTATTGCACCCGATGAATAACGTACCCAGTAGTATTGTTATTTATCAGGGGCGATAAATAACACCCCAACTTATAATTAGGCCCTTGGTGTCTTTCCGGCGCAGAGTGTTCTGCACACCAAGAATGAGGGCCCAAGCCCTGAAAACAAGCTATGCAGCCGAAAGTACACCTTACTAAACCATTGTTTCTCCGGGTAGATGTGGATAATTAAGGACAAACCGACATCTTTTTTTTTTGTATTTTTATGCAGCGCGAACTTGACCCGAAGGTATCTGGTATCAGAGCGCTTTACATGAGCACCAGCTGCGTTAGAGAATGAAGGTGATGCGGGACAGGTCTAGATACAATACAATGCAACCACTATTCAACCACTAAAGCTGTATAAGCGTCCAACAAAGTTTGCAAATACACATCACTTTCAATACTAGCCGATTATATGTTAAGATGTTTACACTATAAACAATAATGAAAAATGAAAAGTACTCAAAAGAATGACAACGTAAATGTAACACGGTCATCACGCAATGAAACCAGTAATCTCACTCTAATAATTGTATCTAATGTCATAATGGGAATCAGATAAGGCAGATGGAATAGCACTATTCAGGAATGAAATCACGGCAATGGGTCCCTGTATATTTTCTATGAAATGTTAATTAAGCTCTATAGGTTTGTGAAACTTGGAATACATCTGGAAAGAGTAAATACAGAAGCAATGCAATGCAGAATAGAAACGGCAATGCAGTCACACGGGGTTTGTAAGGCAAATGGCTACTGCAGGTGAGTAGGCTCAATTACACCACAGGGTGCTGCAGTAGAGGGCGCAGAGGTTCATGAACATGTACACGGCACAAAAAAGACTCAAAAGCAACAGCAATGAAAACCAGAGTATACCAGACAGCTGTAAAGGAATAGGATAGTGTCTCGGAGTACTTCTATTCATTTACTGCTCAAAAGGGGCAGCTTTTCATGACCCAAAATGGAGGGTGCAGAGCCACAAGCTTCAAATGGTTAGTTGGTGAGCCACCTGGATGCTGGATACTTGGACTATGCAAGTCAAGAGAGCGAATGCTATCTCTCATGAGGGGTGTGAGGACATCAGCAGATGTTTACATACACCAGTTGTCATTGAGGTCATTTTTAGTAGCCTGACTCTGAACTTATAGAGCGGTCAGAGCAGGCTTCCAGGATTTGGATCAGGTTTCTTTCGGCTGGCTATAGGCCTCCATGCAGGAATGGTAAGAAGAGTCAAAGGGCAAACCATCAGTGCTTCAAAAGGGCCTCAATCTCAGTCCTAGTTATGGGAAAGAGGGAAGCCTGCAGATCTGCACCTGGATAAAACACACAACAGGGTCCAATAGGCCCAAATCCAAAAGAGTATCCGCAATATGGGGGGCAGCTCCATCTCATATTTCCAAAGCCATGCAATTGGGGGGATGTCCAATTGCAAACTGTGCTCAGTCCATCCTTGCAAATATTCCAACCAGGCAGGTGTCAGTCTTTCCCTTCTGAGGAAATGGCTGGACAAGTTGTCTTCCAAGAATGCATTGCATGGGTCTCTCTTAAATGCGGAGACCAAGGTACACCTCCCTGGCTGCTGCTCTAGCAGAAAAATATGCGAATGTCCTACACACACGCACTAAGACAAAGAATAACTGGTACTATAACATAAATGTTCATAATCAGTTACAGGCAACACTAATAACAGGTGCACCAGTAATGTTTAAGAAATATTTATCATACACATTAGTTATTATGTATATAATGGGCAGGCATGCAGAATGTTTGCAAAGATTACACTCATTTAGAAAAAAAGGATAATCATGTGCCTAAATCTTGATTTCAGGAAAATGTGGAAGTCAGTGGGCAATATATTTGGGTGTATCTAGGCACTCCAAAAGGATAATCAGCTGTCTCCATTCGAGTATTCATCAAATGGGGCCCATAAGGGATTACCCTCATTAGGACTGTGGGGAAGAAGACCATTGGAGGGTTAACTCTTTCATGGTGCACCAAAAGGGGTGGACATGGGGAGCACCATTTTGCAGTTTGGGGTGGTCACTGAAGATCAAGGTCCCCTTAAATGGTTACCCACGAACAAACATTATTGGGGAAACTTAGGGACAAAGAAGAAGAAAATGTCTGGGATGGCACACATGTGCAGTGTCAGAGACTTTGGTCCTTGAAGGCTTATGAAAGATCTAAGCCCGGAAATATAGCAAACATAGCATACACTGAAAGGCAACATAACTTGACTGAGCAACTGACAGCACACCTACGGCTCACATTAATCTTTATGCTGAGTTATTATTTTATTTGGACCTATCTGCATACACTTCTAATCATTAAATAAACGGGTATTCAATCTGAACTGCTTCATCCATCTGAAACTGACAGTGTAACACTATAAAAAACAGCTTCACGTTAATTTCACCTATGATGAGGTTTTTTTATTATATTAGTCTAAGATTAGTAATAGCATTACATTCCTCATTTACTGTGATTAGGGGAAATGGAAATTAGATGTTGTTGCTGTTATAATATATAGATATCTCAGAGATATTCATAGGCCTTAGAATGAATCGGGGTCCATTGGTGCACCAAGCCCTGTAGGGGGGCTGTGTAGGGACCCTTGGAGAAGAAACTAAATAAGTATTGCGATGAGAAGGCATTGTCTCAGAAGAGCTTATTCTTCATTTTTAATACATTGTTTTATCATATGTTGAACATTTTACATTTGGAAATATTTATTACACACATATATTGGGTGCAGTGTTTTTAAAAGGTAGGACATTTACTTTTAATTTTTACATGTCACAAAAGTGAAAAACTCTTAAATCCGTTTTTCATTACTGTAAGGCCTACCTCTCCCATATGATAACATTGGAGTTACCCTATTACATTCTATAAGTGTAATTTCCAAATGGTAACAGGTAAGAAGTTCATGTATTGTGTCTCTGGAATCATAATGAAAATTCCTAACTTATGGTGAAGTCGGATTTTAAATTATAATTCTGAAAATGCCACTTTTAGAAATTTGGCATTTTCTTACTTTATCCATTTGCCGCCTGATTCATGAACCGAAATTGCGATCGCAATAGCTGCGACAAAGCTAATGCGAGCGCAATAGTCAAAATCGGTATTCATGAAAAAATTAGCGAATTCGCAAACACAGAATAACGAATACGCAAAATTATTCGCAGAATCCCGGCAGTAGCCCATTTGCGAATCGGAAATTGCGAGGAACCACGGATACTGCGAAAAATATTGCGAAACCGCAATATAATCGCTATCGCTATTCAAGAAAATTTGCTAATTGCGAAAAACCCGTAAATCGCTAATTGCGAGGCGCATTTTAAGGACAACCCAAAGCAGGTGGTAACCATCAAAGCCTATGACATTTTTTTTTTTAAAACCGTTACCTAATCAGGAACAGGTGCTGGCCTGACCAAACACACTTAAGGAGATGCAGCAGCAGCATTAGGAGTCTCACAATGCCAGGACTCTACATGGTGGTCAGGCGGCGAAGGCTACAGCGAGCAGCACGGAGGAGACGTAGGATCCAGGAGAGGATATTCCGCCAGCGGGTCACCCTGCTGGGCCAAACCGGAGAGCAAATATACGCAAAGTACCGCCTGAATGGGGCAATGATCATCAAGCTAATTCAGGACCTTGACCCCCTGATACAGCACCCAACAAGGCGGACCAATGCCGTGCCCACACATGTCCAGGTATTGTGCAGCCCTCACCTTCTGGCCTCCGGGAGCTTCCAGGGGATAGTTGCTGTTGCAGGGGGGATATCCCAGCCCACCATGTCCCGCTGCCTGAGGAGTTTCCTAAAAGCAATGCTGACCCAGCTTCACCACCACATCAAATTTCCCACCAGCCAACAGGAGTTGGATGAGACCAAGCATCAATTCTACAATGTTGCGCATTTCCCACATGTGATAGGATGCATTGACTGTACCCACATCGCCATCTGCCCACCAGCTGAAACGGAGTACATGTACCGCAACCGCAAGTCCTACCACTCCCTCAACATCCAGATGGTGTGCAATGCTAAGACATACATCACGGACATAGTGGCACAGTACCCGGGGAGCACACATGACTCCTTCATATTCCGGCACAGCGGCCTCCACACACGACTGGCCAGGGGAGACTTTGGTGAAGGACACCTACTTGGTAAGTACACTTGGCCCACAATGTTACACTGTGATGAAGTAGCTGCGCTGCACAGGCACTCACCCTCTGCTCCTCTCATGCAGGTGACAGTGGCTACACCCTCCGTGAATACCTCCTCACCCCATACCTCAACCCTGCTACACCACAGCAACGGCGTTACAATGTAGCACACATACGCACAAGGAATTGCATTGAGAGGACATTTGGGCTACTAAAGAGCAGATTCCGCATACTGCACAAGACTGGTGGGGCCATGTACTACAGTCCTGATGTGTGCTGCCGCATTGTGGCTGTGTGTGCAATACTACACAACATTGCTACCAAGCGCCGGATACCTGTAGAGATCTCTGGCAGTGAGTCGGAAGGGGACGACCGGCCACCTGCACATGTGCGTCAAGCACGCGGGGAGAATCCAGCTGAAGGACACAGACGCCGCAACCACATCACAATGAACAGTTTCTAGTGCACCCACTCCCCTCACCCCACAATTCACAAATGCATGCCAATGGAAATAATGACAGGAGGCCGATGTACAATGCTAGAATAAATATTATTGTTGTAGGCACAATAACAATGACTTTTTGCAATTCTTAATATGTGAGCAGTATTGCGCCATACTCCTCTAAATCATACACAGGACATGCTTCTATCATCAGCATGTCCCTGCCAATGGACAGTAAAGTCAAGTGCGCCTCCGGCGCGCGGCACCCAATCGCCTTTCAGGCTCATCCTCTGGGACAGCACGTGAACCCGCAGTGGGCCTGCTGCTGCGGCGTAGCACACCAACCTGTGAGGCAGACAGGCTGCTGACACTGGAGGCCCCCTCACTAGTGTCGTCCCCACCACCATTGGCTGGGCCGGTTGGATGATGTGCCAGTACGGCACTGGTGACCTGCTCCAAGACTCACGCCACATCCTCGCAGCATTGCACCAGCTGCAGCTGCATAGCTAGGCACCGACGTGAGAGCTGGGAGGTGGCATTACCAATGACATAGTTCGAGCGCGTGTAGGCAGATAGCCGCATAAGTAGCTGGCGGTGGCGGCGGCGGGCGGTGTTGCGCAGCGAGATGATGGCCGCAGTGTTCGCCGCCATAGCAGTTGTCATCCGCTCTATCCTGTCCGACACATTTGCGACATTGCGGCCAATGTTGTGGAGCTGGAGTTGCATTGCCCCTTGGCGTCGTGCCTTCAGTTGATGGATGCTCAGCATCCGGCGCTCTATGCTCTGCCCTGGCACGCGCACAGCCATCCCCCTCCTGCCGCTGCATGCTGTGCTCTGCTGGCGAACCCTGCCATGTCTGCTGTGCTGCCTGGCCACAGTGGGTGTGCGCACTGTCTCCGCACTAGCAGCACCAGATGTTGAGGGTCCCGCTGGTGGTGGTGTTGCGGTTGACAATGGTGCAGCGCCTGATGGTGCTGGCGCAGATGGTGCTGGTCTGGCAGCAGGGATTGGTGCAGCGCCTGATGGTGCTGGCGCAGATGGTGCTGGTCTGGCAGCAGGGATCAGTGCAGCGCCTGATGGTGCAGGATGTGTGGCTGTTGGCACCTCCTCTGCATCCTCTGGTGCCTCGTCTATGTGCAGCCTGTCGCTGCTGTTGTTGTCAGCGCCACCTGTGAGGGGAAGTGGACCTAGATTAACTGCATGTATCTGTCACACATGCAGTTGCTACATGCATGCTGGCTGACATTCCCTGACTGGCTGTGGCATTGCGTACTTTGGGACATGTCTGGCTGCATTGGGGTTTTTGTACATTGTGGGCAGACTACATGTCCCACAATGCTTTTGGGCATGACCTAATGTGCATGGATTGCATGCCTTGGGTTGATTATGGGAGGCTATAGGGTCATGGCCATTGTCAGGGGACAGGGTCGCAGTCGCATGCCACTTACCTTGGCTGTCTTGGGTGGGTCGGGATGAGTCCAGAGTGATGACCCCTATACACGCCTCTGGCTCAAGTGTGTCCTCCACACGGTCCTCCAAGGGGGTATTGGGAGGGACTGTAGGATCTCCACCTCCAGTAGCCAGGGTCTCGCCCAGCCTCTCTGCCACCCTCTCCTTGGCACGACCTCAGAGGTCGTACCACCTCTTTTTTAGCTCCTCGAGTGACCTGTGTGTCACGCCCACAGCGTTGACTTTTGCGCCGATCCCCAGCCACAGTCGGCGTTTCTCCGCTTCAGGCACCCTCCTGGAGTCCTTTCAAAATAGTTTTGGGTAGTTTTCTACCTCTATCAGGTGCTCCAACTCCTGCTCACTAAATTTGAGCTTCCGCTTGCGCCCGGTGTCACTGTGCCCTGATGCTGCATCCTCTGCCATTGTTGCAGTCACAAAAGTGAGGATTTGTAAGTTTGGAGGTGTTCTGGAAGGTGCTCTGTGAGATGCAGCCTCGAGATCTGCCTCACTGTTCTGTATGGGGGTGGGAACAGCCTGCTTCCTGGTTGTGATGTCATCACTGTGCTCGAAATGCGACTTCCCGTTTTAGCGATCTCGCTATTAGCGAGATCGCATTTAGCGAACTCGCTAATAGCGATATCGCAATTCCTACACGGATTTTGACGGAAATAGCGATTTTTCTGCGATTTTTGAAATTCGCTAACGCTTTTTGCGGCCGCGTGCGATTCGCTTTATTTTCTTGCAGATTTTGATGAATGCCGGTCTGCGAATTCTAAATTGCGATTCGCTGTCAATCGCAATTTAGAATTCGCAGAATTCGGTTTTCATGAATCAGGCTGTTGGTGCCTGCAGCCTGTCTCTGGGTCACATGACTGAGGGTAGTTGACAGTTGGGCTTTGTGTATACCTCCTGACAGCTACACATAATGGGGAGCTTAGGTGTGACTGGATGGGCCATCACTGGCAGGATCACTGGCAGGATGAGAGGGAAAAGCTGGGGCCAGCCCAACTTACACTTGAATAGGCTGTGTCCACACAATAGGCTGCATGCCTCCTGTATTTACTTGGTGCCAGGACCAGGAAGGCCCATGTACACTTCAAAAGGCACAACTGGGTATAAATATTCGACCTCAGACACAAACTCTTCAGTACGCTTCTGGAGCTGTGGACACTCTGCCAGGAAGAAGGACTGCTGGGCTGCTGAAAGGATTGCCTCTCTGCTGCTCTGAAGGAACTACAGCCCAGCTGTGCTGCCCTGCTGCCCTTTTGCCTGGGTGAGAAGACAAATGGACCTGCAACTTCCCCCTTGAAACCAGGACACCAGATTGACTCCAACAGTTAATCTGTTGGCCTCCTGATCTGAGCCTCAGGGATGAAAAAGGCTCCCCTACATCATGCACCAGACCGTGCATCCATCTGGAGTGAGTTCTTGACAACCCCCAAGTGCTGCCCCTCAGGTCCTGGACCCTAGGTGTGGCTCAGGAAGCTGTATTCAAGCTTTTGGGCTCTTCGGGGCCTCAAAAGGGCCCATTCACATTGAGACCTCGCCACTCCCTCCATGATTCAAGGTGAAGCCTCAGCAGCTGCATCTTCACACTACAGCTTCAACTGTTAGTAGGGCACTACCGGCGCAAAGCTCTAGCAATGCCCTCGCAACTACTGACATGCTATTCAAGCTAATAAATAGCTTCGCTGCAATATTATCCCTGCTCCTCACAGCCCCCTTCATTGGAAACAGGACTCTTGGCACTGATTTGAGAAGGTAAACTTCAGCGGGAAACTTGGTGACTGTAGTCCAACTGCGCTGCACTGCGGTCAGCTTGAAAGTGTGACTTTAACCTGTGTGACCACATAGCTGTGGTTGACGCTTTGTGCTTTCTGCCACTATTTTACACTTAAAGCTTAAAAATGTCATAACTCTGGTTCTAATGAAAGGAAATTGTTTGTTTGGTCTTGTTTTATTTATTAATTTCTGCTCCAGTTTTCGAACCTGGTGTGGGATCCTTTTGTGGTGTCTTTTCTTTGTGGTACTGTTTGAAGTGTTGCTACACATTGCCTCTAAGTTACGCCAGTTTGCTCTGTGCCGAGCTACCAGAGGGTTGAGCACAGGTTAGTTTGTGGTTGGCTTGTGTCTCACCCTGACAAGGATTGTGGTTGCTGCTTGACCAGGGCTCACACCCCAGTCAACCACCAACCCAATTTCTTTCAGCCCCATTCAATTGATATATTGGACTGCTGCGATGTCCACCTCTAACAGGACACAAAAGCACTTCTGGTCTCAAGTCGAGAATTTCATGGAATTGATCCTGCCAGAAGCTCCATACAATGTATAGGCAACTACAGGTCACCTTCTGACCATTTTGACACTGATGAAAATGTTGCCACATCTAGCTCCCCAAGCTTGACACTTGGCATCGGATTCTAGTATCAGGTCCAGACAAGAGCTGAAAATGGCTCTACAATTCCATGATTCCATGTGGTATAGCAATCACTGGCTTTCAGGTCCGAGAAAGATTAGCCTTGGCACAGTTGTATGTTCTCCTATCTCTGCAGGGCCCTGCCGTTTAGAGGGCCTTTAAAGAGGAGGTCAATAGAGTTACAGTCCATGACATTTATTTCAGTAAAATCACTGATGAGGGAGACCCCCTTCAGTTTTTTTTCTTTATTGACCTGATCTTTGGGGAGGGAAGCTGAAAGGTTGCCAACACTGACTCCATCCTGAACCCTAGAAATGTAATTTGTTGAGCAGGAATAATGCCTGACTTATTGGCAAGGATATTTAAATTAACCCTGGGTGGAGTTCGCAGAGTCGCGATACGTGGAATTCCGCGATGTTGCAGAAAAACTCTGCAAGCTACGCGAAGTTCCGCAAGCACGCGCAGTTGCTTGTTCCACCCGTTTGCAATGCATTTGTGCCGTTCGGGAACTGCATGTTCGGGGATGCTTATTGCGTGCATCGGGGGAAATATTGCGCAAACTTCACCACGTGGTCGCCAATGGGCGCGCCCATCTTGTTCTTCACCTTTTGCTATGGTTCTGGGCCTGTTTTCCATCCTCGCTATAACTTTTCAATCCTTTGTTTCTAGAAACTTTTTCCTACTTTTTTGTGTGTGTTTTTAGTGTGTTTTTCACTATTTTTCTATTACTTGCTTTTTAAATTTCTTTTACTTACTTTCTTACTTCCTACTTTTACTTTTCAGCCCCGCCTACCAAAAACCATGGCGAGAAGCCTTAAAAAAACCAAGGGCCAGGGGAAGAAGCTGAGGAGTGAGAGCCCCGATCGCCTTCCTTGCGGAAGGCGGTGTCCACAAGAGGTGCAGCTACTGACCTTGATCACTGAGGCGGATGTGACCGCATTGTTTTTTTTTTATACAGCGCTACCTCTCCTTAACCCTAGCAGCAGGCAGCAGGAATGGGTCCGGGTCCGGACTCCGAGAGCATCACTGGCCGTGGGAGAGGGTGCCACGGGCAGTGTTTTGCCGTTTTGTGGTCCGGCGCACCAGTAACCAATTGACGTACCGGTGGTCCGACATCCTGGACCGGGAGCAGGACCTGCTGGACCTGTTAGGTGATGAGGTCCCGGGGCTTGGTGAGTAGCTAATTATATTTCTATTGTGCTCTTCTGTTCTGTGTTATTGTGAATATTGGGCTGTATGTATCCAGCCTTTTTCCCATTTGCAAACGGGCAGATTCTCAGAATCGGCCAATTTCAAATTGGAAAAAGCCTTTTGGGATGTATCACTCCAAAAGGGCATCGCAAAATAGAGAATTGCAAAATTTGCGATTCTCTATTTTGCAAAAGCAATTAAGGAATTGCAAATTGCGATTCCTTAAATGCAATTTTGGAAGCACCAGAAATGTGCTATTTGGCTTTAAGGAATTGCAAATTACTACCAACTTCAAGTTGGTGGTAATTTGCGATTTTCTTTAAAAAAGCACGTTATTGATTTTTTAAAAGTGCCATACATGTGCAGACATGCATATTTCAGGGGCGCAAAAGGGTGTCCTTTTGGCACCCTTGCAACCTTGAAATTGCATTCTCAATTTGCGATTCTCTAATTGGTAATCGCAAATTGAGAATGTCTTCCCATTCATTTCTGGGGGCCGCCTAGCCATAGGAATGAATGGGAAAGTATTCCTTATTTGCGATTCTCAATTTGCGATTTGCAAATAAGGAATATGTAGGATTCGCAAAATTCTTAGCAAATCCTACATAAATTGCATTTTGTGATTCTCTAATTGCGATTCGCTAAAAATCGCAATTTGAGAATCGCAAAACTCTTGTTTGATACATATGGCCCATTATTTTTTGGCAAATAGCTAACATGCTGCTGCTGCTTACATGCAGTTAACTTATGTTTAAAAAATCTTATTATTATGTGCTCATCATAATAAGGTGCTCAACGCTATTAACTAATCATACTTGTTTGTAACTTTGGGCTCTCTTGGGCTGGTTATGTAAGAGAGGTAATGCAGATAGGAAAGACTCCAGTCCTTTCCTTTGTCCTGTCAGGCTGTCCTGTCGCCTGTCACAAGTTAGTGGTAGTAGTTAGTTAGTTAGTAATACTTGATATTTTAGCGGCCTGCGTGACGCGTCCTCTCACATGACTTCAGTCCCAGTAGAACCTTTTCTGGTTCATATAGGAGTGAATAGCAACCAACTAATTTGGTGGATGCAATATGCATGCGTCCATCTATGCATTAAGAAGAATAAATGCAGACTTAGCAATTGGCTCATTAGAGGGGGTTGGAGTTGAGACTGAGAGATGATTGAGAATGAGACCGGAACTTAGTAGAAGCAAATATAATTTTTTTGCAATTCATTCCAAAGTCTGGAATAGGCGGGCCAGGTATTTTTAGTATTCAGGAATCGGAATTGAACTGTGGAATAATAATGATCGGATGGTACTTGACTGCGACACATACTAGTCGACTACTACTAGTCGAAGAAGTCAATCTGATTTAGGATAGGTCAATGTTATTGCAATTGCCCTTTCCTCTCTAAAAATATTTTTATAGCAATTATATTTATTTATTTAGCACAAATAATTTTTTGTCTCTTTAGTTATGTCTTACATGGTCAGCATCCAGGGGCAAGAAGAAGACTGGGTCTGCTGGCAGTGCTGAGGCATGTGTGGGAGCTGAAGGGGTCTCCCAGGAGCAGCAGGAAGCAGCCTCAGGCACTGATGGCTCTTCTGCTTGCCGCTGTAAGTCTTCCTGGTGTTGTTATATATTAAAATTTCCCTACCTTTTAAAGATCTATTATTATTTTTGTTTCCTAATTTAAATTTTTTCAAATTCCTCTTCAATCTATCTGTTTCTAATTTCTTGTTTTTGCTCCATTACCTACTACTAAGTACTACTAACATTGTTTCTAGTGTCTGTTTTTTGTTTTACATCAATAAAAACAGCATCTGATTAACCTCTGCTCTGACTCTGTATTAGTCTGTCTGTAGCTTTCTTTCTTCTGGGTTTCACTCAGCTTTCCCTCTACCTTTATATGTGGATTGCCTTATAGTGGTAATGTAAGACTCAGAGAACCCATTGGTCCTAGGCTACTACTAGTACTAATAAGGACTCCTTACTAGTACTAGTAGCACTAATCTGCTGTGCATGTTTGTTAGATGAGAATACTTTAGTTTCTTTTACTGTCTCATCATGCTCAATCAGTAAATGGTGATCACTCACGTTGGACACCCCAAAGTGGTATATTTAACTTTTTCGAATCCAGGCCTAGTACTTGTTTTATTAGCAGCAGTTGACAGTGAACACTGTACAACTGATTACTGTGCACCATGGCTGGAAGGAAGTATGAGGAGTAGGAGGACGGCACCATTATTTCCAACAAAGAGAGACCTCATGCCTGCCTAGTTGGCCACTCCTTGTTCTTTTAAAAAAATGAGATGAACCAATAGCTCTAGTCACTGAGTCCAGTCCTTTGGGTTGTCCTCTTCTTGAGAGGCTTTTCAAAAATTGCCACCAAAAAAATGCCCAACCGGATATTAATCTTGATAGGACAAAACTGTCTACTCTACTCTACTGTCCGAATTGTAGATAGTGATATGTGTGGTGTATGTTTTATTAATCATGTATTTTCAATCTTGCTAATGAAAAAAACAAATAGGGGAGGCGTATATGAAAAAAATTATTTTTTCCAAGCGTACCGACCACCAGTGCCGGGGTCAGCAGTGAGGGCCATGCCACTCCAGAGGGAGCGAATGCGGCAGCTGAAGAGGGTGAGTCAGCAGCAGTGGCAGGCGGTGGTAAGTCATATTCCCTACTTATTTAGAATGATGAATACCCTTGCTGCAAGGGTGTACACTCAGAAGTACACTGTACTTCTGCTGAGACTAAGTTGTTGTGAACACTGAACAGAGTATGGCTGTAATGGAAAAATATATAATTGTGTAGTGCAGCTGCCCCACATGCAGGCAGTTGTAAAGTAACATGAGTCTGCAACACAAGTATGTGTGTCTATGGAACAAGCTGACAGAGCTGGCATGCCTACAAGATTAATTGTGCTAAACAAGAGAGAGAGGAAGAATACTTCTACTCTATTTCATAGTGCCTAGTGCCTGAAAGTCTAATCATCATCACATCCAAATCTTAGGGGCAAAGGAAGTGAGGGGGATACCATAACTGCTAGTGCTACTGTGCCACTATAATTATTATGTGTGTAATTTTGTATTACTGTTTTGCTAAGAGTATTGGTTACAATTGTATTTTTTCTTTCTTGATATTGGTACTACTTCCCAACCCAACAGGCAGGAGTTAGCAGCCAGGGCCCAGCAAAGGAAGCTGGAGGCCATTCGGGATGAATATCGCCGGCTGGTTGCCCTGGCGGAGGAGGAGGAGGAGGCAGCACGTCGCGCTACTGTTCAGTTGGTAACTTTTCAAGCCCACAGATGGGCCCCGCTGTGTGGAATTTGTGCAAAATCCATATGCTGCTGTCCCATGTTCTCGGTCAGTTAAAGGATATCGTTGTGCTGGAGGCGTCCTTACCATTCAAGGCTCCTTGTGTGAAGCTGAGGTCTGGGTGCTCCTTTGTACGTTGGGTACTTCGGAGCTGGAATATTTACCCGGCGACCCATGCCGCAGAAGGAGCACCACCCTGAAAGAACCGGGGGCCATGCGGTCTTGACTACGGGCCGAGAACATGGGACAGCAGCGTATGGATTTTGCACGAATTCCACACAGCGAGGCCCATCTGTGGGCTTGAAAAGTTACCAACTGAACATTAGCACGACGTGAGGCACTACAAGTCCCATAAGTCCCATCCAGGGCGTGCATCTAAGCAAGAAGGGGTGTGGTGCCTCAAGCGCTCCTTCATAATTGCCAAATCCTCTGAAGAGAAGTGGGGACACTTCGAAACACGTCAGGCATCCAGGGCAGTTTGAACAGTTAAAGGATATCGTTGTGCTGGAGGCGTGCTTACCATTCAAGGCTCCTTGTGTGCAGCTGAGGTCCGGGTGCTCCTTTGTACGTTGGGTACTTCGGAGCTGGAATATATATATGTATGTATATATATATATATATATATATATATAAATATATATATATATATATATATATATATATATATAAATATATATAAATATATATTACCTACTGGCGGTCGCCAGTAGGTATATATAGTTAGGATTTTTTCCCTATGGGATTTTTGAAAATTCTATGTCTAATAACTTTGGCGTTTGTGGACAGAATTGGCTGAAGTTTTCAGGAAAATGGAACATTCTGTTTCTGAGCAGCCCCTGAAAATTTGGGGGGGGTTCGTCAAGGGGGGGCCGAGAAAAAAGGGGGGTCCCAAAACGTGTTTTTCCAATGTTAATTTCCATAGGGCGGTTGGCCTCACTTTTAGCCCGAACGGCTGAATGGATTTGCACGAAACTTGGCAAAATTGTAGGGACTGTTAGCCCGATGTGCCTTTGCTAGGTCTCAATATATGTGCTCCAGTGGATTTTGAGAAATTAACGTTCAAAAAAAGATATATATCTGTAAGCGCGCTCTGGGCAGCGCTCCGGTTCGCGTACTTTACGCGTAACGGAACTTCGCGAAGCGAAGCTGATTGGCTCTCCGGTGTCTGTCAACATTCTAAACAGTCCGGAGCGGCCGCCATCTTGTCTCTCGGTAGGATCGAGAGACAAGAGGAGGCCAAAACAAAGGGGGAAATGACCATAAGGGGGCATAGTAGATCCTCCCTGACCCCCTAGGTTTGATGTGGAGGCTTTCAAAGGGCCCCTTTTTTTTTTTTTTGCGTGGGGAGCGCCCGGTTCGCGAACCGGGAAGCGTTCTGGGGAGCGTACTATAAGGAAAAAAGAATGATAGACTTTTCAAATACTGTATGTTAATTGATTGTTGGTTTTGTTGATTATTTTTTAATTTCTTTATTTTTTAAGCAATTATTTATTATTGTGATTGTGTTTCAAAATTTAATAACATTTCTAACATTTCACTGTCTGAAATGTCGTCATTTTCATTGAACATAGAATCGCTATTTATTCCTTAAAATTCGCTATTTAGGAAATGCAAAATAGTTTGATGATACATATGGCGGTTCATCTCTAACAAGATAAGAAGCTTAGGGATAGATTTATGATGACTGGCGCATCACCAGGGATGTGCCAGTCATCCTGCGCCGCTGTTCCGCCACCCATGGTGTGCTGCATTTACAATGCGGCGCACCATGGGGCAAAAACGGCACAGATGCGTGACGCATCTGTGCCGTAAAGGTGGCGCATTACTGGAGTTGTATCGCAAGTGCGATGCAGCTCCAGCAAGGCTCAGGGGTGCCCCATCTCCACAATGCTGCGTCAAGACCTATGCCTGCTTCAAGCAGGCGCAGGGTTTTGACGCAGCTTTGTCCTATCTGATTGTAAATGCGGCACACCATGGGTGGCAGAGCAGCGGTGCACGTTAACTGGTGCATCCCTGGGGATGTGCCAGTTAACGTAAATCTGCCCCTTTACATTTAAGTATGTGCAGGGGACACCGAGTCGGTGAGGCTTATCCAAGGTTAAGAAGAGATGAGTCCTGTTCACTGAAAAATTGGACATAGGCTTCACCTCCTCAGCATCGCTGGACATGGCTAAATAATAGCTGCAAAATGTTACTCTTGTTAAACAATTTTACTATTATAATCTCTGAGATTTGTCTCTTACTCTGCAACATCTCATTGTTGTTATCTTTCTTTAAAGATAAAGACAACATCAACATGAGCGACAATCAGCAATCAGTTGATTTCGACCTCATCATTGAACTCGTAATTGAAACATCAGTGGATGTTGATCCCTTGGATGATTTAAATCCTGAGGATGAAGAAGAACGTGATGAGGATGCAGATTTGTCAGAATTGTATGACATAGGATGGGAAGCTGACGTGCTTGAGCCTATGGAACTATAAACATTTATTTTTAAAAGTTAGAAGAAATTAAAAGTAAAAATGTAAACGGTTTCATTTAAAATTAAACACACCTTCAAAAACAGGTTATGTGTAGTGTCTTCAATAAAATATTAAAATATGCTCATTAAATTAGATCAGATTCACATAAAAAAAAACAGCACAGGTAAAATGTATATAATTAGGACTGTGTAAGTGTCAAAGTTGTTGCATGCAGTGCGTACTCTTTCATATGCTGGAGTACATCTGTACAATGAGATACCTAACCAAAGGAAACACAAGTGATGTGATTGTGAAATGACCAAAAGAAATTGCACGTTTTTCAAATACATTACCTGTGTTTCCTAACATTACGAATCACATTGTGCAGATGAAGTTTAGGCCTGTCCAGGGAAACAGAGGAAGTCTGAACTTTATTGGTTGGCCTGCACATGTATTATCTCCTCTGTACTCTTGAACAAGTCTAAATTTGATCTGCAACCCTGAGTAGGCCTCACCTGAAACAAACGTCTGGATAGGACACACCTTATTGCCATCCTAAAACAATCATTTAAAATGTTAGGAACAGTTTTATGATGATTGTGCACCTCTTTTGCGCTGCCATTGCGACACTTTTGTGAGACAACAGCAGTGCAAAAGATGCACCATGTTTTAAGATAGGCCTCACTTCATCTGCATCAAGATACTGTTAGTTTAAAATGTATATCTTTAGGACTGTGTAGGGGGCCTGGAGAAGCAGAAGCTTCTGTAAGTGTCAAAGTTGTTGAAAAACTGTTTGTCCTTCAATCTTTTCCCTTGTCTTTTCTAATTTTTAAATACATGTTTTAATATTTTTCAAATGTTTGTTCTCTCTTTCACAGATTGAAAGTATAAAACCAAAAAGTGAGTAAGTTAACGACAATTATAAGGTAAATGTTTTGTACTCTTTTCGTTACATTTCTATCACATTCACCTACTAGTAGTTCGACAGCTTCATTTCTTTAACCCTCAGTTTCCTGCCTTTGCTACTTCCCTCATTCCTTTCTCTATTACCTACTTACTCTACTCCTTCCACTCCTTTTCTCAGTCCCTCTCTTCTCATAGTTCCTCACTCTTGTTCACTCACTCCGTCTCTATTACTCTTAGTGTCTTTGACTGATCACTCTTTCACTACTTGTTCATTATGCTTCTTCTGTGTAGTTGAAGCACACTAAGGGGCATATTATGAACACAGCCAATAAAATTATTGCTGTTTTTATTGGCAGAAAACTGTTGCAAAAGTGGTTTTAGCGGCAGTTTTCCGCCGCAAAAGCGGCTTTAGCGACACATTTCTGCCGATAAAAGCTGCACAACTTTTATTGCCTATGTTGATGATATGACTCTATGTTATTTACATTTCTTTGCTGTTTCAATTAATCTTTTTCTGTTATTTTTTCTTTTCTGTTTTCTGTTTTTTCTCTCTGTTATTCCACATGTTTTAATCTGATTTTGAACATTCACTCACATTCTCCAAGAAACTCTTCTTTGTTATTGTTCTACTCTCTTTTTTTTCTTTCACTTCCTTATCTATTTTGTTTTTCACAATTATACCCTCTTCCATCTTTTCTTCGGTAAATAGATCTATTAAACAGTATCTCTGGTTTACTCCCTATAGCTGTCTTTCTTTTAACATTACTCTCTGTTTACTTCCCTTATACTTACTCTTCTTTTTTTTTTTTTTTGGTTTGCTCCCGGTTCGCCAACCGGGAAGCGAACGGGGAAGCGAACTAAAAGAAATAGAGCTTGCCAGAGTGCTAAACATTCTAGCAATTTTTTTTTGAAAGGGGAGGTAGTTCTGAAAAGAACTTTTTTTTTAATGTTTTTGTTGTTTTATATATTTTTTTTGAACATTTTTTGTTTTTTTTGTATTTTTTGAACAGTTTTATGTTTTTTTTTTTTTTTTGATGGAGGGGAAACAACAAAAAACAGGCATTGAAAAGGGCTCAACAGGAGCAAAAAAAATAATTACTGTCTGGGGCGGTTAGGGCAATTGTGATTTACATAAGCTAGGTTGATTAACGTAATGCTCATGTTACCACATGACAGCAATGCACCGCAATACATACAAGTACATTTCATATGAGCAAAATTCTCCTGTATGTTTGGCACGGTTTCCCGTGCCTCTGCTCCTGTCAACGATATCAGTGATGTTGACCTGGCCACAGGAGTTGTTGTTGGGTTATCTTGCATGTCACGTATCTCCGCCTGGCTGTAGTTCAATGGATGCCACCTGTTCATGTGACGATGCATTGTATAGTTACCGTAGCTATACTTTTTATCAGTGCCTCTAGATAACCGGTCTTTACAAATGAGGCAGGTGACATACCTAGCATTTACTTTCTTTTGCCCTCGAGGGAGTGAAAAAAACTGCCAAATAAAGCTGGCTTTCCGACGGGAAACCCGGGGCACCTCTTGTAAGAACTGTGGTCCTTCTGTCTCCTCTTCCCCTAGTTCATCCTCTTCCTCCTCTGTGTTGCTGTTGAACTGGGGAGGTGGTCCTCTCTTCCCATGAGGAGGTGGAGGTGGTGGTGGGGGTGCACCAGCTGAAGCAACTAATGAAGCCATTGCTCAACTATCAAAAATGGTCTTCCTTTCACAAAGATGAAAGTCAGAGTGAGGAAAGAAGGAGGGGTTTTCATCATTTGGGAAAAACAATAGTTCTAAACCAATGAAAAGTGTTATTTTTAGGTCACCTGACCTAGCCTTACATCATTATGAAACCAAAAGTGAAATGAACCAATGAAAAGTTTTATTAACAAGTCACATGACCTCTTACGCTTAAGTTACGCGCTGCGGAACGCGCCCCGGATCGCTTCCGGGTCGCTGCGCTTCGCGTCTCAGTTCGCGTACCGGAGCACTTCCGGGTGCGCTAACGCGGCGCGTCATAAGACGCATTACGCGACAACGTGATACGTCGCGCTTCCGCGACGCGTCACGATGTTGATTTTAACGCGGCAGTTGCGCTAACGGAACGTTTACCGGTTCGCGGACTGGGTCGCGGCATCAAGATGAGCTAACCGGAAGCTTCCCGGTTCGCGAACCGGGAGCGAACAAAAAAAAAGTATTAAAAAAAAAATTATTAATAAACATATAACATATATTTTTGGATTTAAAGAAGAATACATTTTACAGCTACAGATATTAGCTTTTAAAAAACCAATGAAATTCACTGAAAAAACCATAGGTTATAGACCATATATAGTTAGGAATTAGCATTTACAAAACCTTGAAAATTCACTGAAAAAACCATAGGTTATAGACCATATATAGTTAGGAATTAGCATTTAAAAAACCTTATTTTACTCACACAAAACCATTGAAATTCCATATATAGTTAGTTGTACTAACTATATATCGCGCACCCGCAATCCACTGCTGATGATGTCACATATTACATCATTCATGACATGGTCAGTGACATCACTGATGACATCACTGATGACATCTCAAATGACATCACTGATGACATCACTGATGACATCTCAAATGACATCACTGATGACATCACTGATGACTACATCCAGTGACTGTATAATTCTGTAAAATTAAAATATGTCTTACATATTGAAGAATGAGTGGATGTATAAGTGTCTTGATGAAGGATTTAGTAGGGGCATGACTGACTGTATGAGTGACTGATTAAATGTGTCTCACTGAGTGCATGGGTTAGTGACTAAACTGTCTTAATTTGTGCATCATTATGTCTGTTGTTCTGTAAACTGCTGCATGTGTTGATCAGTAGCTATATGATTAACTGTATGGGTTATTGATTGGTTGCCCAAGCATTTGTATGGGAGACTGAGTGTGTGTGTGGGTGGCTGGGAGGTGTATGACTCTCTCCATAGATGTGTGAGCAGTTGATTGACTAGATGTATGGGTTCAAAAGTGCATGTGGAAACAGCTGTATGGGCAGTTGACTGTGTGCATGAGTGTATTGGTGAGTGAATGGATATCTCAGTGCTACATGTTAAAGTAAGTACATATGTAAAATACAGTACATGTGAGAGTTGACATATATAAATAACTGTGCATAAGAGCCAGTGAATGTGTCAGTGGCTGTATGGATCATTGTGAACTTGTATCCAGGATTGTATAAGTGAGTAAATATGTTTTAGTATATGTTTGAATAAGTAAGGTGTGTATAACTGTATAGTTGAGGAAATGGAGGTGTGATTGATTCTTTGCATGACTGACTAAGTGTCTGAGTAACTCCATGGATGAGTGACAGTCTATGAGTGTCTGTTTACACTGAGTGTATCTAAGGTTATATTAGAGTCTGAAGAGGTTCATCGTATTATCACATGAATGATGTCATCAGTGATGTGATCAGTAATGTCAAATGAGATGTCATCAGTGATGTCATCAGTGATGTCATTTGAGATGTCATCAGTGATGTCATCAGTGATGTCATTTGAGATGTCACCAGTGATGTCATCAGTGATGTCATTTGAGATGTCATCAGTGATGTCATCAGTGATGTCACTGACCATGTCATGAATGATGTAATATGTGACATCATCAGCAGTGGATTGCGGGTGCGCGATATATAGTTAGTACAACTAACTATATATGGAATTTCAATGGTTTTGTGTGAGTAAAATAAGGTTTTTTAAATGCTAATTCCTAACTATATATGGTCTATAACCTATGTTTTTTTCAGTGAATTTTCAAGGTTTTGTAAATGCTAATTCCTAACTATATATGGTCTATAACCTATGGTTTTTTCAGTGAATATATATATATATATATATATATATATATATATATATATATATATATATATATATATATATATATATATATATCACCTACTGGTGGTCGCCAGTAGGTAGTTATAGTTACAAACTACTTTCCATAGGAAAAGCATTTTTTGATTAGCTAATAACTTTGGTGTCATTTGAAAAATCTTTGCGAAATTCTCCGAAACAAAAGTCTATCCAGGTCAGCGCCTATCCTGAAAGTTTGGGGGTGATTCATCAAGCAGGGGCTAAGAAAAAAGGGGGGCCCCAAAACACGTTTTCCCCATGTTCATTTCCATAGGAAATTTTGCGACGAGCTACAGCCCGAACTGCTGAACAGAATAACCCCAAATTTGGCAGAAAGGTAGAGCTTGGTTCAGAAAGCGACCTTTTTTTAAAATGGTGTAAATCCTTTCAGTAGTTTTTGAGAAATTCAAAAAATAAGAGTGAAAAAATCAATTTCCAATAGAAAATTTTGTGCAAGGCTACAGCCGAAACTACTGAACTTAATTACCCCAAATTTGGCAAAAAGGTAGTGCTTGGATCAAAAAGTGACCATATTTTTAAATGGTGTAAATCCATTCAGTAGTTGCTGAGAAATTAGAAAAATAAACGTTTTGATATCTGGTCGGAACCTAAGTCCCGTGCACGAGCTTCACTGTGATTAGCTGCCAACATTCCAAACCAGGAAGTGTTGGCAGCCATCTTGTGACTCGGTAGAAGCGAGTCAATGGAAAACAGAAAAACAAAGGTATAAAACAAGAGAAGGGGGTATGGTAGAAACACCCTGACTCCCTAGGCATGCTCAGGGGGTTTCAGAAGGACCCTAGGGCCAAAGAAAGCATTTTTACATTTTAAAAAAATTTGCGCAATTCGCGCTGGGGTCACAGGTTCCCGCGTTTTCTTTTAATGAGACCCCGGGGTGGGCTAGGTCCCGGGGGAATAAAAAAAAATATATAGCGGCAGCTCACTGTGGCTGCGGGGGCGCACTGGGCTCCCCGCAGTTCACTCATGTTGGGATGGGTGATGCGCAGCCCCTCTCCTGGAGCCCTCCATGTGCTTATAACTTTGGCATCCTTTGACCAATGTTTATGAAATTTTCCAAACAGTTTCTCTTTTTTGATCAGTTCCTATCTTGAAAGTTTAGGGGTGATTGGTCTGGGGGGCTAAGAAAAAAGGGGGGTCCCAAAACGTGTTTTCTTAATGCATTTTCCATATGAAACTTTAGACAAGGCTACAGGTCAAACTGCTGAACGGAATTATGCCAAATTTGGCTGGGAGAAAGGTCTTTTTCCAGAAAGCGTGCTTTTGTTGAAATGGTGTAAATCCGTTCAGTAGTTTTAGAGATATTAAAGGAAATAATATATATATATATATATATATATATCTGGTCGGTGACTAATTCCAGAGCATGAGCTTACGTCTGATTGGCTGCTAACACTTTAAAGCAGGAAGTGTCCTCTGATTGGCTGATAATACTTCAAACCAAGAAGTGTTAGCAGCCATCTTGTGCCTCGCATCGAGTGAAAATGTTAAAAGAAAGGTCCCAGGGGCAATTTAATATACCAGAGCTCTGCGTAATGATGATATGGACGCAGTGAAAGTTTAAGATTTATTAACAATAAAGGAGAAACAGGTGAGTACCAGGCAGCACGACTTCCACTCCAGAACACCAGCCTTTTCACGTTCCCTCTACCCAACATCACCACTTTGCAGCTATGCCTTTAGAAGCCAGTCCGTCGGCTCACAGCTCTCTACCTTTGCGAGCTAGTACGCTGCTTTGCCTCTACCTCTGCGAGCTACTGCGCTGCTGTTCCTTTGGAAGCGGACGGCCCATAGTTCTGCCTCTGCGAGTCGAGCCCACAGGCCGCAGTTGTCCCTCTGCGGGCCTGGGTGCGAACTGTTCATAATTCACATTACATGAGCATTGAAAAGCCATTTTGTGATTCAGTCCGTCAGCTGGCATTTGTCCAAGGCATTTCTAAAAACATACCAGAGCTCTGTCTGTGAGAGATACCCCTTTCACGCTGCATCTCCCCACATTAGCAGGTAAGGCACCCTCTTCCCACATCACCAGCATACCCCCAACAACCTTCTTGGGCCCGCAAGTGTCCCTCTGTGAACCATTAATAAGAAGATGCTTGTGAGGTTGGACAAATAAGAATCTTAGTTATGTATTGATTACATATAAAACATTTTATTAAAACAAAACAATAACAAATAAAACTAGGTACAGCCATGGCGTGTCATCGCTGAACCATATGTGAATCACAGCCTGCAAGACAAAAAGAAAGAAAAGATGTTGCGTCATGAATCCAGCAAAGGAGAAAGAGAAAGAAAGAAAGAGTAAGAGAGAAGAAGAGAGAAAGAAAGAGTGAGAGAGAGAGGAAGACAGAGAAAGAGAGAAAGGGTGAGAGAGAGGAAGAGAGAAAGAGTGAGAGAGAGGAAGACAAAGAGAGAAAGAGTGAGAGAGAGGAAGATAGACAAAGAGAGAAAGAGTGAGAGAAAGAGAGAAAGAGTAAGATACAAGAAAGAGAGAAAGTGAGCATCAGTATGAGAGCGAGGAAGAGAGAGAGATAAAGAGTGAGAGAGAGGAAGAGAGAGACAGAAAGAGTGAGAGAGAAAGGAAGAGGCAGAGAAAGAGAGAAAGTGTGAGAGAGAGAATGGAAGAGCTGGAGAGGGAGAGGGAGTGTTGACACTGCAGAAAATCTTTGCAGCTCACCTTTGTGCCTCCGGTATGTCTCCAACCACGTGCTGGGACACAGTCCACCCTCAAGTTTAGTGATCTTAAAGATTAAATAGGATTAGTAGTTGCAGAGTGCATACAACTGCACACACGTAATTCTCTGTTTCGCCAATGCACACTCAGGCTGCTGCACCCCATCCACTCCCACTGTTCAGATGTGGCTGTGCGCTCTTGTGCACTTTGGCTGCTGCGCACTATCCACTCCCACCACATACAGGTGAATGCCCGCTGCTGCAGAAAGAAGTTGCTCTGCTGACCATCTGCCACCGGCGTGTGTGTAAGAGGGTCCACCACGTGCCGAAGCAACTTTCTCAGGCGTTGAGGAAGGCCACACATCATCGCAGATTCTACGTGCGTTCAGCTCTGGTGGCGTTGGGAGGAGTGGAACGTCGATTCGTGAATCACAGCCTGTTAGATAAAAAGCAAGATAAGATTGTGCATCATGCGCCCATCAAAGGAGAGAGGAAGAGAGAGAGAGAAAAAGAAAAATTCAGAGGAAGACTTAGAGAAAGAGAGAAACAGTGAGAGAGAGAGAGGAAGAGAGAGAAAGTGTGAGAAAGAGGCAGAGAGAAACAGAGGAAGAGTGTGTAAGTAAGTACGTAATTTCTTTATTGTTCGGTTAATTAAAACCACTACAATTTATAACATTCTACAACTTTTAAAACAAATATTTAAAACGTAGACAAGGAAATAAATAAGAAAAGGACAGGGAAAGGAGATAAATAAAGAATTTCTGCAAAGAGTCAAACCAATTACGGCAAAGTTTCTGCAATACCAATTTATCTTTCAGCAATGTTCTTAAGACTCAATGGGAATCCGGCAAGTGGCAGCGTGCCTTGTTTTTTCTGCGAAACTGTCCAGGAATTTTACTAATCTACAAATCAGTTGGGCGTCCGCTGAGCACAGGGTCTGGACTATCGCAGAACGGCAGGTGCGGACTCCAAGCTCGTTGAGTTTATCCTTAAGCCAGTACCGACGTCCGTGATACATAGCTGGGCAAAAACAGACTATGTGTATAAAGTCTTGGTTAACTGCACCGCAAAGATCACATTCCGTTGTTGCTTGTGGTCTCCATCTAGGTTGGTCTAGTCGTGTAGGTAAAGTGCCCAGCCTTAAGTGGAGAAATTTACGTTTGAGGTTCAACGAGAATGCCGTGTCTAAATAAGGTGCTGGCGCGGGCCTTGTGTACGAATTAATAGTCATCCAGGCGTGAGTCCGGGTACTAAAAGTTATTTTGTCCTTGAGGAACGAGTGTTTCTTAGCAATCCTTTTGACTACCTGGTTAAACGAAGGGACTGGCAGTTTTGTTTCCCACAATGCTCCGAGCTCAGTTTCCTCTAATTAGGACTTTAGGTATTTTGAGTACTCAGAGTTCGGGCTTGTCTGGATTGCTCCCCAGAGTGCGCCATTCAGTTTCTTCTCCTTGTTTCTCCATACATTATACCAAAATTTAATGGCCTCATATTTTTTCAGTAAGACCTGGGATTGTAATCCAAGTTCAAGTCTGACTTGCGCTGGGGAAGAGTTATTCGGTAACAAGAGAACCCGTTTGTATACTTTAGTTTGTATTTTTTCCAGGAGGGTGGCGCTTTTCCCGTGGTGTAAAATGCTCCCATATGCTAATGTGGGCAATAATTTAGCTTTCATTGCAATTAGCAAAGGGGAGAGTAGAGGGCCCTTTAGCTTGACTGCCAAGTTGGTGAAGGCGTGCAATAATGTGGCCCCTTTTCTTTCAACAGCTTTGAGATGCACCAGGAAATGTAAGTGTTTGTCTAGGTGTACCCCCAGATATTTATAGCTGTTGACGGATTCCAGCTGATTGTTGTTTATACGGAAAATTGGTGGATTTTTGCGACGCCGTGATATGAGCAAAGTCTTTGTTTTCTTAACATTTATTGTAAGCAGGTTCCTTTTTGTGTAGGCGGACAAGTCGTCTAGCAGACGTTGGAGGCCAATTCTTGTCTGGCTCATCAGCACCACATCGTCCGCGTATGATAGATGCGTTAGACGAAGGGTGCCTAACCTGGGAGGATGCGCGTTAACCTTATCTAGGCTTTCTGCCAGGTCACTCATAAATAAATTAAATAAATGTGGGGCCAGGACGCATCCTTGCTTTAGTCCGTCAACAGTATAGATCTTCCTGGTCAGACGTCGCCCATTGTCGATTTTCACCTGCATCCAGGTTTCAGTGTAGAGGTTAATGATGGGCATGAGAATTGAGTCCGGTAAGCCCTGATGTTTTAATTTTGCCCATAGCATTTGCCTGTTGACACGGTCAAATGCCGCTTTAAAGTCTACAAAACAGGTGTGAAGGTCGAGGGAGTTCTGTAGACTTTTCTCGGCAATAAGACAAAGGGCCATGGCATTTGTCGTAGTACCCATGCCACGCCGAAAGCCGGTCTGATTCGGTGGTATTTTATTGTTCGTTTCTGACCAGTCAGCCAGGTCTGCCAATATCAGTGACGCATAGTATTTTGATTCAGCGTCGAGGAGGGCAATCAAGCGATAGTTGTTTGGATCCTTACGCTCTCCGCCTTTATAGATTGGAGATATAATAGCTCCCCTCCAGCTCTCAGGAATACCGCCTGCGTTTGTAACTGTTTGAAACAGTAAGTTAAATTTGCTGGCCCAGTACTGCGGGTCCGTCTTGTAGATGGCTTGTGGGACGCCGTTTGGACCTGGGGCACTATCTTGCCTGCTTTTCTCAATTATTTTTAAAATGCTTTGTTCAGCATCATACTTGGGCCATGATGCTGTTGGGCCAGTGCCCTTTACGCTGTTCCCTTGATGGGCTGGAGAAATGGCTTCCCGCACTGGGTTATCTTTTGCTTCAAAGGGCAGGATGGTAGCTGCACTCTGACTGTTGATTGAAAATGTGTCCGTTAGATGTTGAGACCATTGCGATTCAGTTAGGCAGGCCATTCTTATTGGTTGGGCTGCCCGGTTTACAGAATTAACTTGCAGCCAGAAGGCCCGCGAGTCGGCTCTCTTGATGTTATGCAGTAGCTTAGACCAGAACTCATTTTGGAGGTTTTGTTTTTCAGTCCATATTAATTTCTTATATTGAGTCCTGACCTTTCGTACTGCTGACCAAACATAGGCGTTTTGAGCGTGACCACGTGCTTGACGTATAAGTTTTCCCAAGCGCCTCTTTAATGGTAGTGCTGATCTGTTAAATGCGTTCTTAAATTTTGAGAAATGTCTAACTATGTTACTTGAGTTGGACCTATAAAGCTGCATCAAGTAGTTATTCCAGATGATTGGGCTCAGGGCGTTCTCAATCAGGAGGGCTTCTAATAGTTTTTTGGCGTCGTTGGCGATTCGTGGGAGGGAGTCACTTGTCCACTTGAGCCGCTTCAGATTGATGGTTGTATGGTCGCCTGGTAAATTGGGAGCTGATTTGAGTTTGGGTATTTCCGTCGCAATCTCGAGATGTTGTTTAGAGTGATCGCTGTCCAAGGCACAGATGATATGGAAGTCTTGTATTTGACTGAGCAAAGGTAGTGTGACAAATGTATAGTCCAATACCGAACAGGAATTGTGGCTTATATAGGTCATTGAAGGAGGGTTGTCTTGGTTAGCTCTTCCATTTAGTGCACGGAGCCCGAGATTTTCGAGGTCCCACATAAGTTGTTTACCCTCCTTGTCCTTCTTCACTACCTGAGGAGCTGCCTGCGGCAAGACGTTCCAAATTTCATTTGCAGCGTTGATGTTAACTTCATCCTCCGGTGCTTGTAGAAGATTTGAGTTGAAGTCGCCCGTGAGGATTATCTCCCAATCTGGGTGCTCCAAACGCATGGTTGAGATTACCGAAGTAATACGTTGGAATAATGCTTTTTGGAAGATTTCTTTGGGTTTGCGTAGATGTTCATTAAAATTAGAGTTCTGGTTATGGCTGTTGTTATACTCTCTAATTTTAGGATTTGCATGTCCGCCATTGAGTCAGGAGTTTGTGTTGCTCTGATCTTTAAAGACGTTGATATATAGACAGAAAGGCCCCCACGGGCTCGCCCAAAGCACTGGAGACGAGCCGCGCTTACATGGAAGCCCAAGCGGCCGGGTATGTCAATTGGGTCGGTTTGCCACGTTTCCTGTAAAGCTATAATTGCGAATGGGTCCCAAGTAGCGGCTTTGCCATTTTTGTTCATGATGTCTTTAGCACCCGCAATATTCCAGGAAAGAATTTTTATAGCGTGGCTTGCAGTGTTAATTGACCTACCGGGCGTTCAATTTGAGAATAGCAATTGCGGCTGGAGATGATCGCGGTCTGCTGCTTCAACTCCCCTTGCTCCTCGTAGGACCGAATGCGTTGGTCGACTCCTTGGTGCTAGATTTATGCTCTTGGTCTGCCTTCTTAAGAGTGGAGACGGATACGCTGCCTTGACCATTTCTTTCAAGAGGATTCCCCATTCCTTAAATTTAGCTATTTCGGAAAGAATATGGGTTACCATACCGGCCTCCCTCCATGTCGTGACTGTGCACTCTTTTTTTGGGTTATCCTCCAATATTATAAACTCAACCAACAGGAGGTCTGCTGAAGTAAGGTAGCCAAGGCTAGGGATGGCGGATGTTAAGCGGAGTATGTTCCCCCGGTTTAAATGATCTTGCAAACCTTGCTGTTCAAATTCAGGAACGAATAAAAGTTTCCCTGCATTGGGAACTCCCTCCTTTGCCGTTAGTGATTTGTCACAGGATTTGACAATTTGGCGATGGTGCATTCGATTACAAGACCCAGAAACTTTTGTGTTATCGGAGTGGCAGTTTCCAAGAGGGGGATGAACACTGTGCAGGGGTTGCTTGTGTGGCGCGCCTGATGGATACTCTTCTCGGGCTTTACTTGATGCTTGCCTCGTTACTAGAGGGCCCTCTTTTGCGTCAAACAAATTCTCCGGGCGGCGTGTGCCCTCTGCTATCTTGCTGGTTTCAGGGTCGGTGCCCTTGCTATCATTTGAGAAGGTTACTCTGATGAGGTCAAGGTTTTCCCTAGTCGCATATATTGCCAAGCATCTGGCAGGTTCTGTAACCACACTAGAGGTGGTGATTAAGAGTGGAGATGCTGTTTCGTTGGTAGCTGTCATGTCCACAACCTGACTGTTATGTCTGTCTATTCCTTTTTTCATTTATCAGATCTTTCTCAATTGTTGTGGACTGTTTATTCCAGTTCTGCGAACTTGAGATCTGTTTGGGGGAAAGTTCGAGTTTTCCCAATGTGGATTGAATGAATACTGACGGCTTCTTTGGAGGAACTTCAATAGAATCTTCTTGATAGGCAGAAACATTTGAACCCGTTCGGTCGCGGAGCTCTGGACCCGAGGGGTTCCCTTTGCACAAGGCTTTTGTGGGGATGGCCTCTGCTGGGTAGAGTGGTTTGTTTGGTGGGATTTTGCACTCTTCCTTATTAGGGGAATCTATTCTCACGACTTGGGCTTCCATTTTTACAGGCGTCCTCGGACCCTTGATTTTTGTGTCTTTCGGTGTCATCGTCTGAGATGGGTCGGTCGTTGTGGTGCTCTTGTTTTTGGCTTTGGCTTGCGTGAAGATAGGGAAGAGTGATAACGTCTGCTTATGCTCAAGTTCACTGTTTGGACGTTGATTTCTATTTTTCCTGGCCCTTTTTTTCTGACGTTTGGTTAATTTTGTTCCAATGTCGGCTTCTGGCGGTTGGTCAGTGATAACAGGTTTGGCACTGCTCTGTTGGTTGGTCGAGGCAATATCAGGTTTTGGATTTAGCTTTTCTAATCTATTAATTACGGTAGTGCTCAGATTATTGTGTTTATTGTTACCTTCTGCCGGCTGTTGGTAGGGGACGACTATGTTAGCTGCCTCTAAGATCTTGGGCTTGTAGGCATTGCTTTTTTGAGTCTCCTTGTCGTCAAAGCAAATCAAGCCATCGTTCAATTGAATGCTAGTGGCAGTTGAATTAGATTGTTTGCATTCCTGCAGAATGTCTTTCAAGATAGATGGCAGATCTTGGAGTTTTTCTAGTATTGGGTGACAAGTGCAAGAGTGTGCTGGCAGGCTTGTGCAAACCTGTTCTGTTAAGATGTTGAATGAGCCAGCCATTGCGTTGAGTTTTTTGTTTATACCGGCTATATGCTCGGCTATTGATCCCATTAAGTATATTTGTACGTCAAGCTTGTCCGACTGCATGTTTAAGGTTTTTATCGACGTTTCCAATATGCAGCCCAGTGCCTTATGTAACGTAAATATGGATTCTAGACTCATTTTAGTGTCCGGCTCGACTTCTGGTTGCATACCATGTTCGTTGTTATTATTGAGAACAATAGCCGGCTCCAGTGCGGTCTGGTCGCTGGGTGATAATCTGTGTGTCTGTTCTTGAAGTGATTTTTGTTCGATGTTAGGATTTCTTTCCGTGGATACTATGTCAGGTGTCAGGGAGCTTGAAATCTCTAATATAGACATTTCCTTCAGGTTGCCCTTGTCCTTGGCACAGTTGCTTATGTGTATAAGTGGTTTGTTTCCTTGTACAGGTTTCGTTACACTGAGGGTCTTCGCCAGACTGTTGAATGGGCCTATGATTGGCGAGATGGGCAAAATGTCTGACTGTGAGTCATGAATTGTTATGACTAGGTCCTCCAGCTCGGCAAGCAGTAATTTGTCGCTTGTGTCGGGTTGGTCCGTGTCACTTCGAGTTGTGTTGGTGAACGGGCGATCCCTGTATCTTAACGACATGTCAGTGGTAGTTGATGTGGCAGCTTCCAGTTTTCGTGCCAGATGTGAGTCTTTTGATTTCACAGTCTTCAGATTTAGGCTTTTGTTTGAGCATAAAACCGGTCTGGGGGTTGAATGATTTTTCAGGTAGGCTTTGTCCAATGGGTCATGTTGGTTGTTATTAATAGGGCTATCCCTTCTGCAGTCTTGTTGCTGATTGCTATGCGTGGTTAAGTTCAGATCACTATTGTTAGGTAATGCATTGCTTGTAAAGCCTTCAGGCGTAATGTCTGTGACTATGCTTGAGGCTCGCATTGTTGGCAAATTATCCTCTGCGTCGGCTCGTGTTAGAGGTTCGTGCGTGCTGCTGTCCCTGTGGACTTGGGCTTGACAATACATAGTATGCTTCTTTGGATCGTAAGATTCTTCCACGCAATTATGATTCGTCTCAATTCTGTCTGACATTATGGGTATGGGTAATTGGACTAAGTGAACTGCCGACGAATCCTTTGTCTCCATCTTTATGCTACAAATATTCGGAGTCATTGGCTTCTGTAGGCCGGTTAGGGTTGTCGGTGTTGAAAAAATCACTGACGTTGGATCCTTCATAAAAGTAAACTTCCCGGAGGGTTTCGCTGCTCCAAAAATCGAATAGATGGGAGGTATTAGGCTTGGGAGTTGGTCAACTGACTGGGTATGAGCAGACAAGTTGATCTTGGCCTTGGCCTTCTTCCTAATTTTTCTTGGCGGGTTTACTCTCGGCCTCCCAGATCTCATTTTACCCCATAGGTGATCCCAGGTAGTTCACTTTGTTGATCTCGTGGGTTAGGGCTGTTTTCTGTATATCCGTGTCCTCCTCCCGCTCATGCGGGTGCTAGTTGGATTATTTGCAAGGTGTCGCGACAATCTGCGTGCCAGTCGGCGCTGGTATTCTTGAGGGGGTCCGTGCCTGTCCTGCTTTTCCCTATTCTGAATCAGGCGTGGATCGAATACAGTATAACCCTCTTCCTTCCAGATGCTCACTTTGCTCGGTATGACCTTTCTTTTTGAGTAGCAATTAGAAACTTGTCACTGCTGTCATTTACGACGTTTTTTACGAGGTGATGGTGGTTATGGCGGCAGAAACGATGTTAGGGTCGTGTGCAGGAGTGTTGTGATCAAAGCGCTACCTATTGTTCATACTGCGTCCAGCGCTCACACTACCTGCAGTCGTGGTGTCTGACAAAAGAGCTGTTGGAGGTGTGTGCAGGGGTGTGCGCAGAAGTATTGTTGTCACAGCGCTGTCCCTTGGCATCCGTGGGCATCCGTGGGCATCCGGCGCTCACACTTCCTGCGGTTGCTGGTCCGCTGACCCACTCACTCTCTGTGTCAGGGACAGATAGTTTGCTTATGATGGTTAGGTAATTGAGTGGATGATAAAAGAGGCCACGATGGAAACTGATGTTGTGGGCCCTGCAGTTGCAGGCTGCCGTTGATACTCTGCCGATCAGCTGGTGGGGCACTTGTCCACAAGCCGGCAATCGACCAGCTATTGGGACACAAACTCCCAGAGACACTGCCTCTCACTCAAGGTGCTGGACGAGCCTGACGACTGCCTGTCCACAGCACAGGGGGCTAGAGTATTATATTGCCCCCCCCCAACCGGGCAGAATCGACAGACTTGGGGGCAGATTTAAAGGCCAGGGGGCCAAGTCCGCACACACACCCTTGACCGCGCCCGCTCCCTTGCCAGACCCGGGCCCAGACCCTGACCCTGGCCGACGTCAGACGTTGGGCGGGTGAGGCGGGCGAAGCGGGTGGAACGGGCGAGGAGCGGCAGACAGCGACAACAAGGGGCAGCGGGTAGGCGAAGCCCGGCCGTTCGCCAAACACTGCCCTTCTCCGTCGATCTCCTACCTCCCAACGGGGGGCTCCCTGGTGACGCAGTCGGATCAGTCGGTCCTTGTTAGCCTCCCGGTTGGCCTCCCGGTCGGTCTCTCTCTCCTCTCTCCGCAGGGCGCGGTGGGCTGGCGTTCTCTGCCCGTTGATCGTTGAGCGCTACGCTCGGCTCTCCCACTGAGCTCACACAGCTTGCTTGGTGTGGCGAACTGCGGCGCTCGGTCGCGGTTCACGGCCTTCAATTAGGCAGCTGTTAGGTCCCGGGTCTACCCGCAGGACAAACGCTGGGCAATCGCTAAAAACACCAGCGGGGAACTCGGCGGGGTGAGCAGGGGTGCGGGGGTGCCAGAGCCTTAGGGAGTTTTTGGCGTCCTCCCGCTCCCGCTCGTGTCCTCCTGCTCTGCTGCAGCTGTGGCTGCGGCTGCTGTGGTCCGATCCAAACCGTGGCGTCTGGATTCTGGATTCTCGCCGGGTTCTTCAGTCGGGGGTAGATTGATTCCAAGGCTACAGTGAGAAAGGGTGAGAGAAAGAGTGAGAGAGAGAAAGAGAAAAACAGTGTGAGAGAGAGGAAAAAAAGAGAGAAAAAAGAAAGTGTGCAGAAGACAGAGAGAAAGAGAGAAACGGTGAGAGTGAGAGTGAGAGGAAGAGAGAGAGAGGGGAAAAGAAAGAAAGTGAGAGGAAGACAGAGAAAAAGTGAGAAAGACGAAGAGAGAGAGAAAGAGGGAAAGAGTGTGAGAAAGAGGAACAGAGAAACAGAGGATGAGTGAGAGAGAAAGAGAGAGAGAGAGAGGAAGAGAGAGAAAAAGAGACAAACAGTGTAAGAGGAAGAGGGAGAGAGAAAGAGTGTGAGGGAGAGAAAGGAAGAGATGAGGAGGGACACTGCGTGCCCACACTGTGGACAAAACCCTCACAGCTCACCTTTACGCCACCGCTCTGTCTCCAACCACGTTCCGGGACCTAGTAGAACTCTCAAGCTCCCACACTTGAAACATAGTACAGAAGTAGTAATATACGAATGCGTACGCCTAAATTGCTGTGCCGTCTTTCTGCATCCAGGCTGCTGTACCCAATCCACTCCCGCCGCCCACAGGTATTTGCCCGCAACTGCTGCGCACCCAGGCTTCACTGCTCACCTTTTCGCTGACAGGGCACCCTTCACATCATGCAGATCCGCTCTGCAAGCCAACAAGTCTCACATTTGGTGCTGAGTCTTGATATCGCCATGGCAGAGGACATATTAGTGCACCTATCATCCTCGCAGGTTGTACACCTGCTCAGTCCTTGCGGTGCTACTAACTCAGTGATAAGTAAGGCCATGCACGTGACGGTAGGCCCTCCCTGTTGGGCTCAGGCCTACACTGCAGTGCAGCAGGGCACACAAAACATGAGGTGTCCAGACCACTGGAGCGGGCCATCACCGTGGCGGTGTACCTGTGCCGGCTGCAGTGCATGCGGTGCAAGCAACTCTAAAATGACATAGAGCAAGTGCGCACAGTCTTTTTATTAGTAGGGTCACGTGTCCTGTGACGCCTGTGCTGGATGGGTATGGTGTGGGTTTATACCAGCCATGAGGGAGTGGCTGTGGCATGCTAACAACTAGACCTGTGACCAGCTGATTACTACAATGAAAATCTGGGTCATGTAGCATTGTTGTCCTTCCCTGTAAGCGTAAGCGGAGTGGGCTGGCCTGGTGTATGCCAGTCCAGCATGAGGCTGTGGAGAATGACTGTGGAGGTATAGGTGTGGCTCGGTCGTGAGCTCTATGAGGAATCAAATGATGCGGCAGTGTTGCCAGATTGGACTAGATCATACACAATTGGGCTATATTTTTCCCGGTTGTGCAGTAAAATTTTGGTTTGTGCTAGTTGCCAGATTATAAATATATATACAGCGCTCCAGCAAAGTAGTATATTAAAGCGCTTTATTAGACAAATATTTACTTGGCAGCCTGCTGCAACATCAATTCCAATGCATTCACCACCTGCTTGGCGCTGTCCCTGCCCCTCCTTCCATAATATAGCTATATTGGGCTACTTTTTGTTTGACTTTGGGCTATAGAATGCTTAAAACATCTGACAACACTGGATGCGGGTGTCCGTGTTGGAGTGTTGCCGTTACCCGGGTTGCAAAAGCCAAAGTGTCACTCTGGGAGCCAAGTCCCACAACATGGCCAACATGGAAGGTACGGGGAATCACTGACCCTACATTCATCCATAGTTCCACACAAGAAAGATGGTGGACATGACACATCGGCATGGATATGAATTTTTTTTGCACATTCAGTGGAGTGTTGCAGCTATAGCAATACAGAGATATGTAAAGTTGAAGTTTCAGTTTTTGGCACATGGAGGGCAGCCAATTAGAGACAAGCTTGTTGTCGGAGTTAGGCTGTGCCAATATATGTACTTATACAATCACTCCGCCAATCCCCACGCACTTATAAATTCACTATACACTCTCCTCACATTACTCTAATGATCCAGTCTCTACGTACATACTTGTACGATGACCGAGACAAAGTTACATAACTAAAGTTTTCCCCCACTGTCAAAGGTAAGATGGTTGCATACGCCGTCCAGAGCACTATGTAATGTGGTAGGGCTTAGAGGCAGCACGTTGCATACATAATGAACACACTGACACAGATAGATAGTGGAACTGGGTACGGGCACATGCGCTTGACTCCTTTTTATTACCAGGGTCACATGTCCAGTGACGTCTGTGCTGGATGCGTGTGGGGTGATTGTAAGCCAACCCTCCAGGAATGGTTGGTGCTGGCAACCAGTACAACAGTAATCATTGGATCAGACACAGAGATTCAATCATAAAGGGTCAATGAAGGAAGGTACGGGCACCAGATGTGAAATAATACAATAAAGATTCTATCGTAAAGGGTTCATGACTTTTGGTACACTGAGGTAGGACAGCAGATGTGAAATTATACACAAAATATTATATCATAAAGGGTCCATGAGTTGTGCTGCACTGAGATAGGAGCATCAGAAGCATTCAGCGTCTGCGCAGCCAGTGATGATGCCCGGTGCGGGCGAGCCACACTGGAAGCAATGCCTGTTGCCTGCTAGACTGCGCTATCTGCAATCGCGACTCGATGTGAATTGTGAGCCTTGCTATCGGTAGTGTACATCGAAGACAGTAGTCAGCACAGACATCAAGGAATGTTTTTAGTCTCTTCCTCTTGACAAAATTCGAGGACATAGAGTACAATACTCTCTGTAATAAATAAATCATGTCTCAATTTAAATTGTGAGCACTGCTGACCGCAGTGTAGATGTATGGAACAAAAGATGAAACATTTATCGAATATACTGAGGAGATCTTGGTTCTCCGAAGTACAGTTGTAAAGTACGGTATTCTGAAGCTAGAATCTGAACTGGTCATTAATCACATTGTCCACTTTTTCCAGTAGGGAACAGCTGTGGAAAACAACGAAATTCTAAACTTGTTTCCCACACAGTCATGGGAGTTCCTTTTGCTTTTGTCATCTGGAACAATTCAATAGTATCTCCTATCAGTTCTTTTGAATGTAGAGGGTGTATGGCATAATGTTCATAAATTTCTTCTTTTCTTGAATTGTATACTTTTTCTATTTGTCCACTTGAAATATGTGTTTCATCTTCTAAAGTCATTTCTTTTTCTTCTACATTTACAATTTTATAGTAAATATTGCTTTGCACCAGATATAATGTAGCCTTTTGGACTTTCGTGACATGTACTAACTCTTGCCATATTTTCCGACTCTTTGTGGGTACACCAGTAACAGAACGACTACAGGTTCTGTATCTTCTCTTTCTATACCAACAGTTTAAACATTTTTCTTAAAATCTGAAGGTAAATACACAACTTTCCTTTTAAACCTCTTGGTAGATCTGTTGGAGGGAGCTTACCTGTTTTAGGTGAAGAACCGGGTTATTTAGGACACGGGACTCTTCGTGGTGACGTCGATTTTATTGACTGCAGCCAGTAACAGAAGTCCTAGAAATCATCACGGTATGAGTTCTCAGGAGACTGCTCAATTTTACAAAGCAAGTCATCCCTTTTTATGCCAAAAATCACATTCCAGACAAATACCTAACATTTACGAGCTGTCCAATCACATAAATTCACACAAAAGGGATCGCATGACGGTAAAACCCACTTTTCAATTGCCCGGCCCGTGATCAATCATCGGACAAACCCAACATTCTGCCGCAGTCATCGGCCTATGATGGCAAACACAAAATGGCTGCCTTGCACAAAATGGAAACCAAGGTTCAGAACGGAATCTTCAAATACACGGTGAATCCTTGTGTGTAACATGGCGAAAACACTCGTACTTGCCAAACTCATTAGTTACGGTTCAGTGTTACCAAAATCGTAACGGAACCATGACACTTAAAACACGGGTTCAGAATTCACAGAACCTCAGACCCTCATTTTGCCCTTACATAGGCAATTACTCAGTCTCTATCTGAGTCGATGTCAATTCTCATTAGATCACCAAGGTGCTGTTGAAGCATTATCTTGTTTCTCTGTGCATCTCTCGAGACGGGCTGTCTCCTGACACACGTATTAGCACAAAGGCCACATATGGCAGGACCGCACTGTACACAAAGACAACATGAGAAAAGAATCGCTAGAGCCGCACCAATGATCATCAGAATCTTCCATCCCCAAATGGATAGCAGTCCCCAAAACCATCCAGTTAACGGCCAATCTCCTTCGTCCACATGTATAGACTCTGAGATCTTATGTAACCTGGAGATGGCATCGTATACCGTTGGAGCATTGTCTGGGAAAAAAACGCAGCAACTCGATTGGATCACTTTACATACTCCACCTCGATCTGCAAGTATGACGTCTAAAACTATACGATTCTGTAACATCATAAGGCGATCCGCTTGAAGCTCAGCTGTCAGATTATGGTGTATTCAACCACTCTCGTTAATTGCCGTAAGCCTCTACTGTTAGCCATAAGTCCCCAAAACGGTAAGAAACCCTTAAAGAAGTCTCCCACTTCCTGTCCAGCGGTATCTTCCCAACTGAAGACACCTCTAACAACTCTTGTCTTGTGGTAATCTGCAGCAGCAGTATACGTAGGAGGCAACAAGTATCCAACATAACACGTCCCTGAGAAATCAGGGGGCAACCATGTATATGCTCGGTTGTAACAAACTGCCCTTAGCTGCCAAAAACGGCGGGGAAGATTGAGACGTAAAAACATACGTCTGAGTACAAACACTCTTCCCCAGCTGAGCCTTCGGGTTGTTGCCATTACCTTGCAGACAAAAATTACCTCGGTGGGGTACGATCCATATCGGAGGTGACCTCTTTCGTTTCTGCCTTTCACTCACACTAACACTGTATCCGGTCGTGTTCCATCAAACATAAGCCGATAACTCTTCCTTGGGAATAGTCCGGTACGTATTAATATCTCTGCTCATATTCATAACTCCCTTCACCAAGGCTTGATTACTCAAGTTATTTCTCATGAAATGCAGAGGATAGACTTCCAGGGCATAAATGAACATCGTCTGAAAGGCCCATAACAACCCATTCTGACTAAACGGTAAGATCAGATAAGGTACAACTCTATCTGTAGTGTGTGGCATAAGACCACACACCCAACAATTAGTAATGTTCACCACCAACTGATGTTGATGCAGTAACTGTACGAATGTATTATGTACAAATTCTGACTTTCTAATTTGCTCGTGTTCGGGTAGGACATGAAAAGAATGCAAAGAAGTGATAGTAGGAAAGGTCGTAGGTTGGAAAATGGGTGCAGAAGTCAATTGAGTGGAAAAAACAATCCAACCCACCAAAGTTAACGTCATGCTAAAGAACATCAGAATACATGTAATCAGAAAATATTTGCTATACATTACTCTACATAGTTTCATCTTAAAGTTCATTTTCTCAGCAGCTCTCTCGGTCTCAAAAAAGTTCATCCTCTAACTGGGCTGTTCGCGGCGGTTGGTTTTCTTCTGCTAAGGAGTGCTGTTAGTCCAGGCAATGCCCTAAGACCAACCAGAACCGTCGACCTTGTGTCTACACGGCTGCAATCCCAAGTCTTTACACCGCGACCCTACAGCTGAACCCGGATGGCGGTGGGAAAAAGGAAAAAAAGATCAAAAAAGTTTCTTGGCTGAGAGAGTGCAGTTCTAAAAACCAAAAAAAGGAATTATTTGTTCTTTATTTGTCCATTATTTCTAGGTCGTAAATTATAACGGTTTTTGCCAGGCTCTGTCTGGTTTTGAAATAACAGTTCAGGCTCAGTGGTTTCCAATCTCAAAGATGAAGGCACAGCTGCTTGTAAGACATCATCATCTTCTTTCTCAGTCCCTCTCCATACCCACTCAGCGTCGCTGAACGGTGTGAACTTCGGCAACCTTTCAGTCTCGGTGTCTGCAATACCTTCGAGGATCCACTGGTCGTACGGCAGAGGTAAAGGTACCCTCTTACAGTGTACGGCGTGGATCCAATTCTTCTTCCCAAAGACTTTTACAGATGTTCTTGTAGACAGCAACACCTGATGAGGGCCCGTCCAGCGGGGCTGGTCGGTCTTGGTCCGTTTTTCACGAGGACCCAGTCACCAAGATTGATGGTGTGACCTGGGTCCATAGAGTCTGGTGGCAGGTTATCGTGAACCTGTTGATGCAAGACATGCAATTTAGCCGTTAGGTCATACAAATAGTCCACTAACACAGGATAGTCAATATCACTAAATTTTGTTGGTCTCGGCACTCCCCACACATTTGCCGTTCGACCAAAAACAATTTCATACGGACTAAGTCCGATTCGGGAATGCACTGTAGTTCTAGTTGACAGAAGTGCCAACGGCAAAGCATCGGGCCATTGGAGACCAGAACTCGCCTGAATTTTGGCTATCTTTAGCTTCAAAGTGCCATTGTAACATTCCACTAATACAGCTGATTGGGGATGATTTGCAGCATGGAACTTTTGTTTTATGCCCAAACCCTCACACACTCTCTTCATGATCTTCCCTACGAACTCACTTCCGTTATCACTCCACACCATCCTTGGCAACCCGAACCTAGGGAAATATTCTTTGAGCAAGACTTTTGCTGTGGACGATTATCTTTTAGGGGGTATGCCTCTACCCATCTAGAAAAGGCACAAACAACTACAAGGACGTATTTCAAGTTGTTGCATCTTTCCATGTGGATAAAATCCAATTGCGGAACCTCGAACGGATACGTTGGAGGCGCAAAGTGACCGGCTGGAGTTGGAGTTCCCTTACCTGGATTATACATCAAACACACCATGCAATACTTGACCACATTCTCCGCACCTTTGGGAATCCCACCATTCTCCCACACTAGAGCCAACAACTTACAAATTCCTTTCGCACTAATGTGAGACAACCCATGTGCCATCGTAACCACCGCAAGCACATATGCATCCGGCAACATCCATCTTTCGTGTTCCGATAACTCAACCCAACAACCAGTCGAATCCAATCTACCCGTGGTTTCTCTCCACACACTCTTTTCTTTTTCTGTAGCTTCAGCCTGGATTGATTTCACACTCTCAATCGTATCTTCGCACATTCCAGCTGCACCAATCCATCTTGCAGGGCCTGCAACATACATTCGACTCATCACATTTCTCGCTGTTTCTTTTGCAACTTCATCCGCAAACGCATTACCACGACCAACATCATCATTAACCTTCCGGTGAGCACTACACTTTACAATCGCCACTTGCTTCGGTAAAGTAAGGGACTCAAGAAGCTTATTCACCAACTGCCCATGTTGGATCTTAGTCCCATGCGATGTGAGAAATCCTCTTTCTTTCCACAAGCGTCCAAAACTGCGTGCTACACCAAACGAGTACTGACTATCGGTATACACATTCACTCTCTTTCCTTCAGATAAAATACACGCTCTCGTTAATGCAATCAATTCTGCTGCTTGCGTCAAATTATAGCTCACTCGTGCAGTTTCAACAATCGTACATAATGTCGTCACGGCATAAGCCGCGGTCGTATCGCCATTTGAAAGCTTGTAGCATGACCCATCAACCCATAGCGTACCATCAAGATCCGAAAGAGGAGTGTCTTTCAAATCGACTCTACCCTTCGTTTCCTCCTCCGTTTCTAAGAAAACAATCATGCTGTTCCTGACCATCTGTGTCCACAGAAATCGGCAACAATGTCGCTGGATTCAATATATTACACCGCTTGATGTGCACGTGACTAGCCAAAAGCGTCAACTCATAACCCGACAACCTCGCACTAGTAAGGTGCTGAGTCTTGGTTCTATTTAATAAAGTATCCACTGCATGTGGAACCATCACGACCAACGTGTTATCCATCACCAATCCAGCAGACTGTCGGATAGAAACAGCCGCTGCCGCTGTAGTGCTTAAGCAACTTGGCAACGCTCTAGCTACTGGATCTAAAGTCGATGAGAAATACGCACATGAAGGTTGCTTATCACCGAATTGTTGAGTCAAAACTGACAATGCACAACCCTCTCTCTCGTAGACGTAGAGTGTAAAAGGCTTACTGTAGTCAGGAGTACCCAACACTGGAGCAGAACACAATGCGTCACGCAACTCAGAAAAACTTTTCTGACAATCGTCAGACCAAGGAAGAGGGTTCGGTATATCCTTACAAGTCAATGCTAACAGAGGTTTTGCCAACAAAGAAAAGTTCGGAATCCACTGTCTACAATACGACGTGATACCCAGAAAAGCATGTACCTCTCTCTGCGTACGTGGCACAGTCATTTGAGCAATCGCTTGAATTCGTTCTGGGGTCAACCTTCTTCCCTCCTTTGACAAGAGATGACCTAAGTAGGTCACTTCTTGTCGACAATACTGCAACTTTGAAGGTGACACTTTTTGATGCAAGTCAGACAAATGTCGTAACAAAGAAAGAGTAGCTTCTTTACAAGTTTCCTCATCATCAGCAGTCACTAATAAATCGTCAACATACTGAATAAGAGCAGTACCAGCAGGCAACACAAGAGTATCAAGCTGAGTTTTCAAAGCCTGGCTATAGATGGAAGGACTTTCGCAATAGCCTTGAGGAGCGCGCTTAAACCGGATGCTTCGGCCTCCTAAAGAGAAGCCAAAAATAGCTCTACTCTCCTCAGAAATTGGAATACTGAAGAAAGCATTCTTCAGATCTATAACCGAAAACCAGGCAGCTGAAGCAGGAATACTAGTCAGCAAAGCAGTAATGTCTGGAACAACAGGAGACTGTGGCACAACAATCTTATTAACTTCTCGAAGGTCTATCACAAACCTGTAGACAGGTGGCTGAGAAGAGTCAGTGCGCTTCAAGACAGGCAAAACGGGACTGTTACAGACATTACCTCTCGTTTCTTCAATCACACCTTTCCCAATCAAATCATGAATTATTGCTAAAAGCGCTCTTTCACCATCGCTAGAAATCCTATATTGGGGAATGCGTGGCAATTTAACATTTGCTTTAAGCGTTACAACATAAGGTGGAATCTCCAAAAGACCCACATCATTAGGACCAGTAGCCCAAAGAGTATCAGGGAGAGAACGCAATTCCGGTGGAAGCCGATCTTTAGACAAATACATCGGAGAGATCACTTTCTTACCCAATGTAAGCTGTACCCTCGAAGGAGAACAATGCAATGTTGCATTCAACCTTTTCAACAAGTCCAAACCTAACAAATTCTCACCACAACCTGTCGTTAAAATGAGAGGTGCTTCCAATTCACAAGGCCCTACAGAAAGAGACAGGGGACTAGAAACTGGATTACGAACTGGGTGCGCCAGAGAATAGTACCGAAATGTTTGTTAAGCCAGACAAAGGTGCGCCAGGGAGTTTAGAGTGCATGATAGAACTCTTCGCTGCACCGGTATCCAAAAGAAAAGGCGCTACCACACCTGATGTAACTACTGCAGCATAAGGCCCACTCTGATCTACTGGAACCGACACCACTCCCTCTCTTTGTCCATGGCTGTCCTAACAATCATTATAGTCAGCATTCTCACTCTCAACATAATAGTCATCAGCATAGTACTGAGTGGACTGACCAGACGCAATGTTCTGTTGATCAAAACAATTCATAGAATTCTGCGGAGGAAAGAAACGTTCGTTCTGGGGAAACGCACCACGTCCTCAACCCCATGACACTTGCTGGAAACCACCACGACCTCTCAGGGCCGGTATACCACTCGCGCGTTGTCGTAAAACAGGGCACTCATTTTTATAATGACCTTCCTCCCCACAATACGCACACTGATTCAGGCCCAAAGGTGGTCTTGGAGGAAAATACCCAGCCTTCTGTTACAGTCTCTGAAACGATGGAGGTTGCTGAAACTGTGGGCGTTTCTGAAATCTTGCTGATTTGAGCGAGGCGGATACGCCTGCTGCAAAAGAACCTTTGTCTTTAAGTCTTTTGTCTTTTTCTCTACTCTGTCTTTCTCGTCCTTATCCCTATTCTCATAGTACTGTGCAGTCGCCAATATCTGGGCCGACGAGGAAACAGCCCAAGAACTCTCAGAATCTTTCAACTTATTACACAGTTCAGGAAGTAAGTTAAAGGCAAACTTATCTACGAACAATCTTTGCCCACCTTCTGTACTCATATCTTGACCACTATGATTTATAAATGTCTCTTCAAACCTAGTGAAGAAATCAGATACACTTTCGTCCTTCTTCTGTTTACATGCTGCTAACTTGTCCCAATTTACTCGTAACGCTTGCATCATCGTTTTCATAAGATTTATAATTCTGCCAGGTAGATCTGCCACCAGAGGCTCAGGCTTAGAACCACCAACTTGTCTGGCGTCCGCAGCAGCAATATTGAGCCATGAGTCACCTAATTCAATCGCATGATCCTCATGATGAATCTTTGCCCATAGAGGTTGAGGTACTACGTTACCCAACAGCATATCTATGTCGGCTAAATTCATGATGCATGCGTCAACTGTCTGGGACAATTCTTTGTAATAGCCAGCTGGATTCTTACGTGTATCAGGTAAAGACTGTTTAAGGGCTAAAACTTCTACTCTCTTCCACGGTACATGTACCCATACTCTCTGAAAATGAGGCAGAACAGGCGGGTTAGCGTTTGCGTCCCCTTCTCTCCAAACTGGGGGAACCTCTCTCATTGGATATTGTCGTACCTTTCTCCTCACTGTGGAATCAGGCTCAAACAGTTGCTGAGAAGGGAAATCACTCCTTAATGCAAGTACCATCGCAACTGCTTCCTCAATTCCGGGACCCACTATCGTTCCTTTCGCAAACTCAGACTGGACTTTTAGCAACTCTACGGGGACTGAACCCAAATCATTATCTGCCTATTCCTCACGGAGGAAAGTACACATTACATCAAACACATATCTTTGCTTGGGTGCTTCCCACTGCAGGAAAACATCCATAACTGACTCTAAGTTATACCTCGAAACATTCGAAATCCACCTGCGAACCAGGAGATCCAACACTGTCCGCTCTTCGGGACTAGGTAACTGACTACCCAGTTGTTTACGCGCAGAAACAGGGGTCATACTCGACGACCCAAAGAAAGGAGACAAAAGACCAGTAACAGTTTCGGCCATCCGTTGTCGAGCAGAAGGAGAAGCCGTCATAAGGACAGGAGACAAAGTATTTTGAGGCAAAGTAGCAGAAGTCGAAGGTAAAGGAGAGTAAGGCAAAGAAGGTCCAGGCAAAACTGATAGCAAAGTTTGCGGCCCCAGAGGAGGAGGGGTCGCAGGAGGAAGGACCAGCTGAAGAGGAGCCGGTGGGTGAGCAGGACCAGGAGGTGGGACAACTGGAGGTGGGGGAGGTGCCGTAGCGTTCTGTGCATAAGGGGGTGGTAATCTCATTAGATGTGACATTAAAGGATCCTTTTCAGGATCCTTTGTCGCCCTCTCAAGAAAAGGTGGCAAATTTGGATAACATTTATCAATAGCCATATTATGTTGCCTATCTGATACCTCAATTGCTTTATCTTTTTCGTCTT